>NW_026521818.1:20000000-20600000 GCF_021234435.1 Artibeus jamaicensis | reverse complement strand
CGGCGGCGGCGGCCCCTCCGGCCTGGCTACTTCCCAGTACCTTGCCACCCTCACACCTCCACCGGCCACCTTCAGCCGACACGGCGCACTCCTCCGCCTCGCCTCGCCTAACCTGGCCGCCGCCGCCGCCACCGCCGCCCGAGGTATGCCGGGAGCGCCCGGAGCCCGCGCCGGCCTTCCGCCTGTTCAGACCTGGCCAATCGAGCGCGGAGTAGGGGCCGCTCTGCTAGGATCGGCTATCTGCCAGCCGAACGTCAGTCTAACTTGTAACCACGTGCGGGAAGTTCGCAACGCACTCTGCGTCTGCACTGGCTCTGCCTGGTTTTTGTCACCGAGGGTGGAGGGGAGGGAGAAGTGGGTTCTACGCGCAGAGAGGCGAGGCGGCCGACGGCCCGGGCGGGTTCGACGGGGCACCCGGCCCGCGTTCACTGGCTGGACTCGGAGTGAGTTCCTATTTGGCCTTCACAGGAGCCCAGGATTCCGGCGGGGACAAGCCGGAGGGGCAACGAGTGTTGCAGGCAGGGTTAAGCTGGGGGCTTAAGCGGGGAGGAAGCCGAGGCTCTGAAGGCCAATGCGGAGAGGTTGGGGGTGGCTTGAAGCCCCGGAGAGAGGGAAGAGAGAGACTGTATTTCTAATTCAGGAGTTAGTATTAGCCTGGGCAGGTTAATGGACTTGGGTAGGAAGAAAATTACACCTTTATTGCTCCTGAGAAATTGAGCATTTCCTTCCATGACTAATGAGTAGTGTTAGCAGTGCTCAAAACTAAATCGTGATTTCAAGTGATTGTAAATGATAAAGTTATCTGCAACTACTACAGCTGTCATTTCCACTCATCACTCTTGGACATGACAGGATCTTGTTTTTAGTATGTTGAAAAAAAGCGCATATCCTACTATAGCGTAAGTTTGTATTTAAAACATTTGATACATATTTCGATATATTTTTTGTAATCCTATGTATTGCGTTGAATGCAGGTAAACACTTTAATGTGGTCACTTGAACATTTAAAATTACATATGTGCTCCTGTTATGTTTCTATTGGAGTTGCAGGCTTCATCAGACATGGAATGGTAAAGGTCTTCTGCATTAGTGTAACTAGGCTGTTAAGAGGCTGTCCTTGACATGAGATCAAAGCCAGCTCATCTCCACAGCTGACCAGCCTGGCCCATGACACTGGTGCAGGGCCCCCAGCAAGTCATTCCTCCCTGGGCCTTGGTTATTAATCTGTTCAATCTGCTGTCACCTCAGATCTTTCCTACAGTCATCTGATATAACTAGACCTTAAAGTATTTTCATGCTGGTTATTTTGATATATTTTTATGAAACAGTTTCAAGTATGCAGAGCATGACTTCTAGCCTAGCACACTATCCAACAGCAGTATAGTGAGAGCATGTTGTAATTTTAAATTTTCAAGTAGCCACATTAAATAAAAAGAAACTGTGAAGTATTAAATTTTCTTTAGCTCAATGTATCTAAAATATTGTCATTTCAACATGTAAAATAATTGTGTATTTTACATCTTTTTGTGAGAAGTCTTTGAAATCTGGTGTGATTTCCATGTTTCATGTGCTCACCTTGTTCAGTGTGCTCATTTTCACGTTTCATGTGGCTACTGTATTGTACAGCACAGCTCTAACTCATTTGTCCACAAGTTTCTGCAGAAAAGAAGTGTTTGAATTAGCTTTCCTGGGCAGTGACCCAAAATGCCAACATTTTTTCCTAATAATAAATGATAATAGCTGCAATTTTTGAACACCTATTAAATGTCAGGCATTGTGCTAAAAAACCGTATCTAATACTTTAACCTTGTGGTGAGGCGAGTGGGGTTATTCTCATTTTACAGCTGAAGAAACTGATGCACAGAAAGGTCAAGTAATGGTTATGGTTAGCAACTCTGGTCAGGTCTCAATCTCAGATCTCATTTCAGCACCCGTGCTATTAGATTATGGCTTGGTAATATCACTAGCTAACATCTTTAAGTGCCTACTGTGCTGAATGCTATATATCTGAGACCTCATTGAGTCATCGCCTCATTCAAACAGTGCTGTGTGGGTGATGTTATAGTTAACACAGTTCCAGTGTGAGGAGATTGAAGCCAGAGCAGTGAGTGCCTAGGGACTTGTGGATCATTTTTGACCGAGCTTAAGTCAGAACCTAGGCTTCTAACCTCAGGGCTCATGGCTTGTAACCACTTCTCTATCTTGTTTTTGCCTTTTTGCACTATGAACATGAGTTGACTTCATTATTTTTCTGATCTATGCCAGGCCTTGGAGGTAAAAGCCAGAGATGGACCTGGTGAGACTTGCCCGGCTCTTCTCCAGTCCCCGCCCCCTGGGACTGTCCATCCTGCAACACCTTGACCTTCTCAGAGCCAGGGGTGCAGGAGGTAGGCATGGGCCTGCATGGCTGAGGGCCATGGGGCTGACTGGGCCAACACCAGCAGCCTTCAGCAGCTCCCTCTCTCAGCTGCCCCTCCACCAAGGGAGCCAGAAGAACACACGCAGCCTCAGCTCTGACCCAAGCCAGCCCAGCTCCGTGGCCACCCAGGAGGAAGAGGAGGAAGAGAACTTTGGGACTCTCTCTGATAAATACTCCTCCCGGAGAATGTTCCGCAAATCGACGGACCAGTTGTATAACCTACGGCTTAGGGAACAATGTGAAGATGACGAAAGGGAGCTGGAACCAAAATCATGGCAGGGCCGGAGAAACACCCCTTACTGGTACTTTTTTCAGTGCAAACACCTGATCAAGGAAGGAAAGGTGAGGGAACCTTTGGATTCTGCTGCTCCTGGCTCCAACATCCCTGGATGCTCAGTACTTTGTGAGGGGCTGCCCTACCTTTTCAATCTCTAAAGGCAGGGGTGCTCAGGGTTCTTCTCTCCTCTGTCTTCACACACTCTGGGAACTGTACCAGTGACCCGCCGACCTCCTGGCTTTCAGTGCTCTCTTCATTGTAGCTCTCGCATTTGAATCTCCAGCCCAGACTTCCTGTGGATTCCCGATCTGCGTACCTAGCTTTCCGCTCACCATCTCCCTTTCTCCTACTCACACTGACCTGACATTTTTGTTCCCAACCTTGGTTTCCCTACACTTCCTTCATCTCACTAAATGGCAGCCCCATTATTCCCTTTGCCCAGGCCAAATGCCTTCAGATCATTCCTAACTCCTCTTTCTCTCACCAGCTCTAACTGCAGAATGTTGTCAGTCCTAATACTTCTCACAACAGCACTGCTGAGCGCCCAGGCCTAGCCTTCTGCTCGCCCACCTCAGCTATTCCACCTGTCCCAGGGCTCCCCCCCACTCATGCCACCTCCTGCCCAGATGCTGGCTCACAGCTCAGAGCCGTTCTGTTAAAGCATAAAGCAGATAGTGTTACTCCTTCCTCCCAAACTCCTAACGTAGTCAATGACACTGAAGATGTTTACTTCCTTAGGTATTGCTAATGACATTTCATTTATGTTTAAAATTCTCTTAGAGGAATGTGTTGAAGATTTTGTAAGTGAAAGGATGTCTGGAATTTGCTTGAAAAAAATTCTGTTTAGAGAGGAAGTGCAAGGTATAGATGAGACAAGGTTGGCCAAACGTTAGTATTCATTGTGTTAACACAGTTCTCTCCACTTTTGTGTACTTTTGAAATTTTTCATAATGAAAGTTGAGAAATAAAGAGAAGCAGAGTCCTTACAATGGCTTATGAAACCTGCAAGATCTGCCACCACCCCCTTCCACGTATCCCCCCCCCCCCTTACCTTGCCACCCTCATCCCCCCACTTACCCTCTTGCACCCACCCCAGACTCTGCTTTGCACCTTCAACTCCCAGGTACACTCCTGCCCCAGGGCCTTTGCAGCGGCTGTTCCCTCAGACAGCCATGGTGTTTCTTCGCTCACCACCTTCAGATCTTTGTTCACCTGTCACTTTCTGAGGTCCTGCTTGGCTGTCATCTCTAAAGCTGAATCTCCCACACCCTTCTTCTAGCACTTCACTGCTTCTTTTGTGTTTATAGCACCTGCCACCACTTGACATTCTAGATATTGTTCTTAGTTATCTCATTTGGTGTCTATCTTTCCAGATTAGAAGATGAGCTCCGTGAGGGAGCTCCCTCCCAGCAAATAGATTTTGCCTGGCATGTAGTAGGACTCAGTGACAACTGGTTGAATGAATGGATGAAAAAATAAGTAAAAGAGTGACTAAGGAGTCAAAGGGGAATGGGTTTACAGGTGGGAGTGTGGCAGAGACAGCTGTGGGCCAAGGGAGTTTGCAGTCGGAAGAAGCTAGTCAGCCAGGGCTGCTGCTGGACACCATGTCAGGGTGCTGTCGCTGTGAATGGCCCCTTGCGATTGTGCAGTACAGTGGCTCTGAGCATGCCCGCCAAACTGACCAGAGCCCAGCCTCCCATCCAGCTCAGACCCAGGGGGCAGGCACTATGGATGGGTCACCAAGGAAGCAAGGGCAAAATGGGTCCTGAGATCCATAGAATTAACATTTTTGAGGCTTTCTGAGTGCCAGGCCTTGACTCCGCAATAGCCCCACAGAGAGACCAAGGCATCTTTGGTCCCTACTCTCAAGGAGTTCAGCCTGTGGCTGGAGGGAAAGTAGCCATGGCAGTGGGGTTGAGAGCTCCTGCAGGTGGTGGGAGTCCAGTGGGCTTTCCTTCCTGGCTACCACAAAGCTCCCATGCCACAGAGCACAGGGACCAAGAGGCTGGTGGCAGAGGCTCAGGGTGGGTGTTTGGCTCCTGGGCATATCTGGTCTTGGGCTCCGTGAGGGTCACTCAATCTCAAACTCCCTCCCTCTGCTGAGGGTCTCTGAGGCCACCCTGAGCCTCCTCCCTTGTTTGCTCCTTCCTTCCCTAGTTGGCGGAGGCCCTGGACCTGTTTGAGAGGCAGATGCTGAAGGAAGAGCGACTCCAGCCCCTCGAGTGCAACTACACGGTGCTGATTGGGGGCTGCGGGCGGGCCGGCTACCTGAAGAAGGCCTTCAGGCTCTACAATGACGTGAGTCGGGGGGCATCGCGGTGGCAGGGGCAGACTCTAAAGAGCATGGGTTTGGGGACCAAAAACGGTCAGGCGTAGAACCTGAATGTGTCACTTGCTAGTACCTGACTCTGAGCAAATGATTTAACCTCCCCAACCTCAGTTTTGTCATCTGTGAAATGGGAGTGATCTTGCATAATTGCAGGAGATTGCATGGAAAGTCCTCCAGCATCTGCCTGGACTGTGGCAGGCCCCACCCATCCCTTCTTTTTCCACTGCTGTCCTCACCCCACACACATGCACACGTACACCTTTCTTCCAAAGTTGGTCCTTTGAAAAAGGCTTTTATTTCTCTTGGAAGATGGTTTGAGGTGTGTTGCAGTACCTGGCCCTGACTGCTGCCACTCCCTTACCCTACCCTTGCGACCTTTCCAGGTGAGGGTATCATTCCTGTTTTTTTTTCCAATGAGGAACTAACTTGCCCATACCCTTCAGTTAGTAAATATTGGAACTGGGCTTTGATTGTTACCTCCCACCCTTTCCCAGGCTGGATCCACCTCAGGGCCAGAGGGTAGGAGCACCAAGGAGACCCTGCCTAAAGCACCTCAGGGCCATGGGGAGGATGGTTTTCTATTTGGCGAAACTGAGGTGTGCGGTCAGTTTTCAGAGTCCCTCCGGCTGAGTCGGGTTTGGAAAGCTGAGCTCTGCTGTGTCACTCGGCTCTGCGTAGTGCAGGCCCTGCTCCCAGGCCTGCTGAATGCAGTACTGAGTCCTCTCTAGCTTTCTTGGGCTGGCTGTCACCCGTGTGTCCAGCTGACCCTGGAGCCACCTCCACGTTTCTCCCCATCTCTGCAGATGAAAAAGCGGGACCTGGAGCCCTCAGATGCCACCTACACAGCCCTGTTCAATGTCTGTGCGGAGTCCCCCTGGAAGGACTCTGCTCTGCAGAGTGCCCTGAGGCTTCGGCAGCAGCTCCAGGCCAGAAACTTCCAGCTCAACTTGAAAACGTATCACGCGCTGCTGAAGACGGCCGCCAAGTGTGCAGACCTTAGGATGTGCCTCGATGTGTTCAAGGTGGGGATGCCGTTCCTTCCTGCCTCCTGCCTGGGACCTGGCCCGTGCAGCAGTGCGGGGCTGTGGCCATCTGTGTCCCTCACACAAGAGGGTGTGGAGACCAGCGAGACGGGTCCCGTGCTGGGCTCTGGGGTTCACAGATGAATCTGACGAGACCCTGCTTGTCAGATTTCTTTACTGTTGGAGATTTTATTTCTTTATTTTTAGAGAGAGGGGAAGGGAGAGAGGGAGAGAAACATCAGTGTGTGCAGGAGACATCAACCGACCGCTTGCCTCTCATACACCTTCAACCGGGGACCTAGCCTGCAACCCCGGCCTGTGCCCTGACCAGGAAGTGAACCCACGACCTTTTATTGTACAGGATGACACTCCAACCAACTGAACCTCCTGGCCAGGACCTTCGAGGGTTTTTTATTTCCAGGTTACAGAGGAGACCAGGACAGGGTTTGAGCAGGGAGCGCCATGAGTGGGGTGGTGGTTGCAAGGAAGCAAGACAGGTGTGAGTTAACGCTGAAACGAAGGCTCGTGGGAGGCAGGGAGGGCTCTGGGTTGCCACAGCCAAACCTTAGCAGAACCGGGGCCTCGGCAGCCTTTCCCTCATACTCTTCCCTCAGGCGTTTCTCACTCTCTGTTCTTACCCTCTACCCAGAGTGACCGACTTTCTGTCCTACTCCTCACATCGCCGGCTGACGCTCTTCCTCACTGCGTGTAGTGAGGCCCCACCTGCCCCTCCCAGGAGAGAGGCCCTGGTCGAGGACCCGTGTCCGGGCACCGCGTGGTGCAGAGCAGCGTTTGGCCAGCCCCTGGGTTGGTTCCCTTGAGTGGGCCTGCCCTGCTGGACAGGCAGGGTCATGGGGTCTTGAGCCTGGAGACCTCCCTGTGGGGAACACATCCCTCCAAAGGGCGCTGTGGGCGAGGCCAGTACCTGAAGCTTCTGGCAGAAGTGTGGCCGACGGGCCTCTGGCCTGAGCTGTGCAGAGCGGTCAGGTGGTCGGGTGTCTCAGGCAGGTTACTCTGGCTGATGGGGGAAGCTGCGAGTGTGCGAGAGAGAGAGCGCGCGCGCGCACAGACTGAAACTCCACTCGGGTGGTTGGCAACAGAGCGGGTGGCAGGAACATGGCAGCAGTGGGGTGGGGGCACCTCTGCTGACTAGAGAGACAGAGGAAGACAGGCCGGAGGAGGAGACCCTGAGGTGCTGAGAGGTAGGGGGAGTGGGCCACCCCACCTGGCCTGAGAGAGACCCGGCGATGACCAGTGCCATGAGTGCTGGCTCTGTGCAGCCGCCACGCTGTTCCATGTGGTTGTTCCAAGGACCCTCCAAGGCAAACCCTGCCTGTGATCCTACTCCACAGGTGAGGAAACAGGCCAGGGAGCCTGGCCACTCTCCCGTGGCTGGGACTTGATGCTGGCCCTGCAATTCTAAAGCTTCGAATACAGGGGCTAAAAGTGATCACTGGGTGGCCTTTGTGGAGGCGCCGTATAGAAGTGGTAGGAGCAGCTGGGAAGAGAGACCCAGGAAAGAGAAGGGGAGGAAGTGCGGGCATCAGCTGGACAGCTTTGCTCAGGAGCTGGGTCGGAGCTGACCTCAGAGCCTTCCCCAGGAGTATCTGTCCTGAATCAGACCCATCAGGCGGGTCTGGGCTCTGCCACAGATTTCCACGGGGCTTCTTTGTTCCCTGTCTCAGGAGATTGTTCGTAAAGGGCATGCAGTCACAGAAGAGACCTTCAGCTTGCTGCTTATGGGCTGCATCCAGGACAAGAAGGCAGGCTTCCGATACGCCCTACAGGTCTGTGCCTCCTGGCTCTGCCTTTCTGCCTCTCCTGTCTCCACCCCCACCCCCAGCCCCACCCCAGTAGTGTGCCCAGTGCAGGTGATGATCCTGTGTGAGTTTCTTGAGCTCCTGCTACTGCCCTGGGCTGAGTGTTTTTATACTTGCAGTATTGCGGCCTTCCCAGAGCACAGTGCTCCTCTGTCCCACCTCGCCTTACAGATGGGGAGAGGGGGACCTTGGAGGTGGTCTGGAGGCTCCCTGCCCCGAGAGCCAGGGCACAGCCAGCCCACGCTCTCCCTCCCTTCTCAGAAGACCTCTGTGCAGTCAGCCTGCATCCGCTAAGCTTATGGTCCCTGAGTGCCTGCAGCACACCCACCTGGGGCACTTGCTCCTCCGCCTCCCCCAGATCTCCGTCTCTGCAGGGGAAGGAGCCCCAGGAGTCGCATGAAGTCCTGGGAGAGTCTCCCAGGCATCAAAATCAAGACATCCTGCTCTAATCCCACCTTAGATTTCCAGTAAGAACTCCACTCATCAAGTGGATAGGCATATTAGCAGTGGTGCCACACACAGTTGTTCTAGCTCCTCAGTGTGGGAAGGACCTGCAGCTCACTCAGAGCCTCTGACGTTAGGGGCAGCCCACAGACCAGCAGCACCAGCCTCACCTGGGCCTTGCCAGGGTCTCAGAACTGCCACCCTTCTCTGCATCCAGATCAGCATTTCAACAAGATCTCTGGGTAGCTCGTTCACACAGAGTTCAAGCGCAATAATCTGGGCCAGCCCTGGGCCAAATGTTTGCCTCCCCTATTCAGACTTCCTGGAAGGAGTGGCCACTGGCCATGCTTTGGCCATCAGCAAGCTTTATAGTGAAAAGTGGCCAAGACCTAGTTCTTCTTTTTTGGCCTAGGTCTGTTCTAGTTAGAAATAGTCTATAATACTAGCAGCTGTGCACAGTGTCTTGTACTCGTTAAAGTGCTGGAGCTGGGCACCATTAGTTTTGTTTTACACCGAGGCTCCCCGAGGTTAAGTAACTTGTCTGAGGTCCCACAGCCACCAAGCAGTGGAGCTGGGATTTAAACTGAGGTTCATCTGACTCAAGTCAGAATCCCTGTCACAGGTCCCGTGGGGTAGGGTCCCTGCTAAAACTCGGTTTTGTCGATGCTCCATGGGGAGGTGCCTGCCAAGACCCTGTCCGGTGGATAGCAGCCTTTTTGCTAGTTGTGCCCACCTGGGCCTTACAGCCCCTGCCTCACCTGTGCACTGGTCCCTGTTGAGGGCAGGAAATCGGAGCCCTAGGTCCACTGAGTATGGCCTTCTGTTGTGCAGAGACAAAGAAGAAGTGACACCTCGAGTCCCTGTGGTGCTGTCTCAGGGTCTGTCAGCAGACATGACGAGAACAGAGCTTTTTGGAGAACACACAGAGCATACTAGACACTGTGCTGTGGGAATGAAACTGATTGCATCTCATGAGGAAATGGGGCTGCCTCAGCCCACAGCCTGGCTGAGCCCGTCCACCCGCATCTGCCTCGTGCTCTCCAGTGTGAGCAAGCTGCCTGGGGCAGGGTGTGCAGTGGGCACTAAGGAAGTGCAGCTGAATCCAGTCCTTAAGTTGGCCTGGACTCTTCCAGAACCTAGCATCTCTGGCCATTAATCCCCAGGGGAGTACAGGGCCGGGCAGGGCCCTAGGGCAAAGCCTGTTCCATAGTACAGGGACAGTGAGTGAGGGCAGAGGGATGAAACTGTGAGAAGACTTTTGGGATGAGCTAAAGGGAAGAAAGGAGTGGTATCCCCCTGGAGTTTCCCGTGAAGCCCCCAGATTCTTAGGATTCCTCGTTACCCAGAGCCCGATGTGGGGTCAGATACTCTCTGGGTTCTTCCTGTACCCTTTGTGTTGCCAGCTGGCTGCTGACTCTCAGTGCTTGCTCCCTTCTTAGAGGGAGCGGGGAGCTGAGGCTTGTTTCTCCCTGGCAGGTGTGGAGGCAAATGCTGAGTCTTGGGCTCCAGCCAACCCGGTATGGTTACAACCTACTATTGGGGGCAGCTCGGGACTGCGGCCTGGGAGACCCAGAAGTGGCCTCAGCGCTGCTTCTGAGGCCCAGGGAAGAGGTGGTGTCACTCCAGCCCCCAGCACGTGGACGGCAGGCGAGGAGGAAGGCCCAGGCCGGGACAGTTGACAGCATGTCAGCCAGGTTGCATGTGGAGACCCTGGAGAGACAGCTGTTTCTGGAACCTTCTCAGGCACATGAGAGGCCTCCAGAGCCTCAAGAGGCCAGAGTCCCCAGCAAGGCCCAGCCCGAGGTGGAAACCAAGGTGGACTGTGAGCACACTGTGGCCCTTGCCCCTGTGGCCTCAGAGCTGCCTCTCTGGGGGCTGGAGGTCAACCTTCTGACTCTTGGGGCAGTTCCCCCGACTGTGGTCTCTTTTGGGACTGTGACCACCCCAGCTGACAGGCTGGCCTTGATGGGGGGCCTGGAGGGCTTCCTGGGCAAGATGGCAGAGCACGGGCTCCGGCCTGACATCAAAACCCTCACGCTACTGGCTGAGGTGGTAGATCCTGGTAGCCCTGCAGAGTCCTCGCTGCTGACCCTCCTGGACATGCACCAGGTGGAGGCCGATGTGACATTCTTTAACACTCTGATGAGGAAGAAGAGCAAGCTGGGCGATCTGGAGGGAGCGAAGGTGAGTGTGGAAGCAGACTCCAGGCTCTGGGCCGGAGCCCCTTCTCTCCCCTCCTCCTTTGACCCTCTGGCTGTGGGACCTGGCTTCCGTGCCGGTTGTGCCGTCCACTTCCACAGTTAGTGGGCAGACTGTCCAGGGCCCTTGTTCTGGGCCGGGTTCCGGTGAGGAGCTGGGAGTTGAGCAAGCCGCACTCCCTGCCCTCTTCAAGGAGCACACAGATTGGTTGGGAGCAGACACCAAACATATCCTCGCATTGACAAGGGTCATGGGGGCCATGGGTACATGTGGCTTGAGAGGCTGGTGGCTTCTGAGCACCCCTGCCCATCAGCCATCCCCACCTCACTAACATCGCACTTACTCTGTGCTAGATGCTGTTCTGAGATCTCTACAGCATTTGTTTCTTTATCGATCACACTCGGAGGCACTGCTGGTGTGTGGTGGTCCCTACTTCACAGATGGGGACCCCAGGGCCCTCGTGGGATTTTGTCCATTCATATGACATGTTTCTATGTGATGGCTTATTTGCCAGAGCACTAACCTGGGCATTTGTGAACATCAGAGGTGACAAAGACACAGCCCTGCCTCCAGGCCTACAGTACAGGGTGCAGCTTCCTCTACATACACTAATGTGATAGAGCCTCTCCCTGCGGCCCTCCCTGACGCAGCCAGGCTGAGCAAGCGTCCTCTGTCCTTTCCTCACCTCCTGCCCAGGCTCCTCAGCCAGCACTTACCACACCATTGTCAGTGTTTTACACCCTGGACCGCAGGGCAGGAGCCTCTAAGGCTCCTGGTGCTCCATGGACATTGAAGGCCCAAGTGCAGGGAAGGATGGCCAACAGAGGTGCAGAGAGGGACAAGATATGAAAGGCATTCAGGGACAAGGGACATCGTGTTGGAGAGAGGCAAGCTGAAAGGCAAGTTGTACTTACAGGGCGGCTGAATTCTGGGGAGCTGGCTGAACAGCTCTGGGAGGGGACCGGGTAGGACCCTGCCTGGACCCTTGAATGCTGGGCCGAGGCCAGTGCCCAGTGTGGCCAGCAGGGGGAGCCTGAGGCCTTGGAGCAGAGCCCTGTGGTGGGGTTGCCAGCGTTCTGCCAAGGGCTTGAAGACTCTTTTCAGGGCTAATGGTGATGCCAGGTCTGTTTCCACAGGCACTGCTACCAGTCCTGGCAAAGAGAGGAATCGTCCCCAACCTCCAGACATTCTGCAGTTTAGCCATTGGGTGCCACAGGCCACAGGACGGACTGCAGTTGTTGGCCGACATGAAGGTGAGTGGGGCCCAGGTCTGGGCAGGACCCTCGGTGCTGAAGAGCACTCCGGGGGTGCTCAGGAAGAAATCTGGGGGAAGGGAAGTGGGGTTCCCTCCAAACTCCCCAAACCTCTGTACCGAGATAGGATAAATTGTGTATGTGTGGTGGGGGACGGGGGCAGGGACAGAGAGAGCGGGGTCACTCTAGCTTCAAGTGTAGTATGATCATTGGCTCAATTTGGGAGGTGACCCTGGCGAGCTGCAGCAGGATTGGGCATTGAGAGCAGGGATGTTACAGTCTTGAAGATGGTGACAGTGGGTGAGATTGAGGGGTGGGGACAGGTCTTAGCCCTACCACTCCGGAGGGACAGAGGGTAGACTAGAGCAGGAATGTATCAGAATTTTGGAGCAGGGGTGGGGGGCAGGGGCGTGGCAAGGGATGCAGTAAAGCCACAGCCAAGAACCAAAGAGGTGGTCTCCTACCTACGGTTTATTGAGTCTGTTGACCTCCGAGAGCAACATTGTCTCTCTCTAAGTTTTTTTTTTTTTTTAATTGTTCAAATACAGTTGTCTACATTCCCACCCCCACCCCCAAGTTCTTGAGGACTGAGAGGTTAAGGTTCTCAGCCATATGGAATGGGCCCACAGAGTGGGGCACCTGGTCTTTCCTTTTGGAGGGGACAGTGAAGCCCATCGTTGCTACGAGATTCTGCCCTCCTTGTCCCTGGCTGCTGGTCCGCAGGACAGACTTGACTGGCAGGGTAGCTCACCAAGCTGGATATGCCACAGCAGGCTTTGCCCCAGCAATCTGCATCATCTTATTGATTGTATGTCTGTGATGTTCCAGAAATCCCAGATGACCCCCAACACCCACATCTACAGCACCCTCATCAATGCGGCCCTCAAGAAGCTGGACTACACCTATCTCATTGACATCCTGAAGGACATGAGGCAGAACAGAGTCCCAGTGAATGAAGTGGTCATCCGCCAACTGGAGTTTGCAGCCCAGTACCCACCCACCTTTGACCGGGTATGTGCACTGGGCTCTCATGTGCCCATTTTCTTCTTAGCCTGTGCTGCCCCACCCCTGGTTCTGGCCTTCTGGGCTTAGCATTCCATTGCTTTAAATTGTCAGCGGCTTCCCTTAGGAGAGAGAAATCCCAAACTCCTTAGACGGTGGCTTGCAAGTCCCTGTCCACATAGCTCTCATCTCAGGCCATCTTCCCTTCGTTGGCTCTGTCAGTCCCACTGGACTTCTGTCCTTTCTCGACAACACCAGCCTCTTTCCTGCCTCAGGCTTTTTGCATTCACTTTGCCTTGAATGGGCTGCCCTGCTTTTTTGTATAACTGGCTTCTTTTTTTCTTGTAGGTCTCAGCTTAAATGACTCTTTTTCAGAAGATACCTGGCTGGCTGCCCCCTTTCCCATTACATACAGCACTGTTCCTTTTCACCGTTTCACAGCCTGTGCTCACATATGCACATGTAACTCATCTTCATGAAATTGAGAGCCCCTAGAGGTGGGGACTGCCTGCCTTGCTCACTTGGATCCCTGGAGCCCGCCCACTGCCTGTACCCAATACGACTCTTTTTGAGTGAAAAGGGGTTGGCAGTAGGGCAGTGACAGAGGCTGCTCTGTAATGGCCACTTCTCCCCATGCTGTTCTGAGGACATCTGGCTCTGGGGGTTCAGTTTTTAGGTCTGCTGAGTCAGACCCTGCGCTGAGCTCCAGGACAGCTGTGGCTTGGAGGAGCACCATCTGCCGGGTGGGGAGACAGGTCGGCAAGGACACACCGAACTATGGGGGCATGGGGTCCGGGACAGCCGTGCAGGTGCAGTGCCTGAGCGTCATTTCGAAGGCTTAGTAAGAATTAGTGAGGCAGCAGTGGAGAGTATGCATAGCTGGCCATCTTCGAGCAGTTGGTTGTTAGTCTTATTGATTCCTCAAGTATTTTTATATATTCTGGATACTAGTCCTGTTGGTTGCATGTGGCAGTTATGTACTAGTGAGTACACTGTCTCTTCACTGTGTGTCGGGCCCACTAAGGGTCTTCTCAGGTGGTCAGCAGTCCCCAGACTACCAAAGTGCTTAGAGCTGATTGTATTTAAATCATACATTCATACTCCCATATGAGTGGATTTACTTCTTTGGGATTGTGCAGGTATTTCTCTACGTACTTTTAGGCAACATTAGATACATACAAGTTTAGAATTGTTAAAATCTTTTGAATTAACCCTTTTATAATCATGTAGTCTTTATCTGATACTTTGTCTTTTCTGTCATTCCTCTCCCAGCTTTCTTGTGGTTACCTGCCTGGTATAGCTAGTTTCCTCCTCTTCTTTCCCCCCTCTCCGTGGAGACCACCACAGTGCTGAGATGACATCAGAAGGTGGTGGTGGTGCTGAGGTGGAGGCACTCAGCAGACTGCAGGGGCACAGTTGGTGGGACCCAGTGATTCTGGCTTGGACTGGGAAGATGTCCCTGGGTGAGGTAGCAGAATACCACACACTTAGGAAGGATTGTTTGCAGGTGGCAACCTGGACCTGCCTCATGGTGCAACGGCTTCACACTTCACTTTTCTTTAGTATACTCAGTCTCAGTGCCCTCTCCCTTTTCCACAGCTTCCCAGAGGCCCCTGACACCTGCTGTGGTTAGGGATTAGCTGTAGTAGTGGCTGTGATTCTAACTGTGGTTTCTCTAATCTTTGAATTCCATGCTTTTCTAATTACAGTACAAAGGGAAAAACACCTACTTGGAGAAGATCGATGGCTTTCGAGCTTATTATAAGCGGTGGCTGAAAACGATGCCAGCAGAGGAAATCCCCCACCCATGGCAGAAGTTCCGGACCAAGCCCAAGGGGGACCAAGACACTGCCTCTGAGGCTGATGTGGATAGAGGCCTTGGGGACAGGTGATGGGGAGGCCCCGGAGGACCTCCAGCAGGGCTGGAACTAAGTACACAGCCCTCACCGTGCTTCGTGGCAACTCTAGGAGTCTTTCACGTTAAAGATATGTGAACATACTGGAGTAGCCTCAAACACAAGCACAGGGTCAGCCAGAGTAAGAACCGCAGTATTCTGATGGTAATGATGTAAGGACAGGTGCTGGGCCCTGGGTGCCTGACCAATTCACGGCAGGTTACAGTGCAGCTGGCCCACCTTGGCACACCATCTCAGGCCATCCTCACTTGTGAGGTTGTCAGCCCCATCACTGATCAGGACAGTGACCTTGATCCATGGTCCCATGGCACCTAAGGGTTAAGTCCCAAGGGCCTGGAACTCTCCCACTGAGCGGCAAGACTGCCGGCTCTCTGAAAGAACTAACGCAGGGCCCAAGGTTAAAAGTTTTATTTCTACAAATTACAGCTAATGAACAACAATGCCTTCACACATAGAGACCATGCTCCAACTTGGGCCTGGGGCACTGCTCTACCAGAAGAGCTGCTCTCAGGAAAGGGGTGGCACGACAGGCAGAAACCTGTGATAGTCCAAAGTCCTGGGTGGAGAGGGGTCAGGGCTCCAGGGCCTCAGCCAGAGCAGCCCCGGCAGCCACAGTGCGTGCACTCGATGATCCGGCCCTGCAACAGAGGACAGCTGAGACGGTGCGTCCAACCCGCGTTCCACCCCTCCCTCCCCACACACTAATCCACACTCTGAGAAGGTTGGCAATTGGACAGTCATTCCCTATGGGAACCCTTCAGAAAGTCCTCTATGACAGTTTGGCATGGCAAAAGTTCAGTTCCCTTATGAAAATGAAACAGCTGCTGTTGATACTATACATTTAATTTATGCAAATTAAACTTTTCCCCTTAAAAGGGGGGCAGGGAAATCTGTGTAATTCTTTTTGTTCTGCTAAGTGAACAGGACGTGCCCTGCAGTGACCTGGGGGCAGGGAGGGGTCTTCCACTGTTCAGGGCCTCCTCTGGGGGAGGGTGTGGGGAGAGCCGGGTGCACCTGAGTCTGTGGTAGCAGGACAGTCTTGTCCCCCCAGGCCAGGTGTGTGGCCTGAGGCCCGGCCAGGGGCCTGTCCAGTGGACAGAAGACCCCAGAGCAGTTTATATCTATTTTCCTCTTTTTTTTTTTTTTTTTGGAATAAAACTTGTTTAGGCAAACAAGATCTGATGGTGGAACCAACTAAATCCAAAGTGGGCTGGGCTGGGGCAGGACCCCCGACTGGACGCTGCCACGGAATCCTGGTGCTCCCAGAGGGGGGCTCCTGCTGCTCTGCCCCCAGGAAACTCACCCCAGAACCTTCCCTGGACGAGGCAGCCCTCATTCACTTCCCACTGCTCAGAATGCCTGTCCTTTACTTTCCAGATGATTCCTACTAAGCTAAAGCCCTTGGCTCAGAGTTAAAACTGTACAAACTAACCAGTCTGCAAAGGGTCCCTGTGATGACTGTGTGAAAGGCCGAGCTGGAAGATGGAAAATCTGGTCTAAGCTCCCAACTGGATCCACAACAGTCAGCCAACGGGCTGCACTCAAAGGCCCCTAATGTAACATCTCTGCCTCCTGCAGTTCCAGTTCAGAGAGGCTTGTGCCCTCAGCTCAGCTACTGCATACCCAGCACCATTCCCGAGCCGCCCAGCCTACTTTGGAACAGAGTTTTGATGACAGGAGAAATACAGAGTAATTGAAGTGTCAAACTGAGAAAAAGGAGGCCTGAAAAAAGGCAGCAGAAGAGTGAGCACTGCTGACTGGCTTACCCTTCCCTGACTCAGTCCTCCCAACCACCTTAAGGGTGTGTGTCATAACCCCCATTTCATAAATGAGGCATGGAGTTCAGTAACTTGCCCCAAGGTAGACTTGAGACTGGCCCCCAGACATAGCAAATATGGTTACTGCTAAAGTGCCTAGCATGGCTTCCTGGACAGAGGGGCTCACTCTGGGCTTGTGGGTGGGAGCCCAGGCAGAATTCTGAAGTGAAAGTAACATCAAACTTAACTGTCAGACACAATAGGGAGAGAGACATTACCACTTCCAGCTTGCTTTTGGGGACCCGGCAAATGCAGTTTGTCCCAAAATTGGTGTCCCGTGTCTGAATGCACCGCAGGCAGCACAAGTTCTCATACCCCTGCTTTTTCCATTTTGCAATCAGGTTTTTATCTGCATAGCCTTCTTTAATACAGTATTCATACAGTTCTGTCAAAAAGATGGGGAAAGGGCATCAAACCATGATGTAACAAAGCTCGCCCCACCCCTAGCCCATCACTACTCTCATCACAGTATCCAACACTGGCCCCTTCCCCCCTTTTCTAGTGGTAAAAAAATCACGAAACTTGTTGGGGTTGTAAGAATAGAGCCATTACTTAAATTAGATCTCAAAGCTACTCAAGTTGGAAAGGCCACCAGAGAATCCAGCCAACTACCTCTGCTTATGGCTTTCCGCTTGTAGAAGAGGTCAAAGATATAGCGCGTCTTCTGGTGGTGGATCCTGAAGATAGGCCACAGAGATTCCACTTTCCTCTTTCCCTCATGAGGTTCTGTTTCAGCTGGGGAGAAACAGGTACGTGATCATTGTGTTTGGCAGGTAGGATTACTCTGCACAGGATGTAGTGTTTTTGTTTTAAATGACTAGGAATAAAGAATATCTCCTACTTCATACCCACTAAGGTGGTTACAATTAAAATGACAATAAAAAATACACAGTAACACGTAGTGAGGATGTGGAGAAATCAGAATCCTCGTTTGCTGCTGGCAGGAATATAAAGGGTGTGGCTGCTGTGGAAAACAGTCCAGCAGTTCTTCAGGATTCAGAAGGGCTATCATGTGACTTAGCAATTCTGCTCCTGGGTATGTGCCCAAGAGAACTAGAAGCACAGGCACACAAAAAGCAGAAACAACCCCAGTGCCCACCACTGATAAACAGATAAAATGTAAACTCGCCATACAATGGAATATAATTAGGTCATAAAAAGGAATGAAGTACTGATGCATGCTACAACATGGATGAACCTTGAAAACATGCTAAGAAACTAGCCCCCAAAGCCCACCTACTGTATGATTCTTTGTCTTTGGAGACAGAAAGTGGGTTACTGATTGCTGAGAGCTGGGAGATGTGGAGGGGGAGGATGACCACTAAGAGGTAATTTTTTTCCAGGGCGATGAAATGTAAAATTGGTGACGGTGATGGTTGCTCAACTATGTGAATACATGAAACACCCCTTTAATATTTTGAAAGGGCAAGTTTTACATTATGTGATTTATACCTTATACAGCTATTTAAAATAAAAAATAGAGCAAAAAGAGTAAGCCATGTGATTTAAACATAATTGTTTTAATTTTAAAATGCCTTTTTAATTAGACACATTAGAAATAAAAGATTTTGAGAAATAATTCAAAGATAAGCTCTATTTAATGCCCTGATCTTTATCCTTCCAGACGTATTCCTGCAGTATAATAATTTCTCAACATAATTTTGGGCCCACTGATGGGCATCCTAATCATCTTTAAGGTGCCTCTAACTTCATTTCCCAACCAAATCCTTTAGAGGTAAGAGGAAAAAAACGGTACACGTCTGAAAGTTCCCAGCATGGCAGGCTGCAGGAAGTAGCTGCTCCATCAGTGGACACAGGGTCAGGCAGCAGCCTGCACCCGCCACAGGCAATCTGGCAGGCACAAGTTGATCTCTGCCTACCACCTCCTCTTGGTTCATAGGGCAGAGAAAAAAAGGTAAGGAATGGTTAAAACAAACAAACAAAACAAACTCTACTTCTATTTCTCCAACTTTGAGGCTGTTTTATTACCTAGGATTTGTAATTCAGCTCAACAAACAGGTTTCTGTGGCTGAATCAAAAGGCAGGTGTTGAGGATGCAGCAAGTAAGTGTGCCCGCTGTCGGCCAGGCCCTGCTCTGGGAGTCCGCGACACGGCAGTGAGGAGAGCAGTCCCAGGGCTTCGTTTCGGAGGAGGGAAGTGGATCAACACCTGGTGGTAAGTGGTGATGACCACAGAGAAAAAGAAAACATGGGAGGGGATGGGCAAGTGGGGAAAGGAGCGACTGCCATTTTATATGGGTGATGAAAGAAAGCACAAAGGAGACATCTAATCAGATACCTTAAGAAACAAGGGGGAGGGGTTGGGAGGTGGGCAAAATGGGTGAAGGTGGTCAAAAGGGACAAACTTCTAGTCAGAAATAAGTCCTGAGGAGGTAACGTGCAGTGCAGAGACGAGAGTTAGCAATACTGCACTGTACATTTGAAAGCTGCTAGGAGAGTTTATCTCAAATGTTCTTATCTCTCTCTCTCACACACACACACACACAATGTAACTATGTGTGGAGATGGATATTTATTAACACTAAACATATCGTGGTAATCACTTTACAATATAGGTATACATATATCAAATCATGTTGTACAACTAAAACCAATGTTTTATGTCAATAGTATCTCAATTAAAAAAAAAAAAGAAAAGCGAGGGGCAAACATGCTTGAGAGACAGTGCCAACAGCAACACAAAGGCCCTGAGGCAGGACTGTCCCTCGGGACCAAAGAACAGTAGAGCAGCTGGGGGGCTGGGAGGTAAGGGAGGGAGACAGGCAGGTGACGGAGGTCAAGAGCTGGGAATTAGAGTATGTTTGACCTGGAAGGTCACAGGACATGAGGAGGTGAACCACTGGAGGGTCCTGAGCAGACAGTGTTACAATGTGACTTTGAACTTAAAATCATCACCCTGGCTGCCCTGTGGAGGAGACTGCAGGGAGAGGAGGAGGAGGGTATTACAGTAATCCAGATGAGAGGTGAGGGCGGCTGGACCCAGGGGGTGGGGCTGGACGGGATAAAAGGAGTCAGATTTTAGATACATGAACTTTGTAAGATTTCACTATGAATAATTTCAAATATACACAAAAGTTTATTGAACTCCCAAGTACTTATCATTCAACTTCAAGAATTACTAACAGCTAGTTTAATTTTGTCCTGTTCTCCCCATTTTTAAAAAAAAAGACACACTGCAGTTTATCTTTTTAATAAGTAAAAAAAAAAAAATTTATTTACTTATTTTTAGAGAGAGGGGAAGGGAGGGGAAAGGAGAGGGAGAGAAACATTGATCAGTTACCTCTCACATGTCCCCAACCAGAGACCTGGCTCTCAATCCAGGCATGTGCCCTGAGTGGGAATTGAACTGGCGAACTTTTGGTTTGTGGGACAATGCCTAACCAGTTAGGGCCTGTTGTCCCCACTTTTGGGAATGGGGGGACAGTATTTTAAAATGAATCTCAAATATCGAGCAATGCATTCATAAATACATATGAATCTCTACAATCTCTACATACTAATGTCTGTAATGCCAATGTCCAATCCAACAAAACCAATTATTATTCCTTGTTAGGATCCCATATTTGGCCCATGTTCAATTTTCGCTGATTGCCTCAAAAATACCTGACAATTGTGTGTCTGAATTAAGATCTAAACAACATCCAGATGTTGTATTTGGTTGATTTGTCTCAAGTCTTATTTATCTGTAACAATTTTCCCTCTCTGTTTTGCCACCCTTTGTAGGAATCTGGATGTCTTTGATGCTTGTAATAGTAAGTAATAAAAGGAAGAGGGGAGTGAAGGACAGCTTCACAGTTTGTGGCCTGAGAAGGGAAGCATCTTTGGGGTGGGTGAATGAGGATTTAGTTCTGACATGTTAAGTTTGACATGTTTTTAGACACCTAAATGGGGCCATCCAATAGGCCACTGGTATAGAGTCTAGTGGGAGTCAAGGCTGGAGAAGTCATTTGGTCACCTGGGTAGAGAGTGCAGAAAGCAACGTGGTTAGATGAGACCACTGGTGGAAAGCAGGGGCATGGAGCTCCTCGAGATGACATCTTGGAAGTGGAACATTCCTACGCTTTTGAGTTTTTGCTCAATCTTTTAATTATAGCATCATGCACTTAAAAAATCTCCCTTTGGGCCCATTTTGACAAGATCATGTGAACATTTTTGGATATTTTGTGTAGGTTCACACAAAAGTAGAAGGCAGCTTTCAGTGGGCAATGCAAAGTTCTGTCACTATGAGGATATGAAGAGGCCAGAGGTAGGGGACATCATGCTGTAGTCTAGACTTAGGTTTTTCCCTCTTTGCTAATGCCAGAAACTGCTCAGTAACTTCAAAACCTGGGCAAGAAGCCCTGACCAGTATGGCTCAGTTGTTTGGGTGTCATCTTGGCAAAGCAAAGGGTTGCTGGCTTAATTTCCAGTCAGGGCACATGCCTGGGTTGAGGGTTCGGTGCCTTGTCAGGGCACGCACGAGAGGCAACCCATTAGTGTTTCTCTCTCACATCAATGTTCCTCTCCTGCTCTTTATCCCTCCCTTCACCTCTCTCTAAAAATAAATCAGTTAAAATAAAACAAAACCATGCCTGGGCAACAATTCTTTTGAAGTTCTATTCTTAAAAAGCCTAATTAAATGTTTATTATGCAAGTGCTGACTATGCTCAATTTTCAACTGGTTCATAATTTTTAAAAATTCTCACTTGAGGATATGTTTTATTGATTTTTTTTTTTTTAGAGAGAGAAGTGGGTGGGGGGGGGAGAGGACAGAAATATCAATCAGTTGCCTCCCATATGTGCCCTGACTGAGAATTGAACCCATAACCTTCTGGTGTACAAGATGATGCCCCAACTAACAGTCTCCCGGCCAGGGCTTCAACTACTTTAAAGTCCTTATAAAAACAAAGTTATTTTCAAGTCCTGGTTACAGTCCATAGACATAGTGCCTTTATCAATCCCCATAGAACCCCCTGTCACACATAATTTCCCCCACCTCTGCCCCTCAGTCTCCATTATCAAGCCATCTTTGGAGGAACTTATAGGGCAAGAGTGGCTACACAAAAACTTAAATAATGAGCTAAGAGACATATGAAGAGACAAGAAGTTGTGCTGAAATCTTCCCTTCTAAGATAAACAGCTGACACTGCTTCAGTGTGAACTGTTCTATAAATGGCCCTCAGATCAAGACAACAGACATAGAAATGCCATTGGCTTTAGACCTCTTTGTGGCAAAAGCCATGCGGGGGTCTTCCATTGCCTAAAAGCATGGCCAGAGATTCCACAGGCAAAACTTGCAATGGCTGCCCTGACTGGTGTGGCTCGAGTGCTGGCCTTGGACCAAAGGGCTGCCAGTTTGGTTCCCAGTTTGATGCCTGGTCAGGGCGCACGCCTGGGTGGTGGGCCAGGTACCAGTTGGGGGTGTGCAAGAGGCAACCGACCGAAGTTTCTCTTGCACACCAGTGTTTCTCTCCCTCCCTTCCCCTCTCTGAAAATAAGTAAAAGAAAACTGTTAATAAAACAAACTTGCACTGGAAGCTGGCAGCCCCAGCCAGGCTAAAGGTAGGCTTTGTTTGGCTCCTCTCACAGAATTTTTTAAAGTCTGAATTTTAAATTAGAACAGTTTACATAAAATAACTGGATTTCCGGCTTCTCTTGGGAGAAAAAAATTTAGCAAATTGGGTGACACTCAAGCTGTATTCAGTATGGTAAAACGGGCTCAGAAGAAACAGCTTCTGGCCCTCTTCAGCCTGCCACACTCCCAGAGCTCCCTGCGGTTCCCAACACCGAAGCCAAGCCTGGCACCGCCTGGCACCACCTGCCACCCACTCTGTTTTCTTTATAGTGGAAGTAAGAGTAAACTGGACAAGCGAAGAAATGCTGAAGGGCTACATGGTTAGGTAAAAATGGGAGAAAGAATACTTCTTTTTTAAAAATAATTTTTAAAAAGATTTTACTTATTTATCTTTAGAGGGGAAAGGAAGGAGAGAGGGAGAGAAATGTCAATATATGGTTGCCTCTCATATGTCCCCTGCTAGGAACTGGCCTGCAGCCCAGGCACATGCCCTGACTGGGAATTGAACCGCGATCCTTTGGTTCACAGGCCTGCGCTCAATCCACTGAGCTACACCAGGCAGGGCAGAATACTTCTTTTGGAGGTGAAGAAGATCACATAGGTCTAAATACTCTCCCCCCAAAAGTCATCCATTAAGAAAGGAAGACTTATTTTTAAGGACTCATAAAACCTCACCTATTACAGTACTCTCCAAGTCCCTTTATTATGAACAAAGATCTATTTGGGGAAGAAATCTCAGCCCAAAATGATCTTGATTACTTTAAGTTTTAGAATTTAATAGAGGTTTTGGAAAAAGGAGGCAAAGTAATTTAACACTGATTCAGTAATTACTGTTGAAGTATGACTCCACAGTAACAATGGTTAGTTATCTCAAACTTAAGAAAATCACTTTAAAAAGCAATTTAGGCCCTGGCATGGTGGCTCAATTGGTTGGAGCATTGTCTCATATGCTGAAAGGGTGTGGGTACATAAACAGGTTGGGGGTTTGACCCTCCCAGTTGGGGTGCATTTAAGAGGTAATTGATTAATGTTTCTCTTTCATATTAATGATACTCTTTCTCTCCCCCCTCCTCTCTAA
Organism: Artibeus jamaicensis; assembly: GCF_021234435.1. NCBI lineage: Eukaryota > Metazoa > Chordata > Mammalia > Chiroptera > Phyllostomidae > Artibeus > Artibeus jamaicensis. The sequence continues at coordinate 20,576,850 of NW_026521818.1, read as the reverse complement.
AACCAATAAACATTTTTGGGTGAGGTTAAAAAAAAAAAAAAGAAGAAGCAATTTAATAAAGGGTTACACAGGTGATCATATGAGGCCAAAGATGCTTGTGGCTTGTAATAAAACTTCCAAAAAGAGTACACTACACTGATTTGCAAGTGCAAGATTATACACTTAGAGGGAAGTGAGATGGTGCATTCTAGAAACCCGTAGATGACGCAGAAACAAAGACGATGAAAAGATTGTCAGAAACCCATAAGGAAAAATCTGAATGTTTCAGAAAAAAGTGAAAAGAAGCACAGGACTTTCCAAATAAATACATTTTTGTATGATATTAAATATACACCCAACCCAAAACACTAAGTAATTACAGGCAAACTATTTCCTCTATATTCCCTAAAATTTATATATGCAAATTGGCCTCAAAACGTTCTTGAGGCCCTTTTCATTAGTGTTATCTTCCTTTTTGGCACTTAATTCTATTCCCGTGAATCAATAAGCAAACAAAATATGTCAGTGTCAGGAGGCCATACTGGTGCTGTCTCTTTGCATTTAGACATACATTTATGCCTGGCCCATAGAGGCATGACCCTTGGATACAGCCCCCCAGACAGGAAGTCCTCTACTCACCTTCTCTCATCTTTTGATCTAACTCATCCAGTGTTGGTTCGATCAACTCCCAGCCATCTGGGGGAGCTTTCCGGCTTCTTTTGACTTTAGGCATTTTCCTCCACAAGATAATTTGCAAAGAACTGAGAGGAAAAATTAAGTAAATTAGTTTTAGAATCTCAGCCATTCAAAGGCCCTCACCAGCATCCATTGTGGGGCTCATTCACTTCTCTAACACTATTATCGCATCTGTAAAATGGGGTTATAGAACCTACATTATAGGGTCATTGTGAAAATATAACTATAATTGTATGTAACATGCCTGGCTTTTAATGAGAGTTTAATTGGTTTTTGCTGTTGTCATTGATTACTGACACCAACCATTAGCCTGCCCCTGTACCGGATATTGGGAACACAGAACAAAGAATAAAATATAACCTCTGTCCTTGAGAAGGTGACAATCTAGAAAGGAGATAGAAAGCAAAAAAGCAAACCCAATGTGAGAAGTATGGGAGGAGTTGAAAGGATGAGCCTTTAAAAAGGGAAAAAGACCACATAAAGCCAAAGTACCTTAGGGCTGTTTCCCAAGATTGTAACTGAATGATCTCTGGTCTCTTCAGTTACAGGCTCAGGTTCTTGTCCAGCTCTACCAAATACTCTGTGACTTTGGGAAGTCACATTCTCTCTCTGGTCCTCAGTCTCATCTGTAAAGTGAGAGTGGCGGATTAGCTGGATTGCCAAGGTCTCTTTTTAATCCTCATCTAAGGATATGCTTTCATTGATTTGGGGGGGGGAAACATCAATAGCCTCTCATACACACCCCAATAGTGGGTTGAACCCCAAACCTAGGTATATGTGCCCAAACCGGGAATCAAATCTACAATATTTTTTGTGTACAGGACAATGTTCCAATCAACTGAACCACCTGATCAGGGTGCCAAGGTCTCTTTTTAAACTCAACAAACATACAACCTAGAGGCAAGTCGTGTAAAGCCCATGTAATAGTCCAGCCCATATGGAAACAACTGTACTTGAACTCAACAACAAAAAACTAAAACAATAATAAAAATAGTCCAGCCCAAATGCAAATAGAAAATAATTTTTTTCAAATCTCATAGCATTTCCTAGTTGGCAGAGAACTCGGGTTATCTTTCATCGTTAAGTATAGCAGACTCCTCTCCCCCAAAGTCATTCAGCTTCTCCCTTCCGTAGGACGCAAGACGGTTTACAAAATCCTTCCAACCCTCACAGCTTCCTTTCACGAATTCTCCATTAACAACCATACAGATAAAGAGTTAAACTCCAGATGGTAAAGTCAAGGTCCCACAGCTGGGAACTGGCAGCGTTTGACTCTGACTGGGGGCTCCTGACCCCCAAATCAATAGTCTTTGCACTTGTCTCCCTACGTTTTAAGATAGAGATGGATGGAATCTGGTTCCTGCCTCATCACGCAAGGACTGGGAGTACAAAGACACAAGAATAACCATTCTGCTATCACCCAGGGAAATTCGAGGGCCCTGGCCCAGCCTTGGAGTCGAGAAAAGACCTCCCAGGAGAGGTACAGGTAGGAGGTAAACTAGATCAAGAGGTGTCGGGAGATATAACAGAGACAGTAGCGTTTGGGAGAGGCGTCGAGTGGGAAGGCTTTCGGAGGAAAAGAGGACAAACATTACATCCAGGACTGAAATAAAGGCTTAAATATAGACAGACAGCATCTGAACCAGGCTTACAACAAGCAGTTTGTTGGCAGAAGACGTACTCGGTAGAAAAAACGGCGTGTATGGGAGCGAGGAGAGAAAGAAACAAGAGAAGCCCCAAGCCTCCCATCCCCTCTTCAAAACGACCGAGGGGCCGCCTACTCTCCGATCTCACTGCGACCTCCCTTTCCAGAGGCCCGGACCCGCCCCGGGCCAGATCGCTCTCTGGGCCAGTGCAGACCTCTGATATCTGACCCCAGCCATTACCAACATACTCGAGAAAAGATCAGACACCCACCGGAACCTTTAACGCCGTAGACCGCCGCTTCTTTCCCCACCGCTTCCGCTTCCCAGGTGATCACTTCAGGATGAGGTCCTTACGGAGCCCCGCCCCACCCTGCGCAAATATTGCGTTATCTTAGGTGTCCGCAGCTCGGCCTGTATAGAATACCGGAATCATTGTTGCCTTTTTACCCTTATTTCCCAGGGGTTGACCAGCCGACATACGCGTCTCCCCCAGAGGGGCGACTGGGGGTGCTGTTGCCCGGCAACACGCGTGCGAGCCTGGAATCAGGCGGCACGGGGGACAGCCCAGCTCCGTGTGCCGGCTTTACTGGGTTTCCCAGTCCCCGTGGCGGCTGCGGAGGCGGCGGCAGCGGCGTGCGGTGGGGACTGGGCTGGACGGAAGACGTCCATCACCAGGTATTTCCGGTTCCGGTGTCAGTGCAAGGCGCCGCCGCCGCTGCCGCCGCCGGAGCCGCGATGCCTAAAGGAGGTGAGGGGCGGCGCGCGTGGCCGGAGGGCCTCGAGGGGCGGCTGGAGTCTGGTTCCTGCTGCCCACTGAGCCCGTGGCCGACTCGGAGAGCGGCGCAGAGGGAGGATGTCGGTGCCGACTGAGGGCCAAAATTGGGCCTCCATGCCTAATTGTCTCGATGGGGACAGGACTATCGTGGCCTCGAGCCACTCCCTTCGGGGTCTGAGGGAACTCGGAGGCTCCGGGTTTTCACCCACGCACAAGGCCAGATATAGGGCGCGCTTCTAGAACGGGGGAGTTAGGAGCTTTATTGTAGACTCGCCGTGGACTGAGTCACCGCGTCCCGCGCCTGTGCAGGGCCCACCTGCCTCGCGTGTAAAACGTGGGCCCTCTCGGGCTCACGGCAGGCCTGCCGGATGAGACGAGCCCCATGATGCTCTTGAGCGTTGGAGACTCAGCTTTGAGTGCCGTATTTCAGCATCGGCTTGACGCGTGCCTTTGAGCCAGTCGCTTAATCTCCCAGTGTCTCGGTTTTCTCATTTGCTGATGGGGGTAATGATTGTACATACCTCATAGTACTTACCCGATGCTATACTTTAAATTAGGTAATTCTCGTGGAGCGCGCAATACAGTGAGACGCAGCCAGGTGTCTAGTAAGCGTTAGCTGTTATGTATAAGACTTTTTCACTTCCTTGGCCAAAGAGGTAAAGGGTCTATGGTTTCCCAGTACATTGTCGACCCTCCTCCATTCTCTTCCTCTTAAGTCAATAGTTCTCGATTTGAAGTCCATCCTGTGGCTTTGACAAGTTACTTAACTTCTTCCAGCTTGTTTTCATCTGAAACACCTGGCTGATAACCCTTAGGTTGGAGAGTTGGAGTCAAGGGTCATAAAATGATAGCACCTGAGGTGCCTGGTTAGCTCCTGGCACAGAACGAATGTTCAGTTCATATTGGTAGATCATGTGTTATGTTGGTTGGAGTGTATCCACCCACAAGAAAATCCACTTGGAGCTTTTTCAAACCTAAGTGACTTCTTGACTCTACTTCCGGAGGCAGTTGACTTTACAGAGCTGTATCTATTTAAACCTAGTTATTTACTTGTTTGTTTTGTGGTAGGACGAGCCATGTCTCTATATTCCTTAGTCTTCTGCACAAAGAGGATGCTAAGTGAGCCCTTCTGACTCCAGAATTCTGGCTGTAGGAGATACTTTGAACTACAGTTGGAGGTTAGTTAGAAAGTCCTAAAAGTGACTTCTTAGTTAAATGACATGGCTTTTTGACCTGTAAAAAGCTTTGTATGTAAACAAGATTTATATTTCTTAATATAAAGAAATTGTGTTAATTTGCTTCAAAAGTAAAAAACATGAAGATGTTAAGGTATCAAATTCTCCATGAGCAAAAGACCAAATTTATTTCCATTCTATAACCGTGAAGCATTTTTAAATGCATGAAAGGCTTCTAATAAAAGTTATTATAGACCAAACTAAGGTCAGCATCCCACAGTCAAGTGTGCAGGATAGGAGCCTGTTGTAGCCAATTTTGAGTTGTTGCTATTGCCTGGAATATTAAGGGGGCAAGAAAGGTGTTGGTTTCTTAAAATGGCAGCTTGATCTCTCACAATAGGACATTCATGAGCATATACTGAAATACTCCTGGGAACCAAGGTAGTCATTAAAAGTGGGTGGTGTACTTTGTAGCAGCCCAATTATGGCTCTGCAGCTGCTGTCTAGGAAATCAGGGGAGGCCAGTATCTTTGTTACTGTCTTTGGTGTTTAGAGCAGCTCTGATTGTCTAATAGAGATCCTCTGCTACCAGTGAGAGTCTTACTGCAAGTCAGGTGGACCATAGTTTTCAGGAAACGCAGGGATGGGTCAAGACCACAGCCATCGCAGTGTCCTCTGGGACCAGCAGAAGGGGTGCCACCTTGCTATAAAACTGACAGATGGCTTTAAGCAGGGGTCAGTCTATAGAACTGATACTCCCAAATGAACTTGAATTGCTAGTCATATTTTTAACTCTAACTCTTAGGTGGTAGTCAGGTTTATTTTCAACTTTATGTTTCTTATTCCAAGTACAAGAAAGTTTTCTCCAATAGGTTTTAAGTTTTCTCTTTCTATCATACTAAGGTGAACATGAAATATTGGGCTGGGCAAAAAGATTACTTTTTTCTGTACAATGGCTCTAGTAGTGCTTAGTTGTTTTTAACTTCATTCAAAACAATTTTGTTAGATTGTATTGTGGCAGCTGTCATAGTAGCAAGCCTTTTTTTTTAAAACATCAAAACTGAGGAACAAATAGGAAGGACACAGGGACGAGAACTAGGGGGTGGAAAAGGGAGGGAGGTGGGGAGCAAGGGGCGGGGGAGGCTGGGATGGGAAAAATAGACAAAAAAGTGTACTTGAAAAATAACTAAATAAAATTAAAAAAAAACATCAAAACTGATGAATTTTGTGCAGCTATTTGAATATTGAAGATGGAAGAAGATACACATTCTCAGCATATTATTATTATTATTTCAAGAAAGGTGAAAACACAGCTGAAATGCAAAAAAAGATTTGTGCAGTGTATGGAGAAGGTGCTGTGACTGATTAAGTATGTCAGAAGTGGTTTGTGAAGTTTCTTGGTACTATTGACATTTTGGCCAAATAATTCTTTGCTGTGGGGCTGTCTTATGCATTGGAAGGTATTTAGCAGCACCCCTAACCTTTACCCACTAGAAGCCACTAGTGGGCAATAATAGCCTACATGCTCAAAATATCCAAATCAGTAAAGTTATTGGTGATAATGAAAAATGTGTCTTTTATGGAAAAAACTAACTGGACTTTTTGGCTAACCTAATATTTTGCATTCCATGACATGTATCTTAAATCACCTATGTGGCTTTGTTTCCTTCCCCTGCCCCAAATACTGTATAGAAAAGTGACAGTCAGAACAAACATTTTTATAGTGTTTATCTCATGTCAGGCCCTGTCCCAACAGCTTTAAGTATATTAAATCCTTCATGACAATGCTATGAGGTAGGGACACAAGCAACAGCTGAGACTTAGAGGTTATAAGTAACTGCCCATGTTCACAAAGCTAGTAAGTGGTAGAGCTGAGATTTGAATCCCAAGGTCAGACTGCAACATTTGTGTCCTCACGGCTCTGTTTTGATTTTAAGTCTGCTTGTCTGTAAAATGGGACCAGTTGTGACTGCCCTGTACCATAAGTTTGTCCTGTGGATCAAATGAGCCCATGGCTCTGACAGAACCCATGGCTCTAATTTCAAGTAAAAAATTGTAGAGACAGCAGGGATGTGTTTCATATTCTCATGATTACGTCTGAATCTGCTGTTTGGAATCTAAGGGACCCGGGGATTTAGCCAGTTACTACATGGAATATTCCCTCCCCTGTATCCTCCCCTCAGGTCTTGTTTGTGGGAGCCTGTGTCCAGTACATAGTCCGGTGCTGCATTGGACATATGTTGCTTCTTTTTGTCCCTTTGAACATGTGAGGGTTGGGGAGTATAGGTTTAGGTTGTGCTTGGTGAGGGGTAAGTGAGGTCTGCAACCTCTTATGAGAGTGTCTCCAGCAGGACGCAGCCCTCTGGCTCAGCAGTCAAGGAAGGTACTTCCTGCCTGTGTTCCTAAACTACCCATCCTCCTTCAGGTAGAAAGGGAGGCCACAAAGGCCGGGCACGGCAGTACACAAGCCCCGAGGAGATCGATGCACAGCTCCAGGCTGAAAAGCAGAAGGCTCGGGTGAGTATGTGCCTGTCTAGTCCATTCCAGTGCCCCAGGGTGGTGTTCTGCCTCTGGTACCCAAAGAAGCCAGGCAAGGATCATCCGTTCTCAGGAAGAATCCTACACTTGGAGTTTGGGGGAGCAGCAAGGAATAGGTAGGAGTCTCAGAACAACCAATGCCAGCTTTCCTTTGATTGGATCAATTACAGCTTTTTTTTGAGCACTTAGAAATGGTCACCTTAGTGTGCCTTCTTGTTCCTGTGTTCCCACCTTCCAGGAGCTCTCCCACGGCCAGGCTCTGCTCATTACCAGGTTGAGTTCCTGGCACCACCCCTGTCTGCTCTAGACATGCAGGACTGCCTGCCAAACCCAGCATAACATGATGCCCTGCCTTTCCCACAGCCTCCCAGACAAAGTAACATTTGTTCCCCCAGACCTTGCTCAATGGCACCTCTTCTCTAACTCTCACTGATGGTACCCACCCTTCCCCTTCCAGTGCAGCTTAGTAGTTGCCTCTACTCTGTTTCCACAGTGCTTTTTTCAGTCCACTGTTAGGAAACAAAATATGTTTCTGTCATTATTGATGTTCCTGTCCCCTACCATATCATTAAATCATCTGCATAAGGGCTGAAGGAGCACAGTCAGGCTGGGGTAGAGGGAAGGAGGGCCTGCCTGGTGTCACTGAGCAGGATCTTGGAGAATGTGTGGGCCAGTGCTAAAGGGGCAAGGATGTACAGTTTTTGTAAGAGATCTCTTTGGTGGGGAGGCAAGAAAGGTGGAGGGAAGTGGTGTGCCGGGGTATTGTCTTGGAAAGTTGGTGTAGCAGGTCATCTGCATGGGCAGGTTGGAGCAACTGGCCTGCCACTGACTGGGAATGGAAAGTGGGGGAGGACTTGCCCAAGAAAGTGAGTACAATTTGGCAGCTGCACCTGGCAGTTGGGGAAGCAAGGTGGGAGCTGAAGAGGACTATGGTTTCTAGCCCCACAGCTGAACCTTTCTGATCCTGGAAGATGTACCTACCCTGAGAAGGGGAACAGAGCCTTTATGGCTGTGTGAGGGGCTTGCTGGACTGTAAGGATGGCTTCTAGGCTGCAGAGTCAAGTGGATAGGCTGTCTCTGACCCAGGTTCCCTATGGGGGGGCCAGGGTCTAGGAGTAGGACCCTTGTGTTCCTTGGTCCCAGTATTCTCAAGATCTATAGTCTGGAGGTGCTTGGGGCATGGGTCACAGTCTTGGGAGTTTGTTTTGCATTTTTAATTCTACAGGTTGTCCATTTCTGAAACAGGAAGAAGAGGAACAAGGAGAAGAAAGTGGAGATGGGGCTGCAGGTGACCCCAAAAAGGAGAAGAAGTCACTAGATTCAGATGAGAGTGAGGATGAAGAAGATGATTACCAGGTACTGAGTTTGGTGGGGGCCTGGGACCTGGACCTACTCATTCAACAAACGTTTATCAAGTGCCTGTTGATTACCAGTGCCAATTTTAGATGTAGACTCAGTCCTTGCTCTTAAGGGTTTGTATTCTGGTGGGAGATAGTTATATGCTGCATAACGATGTTTTCATTAATGATGGACCACGTTGTTGGTCCCATAAGATTATAATGGAGCTGAAAGTTTCCTATCACCTAGTGACATCATAGCCATTGTAACATTGTGGCGTAACGCATTACCCATGTGTTAGTGGTGATGCTGGTGTAAAGAAATCTACTGTCAGTTATATAAAAGTATATATAGCACATAGAGCCCTGGCTGGTTTGGTTCAGTGGATTGAGTGTCGGCCTGTGAACCAAAGCGTTGCAGGTTCGATTCCCAGTCAGGGCACAAGCCTGGGTTGCAGGCCAGGTCCCCAACAAGGGGCACATTCGAGCAACCACACACTGATGTTTTTCTCCCTCTCTTTCCCCCTCCCTCCCCCTCTCTGAATAAATAAAATCTTTTTTAAAAAAGTATATATAGCACATACAATTGCAGTAGAGGGCTATACTACATCTAGGTTTGTGTAAGTATACTCTGTAAAGTTTGAACACTGATGAAAGTGAGAATGTGAGAAATGCATCATGATTGTATAGACTATAAGGAAGTAAATGAACAGTATAATTTCAAGTAGTGGACTGTGGTTGAGGGTACTTGGAGTAGTGTGTGGAGAGGAGGTGACTTGTAAACTGAGATCTCACAAACAAGATGGAGCCAGCCATGCACAGCAGTCCAGGCAGCCAGATTAATTAGTAATGCAAAGGCCTTGGGGTGGGAACACCATGAGCATGTGTAAGGAACCAGAGAGGTTGGTGGGACTGTGACTTGGTGGGTAAGAAGTAGAGTGGCTAGAGATGAAGGAGGAGAGTATCCAGGCAAGAATTTATGACTTATATTATGGTGGTAGTAATGGCAGTACAGAAAAGTGGGCAGATTCAAGCCATATTTTAGAGATAGACTTAGGTTTGCTGAGGGTTGGGTGAGGTGGCTGAGGGAAGAAGGAATGAATAAAGCCATGCTTCGGGTTGTGGGGAGGAGTGGGGTGGGTCGAGGGTGAATCTCAGGTTCTGTTTTAGACATTCATTTTGCGATGTCAGGTATCCAAGTTGAGGGGTATATATGCATCTGGACTGGATATAGGTATCTATAGCTCTGTATGGTGGTCAGATTGACTGGTGTTCAGAAGCTGTCTTTCTGGTCACTTTATTAAAGAGAATAGATGGTGTTGACAGGGTCTGAAGCTGACCAAGCCTGCTACATCAAGAACTTGTGCTTTCATTTCTTTCTGAGCTTCTCCAGGGGTGTGGGAGGTACAGGCTCCAGGTTCTTGGGCCAGCTCTCAAAACCTGTAGATTATGATCTGATGATTCAAATTGTATTTCCCTCCTGTAAGCTTAGATGCCTGGGAATTAGAATTGGCCCTGAGACCATTGTTGGCCTACCCTACTCTGGGGATCCAGCATTATTTGTTGCAGACAGATGTGAGATTCTGTGGAAAACTGCTTTCGGAGGCTGAGCTTCAAGTGGTAGCATAGTGAGTGTGTTGGGAGTTTTTGTGATGGGCTTAGATTTTGATCTCATCTGTTGTCTACTTGTTGGCTTTAGGCAAGTTATTGAATCCTCTGCCTCTGTTGTATCACTTTTGAAAGTGGGGTAATAATCCCTGGCTGCTGGAACTTAGCATAGGTTGGGCTCTAGTCACATGTACTTGCTCTCCTTGCACCTCCCAGGCTGGTGAGGACACTCCTGAGTGCTATTCCCACTGTGAGACTTTGGGCCAAGCATTGTGTTGAGCTGGGGGTGGCACAGGAATTTGTCCCCATCCAGATGGACTTTTGGGAGATGTTAGGAGTGGTCTTCAGGGGCTCTGCTGCACCTAAACTTCTCTGACGGTCAGCTTCTTTTCTTATCTTAGCAAAAACGCAAAGGTGTGGAAGGCCTTATCGACATTGAGAACCCCAACCGAGTGGCACAGACAACCAAAAAGGTCACACAACTGGACCTGGATGGGCCCAAGGAGCTTTCAAGGAGAGAACGGTAACCTCTGCTGCTGGGCCTTTTGATGTGGGCACATAGGCCAGGGGCTGACCTGTAGGGGGTTGAGGTATTCACCTCCTTTGAGTCTCTAACTTCCTGGGCTCTGGGGTCTTTACTGGCTGGGTGGGGGGGCTCCAGCTGTGGTGTTGATTTCTGTTTCATATCATTCCCTAAAGGCTCTGTAGAAGCTCAAAAAAGCTGATTTTTGTTCAAAAAACAAAAATCAGAATCTTTAAACTCATCAGTAGAAACATAAACGCAGATTCAGACCTCAGTGCTGCACTTGAAGTAATATCCAGGGTTGCAGAGGGTTATGCTGTAGTTCCTACCTCTGTAGTAGGGACACTTCCCTTGTCCAGCCTGGTATCATCACTCCTTGCCTTCAACTGTCTATAATGTCATGGCCATGGAGACTGGGAGGGGACTTGGGGCCTGTGGAGTCTAGAAGGTAGCACAGTGCAGGGAGATCCACTGGCTGCCCCAGCCTTCTCCAAGTCTCAGTTGAAAGTGGAGCTACAGATAGCTTCATCATAGGTTGTGTGAGGATCACAGTCGAGTAACCAAGGGCCCTACACATAACCCGTTTTCTACAAGTAGTATCCTGGCTTTTGATAGACACCAGCTGACATCACGGGACTTACAAGAAGTTGAAGGCCACTAGTGAAAGTGGCCCTGTTTTCTCTCCTGACTGGGCTGCTAGTATTTAAATTCACCTTCCTGTGCTGGCTCCATGGTGGTGTCTGAAAATCCCACAAGACACATGAAAACCCCTAAGGAAGGCCCATGAGCTTGGGGTGTGATTAGAGGCTGTGATGGACTGTCACCCTCCAGTGGCGTCTTTCTCACCAGTGAGAAAGGCAGCCTTTGCCACTTCCACCTTTTGGGTTGTAGAGTGAGAGGCCTGTACCCTACCTAGCACTTCACTGAGGGGACCTTGCAGTCTTCAGGCAGCTTTGCTTAACATTCCAGATGCCTCTGTGCCCTGCTCCTCCCTCTCAGGGGAGGATCTGCTGGGCTGACAGGTATTCCCATTTCATCTTTGAAGTGTCTTGTGCAGAGTCTTCGGGCGAGACATTTGTTCATCCGACATGGTTGCTGGGTTTCTTTCCCTCCCTGTTGGCCAGGTTCCATGGATTGTTTTTCATTACACCCCAGCGCTGTGTGCTATGGGGCCTCTGGATGCCAAGTCACTCTTTTCCCCAAGCTCCTGCCAAGCAGGACTTCCCTGCCATCTCCAAAGTTGGCTCTTCTAAAAACTTGGTGTAAATGAGACACTCTAATCTCACACCGTGGAAGGCATCTTATCTAGTTCAGAATCTCAATCTTGGGAAGATCCTCAAAGGGATCCTATAAGGATTCTCACCTCTCTACTTGGTGGCAGTCACATTTGTTCCATGGGAATTTAGTTCTTATTCACACCCCTGTCTGTGGGGGCTCACTCCCTTCGTGGCAGCTTCATGCAAATCTGAGCTGCACTGATTGAGTGGCTATGTCTGGTTCCCATCTGTGGACACTTGGTTCACTCCTTACAAAATGTTTTGTATTGCCTTCCTCCTCCTGGTCTTCTCTGGACACACAGTTCACTTGGTTTTGGTTCTTGTTTCTCTGGACACCGGATCCTAGTTAGTGACACCCTGCCCATCCCCTCACCATCCCATGGTCCACACTGTGCTAAGGCTTTTCAAAGGTCACTGGTGCTGAGCTCACCCCTATGCTGTGTTTTCCATCTGAGGAAGATAAGTACTTCTCTTGAACTCCCCTCAGCCCCTTGAGCCTGTTATGCAAAGGTCCAGACCTGTCCTTCTGTGTGTTTGGTGAGTGTCCATCAAGGAGGGGGCATGTAGAGCCAGGGTGCTCTCCACCACTTGGGCCCTGGGCCTGAGTATTTGGCCTTTATTCTGGCTCCTACATACAGCTGATAATGGTAGGAAGATGTTCCCTGTGACACAATTTTATCCAAACAGAGAAGAAATCGAGAAGCAGAAAGCAAAAGAACGTTACATGAAAATGCATTTAGCTGGGAAGACAGAGCAAGCCAAGGCTGACCTTGCTCGGTTGGCGATAATTCGAAAACAGCGGGAGGAGGCTGCCAGGAAAAAAGAAGAAGAGAGGAAAGGTAAGTCCTGAGTCACTAGAGCGTTGCCTGACTCTGGTTCTGGGCACCAAACCCTGTACTTCACTGTCCTGGTTGTGAAATGGGATGGGGTCAGGTTATTGGTAGAGGCCTACCTTGAATGTATGCCTGCCTTCATTACTGTCAGGTGGAAGTGGGCGTTCTGCCCTCTCCCCTTAACGGTTTTAGGAGGGTCCAGTGGAAGCATGGAGTCAGATATGGATTTGACCCTCAGCACTATATTCATGGCATCCGAGGGAAGTCTCAGGGATGTACCAAGTGCAGACCTTCAAGTCTGAAAAGTCCCACCACGGTCTGGTGCCTTGTGTGGCTGGGAGAGCTGTCTGGGGGTTGGGGAGGTGGTGTAGGGGGGGCTGAATTTCATGGTGCAGACTCCGATGAAATCTGGCATGTGTCCTCCTTCCCCCATGTCCTCTCTCCAGTGGGGCCAAAGGTGGTAGAGGACTCCTGTAGGCCAGGTTGGCTGTGGGAGTTGGTCTGGTTTACAGGAGTGTTTGACTCATGTCCTTCTGTCTCCTAGTCTCATGTACTCCCACATGTGGGACCATGAGCGCCCTTGGGGATCTTGCTATCCTGCCTCCTTACCAGATGCAAGGAAATTGAAACCTAGAAATGGGAAAGCAGTTGCCCAGGGACATTGTTACCACACTGTAGATACCTGGTTATTCCAACTCCCTGCTAGCAGCTCTTGCTTCACAAATCCCAAGCAGGAAAGGACTTTCTGTGTAACTTATTTGAACACTGTTGCTGATTTTAGAGAATTCAGAACCCATGTGGAAAGATTAGAATTACTGGGTCCCACAGGGGCAGGGGATTACATGTTGGTGGGATGTTAAGGAGTGGCCCCCAAACTCGATGACAGTTGGATTCAGCAGGAATCCTCTCCCTCTGGAGGACATCAGGCAGGCCTCCTTCAGTCTTCATCTCCCCAGTGAGTCAGTTGCACAAATGTTTTCTGAGGCCTTTCAGACTTAGTTTTAGATTCTAGAAGTGGGGATGTATATATGGAGGGGTTTTAATTTACTCATTCCTTTCCTTTCCATCCTCAGCAAAAGATGATGCAACCCTGTCAGGAAAACGAATGCAGTCGCTATCCCTGAATAAGTAGTGTGGCCCGAGGGAGGAGATACCAGGGAACTGGGCCATGGCGGCCAGGACTGCTGCTGTGTCTCACCCACCCTGTGCCCTGGTGCCGCTGCAGCAGCCCCTCAAGACAAGGAGTCCCTCAAGGCCTGGGGCCTCCTCTTCATCTTGGCACAGAAATTGTTTGGGGGATGGTGGGTGGGGGGCTGGGGGGAGGGGGCAGCTGCTATCTTTGAGACAGAAAGATGCAGGACAGCATTTCATATGTAACCATTCGAATGTTTTTGCTGTTTTTAGAATTCAGAACCCTTGTTGGGGGTGCTTGGGAGGTGGGATAAGAAGAGCTTCCATTTGTGTAGTAGATTGCACGGTAAGGGGTGCTGGTGAGTTTTTGACAGCCAGGCCATCTGTGTTGCCTGGGTGCTCACTCAGGGCCTGTCACCTGGGAGCCTGTACCCCTGGGTCCCTGAGGGTCAAGGCTTGTCCCATGGCCTCCCCTGTGCCGTTCTCTGCCCCATTCCCACTCGTCTGGCCAGGGCCTGTTCTTAACCCTATCCATGGATCATTTCAAGAAACCTCTGTTTACTGTGCAGCACTCAGACAAACACGTTCCACAAATCCAACTTGTATATTTGGCAGATTAAACTCGACATTATCATAAATCCTTGTTCCATGATCCATCTTTGGTCCCCTGTGCCTGGGCCATTTTCATTCAGCAGGGCATACTGTCACTCAAGTCAGGCCTGCCCCACAAGGTTTAGTTGACACTAGGCAGGGTTTGGGGACTGGATCCCAGGCATCCAAACTGGGGAGACCTTAGGATACAGGAGTCAACCCCCTCCCTTTAACCAAGTAGGGATCTTAGGCTAGGGTGGCCAGGGACTTGCCCATATCCACAGTAGGTTGGCATCAGTACTGGACCTCCCTGTCCTGTCCTCCAGGTGCCCCTTGCTGGTGACAGCCTCAGGATTTCAGTGCTGAGAGGAAGTATCCCAATAGCTAATACCCACATGACTGTCAGGCAACACCCCATTCAGTCATTATTACCCAGTATGGTGGGGGTGGCAGCAAGGACACTGGGGTTTAACACAATCACATGGGTTGCCTGCGGGTTTGGCCACACTGCCAGTTCTGCCTCGTGAACAGCAGTGTTCTTTGCATACGGTCCTCAGAGATCAGTGACTGGGTACCGTGCAGGGGGTTTGACCTGAGGTCAGACAGGATTTAGTAGCAGAGATGGAAGCAAGCCTCTGGCTCCCAGAGATCTCTACCACTCCCTTGGGCTTTAGCATGCTGGAAGTCAACAGCCTTGGGCACCCCAGGAGGGATATCACAGCTGCCAGCATCTGTAGCTCACCCTGGCCTGCAGAAAACTATCTACATTAAAAAACAAAAACCATGATTTATATATAAGTAGGTAACTAAAAAGTATGTGATTAAACAAAAATAACCCCCTGAATAAAATAAGGGAAAAGATGTCTTAAAAAATGAGTATTTACCAGAAACCCACTGCAAACATCAAATAGAGTAGAAATGAATTTACATTAAAGCCCAGAAGCAACCTGGAATGTGCAACCACTTGTTTAAGAATCTGACCACTGAATGGCTGACAGGAAAGACACCAGGTCCTGGCAGCCTCCAGGCTGGACTGCAGTGGCAAAGGAACCATTTGGGGGAAGGCTCTTGGGTTTACCAATCAATTTTACTGGCAAGAAAAATTACCTGTGTCCATGCAAAAACTAACTTCTTCCAAACACAGGCAAGCATGTCTGCAATTACATTTTTATATAACCTTTATGTTTTGAAGCAATTCATGACCAGCAGAGTGCTTTGAGGACATTTTTTTTTTTACAGTAAATGAAAAGTATTTGTTCAAGAAAAAGGCACATGTTCCTTCAAATAGGTAAGAATAGGTTCCTACCCCTCCCCTCCCCCTATGGGGACCCAAACTGGTACCCTAGAGACATTCAGCAAAGCGAGCTTTAGCTTCCCTGATCCTTCCCCCAGCAGCTGGGATGAGGCCAATATTCTCCTCACAGGTCATTTGATCTTGAGGTCCTTCAAGGCTGATTCCAAGCTCTGGAAGGAGGCGAACAGAACAGACCGGTTCTCAGCTGTCCTGCAGATATCCTACCTGCAAGGACCTGGCCCACACCTGCCCTGCCCCAGCCAGGAAGAGGACTGAAAACTTGGGTCTTTGGGGACCAGAACTGGGTCTGAATCTCAGCCCTAAAAAGTTGCTCCAGAGCCTGCTGAGCCCAGGTGTCAAGGGGTGGACTCTCATCCCTGCCACCCTCATTCCATCAAAGTGCCTTTTTCCTGCAGAAATGAAGGACAGGGCATCCAGGGCAGCTGCCAGGGAGAAAGGTGGGGACGGGGAACCTCACCTTCACATCCCAGATACTCATGCCGCCGTCCATGCCAGTAGTGCAGAACTGTGAGCACTTGGCCTTGCCCCCGCTGAGCACCGAGATTTGGCTGCAAAGAGGATGAAGCCTTTATGGATCCCAGCCTATGCCTACGCGGACTCAAGTCCACACTGCCCTCCAGGAGCTCCTGATTTCAGGGCCAAGTGCTGGGGTGTGCTTCAAAGGGAGAGCCTAGAAGGCAGGCTGTGTGTGGGGCTTACAAGTCTGCTTTAGGGACAGCAGTAATGTGAAAGGTGCACATGGTGGCCCAGGCAACTGGAATAGGATACAAAGGCCTGGGCAGGGCATGTAGGGTATGTCTGGGGAATATGTGTAGTGGTGGCACAATGGGAAGAAAGTAAAGGATGGAGCTGGGAGATCAAGGAGCTAGTTCGGAAGAGCTTTGAAAGCCCGGCAGAAGTGTTTGGTCTGAAGACAACACTGGACTCGGCAGCCACAGGAGGGTTGAACTGGCTCAGTTGGGAAGTCTTGCCACATTTTTTTCTCTATTTACCATGGGTTGGACGCATGTGGCTGGTGGAATGTGGAAGTTTGGGAGGGCCTTCCCTTCATCCCACCCTGGTTCCTCAAGGCTGTAGCCTGACCCTTAATTCTGCTACCAGATAACCAGTTTCCAGCACTAGGCCTACTTCAGCTGTGGCCCCACTCATAAGCCGCTGGTCACTGCCTGGCCACCCCCCAGTGCCTGCAGAGAACTACAGGCCCCAGGCTTCTGATGATCCCCACACAGCCGTGTCCTACAAGTGTAGAGAGACTGGCTGCTTTGCCCTCATTGGATGCTATTTTTATGCCACCTGAAAGGGTTGATCTGGGTTCCTGTATCAGGGCTCTAGCCTTCATGCTGCTGGGATGAGTCCAGATCAGCCACTCCCAGGTCCACTGCCCACCGGCCCCCCTCCTCAGCCCCACCCTCACCTGCCTTTTTTTGGGCAGGAAGCTCAGGCCCCGCCCCAGGCCCACCCTCACCTGACACTGTTCTTGTGCAGGGAGTCTAGTGCCACTCCAGCCACACCTCCTTCGGAGCTCGCCTTCTTGTCCAGGTTCTGGAAGCGCTCCCGGGCTGTCAAGCCACGCTGCGAGCTTTGCTTGGGCACGTCCAGCCGCCCTCCGAAGCTCAGCGTCCCTGCAGCCCCGTCGTAGGTAAAAAGCACTGGGAAGCAGTCGTGGCCCTACAGTGAGTGAGGGGTACTATTTGAGCATGGGCCAAGGGTAGGCGCAGCACCCCCGTTTTCTGCAAGGGGAAACTGAAGCTGGAAGCAAGGCATGCCGCCAAGGGACACTGGGCCATAAGTCTGGTGACCCCTGTGGCTGGATGTGGAACTTGGGTGGAGGAGCTATGAGGAAGCTCATACCCACTTGTGGACAAAGCCAGGCCAACCCAGGTAGACAGGGACCAGATGTTAGGCATGAACATGCAGGAGCAGCTCCTACCTCAGCAAGGCCAGCAACTAGATAAGAAGGCTTGTTTGGGCCTCCTATAGGAGCCAGGGGCCTTCTGTCCTAACCAGCAGGTTACACTTGCTCTGGAAGAGACCCCCAACAGCTATATTTTCTCTAGGTCATACAACCTGCTCTCCCTCTGGGAGCACCGTTATGTTTGCTGAGGGGTGAAAGGGACTGGACAGACAAGCAGAAGCAGGGAGAGTAGTAGAACATGTGATAGAACTGCTCTCCCCCCACACACCCACTCTGAGTTAGGTGTAGCTGTCATTTCTACTGGCCGATAAAGTAAGCAGTGATGTTAGGATCCATCCAGGGCATATAGTCAGTCCACTTCCCCCTTCTCCCTCCATGGCAATTGGGGGAGCATGTTGGTGACAAGGCTCCATCTGCACTGAGCAGAACCCCCCCAATACCCACACTGGGCATATAAAGTGAGCAAGAAAGTCCCTGCATTTGGGGATATCTTTTTGTTACCATAGCATAATGCAACCTATTCTGATCAATACAGGTACATAGATGAAAAGATGGCTGGATGGTTGGATGAAAGGAAGTGGGGAAGGGAGGGAAGGTGGGGGAAGGTGGAGGAAGGGAAGGAGCGAACAAGTGTATGTAACTGCCTGGGCATCTCTGGGCCCACTGGGAGACCTGCCCTAAAGGGCCACTGCTTCCCTCCTTCCTTACCGCAGCCACCAGACTGTTTTCTGTGATGAAGGTCAGGGCCAGCAGTGGCAGCGTTTCAGAAGCCAGAGTTGCGACTCTGAGTGAGAGAGAGGTATCAGCCACACAGGCCCCTTCCTGCTCTATGTCTTTGTTGTCCTCCCCTTGGGTGGCCTGTACTCACGCCATCTTCTTGTCAGCATCGGCCAGGCACACGGTGCTGTCGTGGCTGACCCAGGCCACACGGCTGCCGCTGGCTGAAAAGCACACACCATGCACCCAGCCGCAGCTACTGCTGGACTCGAACATCAGCTCCCCGAAAGGCATCTTGGAGCCCCATGGGGTGGGTGCTGGTCGTTCCTCCACCTCCTTTATGTAGGCTGAGAAGATCCTGCTCACAGAGAACCCCACCCCACAAAAAGGTGACTGGGCAGTGGGAGGGGGCCCCAAAGAGAGACACCCTTCTCAAAGCAGCCTGGTAGGGTCAGAGCATCTGGCTAGGAGCTCATGGTACCAAAGCCAGCTTTTCAAGACCTGCATATTCATATGCAGTGAAGTCTGGGCCTTAGTGCCCTCTCTGTGCAATGGAATGGGTCCATGAGGTCTCCCAGGTCACTGTCCTGTGAACTCCTGGGACCCTTACCTGAGGACTGACCATCCATTGGTGACATGCCACCAAGGGGTGTCCTGGTCTCCATCATACTGGCCACTACTCCACAGCAAGCTCCTAGGTGCCCTTCCTCCCTCTTACTCTGAACCTTGAACCAATCCTGCCCCTTGTTCTGCCAGCTCTACTCTGCCCCCCACTGCTCTCTCACACATTAATCTTCTCCTCCCCAGGGGCAGCACTGGGTCAACTGGCAGATCAGGGTGCCAACAAACCAGCTCCCTACCCACCAATAGAGGCTCATCAGGACATCATCCTTCCTGTGCCCAGGGCCTCCAAAGGGACTTCCAGAGCCTGCAGTAGCCTCATATCCCAGGCGGAGATTCAGAGACCCAGGCCGTCTGCCTGGACCTGGGAGTTGGAGGCCTGGGGAGACTTGGGGCTTCTGAACCCAGAAGTAAAAACAGCCAGTGGCTACTGCAGACTACATTCCAGGCCTTAAGATAATGAGGCAGGGTCTGTCCCAGCTATCAGTCATTTACGTGCCACCCATTCATTTTCCTTCAAACAGGAGGAGGGAAACTGAAGAGGTGGGAGGTTCTAATGAAGCAGGAGAGGAAGGCCTAGGAAAGAAACCTTGCTGACATTAAGAGGTAGAAAGAGGCTAAGACTCTCCAAGGGCTGGGTACAGGACTCACTGATGATTCTCGAAAGAGCAAAACCTTACAGATGCTTGAATGAGGCCCCAGGTCACCATGCTGGCAGCAGAATGGGTCTGTAAGCTGGTCTAGAAGGCAGGGTGTGGGGCTCCCAGGAGGGGGCTCCCCTTCACCTTCCAACCCCTGTTCCTGCATGGATGTCAGGGCCCCACCCTCTCACCGGCACTTGAAGTCACAGGAGCCTGCGGCCAGGAGCACATTGTTGGGGTGCCAGTCCAGGCTGAGGACGGTGGAGCGAATGGGCTTCTTGATGTGCTTGCACACCCACCTGGATACGGTAGTCAGACAGGTAAGGGGGGAGAGGGACAAGCAGGTGGGCAACCCACTGGCCTCAGTGCCCCAGGAACTCCAGGTTCCCACTGGGTCCTACAGACCACTGAGGTCCCAAGAGGGAGGGGTCTGGGCACTGTCAGCCCATGGACTTGTCAGGGCCAAGTTCAGGCCAGCTGTTTTTATGCCACATTCAGTTCAATGTGTGGGAACTCTATCCCTGGTCTCTTTTAAACCTTACAACCCAGGCTGGCTCAGCAAAGCTGCTAACTGGCTAGAATGGGATTTGAATTTGGGTCTCCCAGACTCCAGCCTAAGCTCCTTGCGGCCTGTGCCCTCAGAGACTTAGGGGAGAAGATTATGATGTGGCTGGAAGCTTGTGTCTGGGTACCTTTGGCAAGTGGGTTTGCCTCAGGGCCTTACTTTGCTCATCTGTGAAGTACGGACAACAGATGTCCAGTCCAGGGAACCATGGGGAAGTCAGGGCCAATATATGTGCAGAGCTTAATCTGATCGCCATAGAGACGGTCTGGAGTAGCCTGTGCCTGTTACTGAAATAGGGCTGTGGGAGCACCTAGTGGTGTGCAGAACCCCTCGCCTCACCTACAAGGTCCATAGAGGACACACTTCCCCTGGGTTGTAAGAACAGGGGGACAAAATCCCATCTGGTGCTTCTGGGACACTCTAGTCCTACCACTTATTGGTCTGCAGCCCAGGGTACCTCACAGCCCACTTAGGCCCCACCCGGGCACCCACCAGTCATTTTCCTGCTCAAAATAGCAGATGGAGATGACACGGGAGCCGCTGCCCACAGCAAACTTGTTCTCATTGGGGGCCCAGCGCACACAGCGAGCAGCCCGGTTGATCCGCAGGATGACAAGCGTGGGCTTCCATGTGCGGCCCTTCAGTGTCCACACGTAAGCATTGCGGTCTGTGCCACAGGTCACAATGCGGTTACTCTCAGGAGCCCAGTCAATGCCTGCGGGATGGGGAGGGGGACACCAGGTTGAAGTGAACTAAGCAGAGGTGGCTGACTCTACGGTGTCCATGTAGGAGGGCTCCAAAGGTCACAATCTGAATGAAAGATGCTCTTGGTGATGCTACTAGAGCTTACTGAGGATGTTATAGCTCCCACAGCTATCACCAAACATGCTTGAAGGCCAAGCCAAAAGACAGAAAAACAAAGCAGCCATTGTGATGCTGAGCTGCTGGATCAAACCTTTCCTGAAACTGCAAAACTCTGAGTTTTACAGTAATAGGGACGAACATAACCCTTTTATATCTTAAGCCACTTTGAATCAGGGCTGTGTTACTTTCAAACTATCCTTACCAAAACATCCAGTGAGTGGATGAATGGCCCTGGCTGGCCATACCAACCCCCTACCTCCCTTCAGGAGGGCAGTCCCAGCCAGCCTGACCCACCTGTCACCTGCCCATTGTGCTCCTTGAGCTCATGCACCTTGACCCATTTGGCCCCGCTCTTTTCGTAGATGTGCACCTCATGGTTGTTAGGACAGATGGCAATCTCTGCAGGAAAGACGAGAGGGGCGTGGGGAGTTGGAGGATGTGTGCATTCCCAGGTCCCCTCCCGCCCTCACAACTCCCCTCTGCAGGAACTCCCTTCACAAGCCACCTGGGCAACACTGTCCTTTGAGACTTGGACTCCTCTGCCTCAGAGGGGTCTCCTGAAGTCCCTCAGGCCTGGCTGGGCCCCCTGTGATTAGTTCCCCAGGGACTGGCCACCCTTCACTTGTACCACCCTGGACATCCCTGCAGCAGTCTCATGACCTCTGAGAACTTTTTCTGGTACCCCGCTACTGAACTCTGCTCTCAACTCCAGCCAAGGTCTCCATGCTGTCCCAATTCAGGGCCTCTGCACCTGCCCGCACCTGCCCCTACCTCCCCTCCTTTAGGTTCTTTGTACAAATGTCACCTCCTTCAAAAGGCCTTCCCTGGCCACCTTTTCTAAACCAGCTCCTCTGCTTCCATTGCTTTCCCTTACCCCATGTGTTGGTCTTCATAGCTCATCTCACTACCTGCCCTTGCAGGATATGTCTTTGGTTCTCACCGCCAGCCCCTCCCCCAGCCCAGAACAGGTCCTGCTCTCATCTCCGCCCTTCAGTGACCACTGGCCTGGCTGCCCCTGCTGGTCTTGGAGCTGCTCATCCCTTCCCTCCTAAGCACCCAGTACTGGGGATGAAGGAGGGGGGACAACTGGCCCCCACAGAGCCCATAGTCCAGGGCACCTGGCTGCTTTAATGCCCACATGTGCACTGCAGGACAGAGGGCACTCACGCGTGTGGTCCTTGTTCCAGGCGTGGCAGCTGATGGGCTCCACCAGGAAGCTGTGGTAGGCCATGGCTCCTCAGCTCCTGTGCCCAAGAGGGGGAGAAGCCAAGTCAGCTCTGCCTCTGCTGCAAACTAGGCCCCAGCTGACCTTATAGGAGGGCAGCAGGGGCCACCTTGCCTCCCAACTCTGGTCTAGTGCCTTGCTTTACTCTGAGGCTCCAGGGAACAAAGAATGGCGTGGTGAGTGGGGGTATGGGGGTGTGGGTGAAGCCACTACTGTGAGTGGGGTGTGCTGGAACCCTGTGCCAGACAGGCCATCACCTGTCATCTATCTGTGCCTCAGTCTTCTCACAGATAAAGCTCACCCACGTAGAATGGAAACCAGTGCCCTCCACACCCAGAGCCCTGGTCTTCCCCACTCTCTTCCAGGTGGAGAGAGGACAAAGGGGAGAGGAAGGGGCTGGTCTGTAGGCACCTGTAGGTAGGCAGACACATTGAGAAAACTCATTTGCACCCCCAGCTGGTGTGGCTCAGTGGACTGAGCACTGGACTGCAAACCGAAGGGTCGCCAGTATGGGGCACATGAGAGGCAACCACACATTGATGTTTCCCTCTCTCCCTTTCTCCCTCCCTACCCCTCTCTAAAAATAAATAAGCCTGAATGTGAGGTGAAGGAGAGTCCAGAGGGCAGGTAGATGCCTGGAGAAGGGAGACTGGTATCAGAACTGAAGGTTCAGGCCTGGCAGCAGCAACAGCCACTGGCATCCCGCCTGGGGAGGGGCCAGCCACTGCCCTCCCACCCAGCTCAGTCCCTGCACATCCCCAGTCTTCTCCCACCGCTGGCTGAACTGCAGGGGAGCTGGGTGGCCTGAGGAGGGGTGGTGTGCACATCTAGTTGGGTCACCCATAGCCTTCCTTTGCCCTTACCCCACCTCACCCAGCTCTGCACATTTTCACCCTGGACTGGCTGGCTCCTCCCAGCAACTGCCCTCTCAGGCCACCCCCTCACTTTTGGCTGTGAGGGTGGGGGAGGCCCCCCTGCCAGTTCTTCATGTGGAGCATGCTGCCCTCAGCCATTTCTATGCCTGGGGCATGCAGAACTGGCCTTCACACATGCTGTTCCCTCTACAGGGAAGACTGCTCCCTGGAGATGTGCCTGATGTACCTTCAGGGCCAGTTCTGTCCACATTTCACACCTGCAAGCCATTCTCTCCAGCCACTCAATGCCTACCCCTGTTCTGTTCAGCAACGTCCTACTCATCTGTAAAGACCAAAGTGAATATCGCTTCCGCAACAGCTCAGGCTCAGGCCTCAAACACTCACATACATTCAGCCCTGCACACACACAAGCACACTGCTCCCACAATGGCTGCCTCCCCAGCCTCTCTCCTTATAAGGCCTCTTTGTGTACAGCAAAGCCCCGGAAGTGGCAACCGTGCTGTCAGCCCAGGTCAGCAGGACTCATGGGGATTCCCCCCAAGCTTCCAGTGCATCTGCACTGGGCCAGAGCTGACATCCAGTTTTGCTGGGGCAGGGTGTCATCACTGTCTACACTTCAGATGACAACTCAGGAGCGGGAGCTCTAGGCCTGTTTGACTGCTAAATTGTGCTCATCTGTCCATCCCCATTTCCCAAGGTCTCTAACAGGGCAGGGGCAGGGCTAAGGCCAGAACCCACTTCCAAACCCCTGGGGTCCAGTGGAGGCCAGCCACCCCGACCCCTTCAGTCCCAGGAGGCCCAGAGGGAAGAAGCCTTGTGGCTGCAGCCCAGGGTGAGGATGAGGGCCCCTGGACAGCAGAACCCAACTTCCCAGAGTTGCCATGTGGCCAGGCATTTCTTCCCCTTGCAAGGTCTTGGCAAGAGTGTCCAGTCATGGAAAAGCCTGTCTAGCATGATCCAGAGTTCCAGACAGTGAAGATGGGAGTCTGGGTCAGCTGAGGACAGTGGCCCCCATACTAGCAAGCCATGTAACTGAGAGGACTTAGGGAGCCCGCGCCACTTTTTCCTGGGATCAAAAGTTTGTCAAGTGGGACAGGCAGGGGAGGGAGGTTCAGACTACATTGATGAGCAGTCACTCACCCTTTAGCATGAATTCAGACAGAAATACTTCCTAGTTCACTGAACCAGAAACTTAAGGGGAACAGAGGGTATGGCGGAAGGCAGTGGGGATGGGAAAGATGCATTTCCCTTTTTTCTTAACTTTTTTTCATAACTTCTGCAAAGCAACTGAAACCAGCAGGGCCTCCAGGATGACTCTCAAACCCCACTTACTAGGGAGGAAGTGGGAACCCAGAGAGGGGAGGGGCTTCTTAGCCACTGTAGCTTCCTAGCTCACGAATCATTAGATTGTCCCTGCAGTCAGACCCAGGGAAGCAGCCTTCACACTGAGCCACCCACCTCGTGAACTTGGATTTGATCATTCCCAGGAAAACCTCTACCTACAGAAGTGGGGAGATGGGCTGCCTGCCAGTCAACCTCCTTCTGGGGAAAATGCTGTCAGAGTTCTTTTGCCCATGTGTTGCCTCAGTGATGGTTCCTGGTAGAGACAATGGCAGGCTGAGGCTGTGGTCTCAGGGACACCCACCCACTTGTCACATGGTTCTGTGAGCCCGCATCCTTGGGCCCATTTGACTGTTAAAGACAAGGAGAGGAGGAAGCCCTGGGGATGGCGTTGGGACTTGGAATCCACAACCAGGGCTCTGTGCCCCCAGGCCCCCATCACCTCTGAAACTGAATGAGGCTGGGGGAACATGGGCCAAAGCCTGAAAATCCCCCCTGTCCCCCAGCCTGGAGCCAGGATCTCTGTGATCCCAGTAGCACCTCCCCCACGTCCACACACAGCAGATGCTCAGTGTACTTGGACCCAGGAGCACCCGTGGCTAGGGGTGCGAGGACAAAGAATGACATGGGGGCCAGAAGCGGGTTTGGTCTCCAAGGTGAGGTGTGCGTTTCCATCCAGAGAGTGCCAAAGACCACATACCGGTGTGTGGACATAATCCCCACAGGTTATTTGTTGTATCCCCAGCACCAATTAGAGTACCTGGCAAATGATATGTGCTCAATAAATATTCCTTGAATGTGCCTGAATGAATGAATCATATCCTTTCATGTCTGTCTTTAAGGGATGGTCTGTAAGGGATATGCCGTATGACTTCAGTGGCACGTGGATGCAATTTACAAATATTTACTGGAAATCATGTGCTCAAATTTTTTTTACAGATAGGATCAATGATCAGGGAAGCTTAGAAACCCACAGTCCTGAGGAAGTTTTGAGAATTTGAGGAGAATAAAGCTCCTCTCTGAGGCAAAGCAAGCCAGGTGAAGCCTCAGGCTGCCCTGCCAAGGGTCTCAGGCCTCTGCGCTCCTTCCTTACAGTGCCAGGTTCAAATTCTGGCTCTGTCCATGCTGGCTGGATGCTCTCAGACAATGCTTTCCTCACTTCTCCATCCAGAAAAGGCTGGGGCTGGACAAAGCACCCACTGTAGGTTTTTTCTTACTTTAAGAGAAGCTTGCCGAGCCTTCTCTAACTCCAGACATTTGGCTGTACTTGATGCTAATCCAGGCAAGAGAGGCCTGGAGCAAGGATCTCTGCTCTACATAGGCGGTCAGGGAAGTCCCCACCCAGCTCAGAGGCTGGCTGGAGAGAGCTGCCCCAGAGCCATTTTGCAGCATGCTAAGCAATTACTCAACTTCCTGTTGTGTGTGGAGCAGCCTTTGTCATCCCAAACAGGCCAGCCAATCCCTTCTCCCCAACTCTGCTCTTGAAGTCACAAATCAGGCAAAGAAAGTTAAGTGAAGAAACAAAAATGAAAACGATCATAAGGCACCATAAAGCCCCTGTTAAAGTAACTCAAACAAAACAAAAATGAAAACCACATAACACTCAATGCTGGCAGGGCTGTAGAGAAATTCACATCTGTTGCTAACTTGTTCAGTCTTTCTGAAGAGCAATGTGATAACACTTACTTCAACAGCAGGTTAGTAACAAAGGGAACAGAATGACAAGAACATTAACATGTCCTGCTGTGGCTCAGTTGGTTGGGTGTCTCCCACAAAGTGAATGGTTGCCAGTTCAATTCCCAGTCAGGGCACATGCCTGGGTTGTGGTTTCTGTCCCCAGTCTGGGCAAGTACAACATGCAACCAATTAATGTTTCTCTCCCTCTTTTTCTGCCTCCCTTCCCCTCTCTCTAAAGATAAATAAATGCAGTATTTTAAAAATGCTTTAAAAAAAGATTAACACTCTTTGGTGACATAAATTCATTTAGGGCTAAGAAAATAACCTCTGACTTTTTTTTAAAGCAAACACATTTATAATAACCCTCTTTGTAATGGGGACAGAGTAAAAAAGTCCAGACAACTACAGATATGGAATAAGAACATGTGATATTAACATGGATTGTATTTAATTACTACAAACACATATGTAATAAACTAACTTTACTTGCCATCTCTAAATGCCCAGGATTCCCAGAACTTTTACATACATTCTATTCTAAAGCAAGCCAATAAAAAAAGTAATAAAATTATGAGGTCCCATTTACACTTTCAAAAGAGAAAAAAATAAAGCAAGCCTAAGAAGTTTTCATTTTGTACAGAAGGAAACTGAGACTTGGATAAAAGCCAAAATTTGCTCACAGTCACACAACTCTGAAATGGCAAACAGATTCTGACCCCAAATCTCAGGTTAGGTTCACCGGGATAGACACTGGTAAATGTGGGCAGGCTTTACAACAGCAGCGCTCATTTATACTTTGTGTGTGCCTGGCACACTGTCAAGTGCCTTACACACATAATCATATTTATGCCTCAGGACTTGAAAGGTCCCCGTATTTCAGAGAAGGCAAGTTGAGGCCCGGAGAGGTTAGGCGGCTTGCTCAGGTCCTTAGCCAGTGAAGGAAGAAGCCGGCACTCTTACCCCGGGGCCCTGAGACCTCGCGGGCAATGGGCCGCCTCACCCAATGGGAAGTGCTGACCCCCAGGTGAGGCGCCTGCGCACGGCCCGGAGCAGCGCACGGGTGGGGGAGCCTGCTCTCCTGCGCTTCGCACCAGTCGGCCCCGTGTTACGGTCCCCGCCGAGCCCCGCCCCGCCCCGCCGGTGAGGCCCGCGTCCGCTCCGCAGCTGGGGAAGGCGGGGCCGGCCCGGTCCGTGGGGGTCTGGCTCCGCCACTGGGGACCCCTCGGCCCCGGCCCGGCCCCGGGGGCAGGGGGCAGGCTGGGGCCGGGAGGAAGGAGGGGCCGCGCGGGGACGCCAGCTCATTTCCCGCCGGAGCAACCCGGAAGGCTGGAGGATGGAGGGGAAGTGACTGGGCGTGGGTCCGTCAACGACCGAAATAACGGGGGACACTGGCCGCGGGGCCAAATCGCGGACAAGTGACACGGGCAAGCGGAACCGGGGCAGGCGCGCGCGCACTGGCCGGGGGCTCGGCCACCCCGAGGACGCCGGGTGCGGGGGGCCCGCCAGCCGCACCGCCGGGCCCCTTCACCCCCAGGCGCCCCCACACATCCCGGAAGGTCCCCGCCTCACCTCCAGGCGCCCTCCCCGGTCCTTCCCCGGCGACCCCCTCATCCCCGCGGCCTCTCAAGCGCCCCTCATCTGCAGGCGGCCCCCCAGAACACCCATCTGGGGGGCACCGACGCCTCGCGCCCCCTCACCTCAGGGCTCCCGGCCGCGGACTCTGGGCAGTCGACGCGCCGAACTGGCTCTGGGACCCGCAGCCACTTCCTCGTGGGCGGAGGGCGGGGCCTGGCAGCCTCCGGGCGGGGGCGGGGCTCCGGGCGGCAGTCCCGAGGTCCGAGGCCCCGCCCACACCCCTGGTTTAGGGGCCGCGAGGGCGCACGCACCCAGACACTGTCTGCCACCGCTTCTCACCACTTACGGTTGGAGAAACAGGCTCAGAAAGGGGTGCGCAGCCTGAGCAGCGAGCTGGCGGGAAGCGGGAGTCTGGTCCCCCCACCCAGCTCCTACCACCACGCCGAGGGTGGGGCGGCCTCTGGGTTCATACCAACTGCGACCCCGCACCTTAGGGATCCTCTGCAGAACTCAGTCCCCAGCCCCGGGGACCGCCCCTTCCATCACCAGCTGGTACACGGTGGGCTCCAAAAGTGCAGTAGGGCATCGCCAAGGCAGCCAGCCCTGCCCCCGCCTCCCTGAGTCTCAGCGACTACACTACGAACCCGGGGATAGGGGTGGGGGCGGAGTGCACGCCGGCGCCCTGGCTGACTCTGGCTGGCCCAGCATTTTCACTCAGTGCTGATTTCTTGCACCTTTGTTCCACTGCAGACTGCTTCACTCCTTTTGCGGCCACCTGAATTTGGATCTTGGGCCTGGTAGACCCCAGGGGTCTTTCCATTTCTACCCTCTGTCTCATCCTAGGACATGGTGCCAGGTGGCCTGGGAGATGGAAGAGACCTTGATGAACACCATGTAGCCTCTCAATTCTGACCCCTCTCCCTAGGATTGACTCATTTCACCCAAAGGAAGCCAGGCAGCAAGCAGCAGCAAGTACCCCTACCCGGCTGGGGTGTGGGGTCTCCATGGTCTCTGGAGGTCCAGACCTAGGTGACAGGTACTGTTCTTTCTGCCTAGAACGCCTTTCCACCCTCTTCCCACCAGACCTACTTCAGTTATCCTTCAGGTGTGGTTGAGCATCTTAGCTCACATTCATCCTGATCCCCTCCCCATTAGAGGTGTCCACTGGACTCACATCCTGCGCTGACCAGCCCCAGCTCCTATTTCATTGAATTCCACTCCTGCAGGATTAAATGCCTCTAAACACGGAGCACTTCTAGTAGCAAGCAGAGTGTTCACTAAACTTTAGCTAAGATCTGTAAGATCCTGAGCCTTCCTAGCTCTGAGGAAACACTGGGGGGGGGGGGCAGTTACCAGGGCCCCCCATGTAACCTTTTCAAGTCCTGGCGATGGCTTTAGTCTAACCAGAAAAAAGTTTCAGATGGTCTGTACCAGCAACCCCCTTCCTGTGGGGACAAAGGTTATGAGGGGACAGCCATGGGGCACCTGTGGCACCTCTGGCTTTCATTCCACGCCTCCACAGCTTTGTATTTGCCCAGGACATTACCCCATGTGGGGCTGACACCCACCTGTGGTGTGGGCATTGAGTGCTCTAACCCATTCAACTCCTGGTGTTCCCTGCCCGGAACTTGTGACCTCAGACGACCAGATCAAGGCAAAGGCCAGGACTTTGGAACACCTATGAGGGAGGAGAAAGAAGCCCTCTCTAGGTTAGCTGCATGAATCTGACCACAAGAGTGGAACAGCCACAAAGGAAGCCAGATGCCCCAGTTAGAGCTCAGATGGAGAGAATCCCAGAGAAAGGGCCAGAACCCTGGTCAACCTCTGGTCCACCTGAGCCAACCTGCTCCATTTGGAGGTTTTAGATATAGGAGCTAATAAGGAGTCTTTTTTAAGGTGGTTTGAGTTGAGTTTTCCTGTTATTCATCACTAAAAGCATCCTGACAAATATGCATACTTGGACTCTTTTCCTTATTGTGAAAAGTGATCAGACGCAGCCTGACCTGATGACGGGATGACTCAGAAGCTTAGTGTGAGCAAATACAAACCATGTTTGTATTGCTCAGTCTGCTCTCTCGGGTGCCTACAGCACCCGGCACACAGGAAGCACTCTGCGTGTGTACAGGGTGACTGAATGCATGAACAAACAAGTGATGTTAGAAGACCGAACCCCATCCTGGCTCTGGCACTTCATCTGTAGTGTAACTTCAGGCAAATAACTTCCCTTCTGTGCCTTGGTTTCTGCATCTGTGAGGCTGACTCATAACAAGCACTGCTGCCCCCTCACAGGCCTGCGGTCTCTGTGGGAGGGAGGACCAATGGGTGGGAGAGCACAGCTCACTAGGAAGTGGCAGGCGTGTTGTTTGAAATGGCTCTGCTGGGGGGTAGAGTTTTCTAAGCCTAAGAAGTAAAGCCGCTTCTAGGGTGAGGGGGGTCTGAGGGTGGAAGAATTTCATTTGGAGTTCTGAGCATAAGGCCAGAGCTTTCTGTTACTTCCTGGAAGCTGCCTCCCCCTGGGGTGGCCTGGGGAGAAGAGGTTGCACTCCCTGTCCTCTCTGGCCTTCTCAGGTGTCCAAGGAATGCAGTTACACACCCAGGCTTCAGGGCTTGCTGACTCGGAGGAGGGCAGCCAGTCGGGGGCTGGGGCAATGTCTCCAGGTCATCAGGGTTCTTGGACTTTCTGCTCCTTCCTCCTCACTGCACTGGCCTTACTGCCTGTCACGTTAGGGCAACCATGCTCCAGACCTCTGGGCTCAGGACATGGTGGGCTGGCCAAGGCAGTGGGATACCAGGGACAAAACCTTTCCCAGAAGAGCCCATGTTCTCCTTCTGTCTCAGTGTGTGTCCACCCCTGATGTGGACATGGGTCTCTGTCCCTGAGATAAAGAGATTGCCTCCTGATCCCTGTGAGCAGAAGGGATGAGGGAAAACCCTGTGCCTCCTCCCCCAGGCCACACACATGGGTGAGGTGCCCAAAGCCTGGGAGGGCAGATGTCCACCAGGGCCGAGCCTCAGAACACAGTCCGCATTCCACAGCCCTGGCCGGGGCTCTAGGGGGCAGGCCTTCTGCCGGGGCCGGCACCCTGTTGCAGCACACCTGCTCCCAAGCCACACGTTTTTCTGTGGCAGTCAATTGAGAAACTCAGGTCTACGATGAAACCGCGTAAGGCATCGTCGGAGGGGTCCTCTCCCATTGGTTCCGGGGACATCCCTCGTGCTCCTGAGCATGGGTGAACAGCTTGGTCACTGCTGTAGCTCCACTCCCTGCCCTCGCCCAGTCTGGTGCATGCTTACCCTTTATGGCTGGGGCCCTTGAGACTGTCATGGTTCCAACATGGGCTGTCACTCTCCCTCTGGACTTGAGTTTTGTCATCTTTAATATGTGGCAGTAGCAGTTCCAACACTACAAGGCTGTTGTGAGCAGTTAAAGCCTATCAGTTGCTTACCTCGGTGCCTGGCACACTTAGCTACTCTTGCAGTGACACATCAAGGTGTGGTCCAAGCGCCCTTCCTCATGAACCCCCTCAGGTGACTGACTTTGTCTCCCTCAGTGGGTTTCACACTGTTTTTGCTCAGGACCACAGTGATATATATTGTGACCTAGTACAAACCTTTGTCTGTATCTGAAACATAAGTATTGTGAAACAATACTTTCTTACTACATGTAATACACAATGTTATTTTCTTGTTCTATTTTAAAAAAGTGCGTCATGACCTACTAAATTGATTTTTACAATCACTAATGGGCTCTGTCAGTGTGAAAAACACTGCTCTAGATCATTCTTCCTTCTCTGGGCTGACTTAATATATTTGTTTCCCATTGCTGCTGTAGTGATTGCTACAAACAGGGCTGCCGGGAGTGACACAAATGGATTCTTACAACCACAACCCGTCTCAGTGGGCAGGTGGCACTCCTGGAGGTGACAGAGAAGCTGTTTCTGTGCCTTTCCCAGCTTATACAGAGGCTCCCTGCATTCCTTGGATCTGTGGCCTTGTGGCCTCCAACCTACGATTCCACCATTACATCTCTGACCCTCCTGCCTCCCTCTTGCAAGGATCCTTGTGATCATATTGCCCCCCCCCCCGCCCCGATCACCCGGGATAGTCTCCCCATCACATCTTTAATTTAATTCCATCTGAAAAGTTCATAGGTTCTGGGAATTAGGACGTGGACATCTTTGGGGCGGGGGGGGGGGATTATTCCACCTACCACACTTTATGTAAATTATGCACTGACAGTAACTTAAATAACATAACTTTGTGATTCACATACTGACCTGTACTGACTATTCCACATGGGGTAGCTTTCACACACCTGGGAGAACCCTGGGACTTCACATCGTTGCCTCCAGAGTTGGGGCACACGGGAGCCACTCCACTGGTGATGGCTGTTGGGCAAACTGAAGAGTTAGGCCTAAACAATTGGGTTCTGAGGTCCCCAGTTTTCTAAGCATAGTATTCTGGAATGAACTATTCCATTTTTTTTTTTGTTAGCAAAATCCTTCATACACTGTTCCCAGGCATACTAAGGGTCTCCAAGGCCAATTACAGGGCCAGTGCTAAGCCTGAAAGCAAACCCCAGCTGTACTATCTAACGAAAATTACTAATCCCGTATCACCATTTTATGGGTAGGGAGGCTGAGGTTCAGAGATGTTAACAACTGTTCAAGGTTATACAACTTGGCAGAACTATAATTTGTGACATGAAATCCCACAACTTTGAATCAAAGGGCTTTGGTGGTCACCTGGAAGCCCTCCAGATGGGCAGTCATTGTGGACCCAGGCCTTGCCTGAGTCTCAAAGGTAGGGTGCAAGGAGGGAGTGTCCCCAATTTTAAGACCCTAGCTGCCATGACTGGGATGGGAGCCCTCCCATGACTGAGAAATGACTCAGGTTTATAAAAAAAAAAAAAAAAAAAGACTACTCTGTGGCTATAAAATTCTTGGCAACAAAGTTCATAAATTATTTTTTTTTGTTGTGGCTGTTTCTTTCATGGAATACAATGTTTCTCTAAGAACCCCAGGGCTTGCTAATTTGTAATTTTGGCCTGCCTTTGTCTTTCCTCCTCTCTCTGTGAGGACAGCCTTGCTGGTGCACTGGGGCAAACACGTATATGCGAAGGAGCTCCTGCCATCAGTTCCAGAGAGAACACGACAGCAAACAGGAGAGGTAGGCCCACCGAGCTGGCACCTCAGGAGCTCTGGATTCTCTCCTGGAGGGAGTAACGTGTCCACAAGTCGCCAAAAGGGCAGCGTAACTCTTCAGAGAATATCATGACGTCCTCTGAGAAGCACTGTTACCAGTGTCCTAAAACTAGAGTTGGGTTTCATTCACTGCTCTACTTCTCCTGGGCCAGTGAGGTCAAGAATATGGCCATGCCCAAGGCTACTCTGTATTAGTTTACTTTGTTATTCATTTATATTTTCATCTCTCAAGAGCCTCAGCCTTGGAATGTCAACCTCCATGCTTAATTATGATGAAGGTAACCTAGCTTGGGCATAGTAATCACTAAACCAAAATGATAACGTGTTCCTTTCCTCTTCCCACTGCACACTCCCTCCTTGCAGTATGCGCCTAGAGGTGCCCATTTCTGTGGTTGCCCCTGCTGTAGGCCCAGGGCCCAGACCACAGGGTCTCCGAGTAGGCTCCCATTGGGCCTGGCTGCTTAATGGCGGTGGGCAGGTATCTCTGTTGCCTTGTGTGCAATGTGGGGACAGTACATCTACTTTGCAAAAGTACTGCAATGCCAAAAGATAGCATTCAATAAATTGTTCTTTTGGTTGAAGAAAAACACTTGAATTCAATTTAAGAAACTAATAATCCAAGATTTCATCTAAAAAACTAGTCTAAAGAGGTGGCCCAGTTTTTCCACTAAAAGCAGGTATATTATAAGGAAACAAAACCAAAACACATTCAGTACTTTTATTTCATTTTTTTTTAGCAATTTACATATCTCTCCACCTTTTAAGTTAGTGTGACAATTTTCCATAATAAACTACTAAAAGAGAAACTTTGGTCAAAAATGGAATGAAATAGCAAAAACAAAAACCCAAAAAATAAACAGACAAAAAACCAAAAAACAAACAAAACCCAGTCACTGCTTTTAAAAAACCAACACTTTCACCAATTATATTCAAACAAAACCACACAAACAACATTTGCGAGATATGTGTCTTCAGTGTTTCCTTGTGGCTGGCTCTCCTCACCATCATGCAAATGGTGGAGCTGCCATGGGCAGTTTGTCAGTTTGTCACGCTGAATCTGGGAGGCTCCCTCAGCTTCACATTATCCGAAGGCCCTGGATGGAAGACTCTAAGGTCTTGAAAATGGCAGGAAGAACACTAAGGGTTACTGAGGGTTGTCTATCCTGGCATTTTCCCCATAGTGCCACACCACTCCCCTGCCTCTCGTCAGCTGAGGTGCAGGCTCTTTGACCGCTCCCCCACCCCAATTCTCTCCCAGGACTCTGTCCAGCAGAGATTCTCTAGGACTGCTGGCTGTTCTAGGCTATATTCCCTGTCCTCACCACCCCAGCCCATAGGCTCTGGGCACACTCCTCTGTGTTCCTGGAACACACACCTCCTTATCTATGTCATTGGCCTTTAATGATCAGGGCCATCTGTGCACACACCCCTTGCCTGTTTGCCATACTCTATATGCCCTAATGGCAGGGGCTTCTGTGTTTCTGTAGGCCACATGGCAGCCAGTGGGCTGCACAATACAGTAGGTGCTCAAAGGAGGATGGACTGAAGAGAAAACTGCACCGGGACTTGCTTGCTTACACAAATGCATCAAGAGAGAAAAGGACATGGCCTAAGAGATCAAACAAAAAGCAGAGCTGTGACCACCCAGGTGGTGGGAACTACACAGGGAGCCACAATGCCTGGGGCTTAAAGCACATGGAATTAAAAGGGGGTAGAGAGACTTAGAGAAAGGCAGTTTGTTTCTCCAGAATATTCTGGAAGCTTTTCCATACTATGTATTTGACCCAAGGAGGGGGAAAAAATATAAAACATCATGGAAATGCACAACGGCAAAATTCTGTAAAGCCGGAGCATACAGAGTCCTCCTGCATTTATCACTACCCCCTTCTATCAGTCCTCCTAAATCTCTCTCCAGTCCAAAGCTTCCTGGCCACAACCCCTGCTACAGCTGCAGTTCATATCCTCATCACTTGTTTGCTAGACTCTGCCCGGAGCCCTCGGTTGCCTAGGCCACTCATGCCTTACAGCTGGGTGCTTTTACTTTGGCTCTGGATCAGCTCCTAACTGTCTGCAAACAAAGCCCAGCTTCCTCTCCCTGACCATGCCACAGCTCTTTTTTTCTAGTTCCACCTTCTGCTTCTATAGGACTCACACCACAGTCCAAAACCCTGGCAGTGCCTTGAATGCAGTGCGCACACGCTGAGCTCTAGGCCTGATCTGCACAGGCTGCTCTTGCTGCTTAGAATGCTTGTGCACCCCCTTTGGTCCCAACCATGTACCCTGAAATCCCACTGCATCTAGAGGTGTGGTTTTTCCCTGCAGCACTGGCAGCCTATGCATCCTACACTCCTCCATGTGAAAGGAGAGGTAGTGGATTCTCTGCTAGAGCTCCACCCAATACCCTCACCTTCCTCTCTCTCCTACCAGACAACTCCCCCTTAGGGACTCCTTCATCTCAATATCCTCAGTGCCTAGCACCATGCCTCATGCACAGAGGACACTGGGTGAATGTTTATTAGATTATTTAGTGTAATATATTTTCATTGCATGAAAATACAGCTATATAATGCAACTCAGACTGGTGCCCAACACTGGGCCTGCTACAGAAATGGCACGCAATACTTACTCTATGAGTAGATGCCATCTAGGAAGGAGTATGTATTCTATCTCATTGGAAAAGTATGGTTTCTTCCTGCTAATGACTTTTAGGTTTTTAAAGCCAACTACAGTCTAATGTCCTACATTTATGATTTGCATTGACTTTGATATTCTGTTTCAAGAAATGAAAAACATTTTTCTCACAGGAAGAGTTTTAACACAAACAAGATTTGTTGTAAAAGGCAGAAAATACCTTGAAATCCCAAATAGTCATGGCTCCATCGATGCCAGTAGTGCAAAACTTGCGACAATCTTGCTTGTCCACTTCATAAATAGATACTTGACTAAAAAAAGGCAAAAACAAGAGATTGTAGGATATGTGGTAGAACTGAGCCCCAGCCCTCATAACAGTGTAAAGGCATTTTAAAGAAACTATTAACTCCTGAATACCAAGTTTCTATTAACATTAGGCTGCAACACTCTGACTTAGAAAATATGCATACGGCTTTGGCTTGGAGGAGGCGTAGGTGCACTCCTCCCCTGTGCCACTGGAGTTTGATCCCAATGAAATCAAAGTTGTATACATGAAGCGAGGAAGTCGGTGCCACATCTGACCTGGCCCCAAGATCACCCCCCTAGGCCTGTCTCCAAAAAGGGCTGGTGATGACATCATCAAAGCAACCAGTGATTAGAAGGGTCTGAAGATTCCAGTGAAACTGACCATTTGGAACAGACAGGTCCAGGTTGAGGTGGTACCTTCTAACTGGGCCCTGATCATCAAAGCCTTCAAAGAACCACCACAAGACAGAAAGAGGCAAAAAAAACATTAAGCACAATAGAAATACCACTACTGATGAGATTGTTAACACTGCCTGACAGATGTGGCACCAGTCTTTAGCCAGAGAACTCTGTGGAACCATTACAGAGATGCTGGGGACTGCCCAGTTTGTGGGCTGTAATGTTCATGGTTGCCACCCTCATGACATCACAGATGGTGTCAACATATTGCAGTGGAATGCCCGGCTAGTTAAGAACTACAAAGGAAAATATTTAAAAATCATTTCACAACCAATGGGGAAAAAAAAGTAAATACACAAGTGCATTTTAATGCCAGGTGCCCAGAAAAGACTGAAATGAGAGTGAAGTTAGGAACCTGCATTAATTAGTGACATGGAGAAAAGACATTCCAGAGCACGCAAACTGCCCAGGAGCAGGGCAGGGGCAGGCCCACAGCCATAACTGAAATGGAAACTAATTTAAAAAAATTGTAGAGGCAGGATGAATTACAACCCAAATCCAACTGGTGTCAAACAGAAACTTTCAAATCACTTTCCAACAGTCAGGGCACATAAGCCAATAGGTCTCCTTGCATTTGAAATTAATCATTATAAATGTTAGCAACAGTCAGACAAGCCATAATATTCCAACCAGGCAAAGCAGAAGAACAGATAAATGAAACAATTTGTCTCAGCCTAGTTATCTGAAAGACTTTCAAGAAAATCAATTCTATAGCTTAGACGATATTTCTTTTTTTCCTCTTAAACACCTAGAACATTCCCTCTAGGAAGGGATGGCAAATGGCACATACCATCTGTTTCTGTACAACCTGTGAGGTAAGAATGGATTTTACAATTTTAAATGACTGGGGAAAAAACACTATTATTTCATGACATGTGAAAATTATGTGAAATTCAAATTTCAGGTCCATAGTGTTTTACTGAAATACAGCCAAGCTCATTTATTTACACATTGTCCATAATAGCTTTTGTACCACAGTGAAAGAGTTGAGTTATAATGGAGACTGTATAGCCCCAAAGAGCCTAAAATATTTACTATCTGATTCCTTACAGAAAAAGCTTGCTAACCAGCTCTAGAGCAAAGAGGACTTAGTATCTGCAAGTAAAAGTAAACATGTTAATTTTCAAGGGTCTATCATTTTATTTTTAACCTAAATGTATCAGAGAGGCAATGAGAGCTGCTTCCTTTCTGATACACAATCTGCAGAGGAGCATAAGAAAAATTCACAAGAAAGAACTCTGAAAGTCATTTGAGACAGAGAAGCTTGAAAGTGTGAAGAAAGTTTTGCTATTTCTTCACACTGCTCCTTTTCAGCAGGGTGCAGACATTTTCAGCCTACTTTAGTTCCAGTGGTCCCTTCCACTGAACATGATGATAAGCACAACCTGAATTGATAATTCTCTCAAAGAGAAAGTCTAGAGGTTCCCATTATTCTTCCTGCCACCATCACCACATTAAAAGTCTCTCAATATAAAAGGTCTAGTGGAAAAGAGAGTATCTTATGGTACTGTGCTGGCCTGTGAACCAAAAGGTCACTGGTTCAATTCCCAGTCAGGGCACATGCCTGGGTTGCAGGCCAGGTGTGCAGTTGTGGGCGTGTGAGAGGCAACCAATTATACATCAACGTTTCTCTCCCTCCCTTCCCCTCTCTTTAAAAATACATAAATAAAATCTTAAAAAAGAGAATATATTGCATTTCCGGACTAGGTTTAAAAAAATTAAGCTTTTTGGACAAAACACAGTCCTATTGTCTTATATAACCACATGTCCCTGATGAAAAATAATAAACTCTTCAGCTTGTCACAATGATGCTAAGGAATTGTTTCTCTAATTCAAAAAATCTTCTTACTTGTATACATTACTTGAAATTCATGGCTGAAAGGGTAGCTAGAATTACCTTTTCAAACAGGATGTAACTAACCTTCCTGTCATTTTCACTACCAGAGGAATGTGACATTTGGAAAGGTCTTCTTTCATTCTCTCTTTTTGAAAAAATTTTTACTGAATTTATTGGGATGACACTGGTTAATAAAATTATATAGGTTTCAAGTGTACAATTTTATAATACACTATCTCTATACTGTATTGTATGTTCACCATCCAAAGACAAGTTTCCTTCCTTCACTGTTTATCCCCCTCTGTATCCTCTTCCACCTCCTCCCACCCCCCTTTCCCTCTGGCAGTCACCATGCTGTTGTGTCTATGAGGTTGTTTTTTTTTTTTAAATTTTATTTATTGATCTTTAGAGGGGAAAGGAAGGAGAGAGGGAGAGAAATATCAATGTATGGTTGCCTCTCATGCGCCCCCTGCTGGGAATTGGCCTGCAACCCAGGCATGGGTCCTGACTGGGAATCAAACTGCAACTGTGTGGTTCGCAGGTCCGCGCTCAATCCACTGAGCTACACCAGAGCCAGGGCCATGAGTTTATTTTTTGTGGCTTAATCCCTTTACCTTTTTCACCCAGCCCCTCAACCCCCCTCTCGTCTGACAGCTATAAGTCTGTTCTTTGTATCTGTGAGTCTGTTTCTACTTCGTTCATTAGAGTCCTTATATTCTCAGTCAAGTTTCTGAGAAAGCAAGCTCTAGGAAGAGACTGCACTGAGTCCACACCAGCTCACTCTCCTCCCTTGGGATGACTTGTACTGTCTGCATCTTGAAGGACAGAATGACTGGGTGGGTGTAGTTCACTTCCTATCATGAGTTGAAAATAAAGAACCTCAAGTTGGAAAGCTACAAACTTCTTGTGCTCATTCCTGAAGGGATGTCTGGGCATGAAGATTACAGAACTTTCATAAAGACCCAGTCAGGAAACAGAGGAAAAGAAGGGCATCTTGGTCACCTGAACACTTCTTTGCAGATGGCCAGGGCCCTGACTACAGGTGACATCCAGGAAATCAGATCCCAGCCCACAGGGCCCCAGGTGGCTGGGTGGCACCTACGTGATGCTATTCTGGTGCAGTGTCTCCAAGGCTGTATTGCGGTCCTCGGTTGTGGCCCTCTTGTCCATGTTGCGGAAGCGTTCCATGGCAGACATGTTGCGCTGGATGCTCTGTTTTGGAATATCTAGCTTGGAGACGAAAGTCAAGCAGCCACGGTCATCATAGTTAAAGAGCATTGGGCAGCAGTCATGGCCCTGAAACAAGATATTAGTCAGTCTCTGGAGAGTACACTGCCTACCTACCAACCCCTCATCTGAACGTTCACCACCACAGCCATCTCTTACTCCTAAAGGCTAGCTGTTTCTTCTAAGAGGCCATTCCACTTTGTGCTAGTGCTAGAGCACACATTGCTCCTGTTCTGAAGAATCATATACAGTGTATTATAAGGAAAGAGGAAGAGAAATACTTACAGCAGCTACGACGCTATTCTCTGAGACAAAGGACACACTCAGGAGGGGCAGGAACTCTGTTTTCAGAGTTGAGACCCTGAACACAAGAACACTTGTTAAATGGAGATAGAACAAACCATTCAGTTTCTTTATAGGTAAAGAAGATGACAAAGGACCCATTCTCATAGGAACATCAGCAGTATAAATAACTACTTATGTTTAAAAGGAGCCCCATGTCCTAGTCTTTCAGGAATCTCAGGCATGAGATGGCCGTGAGGTGACCTGCAGGAACTGAGGCCTTCCGCTCTCTTCATCTTTAGTCTATGCTCCACTCCTCTCTAATGTCCCTCAAATCACAACAAACTGGTCTACAGCTTGGTGTCCCGCAGGCCCTTGTTCTATCCCATCTCTGCCCCCACACCCCTTTACCACATGCTATCTCTGCTCCTCTTGCTTATCCAAAGTCCACCCCAGTCTCTGAAGCTCAGCTCTGATTTGATCACCTCCATGAAGCTTTCCTGGGCCACATCAGCCTAAAATGGCTTCTCCTTTAACTGACCTCCTAAAGTTCTTATTGTCACTCATGACTGAATGCCTTATTCTGCTATTTTATCCTTGCCTGTGCTCACTGTGGGTTCTGAGAGGGCTGGGACCACAAATGGTTATGAATGGCTATTCTCTTTGCTACACCAGGCACTGGTTAAGAGCTAGGGCTACTGATGAACAAGAAAAAGTCTTAGCCAGCCTGGAATGTGCATACAAGAGGTGTGTGTAAGTACATACAGGCAAACTTATACAAGCACTAAGTATATAATTTAGTAATCTTCAGTACCCTGCCAAAAGGTTACACAGATATGGCAGAAAAACACACTGGTTGATGAAATAGGATCATATAACTTCATGTAAAAGATGATGCATTTTGAAAACTAACTCTATCTCAAGAGGCAACCTCTCTACCTCATATACCACTGATATAGAAATAGGCCACAGGCAGCTGCCATAACACCTTGTCTTAAGGCCTCACTGTGGCATACCTGCCTTTTACTATATGAAATATTTACATTTGAGAAAGGGAAGAATGGAAGACTTAATCTGACTTGCACGACCAGAAAAGCCAAATATAAATCAATACACGGGTAGACATGCTAAGAGCTTATTAGACACTATAATAAATTGTACACGAATTACTGAATGACAAAAGGCAAATTACTGTACAGAATGTATAGCATAATTTCATTCCTGTTAAAAATCAAAAGCTGTATGAGTATATGTATATAGAAAACTTCTAGAAGACTATGTCATTTATAATGTGGGGGTGTTTTAAAGAAACATAAAATTTAAAAATATAATTCAATCTGTTAAGAAAAAATATTTTCTCTTAAGTGTCACTTTGTTGTCACTGGGCAGCAGAGGGAGCCAGAGTCACCTAATGTGACAGGTTCTCCGTATACAGGTTAAGTCAGGAAACTTTTAAAAAATCCTCAACTGAGGATATGTTTATTAATTTTAGAGAGAGAGGAAGGAGGAGAGAGAGAGAGAGAGAAATGGGGAGAGAGAGAGAGGAAGGGGGGGAGACAGTGAGAGACATTAATGTGAGAAGGAAACATCAGTCGGTTGCCTTCCCTATGTGCCTCGACAGAGGACTGAACCTGCAACTTAGGTATGTGCCCTGATTAAACCTGCGACCTTTGGGTGTATGGGACGACGTTCTAACCAGCTGAGCCACCTAACCAGGGAAAATCAGGAGACCTTTAAAAGTAGGTTACCTTTGGCTGTAAATGGAAAAGGATGCACGAGGAAAGGAGAGTCTTCCTCCAACATATGGTGAACAAATATGAATTCTGATGTTTAACAAGATGTCTAATGCTCTCCTTAAGGCTGAGTGGGCACCAATGAATCATCACAATTCCAGTTCTTCTAGCCTGTTATCAGAGGAACTGGCTTCATGGTTTTAGTATTACTAATTGAAGTCCCAAACTAATGGAGTGACTACACAGAATGCACAAGAATGCATAATCTATTTAAGGAATCACTATCAGCATTTCCATTAAGAATTTGTTTCTGGAAGTGAGACCTAACTCTTTAAAATTTTCCTGAGTGGACAATCTAACTGTGTGTCTGTGACTTTAAAGGCTGCCTTGTAGTCCTCGGTCAGATTTCTATGCTTTCATCCTGCATAAGTGCCCAGGGAAGGGCAGCTTTAGTCCAGGTGGTGAGAGATTCTATTCCACTTCCAAACTCAAAACAAAAGGCAAATACTCACTGCACACTTTTTGAGGCATCAGCAACGGACACGGTGCTGTCGTGGCTGACCCAGGCCAGGCGGCTCCCGCTGGCAGAGAAGCTGACACCATGCACCCAGCCACCAGTGCCACTGCCACCAAACTCTGACATCAGCTGACCAAAAGGCATTTTGCTGCCCCAGGGTGTACTGGCTGGCTTTTCATCCACTTCTTTAATGTATGCAGAAAACACTCTGCAGTTTAAGGGGCAGGGAGAGAATTGAAAAAGTAAATGAAAATATATGTATATAGAAATAGGCCACAGGCAGCTGCCATAAGGTATCCCAGAATACAAACAGCAAAATATGATGGACAAGTTCAGGTACACAGACGTCTTATGACACAGAATGGTTCCAGGCTGCCTACAGGCCAATCCAAGTTTGGTAAATCCATACTCAATCAATGTATATTCACAGAGTGCTTATGATGCATCACAGAAGTAATGATACAAAAAGCCTACTCTGGTTTCTCTTCAGATCGTATAAATCTTTCGCCTTTTACAAAAAGCCCTTCCCTGCAGGAGTGTACATTCTAGGGGAGGATTGTGCTGTCCTGCTCTCCCTTTCCCCAGGGAGATCTGGCTAAAGGAGCACAGCATTCTTTCCTGTCTGTCTGCTTCACCATCATTCTCAACACAGTAGTCCAGGAAGCCCACACAGCCAAATGGTAGGAGAAAGGAAACTAGTTGCCACTCTGCAATAAACCAATGGTATAAATCCACTTAAAGGGACATCCAAAGAGAAAGCCAAGGGAGGCTGTGGGAAGAGCAAGCAGGCTTTCCCTAGTGCTGTCAGGCAGAGGACTGTGCTCACTTGGCTCTGAGGCCTACTGTCCAGCCTTTGTGGCAGGTGTAGTCTGAAATGAACTGGTTCCTGTATAGCCTGCTCACCAGTCTCTTTCTCTAATTCCTTGAGGTGGGAAGCAAAAGGGATAAAGAACAGCTAGGAATCTATCCTTTTATTCCTGTTTGCTCTATCTACTTTGTAAAGCTTCTCTTCAAACATTTCTGAACCTAAAGATTCCCTAAATGATCCAGAATATTTCCCCAACAAATGACAATGGCAGCAGCCATTCTGGAAGAGTCAGGGCATCAGAGAGGGAAAGGGTGCAGTGAGCCAACTGTAAGTTTACTGACGTGACCATTTTAGAATCACTGTGCTTTACATCAGCATTACAGTGGCTACTATGTCAGTCATCTAAGTCCAGGAAAGAACAGGTGGTTCTCAGCTGCAAACTTGAGAGTGTGAACTGAACAGACCCATTCCTAAAAGAGCACAAGTCAAAGAAAAGTTTATTTCTGGAAATTATTGTTAACAAAGGAATTGTAACCTATTTTCACAACCAGATTTTTAGACACAGCCAAACGACCCAGGTGGTATGTAACATTAACACTTAGCTCCGTCTTCTCAGGGAGCTAGAATGACTTGGGGTACATGACAAAAACAAAAGTTTTAGATATAAAAAACTCTAGAGAATATTTATGTATCTTTTCTGATACACTGGTTCTTTGGTAGAACTAATATATTTCCAAAAACTGCCTTGACACTACTGAGTCCCCTTCCCACAGTCAAATAGCCACATATATTAAAAAATGAAAAACAATCCAAAACAAAAAATTCTTAGGTATTCATGGATATAAATCACTAGTTAGGTTTTCTGGGTATTTTCCATACTGCCTATTAAAGAAAGATGCATCCCATCTCCCAACCCACCACGGAGTCAACAGGAAGCAGCATTTATTT
The DNA here is from genome assembly GCF_021234435.1 of Artibeus jamaicensis. Classification (NCBI taxonomy): domain Eukaryota; kingdom Metazoa; phylum Chordata; class Mammalia; order Chiroptera; family Phyllostomidae; genus Artibeus; species Artibeus jamaicensis. Next base: position 20,533,458 of record NW_026521818.1, on the reverse strand, counting down.
GCTTTCTTTTTGGCTAAAGGGAAAAAAAAGCCTTGCTGATAAAGAATAACTTTAAAAGAAGCAATTATTTCTATGATCCTTAAAGCTCTTAGCCAAGTGGCTGTGTTTCTTTTAGCCTCATGCTACTAACAAAAAGCTTTAACTGAAAATGAACAGCATAATAACAGCTCAGCAGTATACTGTTCAGCTATGTTTTGTTAATCTTACTTTCATACTGGCATTTGCAGAGTCTGCTGCCTGGATTATACAATGAGAAATAACATTGTAGTTGAGGGAGGGGGAGAGGAGGAGAACACTGCTCCTGCTCCAAACCATGGATGTTTTGCTTAAGGAAAACCTCCCTGTCCCCACCCTTGCATCTCCTTTCTACCAAACTTCCAAGTCTACTTCTTTCTGTGTCAGTGATTTATGCACTTGCTTTAAGTTCCTCTTCTAGATTACAAGCTCCTTTCATATCTCTGAGTTCCTTATGGTGCTTGGTAGAGTACCTTGCAAAAAGGGACCTTAAAATATCTGTTCAAAGATGAACAATGAACAGCGTGTGTCTGTTCGATTCTCATGTTCCCACCTGCATTTGAAATCACATGATCCTGCTGCCAGCAAAACATTGTTGGGATGCCAATCCAAGCTGAGGACTGTGGAGCGAATTGGCTTTTTAATGTGCTTGCTTACCCACCTACAAAAGGAGAAAATCCATTTTAGTTTATCCACAAATCAAACAATCCACAAATGACCTACAAATATGTCAGGTAAAAAACACCAATGCACCCTGGCAGGTGTGGCTCAGTCGATTGAGTACTGGCCTGTGAACCAAGGGGTTGCCGGTTCAATTCTCAGTATACACGCCTGGATTGCAGGCCAGGCCCCCAGTAGGGGGCGCACAAGAGGCATCCACACACTGATGTTTATCTCTTCCCGTTCCCTTTCCCTCTCTCTAAAAATAAATAAAATAAAACAAAACAAAACACCAATGCATGGTTCTTATGTGGCTACCATGTCTCCTGCCTGAAAGAAGGTACATTTCTAGAGGAAGACAGGAAGAATCATAGATAGTCCCTTCCATTTTCCTGTATTTTAGGTTTTGACATTTTCATCAGGGTAACCAGTTCTGAACTTTTCCAGTTACCAGGGGATCCTCTTTAGCAAGTTTGTTTATGGATAAACTCTGGTACTGCTCCATAGAGTTTCAGATTTCGTGAGACTTTAACTATTTTTTTTAAAGAAAAATGGGAAGGGAGGGTGGGAGAGAGGGACAGAAACATCAATGTGGGAGAGAAACAATCGGTTTCCTCTCTGCATGCCCTCAACTGGAGTCCTGGCCCACAACTCAGGCACATGCCCTGACTGGGAATCAAACCAGAGACCTTTCAATTTACAGCACGACATTCCCAACAACTGAGCAACACTGGCCAGGGAAGAAATTACTTGAATTTTTATTATACATACTCAGTGATTTATTGTTTCATTTTAGGTTACGTTTGGGTTGTAAGATAACTTTTTTTCTAAGTTTCCAATGCTAAGTACAATAAACTTCCTGAAGCTGCAAATTAAAAAAAATTTTTTTTTTTCAGACAGAAAACACAACCAAGAAATCAGCAGAACCTCTTTTTGGAGGTTAACTTGTAATCCTCTAGCTCCATTTAAAGAGTTTATTTTTGTTTAAAACCAGTCATTATTCTGGCATATGTAAATCAGCTTCTGCCCTTAAACTACTGCTTAAAAATCAATCATGTTCTGTTGTTCAAGAGGAGACACTTAATATTGGACCAAATACCCTTTCTTGAAAGCTATTTTTCTTTTTTTAAAAAATATTTTTATAACTATTAATGGAGTTAGTTTCCTTTTGAATGTGTCCTTTATTTTATGCATTAGAATAATTATTATTTTTAAATATTTTGTTTATTTTATTTTTCGAGAGAGGGGAAGGGAAGGAGAAAGAGTGGGAGAGAAATATCAATGTATGGTTGCCTCTCGTGTGTCCCCTGCTGGGAACTGGCCTGCAACCCAGGCATGTGCCCTGACTGGGAATCGAACCGCGATACTCTGGTTCGCAGGCCCGCGCTCAATCCACTGAGTTATGCCAGCCAGGGCTTATTTTTCTATAGAATCTTTTTGTTAGGAACCCATCTGAAAAATTTCATTCTGAAAAATAGACAATATTCTAACTTATTTAATAATAGCAACAGGGGAGTGGGAGGAGGAGAAAGGGGGAAAAGGTACAGAGAATAAGTAGCATAGATGGTAGGTAGAAAATAGACAGGGGAAGGGCAGGAATAGCATAAGAAGTGTAAAAGCTAAAGAACTTAAGACACATGGGACTTCCGGCCAAGATGGAGGTGTACATGGAAACACTGTGCCTCCTTGCACAACCAAGTTTAAAGACAACAAAGTTTTAGTAACAAAAATGCAAACAAAACATAGAAAATTGAACTGGACAGAAGTCTGACAACAACGAACCATTCAGCCAGACCAGTAAGAGGGATAGAATCAGCGGCTGGCGGAGTGGGGTTGCACAGGAAAAAGTGGCCAGACCGACCCAGGCGCGCAGGCAGCAGATGGCAGATCCCAGGTGTGGGGTGGTAACAGGTGGAGCCAGTAAGGGCGCAAGGTGGCTGGCTGACCTTGGTCACATATTCACAGGCAGATAAACCAGGTAAAGGAGGAGCAGTGAGAGAGACCACACAGGCTAAGGCTCCAGTGATGGGAATTAAAGCACCAATTGGAAAAACTTTCGGGGTTGAGGTGCCGGGAAAAGCTTCTAGGCTCACAGAGAGTTTGTTGGAGAGACCCACAGGGTCCTGGAGGGTGCACAGGCCCACACACCCAGGAGCCAGCACCGAGGGGCCCAGTTTGCTTGCAGGAAGCAGCAGAGGGTACTGAAACCTGAGAGAGAGCAGAACAAATGCCACTGCCCCTCTCTGACCCCACCCCCACATACAGCATCACAGCCCAGCAAATGGGTCGCCCTGTTCTGGTGAACACCTAAGGCTCTGCCCCTTATACATAAGGGGCGCAAACAGACCAAAACATTATGGCTCAAGAAGAACAGCTCAAAGCCCCAGAGCCAATACTTCTAAGCAACCAAGAGATAGCCAACCTATCAGATACACAGTTCAAAACACTGGTGATCAGTATGCTCACAGAACTAGTTGATTTTAGTCACAAATTAGAAGAACAAATGAAGGCTAAACTAATTGAAATGAAGGGAAATGCACAGGAAACCAATAGTGATGAAGAGGAAACTGGGACTCAAATTCCAGTTTGGTCATTTTGGAAAAAAATGATCAAACAGAAAAGAATGAAGAAACAAGAATTTAAAAAAAATAAGGAGAGGCTTAGGAACCTCTAGGACATCTTTAAACGTTCCAACATCCAAATTATAGGGGTACCAGAAGGGGAAGAGGAACAGCCACGAGTGGAAACCTTATTTGAACAAATAGTAAAGGAGAACTTCCCCAATCTGGCAAAGGAAATAGACTTCCAGGAAATCCAGGAAGCTCAGAGAGTCCCAAAAAAGTTGGACCCAAGAAGGAACACACCAAGGCACATCATCATTACATTAGCCAAGATTAAAATGAAGGAGAGAATCCTAGAAGCAGCAAGGGATAAGGGGACAGTCACCTACAAAGAAGTTCCCATCAGACTGTCAGCGGATTTCTCAAAAGAGACCTTACAGGAAAGAAGGGGCTGGAAAGAAGTATTCCAAGTCATGAAAACCAAAGACCTACATCCAAGATTGCTCTACTATCCAGTAAAGCTTTCATTTAGAATGGAAGGGCAGATAAAGTGCTTCTCAGATAAGGTCAAATTCAAGGAGTTCATCATCACCAAGCCCTTAGTATATGAAATGTTAAAGGGACTTATCTAAGAAAAAGAAGATAAAATATATAAACAGTGAAAGGACAGCAAACACAATTATTAACAACCATATCTAAAACAAAAGCAAAGAGGACAGCTAGATCAGGAGCAGAACCATAAAAATGGAGATCACATGGAGGGTTAGCAACAGGGGAGTGGGAGGAGGAGAAGGGGGGAGAAGGTACAGAGAATAAGTAGCATAGACGGTAGGAAGAAAATAGAAAGGGGGGAGGGCCAGAATGGTATGGGAAATATAAAATCTAAAGAACCTGTGACACATGGACATGAACTAAAGGGAGGAGAATGGTGGGGGAGGGGATGTGCAGGGTAGAGGGGAATGAAGGGGGGGGAATGGGACAACTGTAATAGCATAATCAATAAAATATATTTAAAAAATACAGTTATTTTAAATTAAAGACTCAAAGGCCATTTTATTTATTTATTTTTTAAATCCTCACCCCAAAACATTTTTTCATTGCTGATTTTTTATAAGAAAATTTTATTTATTTTTTTTAGTTCTTTCTTTATTGTTGTTCAAGTACAGTTATCTTTATTCCCCCCCACTACTTCTCCCAGACCCAGCCATCCCCAGTTCCTACTTTTTCATTGCTTTTAAAGAGAGAGGAAGGAAGGGAGAGAGGTAGGGAAGGAGGGAGGGTGAGGGAGCAGTGGGGGCAGGGAGAGAAAGAAAGAGAGAGAGAGAGAAAGAGAAAAAGAGAAAGAAAGAGAGAGAGAAGGAGAGAGGGAGAGAGAGAGAGAGAGAGAGAGAGAAATATCAATTGGCTGCCTTCTTGTACATACTCAAACCAGGAATGGAACCCACAACCTGGTTATGAGCCCTGACCGGGAATCAAACCTACAACCTTTTGGTCTACAGAATGACCCTCCAGCTAACTGAGCTACACCAGCTGGATAGAGGTAGTTTTAAAGTAGTCACATCATACCAGTAAAATACTGTTCCCTAGCTGAAAAACTCATCTGACAGCTTGTTCATATGATGACACTGTGCACTACAGTAAAGCTCAATTTACCTGTATTTGGTACTACTTTTTAATGAATAAAAATGTAAATAATTGCTGACACTGTTTACTTGGAAGGAAAAATTGTTTCTTACCTATTATAGTGAACTCTCTAAATGATTTTTAGCTGGCAATATTTTGTTAACCTTAATTTTATACATGCTTGAAAGAAAAATGCATATCTTAAATTCATAATTCAATCTTGCTGCAAATTCAGACTTTCTGTTCAAAGAATCAAAATTTTCAAGGTTTTACTAAGTTATAAAGTGTAATATGATAATCCCTTTTCAGCAGAAGACAAACAGTAACACTAACACAAAGAGTAATGTGCACTATTTTTAGTGCAAATCTACACTGCCAGTTTTGTACTGACAGTTCCATGTAGAAGGGCGGTAACTACCCTTTCTGAATGCATGTCAGGTACAGCAGAGTTGTTTTCTTATTAAAGTAAGCAAGAAGGAGTAAAGTAAGTTACTTAACCATAACACAAACCTCTGCATTTTGACTGGCTTAGCTACAAGCAATTTATGAAAAAATGCACAACGGACTGATTATATTTCCAAGATCCTGGCCAATTTTTACTTCAATAGCTTAAACAAGCAAATCATTATACAAGGCACAGATTTGATTAGCAAATAAACTTTAAAGAAAGGAGAACACTGTTATCTGTAAGAATCCTAGATATTTTAAGTGAATAGAGATTAAAAAATTATATCTCAGGATAATGAGAATCTTTCAAGTTTATAATTTATATATCAGAGTAAGAAAACAATAATATAGACAGTAGAGAGTCAGCAAAGTAGTAATAGCTTACAGAACAAACAATTTAGGGAATCAGAACATGGAAACCACAGCTATGAGAAAGATGGAGATTTGACTCAAAGTGCATATAAGAAGGAAAAATGGCCCTGGCTGGTGTAGCTCAGTGGATTGAGCACAGGCCTGTGAAGCAAAGGGTCACTAGTTCGATTCCCAGTCAGGGCAACATGCCTGGGTTGCAGGCCAGGTCCCCAGTAGGGGACACATGAGAGGCAACCACACATTGATGTTTTTCTCCCACTCTTTCTCCTTCCCTTCCCCTTTCTCTCTAAAAAATAAAAAAATAAAAAGTAAAAAAGAAGGAAAAATGCTCAATTAGAGAGAATGGAAAGTTTAGAGGAAAAAAACCTCTAGGTGAAGTAAAATGGAAGTTATCCCCTTCACCCAGTGTCTCAAAACGTCACCAAGAACATAGCAGTCCAAATGTATGATTGTATAGAGAAATAAAAAAATACTCAGATGTTGCTCACCAGTCATTTTCAGACTCAAAGTAACAAACTGAAATGAGTCGTGCTCCACTTCCCACAGCAAATTTGTTCTCTAGTGGGGACCACTTGACAAAAGTTGCTGCACGATTAATTCTCAGGATCACCAGGGTTGGCTTCCAGACACCATCTTTCTGACTCCAGACATAGGCATTGCGGTCTGCTCCACAAGTGACAATGCGGTCGCTCTTGGGAGCCCAGTCGATACCTGAAAGTGAGTCATGGCATCATCTGCTTTGCCTGGGTCAGTGAAAACTGACATGGCCCAGGCGGGTAGGCACTGGTATGGCTGGGACAGATGTGATTATCACATTACAAGGGCAAGGATGTTTCGTTGCAAAGTTCTCTAATTTGGGATCCTCCAGGAGGCTAGGCAGAACAGACCGTCTTATAACTTCACAGGTTGCAAAACTAAGCAGGGACATTCTTCCCACCCATTCACAGGTCTAAAGGTATCTGGTCTGAGGACCTTGATCTTCCCTCTAAGATCTTTTTCTTTTGTCTGAAAATACCTTTATTATTCATGAACACACCTAATTCAGTAACATTAACTGAAAGTCTGCTAAATGACATCCAAATAAAACAACATACAGAATAAAAATAATTTTTAGTTTTTAGAGGAACAAATAATGTTGTATTTCATTATATATTCTTCTGAAGTCTCTGTCACTTAAATGAACCTAAATACATTTTCTGTATGATAAAGGTTGTATGAAAGAGTCCTCGAGTATCTTTGCATCTAAAACAAGGAAGAGGCCTACATATATATCTAAATGTAAAGTTTATTTTTCTTTTTTAACTAGTCTTTTACTTACTTGGTGCCTCTGTGAAGGATCCCAAAATCAGTCAGTTTGTAATATATATCAAGAGTAAAAGCTGCTATGACTCAGTCATTTTACAGCTACTGATAAGGTATTTTCTATAAATATAATTTCACACTGAAGTTATATAAATATTAATAATAAATATTTATTATAGATATCTCCCTAAAAATAATTAACATTCTTAACATTTATATGGGAACAGGAAAGATGAATATAAATAGAAATCCCCATTACTCATATATCATATTGACTTAGCAGTATGAAGAACTTATTTATTCATTTACAGGAAATGCCAGCACAGTTATCTGAACCATTGAAGGGAAAAAGACATGGAGGAGTGTGCTCTGAGTGATGTGTACTTTCATTATAAATCCATTCATTACAGGACAGTTTTGCAGCCCTCTTTATTAAATTTAAAAGTTTATTTTTAAGTACAAAAGCAAAACCTACACGTTGTTATGAGACAATCACAATGGAACATTAAAAAAATCAATAAAGCCCTGCCCCTGTTCTTTATGTCCCATATATTCCTTCCCTCAAATATTAATATTTTAGCAAACATATTCTCTTGCTTTTTACAGATTAGTAGTGATTATTCATTATTTCAGAACATTGATATTATCATAATAATTTCCCCAAACATACCACAGTTGAACATTTTTGCTAGTTTCCAATCACTTATTAAGACAGATAAAATAGGAATAAACATTCAAGCACATATCTTTTTGCTCTGGTTAAAATTATCCTTTATGATAAAAATTCCAGAAGTGTGACTCAAAATGTTATTATTTTTATGACTGTATGTATTGTTTCCCTAACTTGATTACAAGCTTCTTGACCATAGGAAGCCAGTCTTTGAAACTATTGTGGTGGGCAGCTCCTAGGGTGGTCCCCATGATCTTGCCTGCTGGTTTTCATGCCTTTTTGTAGTCCCCTCCTCTCATGTGTAAACAGGACCTGTAACTTGGTTTTAATCAACAGAATTCAGGACAGGTGATAAGATGTACATGATTACTGTATAAGATTACATAAGGATGTGCCACCCCACAAAAAAAGCACACCCCCACAAAACATAATGTGCCACCCCTCTTGCTAGAGATCCTCACACTCATTCTTCATTGTTGACTTTTGAAGAAGCAAGCTGCCATAAATCTTAAAGTTGCAAGGAAATGAATTGTTCTACTAACAACCTGAAGGAGCTTGGAAGTGGATCCTTCCCTGACTGAGCCTCTGATGAGAAATCACCTGATTGACACCTTATTTATAGCTTGTAAGACCCAAAGCAGAGCCCCAGAGAAGCCTGGCCCTCACTCTTTTTTTTTTTGTAACTTTTTAGAGAAACACTGTTGCCTCTTGCATACACCGGACCAGGGAACAAACACACAACCCAGGCACGTGCCCTGACCACAATGGATATGGGCACTGATCATCAATAGTTGCTAACTAACATCACAGAAAGAAAGACGACTAAACACTGTGTACCTCCTTGATAGAAGAACCTAACTCAACTAGCAATTTATAGGAAATATAGAGGACAGAGAATCTATAAAACAACACAGGGTTGCAATCAGTAGGATCTAAGCTGTGGAGAACATTATATAGGACAAACAATCTGATTTTCAATTTTGTTAACAAATAAATTGCAAAGGAAAAGAAAGGGAACCTATAAACAAGACTTAGACACATCAACTAATCACAACTTAGAATCTCAATCAAAACAAAATATTGTATTGGTTATTATTGAAGAGTCCTTATCTTTTAGAGATACAAACTGAAATATGACATGATACAATGTCTGGGATTTGCTTCAAAGTAGTACAGGAAGGGAGTTGAAAACAAGAGTGGCTGTGAGTTAATAATTGTTGAATCTGGGTAATGAGTATACAGGGGCTCATTATGACTGTTGTCTATTTTTGTTGTCTGTTTAAAACTGTTCATGGTAAAATGGTGTTTGTTTTTTTTTTTAAGAGAGTGATTAAACATTCAACACAAAAGAATAAATTCACAGAAAAAAAACACTAGGACTCTGATATCCCTCTGCTGTTTGCCATACTCTTTTTCTCTGCACTACTGACTAGTCTTTTCTTGTAGAAAGCTTCAGAAGATAATTTTTCTTTTTCTGTAGTTAACTGTCTTCTGAAGAAATAAGTTTGATCCTTGGTCTCCTGCCACAGAATTATATTTAGATTTTTCCAACATTTTTTTGTGACCTAAAAAGAATATCATCTGAGCATTTAGACAGAAAACAGGGCCAAGTTCAAAGGATTCCAAAAACGAAGTAGGGAAAACAGGACATAAGTAAATAATTCTTTTTTTTTTTTTTTTTTTGGCTATCTCTTTAGTCACTGGCAAAGAGATTAATGAAAATAGGCCGAAGCTAATAGAAATAAGGATGTGGGAAAGCAATAGCAACAAAAATAGAAATTATGTCTTTGGTGCTGGTTTGATAATATAAAATCAGTCAGCTCAATGTGCATTACATACAAATTCTGGTAAAAGCAAAAAGGGATGGTCACAAGTTTTTGCTGGGAACAAATGATCTAGATATACCAACACAGAGCTCAGAACAATGGGGAATGTAAAAGCAAGCTGCAAGGGTTATATATGATATGATGCTATTTTTGTAGCATTTAAAAATACTAGCCAATAGTACTACAGATTGCTTATGAATACACACACGTATATAAAAGTATTAAACATGGGACAATGTCATACTAAATTATAGGCTACATTTTTTTTAGTATATTTTACTGATTATGCTATTATAGTTGTCCATTTTTTTCCTCCCCTTTATTCCCCCTCTGCCCTGCACCCCCGTTCCCTCCAGCATACCCCTCCCCCTTAGTTCATGTTCATGGGTCATACATATACATTCTCTGGCTTCATTTCCTATAGTACTCTTAACCTCCCACTGTCTATTTTCTACCTATCACGTATGCTTCTTATTCCCTGTACCTTCTCCCTCCATTCTCCCCCTCCCCACTGATAACCCTTCATGTGATTTCCATTTCTGTGATTCTGTCCCTGTTCTAGTTGTTTACTTAGGGTTTTTTCTTTTTTTTTTTTAGGTTCAGTTGTTGACAGTTTTGAGATGGTTGTCATTTTACTGCTCATAGTTTTTAATCTTCTTTTTCTTACATAAATCCCTTTAACATTTCATATAATAAAAGCTTGGTGACAAACTCCTTTAACCTGACCTTATCTGGGAAGTACTTTATCTATCCCCCTCCATTTTAAATGATAGCTTTGCAGGATAGAGTAATGTAGGTTGTAGGTCCTTGCTTTTCATGACTTCAAATACTTCTTTCCAGCCCCTTCTTGCCTGTAAGGTTTCTTTTGAGAAATCAGCTGATAGTCTTATGGGAATTCCTTTGTAGGTAACTATCTCCTTTTCTCTTGCTGCTTTTCAGATTCTTTCCTTATCTTTAGTCTTGGGTGATGTAAGTATGATGTGTCTTGGTGTGTTTCTCCTCAGATCCAACTCCTTTGAGGCTCTGAGCTTCCTGGACTGAATGTCTAATTCCTTCACTAGACTGGGGAAATTTTCCTTATTTTTTTCAAGTAAGTTTTCAATTTCTTGCTCTTCCTCTTCTGCTTCTGGCACCCCTATGATTCAGATGTTGGGAAGTTTAAAGTTGTTCCAGAGGTTCCTAAGACTCTCCTCAGTTTTTTGAATTCTTGTTACTGTATTCTGTTCCAGTTGAATGTTTATTTCTTCCCTCCGGTCCAAACCATTAATGAATCCTGGTTTCCTTCTCTTCACTGTTGACTTCCTGTGTATCTTGCTTTATTTCACTCTGCATAGCCTGCACTTCTTCCTCTATTTTGTGACCCAGCTCAATCAGTTCTATGAACATCCATTTTACCAGTGTTTTGAACTCTACATCTGATAGGTTGGCTATCTCCTCGTTGCTTAGTTCTCTTCCTGGAGTTTTGATCTGCTCTTTCATTTAGCCATATTTCTTTGTCTCGGTGTACCTGCTACATTGTAAGGGGTAAAGCCTTAGGTATTTGCAAGGGTGCGGTTACCCACTTCACTGCGTTGTGGTGCTATATGTGGGGCAGGGGTGAGAAAGGGAACAATTCTGCTTGCTTGGCTCTCGCCCTGCTTTCAGTAACTTCCACTGCTACCCACAAGTGGATTTGCCCTTTCAGGTACTGTTTCCCAGGTGGGTGGGTACATTCTAGGATCCAATGGCCCCCCCCCCATGGACATTCTCACGAGACTGGGAGTTTCTCCTGCCGCTGCAACCCCTGCAGATTTTTACAGCCAGAGGTTTTGAGGCTTTAGCTTCCTGCACTGGAACCCTGGTTTGTGCGGTCTGTCTCACTCCCTAGTCATTCCTCCCAGCTTATCTGTATGCTAATGTGGGATATCCCAGCCTGCCATCCACTGCCTTGCCTGCCCTTGTCCACCAGCTGCAGCCTTGTTGGGACAGTTTGATTTTCTGGCAGTTCTGACTTTTTGTTTTTCTTTGGTTGTTATCCTTCTTTTGGTTGTGCAAGGAAGCGAAGCATATCTACCTGCACCTCCATCTTGGTCAGAAGTTTATACGATCTACACGCTACCTTCTGAGGTACAGGAACAGGAGTGGTAGTGAGATGGGACTTTACCATTATCTAAAAATAATATCCCTTATTATTAAATCTTTGTTTCCTAAGTTCTCTGGCACAGGAAAAAAGATAGTCATCTTTCTTGTTGTTAATCTGCGTTGCAGAAAATGGGTGTTTGTTATACTATTACTCTTTGTCCTTTTCAGTATTTTGAAGTATCTTCCTTGCCCCTAAAACAACATAGAAGAAACTTGTGAAAGACACTGCGTTCCTGCAGCAGCTGGGAACACAGTTTGGCTTACATTTTCACACAGCTGACATGCTCTCCAGTTTTTGCTTTCATGTCCCATCTCCTAATCTAAGCTCTTTAGTCCTTATACCAGGTTCAATGTTGTCCACAACACTAGTAGAGTGCTGTGTACCAACTGGGCTAAAATAAGCACTTAAAAATTGAGATCACTCTTATGCTATTTTCTCAAATTTTCTACAGAAAACTCAGCAGATGCTGTACAACTTTGAATATTATGGCAGATTTACTTATTAGGCTCTTTATTTAAACAAAAGAGTGCTAAATTTCAAAATGCTGTGCTAAATTCACAGTTCTCTTCTTTTACCTGTGATATGTCCGTTGTGCTCCTTAAGTTCATGAGCTTTCACCCACTGGCTCCCATTCTTCTTATAAATGTGGACTTCATGATTATTGGGGCTAAGGGCAATCTCTAGAGAACAAAGTCAATAGTTAACACTTGAAACTGTTACACAAAAAAGGGACATATTATAGTTGGCATTTAAAAAACAGAGTGAAGAAACAGAAAAGTTGTTTTAAAAAATGGTTCTCAATATTCGCTCCTGAAGAATTCCTTTTGTTATTTTTACCTTTATGTGTACCCCGTATTTTAAAATGCTTTGTAGGAAAGCTAAACTTAAAAATTCATTCAATCAGAGACATATACAACTGGCAATTAAAGATTCTAACTAGTAAGAAATAAACAACGTTGCTATACTTAGCTGACATACAGTTGACTCTTGAACAACACATGTTTGAATTATGTACATCCAGTTATATGTGCATCCCCCCCCCATAAATACAGTCACCCTCCATATCCACAAGTTTCACATCCATTGATTCAGCTGACTGCTGACTGAAAACATTATTTTTCAACTGCAGATGTGGAGGGCTGATGGTATGCATTGTTCCATACCCTTTCAGATAAAGGACTTACGCATCCTCGGATTTTGGTATCCAAGGCGGGTACTGGAACTACCTCCCCTCCCATACCAAGCATTAACTGAAGTTACATCTTTGGGGGTCAAAACTTATACATGAATTTTCTATTGCATTGGCAGGGGGGGATCAGTGTCCCAACCCCTGCGTCGTTCAAGGGGCAACTGTAATTTTAGCCCATAGTAAAGATATTTGATATTTTAGCTCCCCTGTACAACATTATTTATAATAACAATTTAATCTGTTAGATTTTCAGAAATGCTGAAAATAGATCATAAGCTCTCATTACTGCTATCACAGACCCATGTTGGTACGACCATAGTTTATCAAAAAAACTTGATTCTGCTGATAAACTATATCAAAGCTTTCCTTTAATAAAACCAATATAAATCACAAAATAAAATTCTGTTTTCAAGAGAAATCTCTTGGGCCAATCCTATATATATATATATATGATGAAATTTTAAATATATTTTGATATTTTCCCTTTCTAGTTGCTCCATTAAAAAATTATTTCTTAAAATTAAAATTGGGATCTATGACCAAAATTTTAGGTTAATCTTCTAATAGTTTCCCCATCTATTATGTTACCTACCCACCCCTCTTTAGGAAAGCTACTGTTTTACGGATGAACCGTGGAACTAGATAAATGTCTAGCTCTAAAATCCTAAGACTTTCAATGTTTTCTGGAAAAACAGTTATATATTTCCAAGATGCATAAAGAGATTTCAAAAGTCAAATCCAAAGCTAAACCTGGAAAATACTGTAAATTTCACATTATAATGTGGCATAACAAAAAGTATGACTTAATATATTGAGTTTATTAAGTAGTTTAAATGAGGGCAATAACAACTTGCATTCTTTTTTTTTAAAAATATTTTTTGAAGATTTTATTTATTTATCTTTAGAGGGGAAGGGAAGGAGACAGGGACAGAAATATCAATGTATGGTTGCCTCTTGTGCGTTCCCTGCTGGGAACTGGCCTGCAACCCAGGCATGTGCCCTGACTGGGAATCGAACTGCAGTCCTCTAGTATGCAGGCCTGCGCTCAATCCACTGAGCTACACCAGCCAGGGCACAACTTGCATTCTTATTAAAAATTGGAAGTATTTAAAAAACCTATTTTTAGATGGGAAAGTGGAGATAGAAGATATAGGAAACTCAACTAGGAAGCTCTGAATTCATTATCTTGCATGTAACATATTTTCCAATACCCAATATAGAGGCTCATATCTAGATTTTCACTTGACAATATCCTGGTGTGTACTGCTCATGTACCAAAGATTTATTTAAAAATATGACAAACATGTCTGAACTATCTTTTTAAAAGATAGTGACTTGCCCTGGTCAGTATAGCTCAGTGGATTGAGCGTGGGCCTGTGAAGCAAAGGGTCGCCAGTTCGATTCCCAGTCAGGGCACATGCCTGGGTTGCAGGCCAGGTCTCCAGTAGGGGACACATGAGAGGCAACCACACGCTGATATTTCTCTCCTACTCTTTCTCCTTCCCTTCCCCTCTTTCTAAAAATAAATAAATAAAATATTAAAAAAAAAAAGATAGTGACTCTACAGATTCAAAATCCCACCTGGCTTTTTGCGGAAATCAATAAGCTGATCCTAACATTCCTATGGGAATGCAAGAGACCCAGAACAGCCAAAACAATTGAGAAAGAAGTATAAAGTTGAAATTTATACTTCCCAACTTCAAAACTTACTACATAAGGCTACAGGAAGCAAGACAGTGTGGTTCTAGCATTAGGATAAACATAAAGATCAACGAAACAAAATTGAGAGTCCAATAAACTTACATTCAATTGACTACTGACAAGGGTAACAAGATAATTGCATGGGGAGGGAATAGTCTTTAACAAATGGTGCTGGGACAACTGTCTATCTATATACAGAAGGATGAATGAAGCTAGGTTCCTATCTTACATCATATACAAAAATTAACACAAGTGGATCCAAGACCTAAATGTAAGAGCTAAAACTATGAAGCTCTTACAAGAAAACATAGGTATACACCTTTGTGACCTCAAGTTAGGCAATGGTTTATTAGATATAACAGTAAATATATAAGCAACAAAATAAAAAAAATTGGATATTTTCTAAATTAAACACTTTGTGCTTCAAAGAACACTATCAAAAAAGTGGAGACATTCTACAGAATAGGAGATTCTGCAAATCATATATCTGATAAGGAACTCGTATCCAAAACATACAAATATAATAAAGATTATATATTAAAAAAACCCTTACACCTTAACAAAAAAAAGACAACCCAATTTTAAAAATGGGCAGAGGATGTGCATATACATTTCTCCAAAGAAGATATACAAAAAGCCAATAAGAGGGTATACTACTTTATACCCACTAGGATAATAATAGGTATGGGGCTATAATAAAAAACAGATAATAACAAGTGTTGACAAAGGTGTGGAGAAACTGGAACCCTCTACTAATAAGAATGTAAATTATTGTGGCCCTTTGGAAAATAGTTTGGCAGTTCCTCAAAGTGTTCAATATAATTACCATATGACCCAGCAATTCAACTCCTGGGTATACACTCAAGAGAAGCAAAAACATATGTAAACATAAAAACTTGTATGTGAATGTTCATATTAGCAATATTCACAACAACTAAAAAGTACAAACAACCCAAATATCCACTGACTGATAAATAAACAAAATGAGGTTATGTCTATACAATATTATTCAGCCATAAAAAGGAATAAAACTACAACATAGATGAACCTTAAAAACATTATGCTCAGTGAAAGAAGCCAGATGCAAAAAGCCACATATTTTATGATCCCATTTATACAAAATGTCCAGAATAGGTAAATCCATGAAGACAGAAAGTAGATTAGCAGTTGCCTCTGAGTGGAAGCTTTGAGGACAACTGAAGTGATCACTCATGGGTTATCACTTTTTAGAGTGATAAAAATATTCTGAAACCAGACAGTGATGATTGTTGTATAACTCTGTGAATACACACAAAAAAATCACTTAATTGTATACTTTAAAAAAAGAATGAATTTTATGTTAGGTGAACTGTATCTTAATAAAGCTATTCTTAAAAAAAAACAGAATGAACATAATTCAAACTTTTAAAAATAAGTCATGGGTCTAACACTACACTCGTTTCTAGATTTTTTTATACCTCTTCCTTGTCATACTATCTGTCACTTCGCCGACTATGCCTACTTCTAAGAGTCTTCTCCATCCATTTCTAGTTTGCTGGCACTAGACAACTAAAACTCAAGCTTGTTATGAGTAACACAGTAAATACTAGTTACTACTGCTCTTAGTACCTCAAGAATAAACCATATTCTCGGAAACAGCTTATTTCTAGGTCCTAGAATTCTGACTAAATGCTGGGTTAGTGTGGTATTGCAGAAAGCATTGCAGACACTGGATTCTTAGGGCAATGAAAGATGTCTCTGATATAAACTGTCTATCAGTAGTATAGAAAAAGAAGTGGACAAGGAGCCAGAAGGCTTGGGTGCTAGCAATGGCTCTGACATTAACTAGGTGTATAACCACTGGAAAGTCCTCCTAAAATATTTTAAGGCCTTAGTTTGTTTGTTGTTTTAAAGACTTTATTTAATTATTTTTAGAGAGAGGGGAAGGGGAGAGATACGTCAGTGCGTGGTTGCCTCTTGCACACCTCCTACTGGGGACCTGGCCCACAACCCAGGCATGTGCCCTGATCAGGAATTGAACTGGCAATCCTTTGGTTCGCAGGCCAGCACTCAACCCACTGAGCTGTACCAGCCAGGGCTACATAAAAT
The DNA here is from genome assembly GCF_021234435.1 of Artibeus jamaicensis. NCBI lineage: Eukaryota > Metazoa > Chordata > Mammalia > Chiroptera > Phyllostomidae > Artibeus > Artibeus jamaicensis. Next base: position 20,516,882 of record NW_026521818.1, on the reverse strand, counting down.
TTCTTATACCATAAGATGTTAAAAAATAAATGCTAAAATTCCTTTATAATACAAAAAAAGTATTTAAATATAAATAAAAATTGAGTTAAAGAATTGAAACAAAAGCTTTCCCCCTGAAAGTTTGGCCCAAAAATGTGGTTGTGCATTATACATGGCAAAATACGGTATGCAATCTTAAAAGTGCCTACATCTAAAAGTATCATAAGTACTAAAATAAAGGTGCAAAATTAATAGCATACTTACGGGTACGATCCCTGTTCCAGGCATGACAGGTGATTGGCTCAAGTAAAAATTGATGCAGGGACATTATTCTTAGTGTTTTCAAAGGATAGAAATCTACAATGAGCAACAAAAAGCACTTAATATAGCAGGCAACCAATATTTAAGTTGTCTGGGGATCTTGAAATATTTGGGGAGAAATAAAACATTATTTTCCTATAATAACCCAGTCAAACTCAATATCAAAACTTAATTATTTAAATACAACTAGCATTCTAACCATCAATATATAATTTATTCTGTCAAGGGTCATCAAGGGACTCTAAAACCATGGGTTAAAGATTGCTGGGTACAGGATATTCACAGTTTCAAGTGTTTATCCTACAGATCACTTATTAATTAAAAAGGGAAAGACATACTTCACAATAAAAAAAATCTGGCAGTCACCACCTTAACTGAGTAATCAAACTTGGTATCATAAACAGTGCAACAATATAATCTGAGGGGCCTCCTGATAGGAGGCAACATGAGGCGTACATCATCATTTATAAGTAGTGACCACTTAATTTATCAACTTTTAAGAGAGCAAAAAGGGGCACTATTAATAATTATACTGTGACAATAGATCACGGGACTATCCTGAAGTAAACTGGTAACACGGCCAACCTAGCTATGAAGTATTTATGCCAAACATATTTAAATCCAGACAGGATCCAGACCCAATTTCCAGTTTATAGGAAATACAGGAATTAAAGAACACAAAAGGGAAATAAACTATTAAAACCATAATATATGCTATACCATAAAACAATTGGCCTGGACTATTCAAAAAAGGCAAGTTGGGGTCAGGGACTGTTCTAGATTAAAAGAACTATGAAGATCAATTTTCCTGTATGAACCTTGATTATAATCTGTATTTTATTTATCTTTTTTAAGATTTTATTTATTTATTTTTAGAGAGAGGGGAAGGGAAGGAGAAAGAAAGGGAGAGAAATATCAATGTGAGAGAGAAACACTGATTGGTTGCCTCTAAGCCCCTAACCAGGGATATGGCTTGCAACCCAGGCAACATGACCTCACTGGGAATCAAACTGGCGACCTTTTGGTTCACAGGCTGGTGCTCATTCCAGTGAGCCACACCAGCTAGGGCTGTTGTCTGTATTTATAAAATGGCCATACAAGATACATTCTGTACAATAGGGAAAATTTCAATTTGGGCTGCATATTACATAACAATATGGAATTATTTTTAATTTCTTAACTATGATGGTTTGCACTTAAGTAGGAGATAAAGATGATGAAGTGTTTAGGGGTGAAACATCATGATGTCATTTGTAACTTCTTTTCAATCCTTCAGAACAAAGAAATATAAAAGAGCAAATGTGGCAAAATGTTAACTGGTAAATCCAGACTAAGAGTATACAAGCATTTGTTATATTACTCTTTAAACTTCGAAGCAGGAATCTGTGAAACATCATTGACTTAAAAAATCAAATAAAATTCTCTATTTTATAGGCACCCAAATCTATATCCATTGAAAAAGCAATCATTACTGGGAATAGGAGATAATTTTTCAAAAAGCACCCAATTTTATCATTTCTAAGAGGCACTCTCATAACTCCCTGAACTTTCAATACACTTAAGTACAAGTCATGTTAACCTAGGGTGGAGATTGAAATGTCAGACAGGAATTCTGATGTAAGCAGGAAATGAATGGAAGGGCCACCAGAACCTTGTGAAGTGAACAAAGTTCAGCAGACAAACCAGAAGTCAACCTTAGTGGAAAGCAGGAAAAATGTCTCTAATTGTTATCAAAGAAATCCAAAGGTCAAAGGGAGATAAGTGAATAAAACATCTGATATCTTGAACTAGCCAAGAAATGTCAGTGTTTCACATTTTATCCTAAGGGTGAAGATGTTTAGGTCATTAATTTTTTACTTTTGCATGTTCTAGAAAGCAAACTGCAACTCACAAAGAAAAAGACTGACTGAAAATTTAAAAAAAAATTAAATAAGTTCAAATGAGACTGCTAATTTTTTTTAACTTTCAGACTTAATGCATGATTATCTTTGATATCAGATACTTACCCACCACAACAAGTTTTGCTTACAGTAAATCAACATGTAATGTCACAAATATCTCCTTAATTAAAAGCAATTTAGTTTAAAAGCCACACTTTATAACTTCATTTGTTAACTGAAACAAAATTGGTCTGTAAATGAATAATTCAATGTGAAATCTATATGCAATAAAAGCACATATTTCATGTATACATAAAAGAGGAGAGCTGTAGACAAAGGTTTTCTCATTCTTCAATTCAGTTTTACAAGCAATGTGACAAAGCCTTAAAAAGAGGTAAACATTTACACAATGGCATAATTATTTCTAAAATTGCACTTCTAATTTTGTTATTATTCAAGCTCCATATTTGGACACACACTCACACCTAAAATCCTTTCACAGTCATGTGGCTATTTTAAGTCTGTAGGCCAAAACAACACTCATATTTTTGTCAAAATGTAAGACACTCAGTAAACAGCCTGTATTCATGAAACTTAGTGAATGAGTAACTCTAGCAGCTTGATTCTCGTACCAAAAAGATACTCTCTGTCATAGAGTGATAATTATAATTTCTAAACTGTGGTTAATATTTAAGTGAAATCTGAAAACCTCTGTTTTAATGAGGTTAGAGAGGAAAAAAGGGACAAAAAGTTGACATTAAATTCAACAAGCTTCTACTAATGACCTTTTATTGTCCAGCACAGAGAGAAAGAGAGATGATTTATAGCATAGCATGATTCCAAGAATTCTCCCTCTCTTCAAACTCCTTTCTCTACCTGTCACTTTGAGTACAAAGTCATTCTGATGCTTGGTTTGACATGGGCTCTGGAGCCAAGAGAACCTTGGTTTGAATCCTGGCTTTGATACACACTAGCTATAAGACCTTGGAGAAAGTCACTTAATAAACCTAAATCTCACTTTTTTTTCTATAAAATGGTCATATCAGACATATCACTAACATCCCAAAGCTGTTGGTACGAGGATTAAATGAAATAACATGTGAAGGAATGTGGTACAAAGCCTAACTCAAAAAAGATGCTCAGTAAGTTAGATCCCTTTCTTCCTTTGACCAGGTGCTTCTGAATCATCCCAAGAAGTTACCCCAGTTAATATCCTCTGACGTATGCTCCAGTTGGTATCTATCTTCTGAACCTGGCCCTGGAGCTCGAAAGTATTTGTACAAGTGGAAATTTCAGTTCCCTGTTTAGAGTCAGTTTTCAAGGCTGTGATTCACCCTGTTTCTAATTGCTCTCATTACCCAACCTGGCAATACCAGGTACTCCAATAAGGTCACCACACCCTCTACAAGTTCAGAGACAGGTTCCAACTCCTGGCACCTGCCTCACCAGCAGAGCATTCTGAATTTCTTTATGCAGAATTTGTTTCAGCATAGGATTAGTCAACTAATAGGTCAAAATATTGCCACTCTCTCTCCAAGAAGTTTTAATTTTTCCAAGATGATCCCCTCCTTAAACTATGATAAGTAGATGAATTAATCTCAGAAATTCTCTGAATTCTTTCTGTTAGGAAGGAGCCATTTACACCCACTCCCTAACAGGGCAAAACCACCCTCCTGACATCCTCTCTTTTGTTTTTACAAACTTGAAAAAACCAGTGCCTACATGAAACCAAAAGGTTAGATAAAACTGATAAAAGAGGACAGAACTAGGATAATTTTCACAATGAGTTGGGATAGATAAAAGAAGGCTCCAAAGTCATGGAATGAGAACAGATGGCTTTATACTCAGAGTCTAGGCCACAATTTTTTAAGTGCCTACCATGTTCCCAGCAGTGTACTAAATACCAGATTGGAGCCAAAAATATAAGTCAATCTGACACTTTTCTGATCTTCAAGTGAGGAGAGAGGGCGGTTTAGGAGAGGAAGCAAAGATAAATATGCAGAGAACCACCAGAAGCAGTAATAATAGCTAATATTTATAGCTGATAGTTTCTGCCCCAGAGCACCTACTCATTCTCCAGAAACCCTAAATAAGATGTTCTTACTGCAATCTTTCCAGGGTCATCCAAATGAAGTGGTGGTGCCAGGATTAGAATTTTGGCAGACTGTCTGGAGGGTTGAAATGTGACAGGTCCTGCTACATCAAAGGTCCACGGGGTCAATATGAGCAATTTTGACTTAGGAGACAGCGGCACTTGAGAAGGGGAATCTTAAGGAACTCGGGGGAAAGGTTTTCCTCGAGTTCAGAAGGGTCCCCAATAACTGAAGGATTGAGGGCTGCCCTAGATAGAAGTCAAATGTTTACAAACGCTGTGTGCAGGGACCTATTCCAGAGGCTAAAGAAAGAAATCAACGGTCTCTCGTGACATCCAATTAGGATAAGATTATTCCATTTACCAGTTTTACAGACTGATAAATGGCCACAATAGAGATGCATACAGGGCTATGGGAACACGGGAGAAGAAGCCGTTAATTCTGGCAATGGAGGACTTGGCATTCGAAATTTTGAGAAAAACGATCTTTATGGAGACCCAGGGGCACCGCGGGTCCTACAGAGAGCGAGGATCCCCCGCCCCTCAGGAGGCCAGCCCGGGGGACCTGGCCCCCACTCAGCCTCTGGGCCCCGCGGCCTAAGCCCTCGTCTCAATGTCACTTCGGGTTCAAGTCCAGACCCACAGGATCAGAAGCTCGCTCCTCTTTCCCCTTACCTGGGTTTGGGGTGGTGTGGACCTGCTCGGAGCGGAGAATTCGCGGACTCTGGTCAGTCGACGCGAACAGGCTCCGGCTGGTGTTGGCGGAGGACCCAAGCCAAGAGGGAGCGGCTGACAGATCCCGGAAATGGTCACAGCGCCTGCGCAGTGTGGCTGTGTGGGTAGTTCGCGCTTGCGCAAAGCTCGGGTGCGCGGCAGGACCGGAGGTGGTGTGGCCGGGCAGTGTCCCTTTTGAGTCGTGTTAGTCCTTATGAAGTGGCGTCGCACAGCAGCTGGAAACAGCTAGACGAAGCAGCGTAGACGTCTTACTCCTTTCCTGGAGAACTTATTCAGACTTGCAGATTGAAAGTGTGGTTCCTTGTCGGTTTCATAAGAGCTTCAGTCGGGATATGAATTACTGAGATTTGAGGCCTTTCCAGCCACAGAGACCCAAGGAACGACTGTTTTTCTCCCTTTCGAGAGCTGCCCCCCGCCCCCCCGCCAGTTTCCTCTGGAAAGCACCGGAGGCCGGTCCTGGATCAGAATCACTTGTTCCATGCTCCCAAGATGGCGCCAAGGATGGGGAAATTGGGGGAATTCAGCAACCCGCTGTCCCGTCCTCCCCTTCACGCAAGACAGTGCTTGCTGTGCAGGTGCTTCCTCAATTTTGAAGAAAAAGGGACTATGTAGTAGACAAGAGAAGTTCCGGAGGCTACTTGGCAGGCTCAGCAAGCTCAGTGCCAGAAAGTAACCACACACGATGATATAATAATAAATCCTAACTGGGCAGGTCATGGTGGATAGTCATGCTCCAGGCCTATATCTTCCTTAACAAAGGTCAATTTTTAAGTGAGTCCTGTCCATTGTTCTTATGCACCTAGGATAACATACCTTCGAAATGTCAGAGTAAATTTCTCTTTCAGAACCCTGGAAAGCACAGCCTGCTGCAGCAGAAAGTGAGACCATAAAACTTATGTTGTCTTGTTTCCCTGCATACCATAGCTATGTGCTATAACTTTAATGTAAAAGAAGTATGTGCTACAGTTTGCTTTTTATCCAATCTTAGACATTTCTCTGCTTTCCTTTCTCCTGCTTCCTTAATTTATCACCAATGGATTCCCTGTAATCTTACATTTTTTCTTTGATTCTAAATATAAAAACTGAGCTGCAAAACTGCATTCTCTGGAGCATTTTCTCAATCAGTTGAGATTCTTTTTCCAGGCATGTCCCAAAAAATTTGGCCCAAATTCATATAAAATTGTTCTATAGGTTTAGACATGCTTTCCTCAACGTACAAATGCCCTGGACTTCTAGCCAGACTTGCTTTCTTTGAACTAAAAAATTTAGGAGTAGCACTTCCATCCTCCAAGTCACTGCAAATTACTAATCTGCTGCCTATTTTGTTCCTTCTAGTGGTTTGTGAATTTGACCGTAACACTTAGCTCTAAGGTAATGTTCACAGAAGTGACCTTGTCAATTTCCCAATTCAGAGCCACACTATGTTCTTGGGGTTAATTAATCCAGTTGATTGTGGAGCACTAATGTACTGGAAGTTACTGGTTTTACTCTGTCCCATGGCTACAAAGTCTTTGGTCCTAGGGAGATTGAGGACAGACTGAGAGAGTGGAACAATGATTTTAAAGTAATTCCTCTCTCCCAGAAACAAAATCTTGGCAAAGGAAGGATAGCACATGGAAGCAAGGATTCCTGTGTCTGCAAGTTACCTGAACCAATTGGAAGGAAGTATGTATAGTTGGTACCCAGAGTCAAAATACCAACAGCATTTTATTTAGATCCCACCTGTTTATAAAGAATAGTTTCTTCTTTGAAGTTTATAATCTGGTATCATTGAGTTGTATAATCATGTATAACTCAATGATACCAGATTATTTATAATAAATGACAAGAAAAGAAATAACTTAGCCTTATAAAAGTAACGCATTTAATATTAATCTCTGGTTCTATCTTTTGAGTTAGCATTTTGCATTTTAGTTACCATTTAGTGCATTTCATTTCATATTTTGTGAGTCATTCCCGGTGATAGGACCTCATTTCTAAAGGGGGCCCTTTAAGTGAATCCACCTTATGCTGTAACTGAGGAAACAGGACCTGAGAATGTTGGTGGCAGGTCTGGCCTCTTGATGCCTAGTGTAGAGCATTTCTCATTATCCCAACATGCCCTTGTGTAAGAGCCCTTGGAGTTCCAAAGAAGAACACTTTCTAGTGTTTGTTTTTTAGACTTGTATAATGGCACTGATCTGGTATCCAAAATGAGGACTCCACCTTATAAAAAATTAGGGAAAGTGGCACTTAGAATGGTAAATGGGAGGAAGTGAAGGTTTGGATACTGCCTTTGGATGATTTTTGTTGGCTTTATTGATTTGATTGGAATTGGAATAGGATTGAATTACAATTTGGTCAAGTTTCAAGTTGTCAGATATTTAGTGAGTACTTACCAAGTGCCAACTATTGTATTAAGCTATTTCCTGCAGTGTACGTAAGAGTTGAGTGAGATCTCTAGCTCTTCAAGGAACTTAGAGATTATGATAAGATCTGTTCACAAATAATTTTAAATATACACTCAAACCTTGGTTCTTGAATGTCTCCCACCTCAAACAATTATGTTCTTGACCAAGTTGTTCATGGAAAAAATTTCTCAGTTGTTGAACCAGACTTCAGTTCTTGACCTGATACCCCTTTCATCCTGATACATGTATGATCAGTCATGCATCTCTCAGATGACAAACAAAGAAGTTTCAGTTTTTGAACAAATGACTTTTCCAACAGCCTTGGGAGCAAATCAAGTTTCAGAACCAAGGTTCCATTGTAAGGAAGTGCACAGTGCCTCAAACCAGGAGGGGTCTAGTCAGTGTTTAGTAAATAATACTATGAGTGAATGAAGGACATAGTCTAGGATTGCAAAAAACACAAGGTTGCCATCAGTTGCTAATTGGCGTGGGAACTTGTATAGATACATCAGAATATAACCAGTCATAGGTTGGGAAGATTACATGTTCTCAAAGGCCTAATGATTTCCTTCTGATCAGGAGAGCTTTGACTTAGTATGTAGAATGTGGAGAGTTAGAAGATTGGTTCTTATTTGTGCCAGTGAACACTTACTGCCAATCTCCCATTTCTCTTTCTTCCATGGGTTATTGCTTGCCACCTACTTACCACAAAAACTGTTGGAAATGTCATTGAATCAATGCTTATGAAAGCTGTAAGTAAACAAAAGAACAGAAACATAAATGATACTGTGTTAATGCTTAATAATCCTTGTGTTTTAGATATTGTCCTAATTGCTATAGTATGGTCCAATGAGGAAAAGTTTCCTCTGGAAAGGATCTAGTACAATTTAGTGCCAGAGGGACTGAAAAATGCTAGGGCTATTTCCGCCCTAGGCTGCTGACCCAGTTCATTTCCATAGCATGGAGATAAGACCAGTGTATGGGGTATGTAGGGGCATAAGGTAGTCACAGATGGTATATAAATAGCATGCTATCGCAAAAAAACCATACTTACAAGGCAAGCAAGCACTCAAGCATACTTTTGAATACCAGGTATTGTTTTCCTAATTTGATAAGTGAAATCTGTAGCCCTCTAGGCTGTAAATCTTTTGGAAGTTAGGGCCCCTTTTTACTACACATTTTGTTCCTAACACATTTTTCTGTACTGTTATGCAATGTTAGATTATGTTTTAAATTTTATTTTTATTTTTTATTTTAGAGGGAAAGGAGGCAGGAGGAGAGGAAGAGAAACATTGATGTGAGGGGAAAAGATCGACTGCCTTCTGTATGTGCCCCAACTGGGGACCAAACCTGTAGCCTAGGCATGTGCCCTGACTGGGAATCAAGCAGTTATCTTTCCATTTGTGGGACAATGCCCAACCACTGAGCCACACTGGCTGGGATTGCTTTTAACATTATTTTAATAAAAATATAGTGGCATGCTTATGAAAGTTTATTGACTTTGATAATAAATAGAACTGGGTTCAAATTCTGACTCTGCAGCTTACTAACTTTGGTCAAGCCAGTCAACTTTTTTTTCCAGTCAACTTTTCTAAGTTTATCTGTCAAATGAGGATAATAGTTTGCACCTTTTAGAATTTTTCTAAGGATTAAAACAGACAATGTGCAATCCGCCTCTGGCCAAGATAGAGGCATAGATAGATACACTGTGCCTCCTTGCACAACCAAAAGAAGGACAACAGCAAATTTAAAAACAAAAAACAATCAGAACCAACAGAAAATCACGCTGTATGGAAGTATGACAACCAAAGAGTTCAAGAAAAAACATTCATCCAGACTGGTAGGAGGGTAGGAGGAACAGCTGGGCAGAGAGGAGTAGCAGCAAGGTGGGGATGTTGGACTGGGTGAGGCAGCAGCTGGCAGACTGGGCAGTCCCATATTTGCATGCAGATAAACTGGGAGGAACAATTGGAGGGCAAGACAGATCGTGCAACCCAGGGTTCCAGTGCAGGGGAAATAAAGCCTCAAAACTTCTGACTATAAAATTCTGTGGAGGTTGAGGTGGTGGGAGAAGCTCCCAGCCTCATAGGTTTGTTGGAGTGACTTACAGGGTCCTAGAATGTACACAAACCCTTCCACTGGGGAATCAGCACCAGAAGGGCCCAATTTCTTTGTGGGTACTGGGGGAAGTGACTGAAAGCTGAAAGAGAGCTGAGCAAGTGGCATTATTCCCTCTCGGACCCCTCTCTCACATGCAGCACCACAGTGCAGTGATGTGGGTTGCTTCACCCTGGTGAATACCTAAGGCTCCACTCCTTATACATAACAGCATGCTGAGACAAAAAACAAATGGCCTAAATGAAAGATAAAAGCTCCAGAAAAAAAAAAGTGACAAAGAGATAGCCAACCTATTAGATGCAGGGTTTCAGAACACTGGTAATCAGGATGTTCACAGAATTGGTTGAGTATGGTCACAAAATAGAGGAAAAAGTGAAGACTATAAAAAGTGAAATAAAGGAAAACGTACAGAGAACCAAGAGTAATGGGAAGGAAATCAGGACTCAAATCAATGGTTTGGACCAGAAGGAAGAAATAAACATTCAGCCAGAACAGAATAAAAAAACAAGAATTCAAAAAAATGAGGAGAGGCTTAGGAACCTCTGGGACAAATTTAAACATTCCAACATCCGAATCATAGGGGTGCCAGAAGGAGAAGAGGAAGAGCAAGAAATTGAAAACTTATTTGAAAAAATAAGGAAAATTTCCCTAGTCTAGTGAAGGAACTAGACATTCAAGTCCAGGAAGCTCAGAGCCTCAAAGAAGTTGGATCTGAGGAGAAACACACCAAGACACATCGTACTTACATCACCCAAGACTAAAGATAAGGAAAGAATCGGAAAAGCAGCAAGAGAAAAGGAGATAGTTACCTACAAAGGAATTCCCATAAGACTATCAGCTGATTTCTCAAAAGAAACCTTGAGGGCAAGTGGGGCTGGAAAGAAGTATTTGAAGTCATGAAAGGTATAGACCTCTATCCAGCAAAGCTATCATTTAGAATGGAAGGGCAGATAAAGTGCTTCCCAGATAAGGTCAAGTTAAAGGAGTTCATCATTACTAAACCTTTATTATATGAAATGTTAAAGGGATTTATCTAAGAAAAAGAGGAAGATAAAAACTATGAATAGTAAAATGACAACAAATACAACTATCAGCAACTGAACCTAAAAAGAAAGAAACCAAAAACAAACTTAGCAAACAGGAAGAACAGAAACAGAATCACAGAAGTAGAGATCACATGGAGGCTTAAAAGTGGGGAAGGGGAGGGAAGGAATGGAGGAGAAGATATAGGGAATAAGTAGCATAAATAGTAGGTAGAAAATAGACAGGGGGAGGTTAAGAATAGTATAGGAAATGTGGAAGCCAAAGAACTTACGTGTATGAACTATGGGCATGAACTAAGGGGTTGGGAGATGCGGGTGGGAGAAGGTGTGCAGGGTGGAGGGAAATAAAGGGGGGGGGAAATGGGAGAACTGCAACAGTATAATCAATAAAATATATTAAAAAATAAAATAGACAATGTAAATAAAGTGCTAGACAGTTCTTGGCATATTAAAAGTACTCTGTAGAACTAGTATAAATGACACATGGAGAACAACTAAGGGGGTGGAAATGGGAGGGAGGTGGGGAGTACTGGGGCGGTGGGCTGGGATGGGAATAAAGTACAGAAAACTGTACTTGGGGGGACTTCTGCCAAGATGGAGGCGTAGGTGGAAGCACTGCACTTTCTCGCACAACCAAGTTTAAAAACAACAAAGTTTTAGCAACAAAGATGCAGCCAAACCACAGAAAATTGAACTACACGAAGTCTGACAACAACGAACCCTTCAGCCAAACCGGTAAGAGGGGCAGGGCCAGCAGTGGAGCAGGGTCGGGCAGGAAAGATCCACCAGACCAACCTGGGCGCTCGACCCAGGTGTGCCAGCAGCCGTGGGCGGATCCCAGGTGTGGAGAAGCGGGTGGACCCACTGAGGGCTGTTCTCGGTCACACATTTGCGCGCAGATAAACCGGTGAAGGAGTGAGCAGTGAGACAGACCTCACAGGCCCCAGCGGCAGGAAGTGGCAGAGGGAACCGCCATTGGGAACCGCCATTGTCTCTCTCTGACCCCGCCTCCACATACAGCATCACAAACCAGCGACCTGGGTAGCACTGCCCTGGTGAACAACTAAGGCTCTGCTCCTAATATATAACAGGCGCAAACAGACCAAAACATGGCTCAAGAACAACTCAGAGCCCCAGAGCCGATAAATCTAAGTGATGAAGAAATAGCCAAACTTTCAGATGCACAGTTCAAAACACTGGTGATCAGGATGCTCACAGAACTGGTTGATTTTAGTCACAAATTAGAGGAACATATGGAAGCTAAACTAATTGAAATGAAGGGAAATACACAGGAAACCAATAGTAATGAAAGGGAAACTGGGACTCAAATCAAAGGAGCGGACCAGAAGGAGAAAAAAAATGACCAAACAGAAAAATATGAAGAAACAAGAATTCAAAAAAATGAGGAGAGGCTTAGGAACCTTCAGGACATCTTTAAACGTTCCAACATCTGAATTATAGGGGTACCAGAAGGGGAAGAGGGAACAGCCACGAGTGGAAACCTTATTTGAACAAATAGTAAAGGAGAATTTCCCCAATCTGGCAAAGGAAATAGACTTCCAGGAAATCCAGGAAGCTCAGAGAGTACCAAAGAAGTTGGACCCTAGAAGGAACACACCAAGGCACATCATCATTACATTAGCCAAGATTAAAATGAAGGAGAGAATCCTACGAGCAGCAAGAGATAAGGGGACAGTCACCTACAAAGGAGTTCCCATCAGACTGTCAGCAGATTTCTCAAAAGAGACCTTACAGGCAAGAAGGGGCTGGAAAGAAATATTCCAAGTCATGAAATCCAAAGACCTATATCCAAGATTGATCTATCCAGCAAAGCTTTCATTTAGAATGGAAGGACAGATAAAGTGCTTCTCAGATAAGATCAAATTCAAGGAGTTCATCATCACCAAGCCCTTATTATATGAAATGTTAAAGGGACTTACCTAAGAAAAAGAAGATAAAAAAGATGAACAGTGAAAGGACAGCAAACTCACAGTTATTAACAACCACATCTAAAACAAAAGCAAACTAAGAGGACAGCTAGATCAGGAGCAGAACCATAGAAATGAAGATCACATGGAGGGTTAGCAACAGGGGAGTGGGAGAAGGAGAAGGGGGGAGAAGGTACAGAAAATAAGTAGCATAGATGGTAGGTAGAAAATAGATAGGGGGAGGGGGCAAGAATAGTAGGGGAAATATAGAATCTAAAGAACTTGAGACACATAGTCATAAACTAAAGGGGGGAATGGTGGGGGAGGGGGTGTGCAGGGTGGAGGGGAATGAAGGGGGGAAATAGAACAACTGTAATGGCATAATTAATAAAATATATTTAAAAAAGAAAACTGTACTTGGACAACAATTAAATAAAAAATAAAAGTACTCTGTAAATTGTAGCAGTTATTATTTGAACATATTCTACCAAGTTGATTTTTATAATTTATTACAGGCATACCTTATTTCATTACACTTTGCTTTATTACACTTTCCAAATACTTCATATTTATCAACAATGAGGCAAGGCACTCCACCAGCAAAAAGATTACAAGTCTCTAAAGGCTCTTGGATAATGGTATTTTATCAGCAATGAAGTGTTTTTTAGTTAAGATGTACATTGTTTTTTAGACATAATGCTATTGCATATTTAATAGACTACAGTATAATGTAAACATCACTTTATCACTTTATTTCAGTCTTTGCTTTACTGCATTGGTCTGGAGCAGAACCTGCAGTGTTTCCAAAGTAGGCCTGTATTTCCCAGGTATTTTTCCTCCCAGTCTGTGGCTTCTCTTCATTTTTTTTTTAATTTTATTTATTTATCTTTAGAGAGGAAGGAAAGGAGAGAGGGAGAGAAATATCAATGTATGGTTGCCTTTTGTGTGTCCGGTGCTGGGAACTGGCCTGCAACCCAGGCATGTGCCCTGACTGGGAATCAAACCGTGGTTGTTTGGTTTGCAGACCCATGCTCAATCCACTGAGCTACACCAGCCAGGGCCTTCTCTTCATATTCTTAATGTGTTTCAAAGAGCAGAAGTTCTTAATTTTGAGGAAGTCTATTCATCTAGTGTCATGTTAAAGAAATATTTGCCTAATTCAAGGTTATATAGATTTTCTCCTATTTTTTTCTAGAAGTTTTTACATTAATTTTAGACTGGTAAACTAATCTTGCATTGGTGGGGAAAGGCTTACTTGGTCTTGATGCATTATTCTTTTTATACATTATTGTGTTCAGTGGCTAAAATCTTGTTAAGAATTTAACAATTTAAAATTTAATGTAAAATCTTTGCATATGAAAGATATTGTTTTGTAGTTTACTTCTTCTAATTTCTTTTCTAGTTTTGGTATCAGTAATTCTGGTCTCATGAAATGTATTTAGAAGTATTCCTTTCTCTTCAATTTTCTGGAAGAGTTTGTGTAGAGTTGGCATTTCTTAATTTGTAAACATGGAGTTCTAAGTTATATTTTTGTTACTAATTTCTACCTTAATTGCATAATTTCCAGTTTACTTACTGATTTGTTTTTGCTTGCTTATTCTCTTAGTAACTAAGAAAGGTGTTAATATCTACCAAATGATTATGAATTTGTCTATTTCTACACTAACTCTGTCATTTTTTTCTTTATATATTATGATGCTATATTATAGGTGCCTCTATATTATAAAATTATTTTGTCTTTTGATGAATTGAATGTTCATTTTAAATGTTCCTTCCAATAGTGATTTTTATCTTAATGTTTACTTCTCTGATATTAATATAGCTACACAAGCTTTCTTTTGGTGTTTGCCTAAAGAAACAATGTTCTTAGATGTGTTGTTCATAAACTGTATAGTTACATTTTATATTTATAGTATGCTTATCTTTTAACTGAAATGTCCAGATCATTTACATTTTAACTAATTAGTAATATATTTGAGTTTAACTGTATCATCTTATTATGTGGTTCATTTTTGTACTGACTATGCTATTTTTTCCCTCTCTTTTCTTCCCTTCTTTTGGTTTGATTTTTTTTACAATTTAGTTTTCAAGAACTAATTCAGAGATGTGCTGGAGCTGTCTTATACTGACTCAGAAGAGCCCATTGTGCCCATCTCTTCACAACTCCATGTTCAGTAACCTCCTGTTGCTAGCTTGAAATCAGCCATGGTGGGAACATTTACATGATAGAAAGTAGCAATGGCTACAGAGCAGGGCTTTTGTCCTTTGAAGAAATATTTACCAGACCAGCAATGATCAGTATTTTCTCTTTATGGATAATATGAAAGCCTTAGAGTACCTTAACTCTATTATTACCCTTCTCCCTAGTTTTATTGTTTTCTTGTCATGCATTTTAATTCTATAGTGAATATAACATATTTGACATTTTTATGAAGTTACTGTGGGATTATGTCTATTACCAACATGTTGTTATGACTGGTTCTCATTTATCTTTTTGTCCTCTCATGCGCTTGGTTATCAGTGTTGTGTCTAACATTTTATCAAAAGATATTTTTATTTATTTTTAGAGAGATGGGAAGGGAGGGAGAAGGGGATAGACATATCAGTATGAAAGAGAAACATCAATTGGCTGTCTTCAGTACGCACCTGGACTGGGGACTGAACCCAAACCCAGGCATGTGCCCTAACTGGTAATTGAACTGGCGACCTTCTGGTTTGTGGGATGATGCTCAACCTACAGAACCACAATGACCAGGGTATGTCTAAAATTTTATTTTTAAAATTATATAGGAATAATTTGAGAACTAAAATGATTGCATCTTTGCCCAGATAAGATTCTCTCTTTTGTTTTTCCAGGTGTCTGAGGGTGTCAGCAATCTGGGATCACCTTAATTTAATTTTAGAATTTAAGGTT
The DNA here is from genome assembly GCF_021234435.1 of Artibeus jamaicensis. Lineage (NCBI taxonomy): Eukaryota > Metazoa > Chordata > Mammalia > Chiroptera > Phyllostomidae > Artibeus > Artibeus jamaicensis. Next base: position 20,501,482 of record NW_026521818.1, on the reverse strand, counting down.
TTCCCAGGCCATTCAAATGACTCAAAGTTGGGCTGTAGTCCTTGGGAAGAATGTTCAACTTCTACTTCATCCTTACAATTAGAGGCCTAACCCCGAGCACAGGTGTGATGATTCATTTTATTTGTCAACTTGACTGAGGCATGGGATGCCCAGGTATTTGGTCAAACATTATTCTGGATGTTTCTGTGAGGGCATTTTTGGATGAGAAATTGGCATTTTAATTGGTAGACTAAGTAGAGCAGATATCCTCCATAATGTGGGTGGTCCTCTTCTAATCAGTTGAAGAACTGAATAGAACAAAAGGCTGAGGTCCCCCAAGTAAGAGAGAATTCCTCCTGCCTGCCTTTGAACTGGAACATTAGCTCTGCTGGTACTTCACTCGTCAGCCTATGTAATCATGTAAGGCAATTCCTTATAATCTCTCTTTATAGCTATTTGTATATCTGTCTATCTCTAACTCTCTGATCTCCTGTTGCTTCTGTTTCTCTGGAGAACCCTGATTAATACAACAGATGTTTACCAGGACTTTTATTCTTGGAGGGCCTTGGGCAAATTTTGTCTCTGTAGTTTAGGCTGTTAAAAGTACTGCTTGGGCTCTGAACAATCTGTTCTGGAATCAGAAAATAGCCCTGGGGGTAGGGTAGCCCTGAAATGCTGGGCTCACTCTCTGATGTTCTCTTTTCTCTTAAATATCGACATGGTATTCACTACCTTATTAGTTCTCTCTTACCTTTGAGTAGTTGTTTTGTATCATTTGTCCTCTTTTCTAGTTATCATTAGTGGGATACTTGTCTGTTGCCCTGCTCTTTCATTACCATACTCATTTGCTAAGTAACATGAATAATATAAAAGTCACAAGAATAATTTAATAAATATCAATATACCTGTTTATATAGATTCACACCAACTATTAATATTTTGTCTCACTTGCTCTATCTCTCTCATATAAGAACAATAATGATTATTATTATTGTTTGTTGAACCATTTGTAAGTCACAGACATTATGCCTCTTTACCCCTAAATATTTCACTATGTGTCACTGAAGAACAAGAATCTTCTTATATAATCATAAGACAAGGATCAAATTTAGGAAATTTAACATTCAATGTTATTTCCTATAATAATAATTAATTATAAAAATTATGTAACATAATTATACATTTAAGTTCATATACAAATTTCCCTGGTTGTTCAAATAATGTCATTTCTAGCAATTTTTTCTTGATCCCAGAGCCACTCCAAGACCATTTATTGCACCAAGTTGTTGTGTTTCTTGATTCTGATCTGAAACAGTTCCTCAGGCTGTTTTTCTTTGCCTTTCATGACATTGATAGTTTTAAAGAGCACACACCAGTTATTTTATAGACTGATCTTGAGTCAGGGTAAGCACCACCATAAATGACTGATTAAAATGAACATCACAAATTATGGCACAAATTAACATCGTGTTGTTGCAGTGGGACCAAATGCGTAACCTTAATAGGTTTATGACAAACCTCCCTTGCCCTCTCAATGGTCCATGCTCCATAACAAGTCATTCTGGTCTCTCATGCTGTCAATTTCATCTCTTACCATGTCCTCTGTGTGCAATCCTGCTATCCTCACATTACCTTTCCCACCTTGGCATCCCTACGTTTATTGAGGTGGCTCTTGGGGTGGCAGGGCCCTTCCAGGGAATGAACCACAATTGGTCCATGCCTTATATGCCAACCCCATTGCCACATGCTGCTAATTGTTTTAGGGATGTGTGATCCATTTCTGCCCATCAGAACTCAGGAAGAGGTCTCCTAGGGAGCTTCTGGGAAAAAAATATGCTCCATGATAAAAAAAAAAGATACTGAGAAAGTCTTTATATTTTTTCTGTCTTGAACGTGGCTGCGTGAAGATATGATGGTTAGAGGTGTGGAAACTGTCTTGACAGACCCAGGGTAAAGCAGTGTGGAAAGGTAGAGAGCTGGGTCTTTCACGCTGCACTAATTCTAAAACTGTGACTGCAGGGGTTGGTGTGTAAAATTATTAAATTTCTCCGTAGCACCACTATTGGTTCATGTGCTGCTAATTGTCACTAAGCATGCTTCTAGCTGGTCCTCCCTCCTGCAGTCTTTCATTTGCTATGCTCTCCTCCACTCACGCCTGTTACTTAATTTCCTCTGGAACAGCTTCTTTTATCTTCCCAGATTGGGCTGAGTTCCTCTCCTGTAGCATTCTGTATTTACCCCACAGAAGCCTTCCTAATCCCTAATCTAATTCTCATAACACAGCTTTCCCCTTGGTTTACATGTCTGGTTACTAATTTTTTTGCCTATATTTAAAAGTTGGCTTTTTAAATGTAAAGAAAAGTTTTATGGAATCACTGCTCCAAAGCCACAGGATACATTTTTCATTAGCTTAACTCAGAGTTCAGGAAGTAGAGGGAAGAATAGTTCCTTATAGTAGCCAGCAGGTTACCCCCCAGTGTTGCGATTCTGTCATAACTGAAGGTTGGCTTTTTCACAACACATCTCTAGTCCCAATTTCTGGTAGCTTATGGGTGGAAGGGTTGGAATCTTTGTGATGATTTTGTGATTTCTGGAATCACTTAATGATAAGCTCCATGGGAGAGACCCAGAACCTGTCGGGTGCCCTACAAGGACCCAGGATTGTTTCCCATGTGAAAGAAGAGGGGAGGTAACTGGTGTTTTCAGATGTACCCATTACTTGTTTTTATAGGGTATGGTAAGACACACAGACATGGAAATGATTGTCACGAGGGAAGAACTCTTTATATCCACAGACACATATCTAGAAGCAGGAGGCACAGCATGGCATGGCAGTGCCACACGGGAAAGCACTGGGTCCATCAGAAGGCAGGAGTGAGGGGAGAGCGTGGGCATGAACCTTTATTGTTGGTTTCTGTGGGGAGGACTGGATGAGGCAGGGTAGGCAGGTTTAGGATTGGGCTTGTTTGACTAATTTCAGTGGGTTCTGTGGCATAGGGGCTATCTCTAGTTGTCTGGTACTTTGCTTTGTGTGAGCAGGGAAGGGGAATATTGCCACCTAGAGTATAAGAGCTAGGTAGAAGAGGTGGTTCAGCGTATGAGCTGTGGACTGGGTTAGTCTGTGTATGAGAGTTGTTTGCTATTTCCAAGAACTGGCAGTGTCTCCTCAGTCAGGGAGGCCCCAGATGCCAGAGCATGAAGAATATAGATAATAAGAAAATATAGTTAATAAGATCAGTGATACAAAATTTAGCAGCTTTGAAACTTAGCCCAAAACATTTAGCAAAACCGTTTAAGTGGTCTTTGATCCATTTACTCTACAGAGCTTGGTACCAGTGCCCTGATTTTAATTATTGTGAATACAAACTAATGTTATTTTGAAAGTCTGCGATTATATCTTGCTTGACTTTCAAGCTATTCTGAAATGACATGTCCTTAGGCAAAAACAGAATATATGACTAAGTGAAGTCCATTTTATTACACATATTGGGTCAGAAACCAAACCTCATCTCATGCTACAAAGAATTTGTATCTCTGCCATTAACTGAATGGTCTTGGGCAAGTCACTGAGTTGGTTACATCTCCTTCTGCCACGCCCCTTCCCCAAATGAGGAGCTGCGCTGAAATTCTGTGAGTGTGGGGGACTACAGGGCGGACTAGCCTCCAGGAAATAATGATGAACTCTTAAAACCTCATTAAATTGTATGCAGCGGAAAGAAGGAACTCTTACCCTTTGCAACAGCATGGATGGAACTGGGGAGTATTTTGCTAAGTGAAATAAGCTAGTTAGTGAAAGACAAATACCATATGACCTCACCTATAAGTAGAACCTAGTAAACAAAACAAACAAGCAAAAAATAACCAGAGACATGGAAATAAAAAACAAACTGACAGTGACCAGAGGGGAGGGGTGAGGGAGTAATGGGGGAAAGAAGGGAAAAGGTCAAGTCAAAGAACATGTACAGAGGACCCTTGGACAAGGACCTTGGGGTGGGGATTTTCTTTGGGAGTGGGCCTGGTTGGGGCAGGGAGAGCAACTGGGGGGGGGGAATGGGGACAACTATAACTGAATAACAGTAAAAAAATTCAAAAACTCATGGAATGCCCCTTGCATTTTTCTAGCAAGACGCCTGCTTCTGTCAGCCCAGCCAAGACTCTCCTTGGAGGTCAAGTGTTCAAGTCCTATGGAATGCTAGAGAAACTTGGCAAGAGCCCAAGTGTCATGCACAATAGACTCTATGCCAAGTTATCTTGTTTCGATTTCACATTCCTATGAGGCAAATGCTGTTAATATTCCTTGTTTAATAGTTGAGAAAACGGGAGGCGAGATAGGTTAAATTGCCTGAGGTCATACTAATGGGAAAGATGAAACTCATATCTGTCTGACTTTAAAGTATAGGAATGAGCCTCAATTAAAGAGGTGAATACTAGGTCCAAATAAGGGCAAAATAGATGGAGACATAGTCCATAGTCCAGTTTAATACTAGGTAGGACTTTTGAACCATGGTTGTTGGTCAAAATTGCAGTGGACTACATTTTTTTCACTGGAAGAGTTCAGGTACAAATTGGATTACCCCCTTTTTTTTGAGATGTTATAAAGGGCAATCCCTAACTGCTTGAGAGTTGGGCTAGACACCCTCTGAATGTGCCTTTGAACCCTAAAATTCTAACATAATTCTTAAGATTCTGTGAGTTGGTATCTCCCAGAAAATTCACACACAGCAATTGGAGACCTTACCACTAGAGGGCAGTGGCTTCATACTTGGTCCATTTTCACAGAAGGAACCAAACTTGGTTCTCTCTGGAACTTCCTAGAGAACAGCAAATTTGGATCCATTGCAAGGGTGATATGGATCCATGTGAATATGGAAACGGACCCACCAATACAGTATTACTATCCCTTCTTCTATCAGCCCAAACAGTGATTTCTGTCTGCCAATGGATTGCAGAAAGGTCAAAGTGGTAATTGTCAACAGGTAGACACCATTTCCAGCTAGCCGAGGAAAGGTGCATTCTGAGGGCTGTGAACTGGCAAGGAGCCCTCATAGTGTTGCCCCCTCCACCCCTGCACACTGAAGGCTGGGGAACTGAGGAGAGGAACGGGGTCCAATATTGTTAGAAGGTGACAGCAGAAACTCTGCTACACTTGAAATGGTTGAAGGACCCAGGAATATTCAGTGTGGAGAAGAGAAAACCTGGAAGGACCATGAAAACTGTCTTGCACTAAGATGGTTCTACAGGGTCCTAGTATCAAAACCAGGGTTAGCAAGGAGCTACCAGCAGGGAGCAGATCTCAGCTTGATTTAAGGAAGAACTTTCTGGTCAGTGTTTGGAAGGACTACCTTGGGGGCAACTTGTTCTCCATCATTTATTCACTTCCCATGTATTTACTGAGTGCCTATCCCATGCCTGGTAATCTCTAGCTGCTCAGGAGATAGCAGTGAGTAAAACACACAAAACTACCTGCCTCCACAGAGCTGACCTTCCTGTGTCTGAACATTCTGGAAGATGCTGAGGTGGATCACTAGGAAGCCTTGTGGGTTATTGGCCTGGATGGATCTTAACATGCCTTCAGTGGATTCCACAACTTCCTGACCTTTATAAAACCTAGATTGTCTTCATATCTCTGAGAATACCCTTTCAAAACTTGCAAAGAACTGTACTAAGACTGCATTGTTTTCATGGTTTCTATAGAAACAAGTCTGTGAATTAGGCTATAGGGACACAACAGGACTCTGATATATTGTAAAAATTGCCTTTGGATTTGGAAATCTTAGAAAAATAAAATTTCTTTACTTAAAAGCAATCTCCAATCAGTCTATTTTCATATTTATTTTATTTAAGCTGCATTGGGACAAGGCATTAAAATTGTCCACGTGAAGAATTATTTCTAGGGAACAGCCAAGTCACATAGGCTTTACATATTCCGTCCTTGACATGAATATGTATGATCTCAACAGAAACAGATACACTGTTATTGTTTTTCAAGGGCTTACACCGCTTGATGCAGTCTCAGAGAAGCCATGTTAGTTTTAATACCTTGAATGGCTTCGTATTCTCATTCCTGAACCCATTTCTTCCATAGCTATCATTATTCTTTAGCACCTGTCTCTTTCTGGCTTGCACTTTCCTTTGCGTAGTAAACATTCTCAGGAAGACCTGGTTTTCCATTTTCATATATTTTTTTCTCTCAGTGGTCTGCTGTTGAGATCTGTATTACCCTAGGAGACAAGAGAGAGAGAGGGTGAGAAAATCCTTGTGGGCCAGAGCTGACAGTTCTGACATTTTTGCCCCTTCTTGCTAGAAAAATGCCTGGGCTGCTTCTACAGTCTTTCTTCCTTGTAATGGATACCACTGGGTCATAACTGGCTCATTCTGTGTAAGGTTGTGATGGTTTAGGGGAACTTTCTTTGGGTTGGTGTGCTCAAGCAGGTCTGGACTCTACACGGGCCATTGAAAGACCAGAGTGCGGTCCCCAGGATACAGTGCTCACCATGAGCTTGCCTGTGTTGTCTCACGAGGGCCCAAGAGGCTTGTTTTGCTGTTGTGATGTGTCTTCCCAAGAAAGAAAAGTTATTGCTCACTACATGCCACAAATGGATTTTGGAAATTAGCAAGATTTCCTTATGGAGATTATGGAATATTTGCAAGCAACCTAGTCTTTCACAGCCTCACCCATGCCTATCCCTGTAGCTTTATCTCCTGCACTGGCCATCACTCTTGCCTCACCATGAGCCCCTCTTCTTTAGTCATGATGCACCCTGTGCAAATTCCACCCATGCACTGTTGCATCTGTTGGGCCTTTTGTCTGGAATTCCCTTCTTCTCTCCTCTACCTGGTATGGATCAGTTATATTTATTTTTAATTTTCATTAAATTTTTTTCACTTTCATTTATTTTGATACCAGACACATACATTTAGAAAATACACCGATTATGTCCTTGGATATCATGTAGCCTCAACTGCTACAAAAATTTCTAAAAACTTCCTCTCAGTTTCTGTACGTCTGTTGTCTTGGAAGGTAAAAAGCAGGCTCTGCCCAGTGAGTGGCATGCTCTAGATTCTTGTACAGATCACATCTGCCCAGTCTCCCCACGTTAAACCAGTCGCTTTTCCCTGTGATCCCTTCCCATGAGTGCAAACACCACATCACAGGACATTTGCTCACAATCTTATTGTAATTGATGTGTGTGTCTACCTTTCTACTGGATTCTGAGCTCCACAAGGGAGGATGGTCTTTCTTATTCATCTCAGTATCCCATAGTACAGGCCTAGCCCGTATTCACAACTTGATAGATATTTGTGGGACTGAATATAATGCCACTTTGGAAAACTAAACTCTGCGGCATCTTGACTCAGTGCTGACCCATGTACTAGTGTGCTTAGAATATCTCATGGCTGCGGATGGCATATCTGGCCCTAAGACCAACAAGGAGAAATGGGATAAGAAAGTGCAGATGAATCAAGACATGGAGAACAGACCCCAAGGGCCCCAGCCTTATAACTTCTGCATGTTGTTGGCACAGTCGTGTGGAGGGAGAGCAATTGGACCAGCACCAGCAGGATGCAGGAATAAACAATCACCAAGCCAAGGCAGGGGTTGTCCCTTATGAGGTGTCTAATTCTAGAGGCTAAGACTTAACAGGTGGAAGGAGCTGAAATGCCTCCTGATTCTGTTGAGTGCAGGAAGCCTTATGAGTAACCCTTGCCAAGGTGAGAAATTAGCAAGAAGAACTCTTTTCAGGTTTTTTTCCTGAAAGGAGATGGTTACACATTAACTGTAGGACTCATCCAGAGGCAAGCCTCTGGTTTAACTTAATTTCCTGGCCTAACCATTATTTAAGAGTTAGGGAACTATCAGAAAGATTCTGTGTCCTATTTTTTGTTTCCTCCCTAAGCAAACGGGAAGAGCAGGCTCAGTTTGAATTCAAATGTCAATGGGGTTGCCGCTTTTGGCTAAAACCCAAAATACCCAGTCCTGCAAGACTGCTATAAGTGAGTAAGAAACGTTACTCTTACTGAGGGCTGATTCCACCAGATGCTCAAACACAAGGCCAGAAAAAATTCCCAGAATTCATGGAGGTTGAATATTGTTGGCACATCAGCACTGAGACTCCAGCTCCCTGCCTCTCTCAACCTAACTCAAATCCTTGACCTTGAGTTGTCCTGATTAATCCTAAATGGAGGGCAGCTTTTTCAATCTTCACAGCAATTAAGACAACTTGCCTTTCCATAGCACGGGGCTTGGATGACCAGGAGCAAGTAAGTCACTGAACATCTATAAGCTTCTTTATTCTTTTCTTTACTTGAAAGAGATATACCTACCTCACAGGGTAAATAAGACTAAAAAATATATACAATGTGCCTGGCTCCTGTAAAAGTAGGCGAAACCTCTGTTCCCTGGCTCAATGTTTTTCTAAGGGACAATTTCGCCACAGTATTTGGTTCTGAAACTTGATCATACATCTGAATCACCTGGAGGGCTGGTTAAACCACATATGCTGGGCCTCCCTCTGAAGCTTCTAATTCAGTAGGTCTGAGTGAAGCCCGAGAATTTGCATTTTTAACAACTTCCCAGATGATACTGATGTCGCTGATTATCCAAAGGACTACATTTTGAGGACCATTGTTCTAGAATAATGCTTGCCTCTCTCTTCACCTTTCCCTTTCTTCTCTTCTGGGAAGAAGAATGATTTATCTCATATTTAGAAAAAGGAACCAGGGAGGCAGGGGTGAAGCCCATCCAGTGTCTTCTTTTGGATCTACCTGCAGGGCTGATGAATTCTGCTTATTCGGGCTGCTCCTCAGGGAGCAGGGCTGTGGTTCTTAAGTTCTTAAGTTCTGCAGGTACCTTTAATTCTGGGGTGAAGTACAAGAATGCCCATGATGGACACCCATTAAATTCTCAATCTAGAACCATAGCATAAAAGTTTTTACATATTTGTCTCCTGCATTCTTTTTAAATGGCTCTGAATTAAGGAAAATAAGAATGGACTATTTTAAATCATCCCCTAAAACCCCACCTATACTCAGTGCTCAAGAAGTGGTGCTGCGGTGATTATTTCCTTAATGTTAGAAATCTAAATTCAACCAGTATTGACAAACCCTCAAGAATAATGACATTGTGGGGGATACGAGAGATGAATGTACATTGCCTACAAGCTTGAGAATATCCCTGTGATTGTCCAGTGAAAACAAGCTTGTATTTAGCACCTATTCGCCAGGCCTACTGTCAGGTGGCGTCATCAGACATGGAGCCTACTTTCAATGAGCTTCCCCTCAGATGGGGATGCATGATGACTACCAGCACCTGTGGTTCAGGTAGACAGCATCACATCTTAGAGCTTTCAGATTCTAGAGAGGGAGTGTTGCAGATGAAGGAATGGAGAAGACTTTGGGGTTCCCATTGTGTGTGATCAGGGCACGGCTGACTAGAAGCCAGGAAGCACAGAAGTGTGAAACAGCAAAGCAGCAGCAGGAAAGGGGAACTAGGAAAATGACCGTTGAGAGTAGAATCCACACCTACCGGCTGTGAGCTGGAACGTGGATAACCTCATTCCTCAGAAAGGGTTTTGGAGGAGCCTGTCTTGGACACCTGGATGATTTCCACGGAGGTGATACCTTTGCCAGCCACACGGTGTCTGGTGCGCAGCTTGTTCAGAGCAGTCTCTGCCATGCCGGCCCGCTCCTCAGCATCATCCAGCTCATGCACGGTCTTCCTGTAGCGAGCCAAGGTCTGGTTGGCCTGCTCCTCCTGTGACAAAGACACAGTGGAAATGGGTGTGAACCTGGCTTGTTCTGGTTAATGGGATCTGTTCTGCAGTGTCATCTAAGAGCACAACTGTTCTATAAGGCTTGCTGCAAAACACAGCAGTCCTGGGTTGGGGTCGTCTTCCAGTTTACCATGAACAACCATCTTCAACACTCTTAGCTGATTCTTTTTGGCCTTGGTGTCCATATTTCTAAATGAAATGTGCTCTGTTGTGGCTTCTATCATTTGTGGTTTTAAGCATTAGTCATTGGGCCTCCCTTTGAAGTTGTGGATTTAACGCTTCTCTTAGCCCTCACCACACATTTCCCATCCCCTTGTCTTCTCAGTAGAGTCGTAGTTGGTTTGTTTAGACCATATTTACTGTATGCCTGGGCTTTATGGAGCACTGGGGAAGTGCACTGGATGGATGGGTGGCTGACTGATTCAGTGCAGTGGCTCCAGAACTTGCAGCAAATGATAGCAAAGTCCAATATCTATTTCTTGGGTGATGGTGGTGTAGGATGGAGACTTGAAGCCACCATTTGCTAACCACTTGACTTTGATTTTAACACTGAATAAGATAACATAAATAACCCACACTGGGCTGTTTACTCACCTGTGAAATGTACTAAAAATATCAGCTTTCCTGCCCTGTATCAAGAGGATCAAATAAGGGTGGGTCCTTGTGTTTAACAGTGTGACCAGGAGGGAGAGGCTGTCTTGGCAGAGGCCACAGTGGCAGTGGAAGCAGGACAAAGGAAGTTAACTTCCCCAGTTTTAGAGCACACCCTGCAGAGGGCACTTCAATGAACGCAGGTGTTCTTAGAGGGTAAGTCTGATTTTAACATGGCAGTCTTATTGCCAGTCCACTTTCAACATGATAGCGAGGATGCAGTGCCATGGACATGGAACTCATGGGAGTTGTCTTTTGGCCAATACTTTATTCCTTCCCTGTGGTTAATTCTAATCAAGCCTAGAGACCCGGGCTGGGAAGGGAGGGGGAATTAGGGGTGCCTGGGAACCACTTACCGCCTCTTCAATCTGCCGCTTGTAGACCTTCAGCTTGTTCTGCAGCTTCTCCACCAGCTCCTGCATGCGCTGGTTGGTCTTGTGGTCCTCCTCTGTCTGGAAGACCAGCTCTTTGAGGCGACGCTCATTCTTCCGCAGCGTCTTGACCGTCTCCACATGCCGTTTCTGCTCGCCATCCAGTTCTGTCTCTAGTTCCTTGATCTGAGGAAGGAAGAGAGGAATGTGGCTGAGGGAATGTATGTTTTTGAACTTCAGAGCTCAATGACTTTGAATAGGGGTGTTGTGGCTACATCGTCCACTTCCCTCTCAGAGGTGAGCAGATGAGCCCTGGACAGGAGGGTAGGGCCCTGATGTAGTTGTCAGATGATGACTTTCCTTGAGCTTCAAATTTCCTCCTCTGGGAAATAGAGGTGGTCAGGAAATGTGACCAAACCTCCTGGGCTCTTCCAGCTCTAACATTCCATGAAGTAAAGACTAAGGTTTGTGCTCTGACTGGTAGAGCTCAGTTGGTTGGGCATCCTTCCACAAAGCAAAATGTCATGGGTTTGATTCCTGGTCATGGCACAGGCCTGGGTTGCAGGTTCAGCCCCTAGTTGGGGTGAGTACGAGAGGCAACTGATCGATGTTTCTCTCTCTCTCTCTCCCCCACTTTCCCCTCTGTCTAAAAATAAGTACATAAATAAAATCTTTTTAAAAAAAGACTTGTTTTATGTAAGTAATGAGAGGAATAATGTTGGAAACCAAGATGGGGAACAAAGAAAGGGGAAGAATATTGGAAACTGCTCTGCTTGGGGCCCAAGGACATTCTGAGGGAAAGATGAAAGGGAGAGGAGACCTTCGTGTAAATAAATGAGAGCCGACATCTCAATTTCTTTTTCTTTCCTAGCTCTGGAATAACCCAATTCCTCATCAAGTGCTGGGCAGGTTTTGCAGGAAGAGACCTCCTCCCTCCTCCAGGTTGGCCACATCTCCCTTCTCTTTCTCCTGGCTCAGCTCTGTGTCGCCCTCACCCTGGTCTCCAGCTTCATGATTGTGCGCTTCCCTCCTTTTAGGGCCAGCTGCTCAGCCTCCTCCATCTTGGCCTGTAAGTCTTTGATGGTGATCTCATAGTTCTTCTTGATCTTCTCCAGGTGCATGCAGTGGTCCTGCTCTTGTCGGAGCTCTTCTGCCATGCGGGCAGCCTGTGGGAGATGAGAAGAGCACAAGCTGGAGCTGGGTCTCCATCCAGGCTCCTAGTACCTTTGAGTGATAAGGGACCTTGTCTCCCATCTCTGGGGAACCGAGTGGCTGACTTGTAGAACCTCGCTGACACACTGCTGGGTTTGGTGGAAGGGTGCTCCATGCTCCCATATCTTTCTATATGCATGGGGAAGAGGCAGGCTCCTGCCCTCACAACTAGGCCTCCCAGTCCTGTAGACTGCACCAGCCTCATGCTCTCCAGCCAGACTCTTTGCTGTCTCCTCCAAGAAGGGTGCAGCATGGAGGGTGGGCAAAGCACACATCTGGAGTAGGAAGATGAAGGTCTGTACCCAGCCCCTGTGTGACCTTCGGCAAGTCATTTCACCCACTTGTTCTTACATTCATTCCACAAATATTAATGGAGGACCTACTGTGTGCTCCATATGTATCTATGCTCTCAGGACATACCTCCAAATTAGACCAAACGTTCCAAACCTTCTGACATTTCAATTAAGTGTGAGGAGGCTGCCAAGAAAAATCTGTATTTTCTCAGTCCTAAAGTGGGATACGTAGTATCTACCACTCAAGGTGCGTGTGAGTGCCCAAAGCGATGCTGTGGTAACAACACTTGGCAGCACATCTTGCCAACGTCCACCCCAGAGTCCCTGGGCACAGCAGCCATCTTCCTTTCACTAACCCTCCCTACAGGGCTGGTTTGTTCCTCCTAGTCAAAAGCCTGCCCAGATGAGCCCACATCAATGGCTCCTTTGGTCTGTGTCCCTAGGCCACGCTCATCTCTCGCATGATCATGTGTAGCATGTAAGTATTCCCCCAGACTTTGTACTCCTCGGAGCAGGGGCCACATTCCCACTGGCAGGGTGCCAGGACTCCATAGCGACTCATGGGTGGGGGCTGGCCTTCCCTGCCTATGGCAGCTGGGTCCCTAGCAGGTGGCCTGGCACAGCGTGCCCAGGCCCCTCCCTCCAGCAGCAGACAGCGCACACACTTACATCTGTCATGGCTTTCTTGGCCCTCTCATCCGCTGAACGGAACTCGCTGATGAGCTCCTCATGCTCATTGGAGATGCGTTGGACGTCTGATTCCAGCTTGCGCTTGACCACCAGGAGGCTTTGGTTCTGGAGGGGGAAGTAAAGGAACCACTGTGAGACAGGAGTCCACACACCCCTTCTGTTTCCAGGAAGGAAACTGACTGTCTCCCAGACACACTTGCCAGATTCCCTAGCAGGTGATAGCCCTGAGACTCTGCTTGGGGTGAGGACCTCTCCCCTGTATTCTTCTCTGAGTTTTAGAGCAGAACATGCACCACGAGGTGCCCAGGAATGACATTATTTAGGCCTGGGGAGGATGGCAGCTGTAGAACAATCCTGAACTCAGAGGTGGGAAAACTGGGAAAACCCTGGTTCAAGGTTGGGTACTTCCACCTATGTGGATAAGTTCCTTACCTCTAGGCTTTAGTTTACTTGTCTCTAAATGGGATAACTCCTATATGCCCCATGTGCACTTTTTTTTCTTTTGGTGAATTCAAATGAGATCATGAGTAAGGATTAAGCCATACACATAAAGGACTGCACTGTGAGTAGTAAGTGGTACTGGTGTTATCACTAGTAGCTGACAGGTGTCTCCATGTCAACAATGGATAAACCGCTCAACTCTCTGGGCCATGTTTTTTCATTTGTAAAGGAATGTCAGACTTTGGAATATTTTTGATCCCTTTTAGTTCTGAAGTTATAGCCTCAGCTATACTGGGGGTTCTTAAAATTGGCTTAATAATCAGAATCTTCTGAGAAGTTCCTAAAGGTTTAGCCTTCTGAGGTCCCACCACAGACTCACTGGATCGGAATCTCCAGGGAAGACTCCAGAGTCTGTCTTTAAAAGCTCTACACACAGTGTACATGTAGTTAACACACTGTGCTGTACACTGAAAACTGGTGAAGATGGTACATTTTATGTCATTATCATTATTTACCATAACAAAACCAACCAAAAAAAGCTTTGCAGGTGAGTTCTGAGGCCTTGATGAATGAGGACACTAGCTGCCTCTGAGTTCTGAGGGGAGCCCATAAGGTTTGGGCACCATTCTCTGCCCCATGTGAGTTTGCATGCCACTCCCCAGGGAGCCACCATCTTACCTGGACATTGACCTCGTTGTGTCGCTCTGTGATCTCTACCACCTCCTGCTCCAGCAGCTTGCGAGAGCGCTCGCTGCCCTCCAGGCCTGAGCGCACCTCGTCCAGCTCCGTCTGCAGCAGGCTCAGGCGCCTCTCCTGCAGGTTGTACTGCTCCCGCAGCTCCTCATGCTGCCTGGCATCCTCATCCATCTGGACCTGCAAGTCCTGGGGGGGCAAGAGGATACGACCTGAGCCCATCTCACAGCCTGGGGATGGCCAGGATTGAGGTGCTATGACCTTCCCAGAGCTGGCTCAGGAGGGTGCTAGGATCGGGGTGGTAGGGAAGTGGAGGCCACAGAGGAAGAGAGTGTGAGGTGTAGACCTGCCCTTGGGGAGTTCTCAGCCTACTTGAGGTGTAGCTGGGTGACCAGGGGATTTGTTCAGCAGGGAGTCATCATGAAGTCAAGGGTTTATTGGTAACAGAACATCTGGTGTTTACAGCAGGACCTTCTCAGGGAGGCCTTTCTCAACAACCTTTGACAATTACACCTTCCCTTGGCTAATCTTCTCCTGTTTTGTTATTTCTCCATCACATTTACCATTTTTTAATACTACGGTTTTATTTATGTGTTGCATATTGTTTATCTGCTTAGATAGTTTTTGTTTTGTCCATTCTCCTGCCTCTAGCACTTAATACAGCCCCCAGAAAGGGGAGGTCTCCAATAAACATGTTTTCAATGTGTGGCTCCAGCTATGCAAGCTTTAAAGACCAGACTGATGATGAAGCATGACAAAGGATCTCAACTCTATTTGGGTCTGTTTCTGAAGGTGAGTAAGTGGTGGGTGCATGGGTATTTATATTTTATATTTTTCTATGTCTGAAATTATTGATAGTAAATAAAAAATGATTAAAAAAATCAAGACAGGTCCAACTTCCTGTTTTCCTCCTTTTTTTCCCCCTATTCCAGTGGTCCAGGATATGGACTTGGTGGTTGGGGTCTCTCACTGGTACAGTCTCCAAGTCTCCTGCTCCCTGGATTGCCGGCCACCCCACGTTCTCACTGTCATGCCTTTATCCTAGTTGAAGACATGCATGGTGTCGGCTTTCTGTAAGCCTGCAGGCTTGGGTTGGCTTGATTGTTGATTAGTTCTCCCTCCCAGATCGCTACCTTGATTTGCTGTTGCAGCCTTTTCAGCGTCTTCACAAGTTCGCTGTTGTTCTTGTTGGCATGGTCCAGCTGGATTTCCATCTCATTTAGGTCAGTCTCCATCTTCTTCTTAAGCCGAAGTGCCTCTGCCCGGCCCTTGGCTTCCGCCTCCAGGCTGGCCTGCAAAGACTCGATAGCCCTCTGGTGGTTCTTCCTGCAAGTCCAAGCAGAGAAGGTGTTGGTGTGCTGGACCAGTTCAGTCTGCGCTATATCTCTCTTCAAAACAACAGTCATTAATTAATTGTATTTATTATATATTAATTTTGTTATAATCAACATAACAAACACTTCCATAAAACCCTCATATAAGCTGTATTAATGTCCTTTTAGCCCTGGCTGGTGTAGCTCAGTGGATTGAGCTCGGGCCTGCTAACCAGACAATCGCGGTTCGATTCCCAGTCAGGGCACATGACTGGGTTGCAGGCCAGTTCCCTGCAGGCCAGTTCCCAGCAGGGAATGCGCAAAGGGCAACCATACATTGATGTTTCTCTCCCTCTCTCCTTCCCTTCCCCTCTAAAGATAAATAAATTTTAAAAAATCTCCTTTTATAGGAGGGGACCAGAGGAGATAATTTATATGTTAAAAAAAACATTTGTTTCATTGAGGCAAATAAATGGTTAGCATGTTAAGATCCTGTCACCTGCCCCATGCTCTCTTCATCTCCACTACACCCACAAACACCCACTATGTCCAGTCGCGTTCCTGGATTTGCAGTACCTTGAGGTGTATTCAATTTCCAGGTATGGGCAAGGGTATCATGATATTCTCAAACGTGAACAAAATCAGGATTCACTTTGACTCAAGAATAAATACAAGCAAAACCCACAAAACATGTTGAAAAAAATCAAAGAAGATCTAAATAAATAGAAAGACATTCCTGTCTTAATATTGTTAATATGGGATTCAATGTATCCGGTCACAAAAGACCACATATTGCAGTATTCCATTTATATGAAATGTCCAGAATAGGCAAATCTGGAGAAACAGGAAGTATATTAGTTGTTGCCTAGGGCTGGGGATAGTGGGGAGAAGTGGGGTATGACTGCTAAATGATGCGAGATCTCTTTGGGGAGGGGATGGAAATGTTTTAAAGTTGTAGTGATAGTAAAACAACTAAAAACCATTTAGTTTTTTCCCTTAACATGGGTAAATTGTAGAGTATATGAATTATATCTTTTTAAAGAGATTTTATTTATTTATTTTTAAAGAGGGGAAGGGAGGGAAAAAGAGAGGGAGAGAAACATCCATGTGTAGATGCCTCTTGGGTGCACCCTACTGTGGTCCTAGCCCACAACCCAGGCATGTGCCCTGACTGGGAATTGAACCGGTGGCCCTTTGGTTCACAGGCCAGCACTCAATCTTCTGAGCCACACCAGCGAGTGTGGTATTTGAATTGTATCTTAATAAAGCTGTTGCACACACACACACACACACACACACACACACACATCCCACTTTATATGCACACACACCACATAGTGGCACAGCTAGAAATTTGGGGTGAGGTTCAGGTTTAGCCTACTGGCTGTAGAGTCATCGGACTTCTCCTCACAATATGCTTTCATACCTATAATTTCATTTACTCTTTATAACATATCTCACAGATTTTTTTTATTGTGGCAAAGTACACACATCAAAATTTACTCTCTTAATTATTTTTAAGTGAACAGTTCAGTGGTATTAAATACATTCATAATGCTGTGCCACCACCACCACCACCCATCTGTAGACTCTTCATCTGATAAAGCTGAAACTCTGCACCCATTAGACCATAACTCCCCCATTTCCTCCCTCCCCCAGCCCTCGGCAAACACCTACATTCTGCCTCTATGATTTTGACTACTCTAAAAACTTCATATAAATAGAATCGTACAATATTTGTCCTTTTAATAACTGGGTTATTTCACACAGCATAATGCCTTCAAGGTTAATCTATATTGTATAATGCATTAGAATCCCCTTCTTTTTTTAAGGCTAAACAATATTCCATGGTATGTGTATATCACATTTTATTTACTGATTTGTCAATGGACATTCAGGTTGCTGCCCACATTTTCGCTGTTATGAATAAAGTTGCTATGAATGTGAGTGTACAAATATCTCTTTTAGACCCTGCTTTAAATTATTTTGGGCATATATCCAGAAGTGGAATTGCTAGATCATATGGTAATTCTATTTTAAATGTTTTGAGAAATGTCTATTCAAGTCCTTTGCCCACTTTTGAATCCCTGCACTGTTTTCCACAACAGCTGCACCATTTTACCTTCCCACTGCAGTGCACAAGGGCGCTGGTTTCTCTACATCCTCACCAACCCTTGTTATTTTCTATTTTTTGGATAGTAGCCTTTGTAATGGGCGTGAGGTGGTATGTACTGCATTCTGCCATATATAATGTGCATTTTACCCCCAAATTTTTTAGGGAAAAGGATACACATTATACATGGGTATAAATGATTATATACCATGGGTATAATAATGGCTATAATAATCCCATGTATATATAATGCACACAAAAATGTGGGTGTACATTATACATGGAAAGATATGGCAATTAGAGTTTTGATTTGTACTTTCCTAATAACTAGTGACCTTGAACATCTTTCCACATGCTTATTGGCCACCTGTATATCTTCTTTGGAGAAATATCTATTCAAGCCCTTTGCCCATTTTTGTAATGGATTATTGTCTCATAAAGTTTTGTGGTGAGCCACTAATGTACGACATTTCAAAGTGTTTGTAAACCTCATCTGTATAATTCCTATTTAACAGATGCAGAAACTGAGGTTCAACTAAATTGCCCAAGGTCACATGACCAGTAGGTGGCAGAGACCAGGTTTCTGGGCTCTGCTCCATTATGCTACTAAAGTCACCCATTGTTTCAGCACCATACCTTGTAGCTTCAAATTCTTCTTCTTTCTCATGAATTCTCCGATCGATGTCAGCTTTAACCTGAGCCAGTTCCAGCTGAATACGAATCACCTTGCTTTCTTCAACCTGCCAGGAATGTAAACATCAGTCTTTCCGGCTAAGCGTGTGTGCGGTCCCTGGCCCAGTATTCAGCCCCCAAAGATCCCCATACAGCCATGAGGTTACCTCCAAGGAAGACTCAGCTTCCTCCAGGGCCACTTGGAGTTCTTCCTTTTCAATCTCCAATTTTTTCTTCAACTTCTGCAGCTCATGCACACTCCTTCCTCCCTCGCCCAGCTGATCAATCAGCTCCTTTATCTCCTCTGAGAAAAAAATATTCTTGTTAATAAGGCACATGAGGACTATGAGCATTTCAGGGTTATGGCATGTGGCACAGACATTTCTGCACTGGGGCCAGAAGCAGGTGCTCCTAGCCTCGCTCTATGAAAAGAGAAGCCATATACTTCAAATCATAGACTCACGGAGCATTAGAGCTTAAACACTGGACAACAGTGGACCCAAGCTCCTGTTTTTATAGATGAGAGGCTGAAGCCCAGAGAAGACTAAGCCAGCACGGAGTCGCTTTAGGGCCAGTGCCCAGGACTCCCAGGGTCTGTCAGTTCTACGTGCAAGGCCTTCCTTTCTTAGAGACACTCTCCACACAGTACCCAGAGGTCTCAAATTCCAGCCCCAAACTCTTACACATAATAAATATACATGCACATGTATATTATTTACATATGGCAGATGTCAGGGCTCAAATAAAATCTATTGAGCCCTTATTTATGCCAGCTACTCTGCTACATGAAGACTTGACATATTTTATCATATTTCATTGGCACAACAACCTAACAAGGAAGGCAGTATAATTTCCCCAACTTACAGACGAGGAAACTAAGGCACAGAAAATTTAAGTAACTCACCTGCCTGAAGTTATATTATTGAATGCTTAAGTGCTTCTACAAAGGGCTTTCCAGCCAGTCAACAAACATTTATTGTGCATCTACTGTGTGTCAAGTGCTAACCCATGATGTGCACTTTGGGGGGGAGGAAGGAGGCCCTGCCTGTGTCTTTGCCCCTGTAGGCCCACCCGCCTGCCCTTAGATTTACCCTGCAGAGTCTTGTTCTCCTTCTTCACTGACTCAAGGTGCTCCAGGGATTCCTCATAGGCTGTCTTGATCTTGAAACTCTCAGTCATGTACATGCGGCACTCCTTCTGTGAACTGTCCAGCTCCACCTGCAGCTCCTCGCACTTCTGCTGCCACTCAGCCAGCATCTTGTCAAAGACCCGCTGCTTCTTGTCCAGGGCAGCAGCTGCGGCGTTGGCCTAGGGAGAGGTAGGGATAGTCTCTGAGGGTCTGACTTTTCTGCCCCTTTCCCTTCCTTCTGCCCCCTCCCTTCTTTGCTCTCCTTCCTCAGGGACTCTGATGACCACAGACTTCTTAGGCCCTGGGATATAATTCAACATTTCTGGCACAAACACAGACTAGGGAGACAGGAAAGAGCTCCATGCCAGTTGTGAAACTTCTGCTACTAGATGTGGCCTCAGGTGGTCTACCTTATCTTCCTAGGCTAGAATTTTTTCAGGTATAGAATGAGGAATCTGGGCCACAACATCCCTCCCAGATTTATGGCATCCACCCAATTCCCTGCAATGTGTCTCTCTCTCAGCCCCTCACAGCTGGCATGAAGCAATGGTCCTGTCTGGACCCAGACCAGGTGGGTGTGTGCACTGGAAATCTTATTTAATTCAGCTGGAGACTGGCAGATCAGTCTGAATCAGAGATGCAAAGAGGAATGTTTAGCCATACGAACTGTGGGGTGTGGTTTCTGTGAGAGAAAAGGGAGCAGGGACAATGTATAAAATGACTTAGTGAGACTGTTTTACCCTTGTCATGGATCTATGTAAATAGTGGCTTGTTGAGTGTTAAGATCTTAGAATTAGGAGTACATATAAACACATACACAAGTAGGAGCCTGTGTCTAGTGAGCCTGTATGCAAACCCTATGTGTCACCCTCACGGGCCACTGTCTCTTCCCGATCACCCCAGACATGGGCTAAGTCTCATCCAGATCCCCGCGGGCCCTTGGATCTGGCAAATAGGCAGCCTTTGAACTTTTGACACCCTGACCTTTTCCAAGTCAATGGTGAGGTCCTCAACTTCTGCCTGGAGTCTCTGTTTATTTTTCTCGAGGGACGCAGCCCTTGCCTGGGCAGCTTCAGCTGTCTCTTCTGCTTCCTGGAGCCTGGCGGCCAGTTTCCTCCTGTGAATGAGGGAAAGAGGGGCTATCAAGGAAACGTAGGAGCCCACAGGCAGGGGGGCCCAGGGTGTGGCGCTGAGATCTGGTGTCATGACGGAAGAGATGCAGACAGAATGTTGAGTGTTTAGAGGAAACAACCATTGTCCATTCACTAATTCAACAAATACTGTGCCAGGTATTGTTCTAGGCCACGGGTGGCAAACACAAGGCCCGAGGGCTGAATCCAGCCTTCCACCTTGTCTTATCTGGCCCAGCACCTTCTTTCTATCTGGCAGCAGTGCCAAGCTCCTTGCCCCTAGATAAGGAGCAGTTACATTTATACAGTCCTACAATTACATTCGGCCCTTTGAAGGCAACCGTGAGGCTGATGTGGCTCCCGGTGAAAATGAGTTTGACACCCCTGTTCTAGGCATTAGGGAAGTAGCAGTGAACAAAAGACTCCCAGGTCTCTGTCTTTATGTTAGTTCTGTCCTAGACTGGGACAGGCAATACACAGCATATGGACATAGTATATGGAGAAAATAAAGCAGGGAAGGGGACACGTGAGCAAAGACTGGAGGGAGGGAGGACAATGGCCCTGTGTGTGTGTGTGTCTGGGGAGAAAGTACCAGGCAGAGAGAGATGAGGGACAGAGATTTAGGTTTAGCCCAGAGTGAGAGCAGGCGGCTCCCAGGCAGCTTGCAATAGAAAGTAGAAAAGGGCTGGAAGGCAGGAGGTGGAAGCTACAGGAAGGCAGATTAAGACTCAATATATGAAGAGATTTTAGATAAAACATTTGTGTGAGCTGGAAGGCACTGTGGTTATTGCTGTCCTGTCACCAAAAATTCCCGTGAGTGGAAGGCTTGGCAAGCAGGCTGGGGTCCCCTTCGTGCCTGGCACAGGGTGGCTTGCACGTAGGGCTTCCCCTGCTGTGTGGGCCCCTGGGCACCCAAGCAGCCCCTTCTTATGCAAGAGGGCAGCTGAGGGCCACATTCACAGCATGTCCACTTTTATTTCCTCAGGCCCGTCAAGCAGAGTGTCCACTTCTCTAGTTTGTGAATGAGGAATAAAGCTCAAAGGACTTGAAGGCATTTATCACAGAGCTGAGGAAAGGCAGAGTGGAAACCCTTGCCACCAAGTGTGGTCTGTGTACTGTCAGTATCACCCCCCACCGGGGACTGGGGAGGCTTCCGACGCACTTCAGAGGCAGAGAAGCCCTGCCCGGAGCAGGAGCCCCTGCTTCTGACTTCCCTGTCTGAGCCTGAGCACTTCAAGGCAGAGGATGTAGGTGAGAGAGCCCTTGAAGTTGATACCTGAAGGCGGTCAGTGTACGCAGTGTGCTTCCCTGTCCAGACACTCATCCCCCCTTTAAGAGGAGCCTGTGAAAAGCCTTCTCCTGGGCATGGCCCTGGACTCAGCTGCGGCTGATGGTGAGATCCCCAGCACCCACCCACTGGCTTGGCCTTCCCTTCCCCCCTGTCCTGGCACAGGGTGAGCTCACTTGGTCTCCTCCAGCTCCTCCGTCCTTTGGATGGCATCGGTCTCATACTTGGTCCTCCAGGTGGTCACCTCAGTGTTGAGTTTGGACACGAGGCGCTGCAGCTCCGTCTTGCCTCCCTGCTCCTCCTCCAGCTGTTCCTTCAGCAGGTCCAGGTCGTGCTTGGTGTTGGCCAGACTCACCACAGCTGTGCTGCGAGACTGTGGGGACCACATGAGCCTGTGAGAGGCCCATTGGTCTCTCCACGCCCCCCCGGGCCAGTACTTAGACGTTTGTAACGCTGGCTCAACAGCGCAGCAAGTAAAGGGCGAAAAGACACATGATTCTATAACCCTAGTCATCAGGGTTTATTTTCCTTGTCTTTTTCCAATTACCATCCACAAGCTATCTAATTTCACTTTGTCATACACAGAACATACTTCTGTTTTGTAGTTAACTTTTTTACCTGCTAGTGGGTCAAATATTTTTTATGTTTCCTCTGTATCTTCATAATCTATAACCTTCTTCAAGGAGGCAGCTCTGCCACCCCCACCCCCAAGCAAACCTTGGACTCTTCATCCAGCTGCCTCTTGTAATCGTCCACCTGCGATGTCAGCGAGGTCTTCATCCGCAGGATCTGATTGAGCCGGCTCTGCGATTCTTCATATTCCCGGCTCAGCTCACTATTTTCAGCTGGGTGAGAAGAAAATGGGAGAAATATTGGATGAAGATCTGGCTCCCCAGCCCAGATGCTGGGGTCCCCCGGGGCAGTGTCCCCAAAGTGCCCAGGAAGTAAGATGGTGTGGCCAACTAAGCTGGAATGGGGAGCACAGTGACCACCACACCAGCCCCCCCCCTCAATTAAATCATCCTGGGAGTGGAGCAAGTTCCCCAGAGTTGCCAGCATCCTA
Source organism: Artibeus jamaicensis (assembly GCF_021234435.1). Lineage (NCBI taxonomy): Eukaryota > Metazoa > Chordata > Mammalia > Chiroptera > Phyllostomidae > Artibeus > Artibeus jamaicensis. The sequence continues at coordinate 20,478,671 of NW_026521818.1, read as the reverse complement.
GTGACTTGCATGGGGTAAAAGGGTTCTTTTAATGAAGACCTGACCCCTGGCTGGAGATACAGCAAAGGAGTCTGGAGAAGACAGTGGGGTAGAGTGTGTGCTTTCTAAACTGTATTTGTCGCAGTCCCAGAACCTGCCACACTCCTGTCGTTTGTGGTCTGATCGCTGGGGCCAGAGGCTGGGAAGAGGTGCATGAGTCAGAAAGGAAGATCAGGGCTTCTGGTTCTGCTCTGCAAGTCATTAGTTTTGTCACTTCACCTCACTGAGCTTCACTTTTCTCATCTGTCCGGTGGGGATACTGGTTTCCACATGTGTTCAGGATGTGGGAAATGAGGCTGAAGGATGCCTGCAGGTTCCCTGTGTCACAGTGGAGCTCGCCTGACTGGCTCCCCCAAGGAGTGTTAACTTCTCTCAGGGAGTGCACCTTTGTTTGACTTACTGGTCATGCTGGTTAGAGCCAGCCTCTGCAAGGTTAAGTACAGTGGTAAGTTCCACATTATTTAAGTCCCAGAGATGTAAAGGATTCCTTCTCATAGAAAACCAAAACCAAAACCAAAATCAAAACCAAACCCAGAGGATGCAGTATTGTTGTCCTGTAGGACATTGACCGGTTTTATATCTAACTTAGCAAAGTTCCTTAAGCCTTCCTTCCCCTGCTGTGTATCAATAAATCCCAGCCCCTTGTGCTCTTCAAAGGCAGCATTATTCTTCTGGTTCCCTGATTAGTTACACATGCTTGCTTTATGTTAGTATGGGGGTCATGCATTAAGATATTTATGAAGTGTCAGCATGGTTGCCCCTCCTGCTGGTCTCACAGGATGCTTGGGCAAGGACACCCTATTTTACCCTGCTTGGCTCCCTGTCTTCCCCTGCTTGGGAGAACCGCTTTGCTTCTCCATTTCACCCTGTCAAACCGTGACCTGGGACACTCAGAGGGTAAAATAAAATCTCGTCATCTCATCACAGAGGATGTGAATTTTCCAAAACCAAGAAAGCTCTGGGGAGACAACCTGGGTATTCTTTCAGTTTGCTTGCAGATCCCGCTTCCATTCCTTGCACCGTTCCTCAGGAAGCTGCAGTAGGGACTGAACTCACCTTGGAGGCGGGTCCTGATGGCATTGATTTCTGCCTGGTTTCTCTCCAGCTCAGCCACCTTGGCATTGGCTTCTGCTAAGCTATCTTCCAACTTTCGGACATGGGCCTCGGCATTCATCTGCTCAGGAAGAATGCATTCAGTGGGGAAATGAGGCCAGGCCACAGGTACTAGGAGAACCCAGGCCAGGCCCTTCCTGCTTTCACCTGAGTTTCCCTAGTGCAGCCTCCTAGGTTTCCAGCTCCTTGAGGATATATTCATATTAATGTAATGATAATCTTAATAGTGTGCATTTACTGAGTTTTTCTTATGTGCCAGGAACTTTTATAGCCCTCCCAACAGTGCTATGACGCAGGGATTATTACTATTCCCATTTTACATAGGAGGAAATTGAGGCACAATTAGGTTATGTAACTTGGCCAAGGTATATACAAAATCGGTGGGGGTCTGTGATGGGTTCACCTTGGTTCCAACTAAAGCATGACTGGGACCCGCTGTGAGCTCAGGAAATATCTGTGCAGGAGCCAATGCCTGGGCACCTTCCTGTGGCTCTGGGGGCGGGGCTTCCCTCACCTTGGACTTCTGCACAGTTTCCACGCTTGCGTTGAGGTCGTCGATCTCTGCCTTCATGACCTGCTTGTCCTTCTCCAGCTTGGACTTGACCCTCTGCAGGTTCTCTACGTGCTCCGTCAGCTCGGCCATGGAGTCCGTGTGCTTCTTGCGCAGTGTGGAGGCCGTTGCCTCGCTCTGCAGGGCTGCCTCCTCCAGCTCCCGCCGCAGTTTCAGCAGCTCCGCCTCTCGCTTGCGGTTCTGTTCAATCTGGGGCAGAGTGGTACTAAGGCTTAGCGGGACTGGCTGGCACTGGTCTCCTTGGGGTGGATACTGCCCACCTGATCAAGGGTCCTCTGACATTCCTGCACCCCACTAATGAGATGTCCTGATTGAAATATCAATCCTAAACTTCTAGGTGGGCTGCCCATAGGATTTTAGATAGTGTTGTATGTTGAAGGTATGTTCAAATCTCAACCCTGATACCTTATGTGACCTTATGTGGGAACAGGGTCTTTACAGATGCAAACCAGTTGAAATGCCATACGGGACTAGGGTGGGCCCTAATCTGATGACTGGTTGCTTTTACAATAAGAGGGAAATTTGGACCCAGAGAGACACACAAGGTAAAGGCCAGGTGACCACAGAGCAGAAACTGGATGATACAGCTACAAACGAGCAGCAGCAGAGATCGACTGCAAACCATCAGGAGCTGGGAGAGAGGCCGTGAACAGTTCTGTCTCAGAGCCTTCAGGAGGAACCCACCAGGCAGCCCCTCATCCGCAGCTTTTGCTCTCATGGCTCCCTGTTGTTCTCTTAACTCCCCGAGCTGCTAGAGGTAGTCCCTTTGTTAAAGCCCCTCATTCAAACTATCTGGGACAACTTTGTTTTCTGCCAGGATCCAACCACAGCTGGGTACCTGATTCAGACCAGCTCCCAAAGGAGCAGACCGTGGTCAGGATGATGATGGTGCAGGATGTGGAATCCAGGGGGGCCACAGGAAAAGATGATCAGCCTCCCAGTGATAAGAGACGCTATTTCTGCTCTCTGCTCTGACCCAGGGTCCACATTTGCAAGATATCTGACTATATGAAATTAGGAGAGTATCATATGGCTTCTCCATGATGCCTTCATGTGATTGGAGGGAGATACAGTCCACCCCAGGAGGCACGGTTCAGATTCCAGCCCCCATTTGCCTGTTAGTGGGTGCTCTTGGAGTGTGGGGTTACCCCACCATATTAACCTTGTCTTTATTTCCTGTATTCTGGTGCTCTGGCTTCTGGGGCTTTGCGGACTTCCAAAAGAAGGCCCCCTCCCAGAATAAACTAATCCCTAGAGATAGCAAACAACTCAATTTCAATGACAAACCAACCAATCTAGAGCCCACACCCCCAACCTCTTCCTCTGTATGTGGCTCTCACACTCTTAGCCACTACCCACTTGCCCTAATCACCCAGCGCCAGGCACCAGACAACTAGAGTTGGCCCCCACGCCCCGTAGCCCTCTGAAATTATCTGAACTAGCTGACCCAAGCCTGCTCCCAGGCCTTGCTTGTTCCTTCCTTAGAAACCATAATAGAGGCTCTTGGCACAATTCCCACTCCCTCTGCATCCTGACTGACCCTGGAACTTCCCTGTGTGGCTCTGCCTAGTATGCCCCCTCCTCTTGGGAACTGTAACAAACTATACTTGACCCTTAAACCACACAGGTTTTAACTGCATAGGTCAATTAACTGCAGTCAGTTGAGAAAAAGCTGTGTATGAGTGGACCCGTGCAGTTCCAACCTGTGTTGTTCAAGGGTCAGCTGTATGTCTTCCATAGGAAGCCCCTCCACATATTCTGGCCTTATAGTACCTCAGGTTTTCTCTTACTACACTGTGTTTTAGAACACCCACCCCCTGCATTCAACCAGAACCCTGCTTCCATCAGTGCTACTGAACTACGGAGCTCCAAAAGGAAGTGGACCAAACCACCCCTCTCTTGCCTCCTCTTTATTACTAATGGGTTTCTCCTCATGCTGGCCTCAGGAATTCAACAAAAACTGGCTGGTCTTTATCCCACTGTTCATCACCCAGCATTTTTTTTTCCCTGCAGGCAGCAGGAATTGAGGTTCCCAGGGCCCCCAAGGACGGTACCTGAGCAGATGTGGCTCCCCCAGCCTCTTCTAGCCTGTCGCTGAGGTCCTCGAGGTCCCGGGACAGGTCACTGCGTTGTTTCTCCACCTGGGGTGAGAGTGAATGACATGGACTGAAGCTGCCCATGAGAGCCTTTTCCTGCAGGTGTCTGTGAGGCCGGGGGCCTGCACTCAGAGAGCTCTGCACTCTCTCTGCCACCCTACGTGCTCAGTGAAGGAGGCTGTCAGTTCTCCCTGCTCTGGGTGAGCCTCCGTGCCCATCCTACCCCTCAGCCCAGTTTGGCTGAATTTGGAGTTTAGGTGTCTCATTATTTATTTCCCACCAGCTTTCTGACCTCATTTCTGCATCAACCCTCAACCCTCCCTCCACTCTTTGCTTTTCTTTTTATACCTCTGTACCTGTGCAGGTAGGTGATATTTCATCCCCTCTTCCTAGAAAACCCCCTTGCCTCAGTCCATTGAATTCAATCTTCGAGTCCTCAGGCTAATGTTGCCTCCTCCACCTGCCCAGGCAGAACCAACCTCCTCTTCTTGGCCTCACATCACATGTTATAATCAATGTCCATGTGTAGCACAGTGCTTGGCACACAGTAGGTGCTCAAGAAACAATGAAGCCTTTCAACTGGAAACCTGTCCTCTCTGTTTCTGCTTATGGTTGGACTGTAGCTGACGTTAGGTCCTTTGACTCAAGAAAGGTAGAGGAAGTATGTCTCTTACCTTGGCTCTCATTGCCCTTTCAGCTTCCAGTTCTTCCTCCAGTTCCTCAATCCGGGCCTAGAGGACAAATAGGCAGAAGAAGAGGGTTGAAGGGGGTCATCTTTCCCTGTGAAGTTAGAAACTTAGCCACTTGGCCTTTTATTTAAGATTTTATTTATTTATTTTTAAAGAGGGGAAGGGAGGGGATAGAGAGGGTGAGAAATATCAATGTGTGGTTGCCTCTTACATGCCCCCTACTGGGGACCTAGCCTGCAACACAGGCATGTGCCCTGACTGGGAATTGAACCAGTGACCCTTTGGTTCACAGGCTGGCGCTCAGTCCACTGAGCCACACCAGCCAAGGCACACTTGGCCTTTTAAAATGGAGGTAATGGAAGCTAAACATATAATGAACACTGTCAAAAGCAGAGGAAACCAATGGCCCTGAAGCGGGAGGGAGGCATATGTGAGTCCCTTCAAGGAGCCTGCATGGCTGGACAGCATGGCGGGGGGAATGGTGGACGATGGGGTCAGTGAAGGAGCAGGGGCTTGATAGTGGAGGGCCTTGTAGCCATGGTAAGGACTCTGAGTTTAACCCTGAGTGAGGTGAGCATGGGTCATTTTCTGAGGACTCTCAGTGGCAGTCTTGCTCCTCAGGAGAACGTAGCAGGCAATCAGCAGATGTGAGCGAAGGGTACAGGGAAGTGAAACTCAAACAGTGAGTTTGGTCTTCTCCATCCTGGACACACCTGGTGTTCCTTTAGTTTCCGCTGCAGTGTGGAATTCAGAGACTGCTCATCCTCATATTTAGAGTTGACAGAGTTGATTTCCATATCCCTCCTGCAAAAGAAGGTTTGATCTTTTGAGGAAAAAAAGCCCGGAGGATAGACTGGCAAGCTGGCCAGTGAACAGAGACGGGGCTGCCAGAGGAGGTCTTAAACTTGCTGAAAACTACTTGCCCCCTAACCCCTAGCATTTGGGGGTGACAGCAGAGAAGGTAGAGAAGGTCTCATCCTATAGAGTCCCACAGTCTGTTCCACGAGCTTTTCATCCACTTATTATTTCACTCATGCATTTATTCATTTGATCTATGTTTATGTCAGTGAACACACTAGACAGAAATCACTGCCCTGGTGCAGTTTACATTCTAGAGGCTCCAGAACCACATTGATGCTTTGCCTTTTTAGGGGAAATTTTCCTCCAAAACCTTTCCACAAAAGGCTGTCTCCTTCTGAGGTGTGAGTTCCATGTGTCAAGGAGCCACGTATGAACACTTAAGAGGACAGACCAAGTGGGTGAGGAGGGTGGGCAGAGTCACAAGCACCTTCTGGGGGTGCCGCAGAAGAAACGTGGGGAGATGCAGATTTTGTTGCATATGGGCCTCATGGAGGTCTGTGGTGCTTTAAAGCTGCCTTAGGAAAATATGCTTTGAAGATGCATTGTCCAAATTCTACTCCTTTTTTCTTACCCGACTCCTTGTTTCCATCCTCTCAGCCTCTTACTTAGTTCAAGTTTATGCCTGGACTACTGCAGTAGCTTTCCCATTGTTTTCCTGCCTTTAGTTTTCCCCACTCCACCTTTTCTCCACACTATTGCCAGAGTGATACTGATAAAATACCCTCTCAACTTGTGATCTTTGAGAACCTAGCATATAGATTTCTACAAACTTTCTACCCTCTGGGTGCATGCATTGCTTCATAATAGTCTCCTTTTCATTACTCAATAGGCCTGTCTGAGGCTGGGAGCTCCCTGCAGACAAGGCAGCACCTACCCCTTTCTCCCTATATCCTCTATGCCAGGCACATTGCCTGGCACATAACAGGTGCTGGAGTCAGGCATGGATACCTGTGAAGCCCTCAGCACAGTGCCTGGCGCCCGGCACCATCCACAAAGTGCGAAATATTGCCACTGTTGTTATAGATAAAATGAATGACTGCATGGGCATACTTTTTCACCACCTCCTCGAGATCTAGCTTGGACCGCTCCATCTCATTGAGATTGTCGATGGTCATCTTCAAGTCACTCTCAGCTTTCCGACGAGCCTTTTCCACCTCTGCCCGGATTTTCTTTTCCTGTTCCCAGTTATCCTCCAGCTGTGGAAACAAGAAAAACAAGAGAAAGTAGAGGAGGGGGGAGTCTCAGGTCAGAACACAAGAAGGAATGAGCTTGGGCCAGGTTCCTTAGCTGTGGCATCAGAAAGGCGCACATTTCCGGGGGCAGGAGGGCAGGGGCGTGTCAGTCCAGTTCCCAAAATGTATCTGAGGACCCTGTGCTCCCATATGGACCTGGCCCTTGAGCTGTTGGCCCAGCCGTGGGGCATTACCTCATGGATCTGGGTGTTGAGCTTGCTGTTGCTCTTGGTCAGGTGGTTCACCTTGTCCTCCTCAGCTTGCAGGTCATCAAGGGTTCTCTGGAAGGAAAGATACAGACGTGTGTCCAGTGATGCAGGGGCAGCTGAGCAGACCTAGTTCTCTGCCATTGCTGCTGAGCTGAGCCGAGCTGAGCTGACTGCAGTGACTTGCTACTGATCGCCTGCTCCTGGGTGCTGGGAGAGACCTGGGCAGACCCAAGCACCCGTCAGCAGTAGGTAGGCCCTCGGGTCAGTAGTGGGGCTCTGGTTCTCCACAGGCCATAAGACAGTCTGGGTGGGGGCCTGCTGGTTGTCGCAGTGATTGGGGACCACACTGGCCCTAGTGAGTAGTTCCAGGCACGCTGAGCATTTTGCCTTGCTCTGGACAATCCAGCACCATGAAGAATAATCCTGCAGCCCACATGCCTGACGTCTCACCCAGGCTTTCATGTAAATAAAACAACCATTTATCCTTTTCTGAACCTGAACCCACTACCACTTATTACATATAATTCTAAAAACTTTTTCATTTAGTATACACTATATTCTTATAGAATGCCCTACCATAAAAACTGAGAAAAGATTTATGTGGTGTTATCAAAATCTCCCCAAGAATTATTCACCATTTGGTTAAACTGCATGAGTGACAGCAGCCATACTTTGCTATCTGGGTCACCAGCACACCCTCCTGAGCGGGTCACAGATGGGCTCCGGCAGACAAGACACTGTTCATATTTCCTTCTGCTTGATCTGCCTGACCTTTTATACATGTTCAACCCCGTTATTTGTTATAAATTATTTTCCATTTATCTCCTTTATATGAAAGGGTAGGCACTCTATTGATTTTTTGAAGTTATGTATTATTTATATCATTATAATTTTTATTTCAGGACAGTAAGAGAACTTTCCAAAATAGCTGATCTTATTATTTGTGGATTATAAATATATACCTGCCAATTTACCTACTTCCTAAAATTTATTTGTAATCCCCAAATCAATACTCATGGTGCTTGCACAGTCATTCACAGACATGAGCAGACTGGTGAAAAACTTGAGTTGCTTGCTGTTTTCAGCTGAGGCCCAAATGACATGATCCGCTGCCTTCTTGTTTCAGCTCAGACTGCAAATACGCGTTCCTTTCAGAGTCTCCTTAGTGTCACATTTTTCACATTTTTGTGCTTTTTGGAGTGATTTCACTGTTTAAAATGGCACCCCAAAAGAGTGCTGTCTAGTGTTCTTAAGCACGAGAGCTTTGATGTGACTTACAGAGAAAACTGTGTATTAGATAAGCTTCATTGAGGCTTGAGATGGAGTACAGTTGACCAAGGGTTCAATGTTAAGAAATCAACAACAGGCACTAAACAAAACATCTTTAAACAGACACAAACACAACAACCTAATGTATTGATTGTATTGTATGGGTATGTATTGATTGATTGGCAAAGTGTTGTGATCAGAGGCTTGCAGGAACCGAACAAACATCAGTATTTGCTAATTTGGTGTATGTGATGTGTTTATAGAATGTAACTCCCTTGAACAATGAGAACTGGGTGTATCTGTTATAGAAAGAGGCTCTGGGTTTAATGGAGGTGAGAATCACAGTCTAAGGGGAGGTATTTCCAGAGGCAGTTCAGAGGAAGTGTTGTGGATTCAGGAGTCAACAAACATGGAGATGAGGGCCCACTGTCTGGTTCTGAGCTTCAACTTGTTCTTTGCCCCTGTGTTTCCGGAGCTAGTGAAACAGGGTGCAGCCAAAAGGGGGGCCCCAAATGGGGATTTGGAATGGGGTCCAGAACTCAAGGTGTCCAAGAAATATTAGAAAGATACAGAAGATGTCTTATATATCTTATATATCACACTCACAGGTGTGAGTTGGGGGAAGGGACACATGGAGCAGAGCCATTGAGAGCTGTTTTGTACAGCAACAGCTTTGCAGCTAACCACTGTCATGGTCATTTAACATTCGATAACCTTTAACTGGTTTCATAGATAATGTTAAATAGCTGTGGCCATTCCTTGAGCCAGGGGGATGGAAGTGACTTCCACCCAAGGTGTAAGTGGGGGGCAACTCCTCCTGGTTACAGCTCTTGTGTGAGAGCTTGGACAAGATTGGCTCTGTGATATGGGGCCACACCTGCCCAGACTCACGATGGCAGCCCAGTAAACCTGAAATAATAAAGGAATACTGGCAGGCATAACTGATTGTAGGAGGAGTCAGAAATGGGGGTGCATAGGAAGACTGGCTCAGGGATTTAAACCCAGATGCAGCAGCCATGCGGGAGAGGACCACACGGCTGTGGTAGTAGAGAGAGAACCATGAGGTTTTGCCAGAATGTGGGCCCCTGCAGTTTTGATAGGGCAACCATGTGGCTTTGGCCAGAGTGGGGACCCCACAGCTTTGGGGTGCTCCTTTTGGCCACGTGGCTTAAGAAATAAAAGAGACTTTGCCTGAAAGAAAAGGGGTAAAAAGACTCTTGCTGGTGGGCCATGAGAAGGTGCCACATGGCTTTGGATTAACTGGAGATCCTGAACAGCGGCAACACAGCTGATGGTGCTGGAAGCCTGAATCATGAACTTCTACTTCTTTTCCTGAGACACAATACCCCAAATTAGGGCAGAGAGAGAAGGAAGGACTGTGTGCATCTGTGGGTGTCCCAAAGGACTTTAATATTTTAATGAAGACTTTAGATCACTACTTTAAGTCTGTATAGCTTTAAATAAACATTTCCTTTCCTTTTTGCAAATCTCTGGCATTGAGAAACATCTTTCCTCTGGTGGCAGACAATGTGAACCTAGTAGGGGGTCCTTTTGGTAACAGAACATCGTACCCCCCTTGGCCCTGTTCTGTAACAACAGGAGGCCCCCTGCACCACAATCAGCACTGGTGCTGGTCTGAACTGTCTCTGTGTTTGAGAGCCTGAGCCCATAACAGTCAGGAGGGTCTCCCGTGACCTCGAGACCTCGTGCATGCTGTTGCAGCAATATGTCAGAGTTCACTGGTGCTTTAGAGCTCAAGAACACGTCCATATGCCCCCCTTCATCCTTGCGACTCTGGTGTCACATCTCCCAGTGTGCCTGGGGCCATCCTGACTCCTGCCTGTTGCCCTGCTTCTACTGTCAAGATTTAGTTTTGGTGATAAATTATATGGTTGTGCCACTTACAAAAAACCTGGAAGAAAGGTATCAACATGTGACCATGCCCACTGCACTAATGAGGGAACTGAGATTTAGGGAGTCTGTGAATTCCCCGAGGGCCCCTAGCTGAGGGGTGGCAAAGCTGAGATTTGAACCAGGGTCTCCAGTCTCTGAGCTCTGCCTGCTTTGCCAAAGGGAGGAGTGGGCGGCGCTTACCTGATGCAGCTCCTCCAGGGCCCTTTTTTCCTTCTGGAGCTTGGCGATGGAGTCTTCTCGGAGTGAGAGGTCCCCGGTCAAGGTGCGGACCTTGTGATCTAGGGCCTGGAAACCAGGGTTGGGGAGAGACAGGTCTTTAAGGCTGAGAACACCGTCTGGTCGGGGAAGGCTCTTGTTCTGAGACACGGTGCTTGGCTTGGCTATACTCTAGAGTCACCTGGGAGTCTGAGAAATGCCAACACCCAGGGCACACCCCACCCAACCAAGTCAGAATCTTGGGGTTGAGGAGAGCAGCGAGAACTACCAGTTCAGGCTTTTGCTACTCAGAGCCTGGTCCTTGGATGTCAGCTGTGGCGCTGACCAAGAGTGTGTTAGAAATGTGGGTCCTGGGGCCCTGCCAGACCTGCCATCCCTGAACCTGCATCTTATCAGGATCCCGATGGTTTGGGTACACATCAGAGCTGGAGAGGCACGGGTTTGGTCACGTCTCCCTTCCCTTGTTCATGGACCCCACCCACCTACAAGGGTAGGAACCAAGGGCCAAGGGCCAGCCAGATGGTATCAAGAGCCAGAGGCTCCCCCTGGAGCCACCTGGAGGGGTAGCAACTACTTGTCTGGGCAGAAATCCAGCAGCAGCAGGTGGCCCCACTATACTGATAGAGTTGCTTCTGGGAAGGTAGGAAGGGTGGACATGGTGCTGTAGAACATTCTGTGAGGGGCCAGGGAGGCCAAGTGGGCAGCAGGCTAATGCAGATGCCTGAAGTCCCGGGCTTGAGGAGAACCAATTGGGGCTGAGTCTGGATGGCACTATGATGGGAAGAGTTCTCAGACCCCTTAGCTTCTCTGCCTAGCTTCTCTTTCTATAACAATGGAATGTTCTCAGTTTCCTTTGTCCAACATGATAGCACTGGCCGTGTGTGGCTGAGGAGTACTCAAAATGCAACTATGTTGACTAGCCACATTTTGAGGAACCACACTTTACATTATATTGAATTAAGTTAAAATAACCCCATGTGGCTGGTGGCTAGGGTCCTGGGAAGCACTGCTGTGTGCACTCCAGGTGTGGCCCCTGCAGGGCGAGTGGACTGGGGGCTCCCTGGCCCTGAGAGGAGTGTGGTTGCACCCAGGGCTTCCTCACCTGCCTCTCCTTCTCTGTCTTGGCCAGTGTGGTCTCTAGGCCCTCCATGTCGCGCTTCAGGTCACTCAGCTCCCCCTCCAGCCTGCGCTTGGTGGCACTCAGGGAGGCAGCTGTGCCTTCCTCTTCCTCTAGCCTCTCCCGCATGTCCGAGATCTGGCTCTCTAGATCCATTTTGGTCTTCATCATCTGGGTCAGGCGTTCCTCAGCATCCATTAGGTTCTCTTGTTCCTGATGAAAGAAAGAGCCCCAGTCAAAGTGAGGGATCCAGGCACCTGTAGGGGACCAAGATGGCAGATAAAAAAAAAGATGGCGGGTAGTCCTTGGCCTGACGGGCCCCGAGTAGATGTGTCCTGGGGTTGCGCTGGGCTAGCTCTGAGCTCCTCCGTGAGGCATACGACAGAGAGCAGTGTAGGAGTGCAATCCCTAGACCAGCTTCAGCCCCTCAGAATTGGCGAGGATGCAAATCTTGGTCCCCTTCTGAGATCCGCCTGCATCTGAATCTGCATTTTAACAACATCCTGGGTGATCGGATGAACGTTAAGGTTTTAGGAGAGGTGGAGCTGTCAAAAGTCACACAAGCAATAGGTAGCAGAGGAGGGACAACCTGGGTGTCTGCCAGGTTCTCCTAGTAGAGATGGGGTAAGTGATATAGAACAGCAACTGGCCACAGAGGCAGAAGACCAGCCCAGCCGTGTGACTTTTGGTTCACAGCATGACTTTGCTCAAATTCAGATCTTTGTCTGCAAAATAAGGGAAACAATCACTGTGAGGCATGAAGGGATGGGGCACGTGAAGTGCTTCTGTAAATGGCAGGTTCTTTTATTATTGCGGTTTTACTTAGTCTTAGTCTTACCAAACATAAAATAAGAGTCTTGGCTTGAGAAACTTCTCAGGGGTGTTAAGAGGATGTGAAGAAACAATGTTGAGCAGGAAGGACCCAAGATAGAATTGGACCCCTCCCAGTTGTGGGTTTTCTACCGATGGGCTTGAGACCTCGATGAAGTCTCTGAATGTTGGTCAAACTGAGTTTTCTACCCTGAAGGATACACATGAAAATGAGGCATCTTAAGGGGTGGTTGTGAGGGTAAAACCAGAGAAGGACCCTTGGTAAACCAGGAGGGTCATTCATGGAAGTGACTGCGGGCACCATATTGGGATGCAGGGGTGAGGGAGCATCGAGTCAGGCACCCGTGGGAACTGGGTCCTTTGTTCTCCCTGTCGTTTTCTCACTTGACAGGCAAGGAAAAAGGAGGCAAAGAGGGCAGGTTCCCACAGTCCCTCAGCAGAGCCATGCTCACTGCAGGGCCTCCTCCCACCACATGATGAGATCCCAGGTCTGGACAATCCCCACAGGCCCAGCATGTCCGTGTGTGCCTGACTGGATGCTGTGGGCAAATAAGAATTTAATAAAAACTTTTTGGTAGTTGGGACAAGGGTGACATTACAATGAAGAAAAGAGAGGCTTGAAATTTCCTGTAGTCTGGAGGCACATAATTCTCAGAAGGCTCCTTCTCCCTTGAACCCTGGGGATCTGGACAGTTGCCAAGACCCCCCAGCTCCCATCCCTTCCCCAAGGCCCCACATACGGCCTGAAGCTGGATGTGGAGGTCGTTCTTCTCCTGGCTGAGTGTGGCCATCTTCTCCTCCATATCCTTGACCTTGCTTAGCAGCTCCTGAGTCTTAGACATGGCATTTCTCAGCTCCTCCTCTTTGGCCTTCATCTCTTCCTCTTGCCGTGCCACATTCAGGAGCGGCTTGACCTGGGTGGTGAGCAACACCATAGAATGTTAGGGGGGTGGGCTTTGTGAGGGGGCTGGGAGGTGGGCTGTGGGGGCTCTGCCAGACTGGTCCTTATATCCCCTAGAGGATGGGAAGCAACTCTGGTTGCAGCTGTGAGAAGCAGCCCTTCTCCACAGAGGTTAAAGCATCTCTTGCCATCACAGAGAAGGCTCATCCTTGCTTAGGATCAGCCCTCAGGATGTTCTTTGATCCCAGGAGTTAGACTGATCACAAAGTTAGATTGCCTTCAGCAACTAGCTGCACCCAGTGTTTACATCTATTCTGTAAATTGTGTGTGTGTGTTCTGTAAGCTGTGTGTGCTTGGAGCCCTGGCTGCACTCACAACCCTGCTTTCCCTCAGCTTTCTCCCTTATCGAGGACACATTCTGTCTCTGCCTTTCTCTCTCTGTTCCTATATCTATCTCTCTCTTTCTCTCCCTGGCTACATTTCTCTGCTTGTCTATCTTTTGATGTCTCTTTGTCTCTCTTGGGCCTGTTCTCCAAAGTGGCAAAGTTCTAAAAGGGTTACAGTAAGCATCATGACTTGAAACTATGCCACACTTTTTATTCAGTGAAAGCCTACTAAAAAGTGTGTTTTTCTCTATGGACTCATCCTACCTGACTTAGTTAAATAAAATTAGCATTTAGTCTTTATACTAAGAGTAAGGGATTTTTATTGCATGTGTACTCATTGGAATAGGACCTTGCCCTGCACGTTTGTTTAGTAAAGTTTTATTTTCTAGTAAAGAACAGGGCAGTTTCCAGGTTCTGTGTCCTTGTCATCCATCTGTGGTCACTCGTGTTCTGCTTGAAGGGACCTTAAATGCTGTTGGTTTGGGCTCTCCCGAACAGTAATGCGTACACAAAGTGGGCAGGTGAGAAGGATTCAAGCACTGCCCCCAAACCCTCTGATTTCTATTGTTATATAATTACTTTAAAAACAGTTTTAACAATAATAATTTAATAAATAATTTAAAAAATAGTTAAATGAAAAAGAACTTAAATCCATAATTTTATGGATAACATTTGCTTAGGATGAGATGAAAGCAGGTTAAGGAAATGAAGTTTCCCTTTAAAATAAAAATTTCAAAATAAAAAAGTGAGTTGATGGAAAGAAAAAAGGTCAGTCATAGAACAGGTGTGGAAAGTGCCTGTGCTGACTGAGAAACGCTCACCTAGAATGCTCTGCAATCTCAGACCCTTGAGAGGACTAGCCTTTGTGGGGGCAAATTTGGGGATGCAGAACTCACTACTGTTCCTTTAAATCTGTTGTCAGCACCAGTTGTTAAAAAGTACTTTTTCTATGGTGGGTGGGAAAGAAGAAGCTTCTGCGTGAGCTGTGGAGGCCCAGAGCTACCAGGATGACCTGGAGCCTGTCCCCATCCCCCATGTAGCTGCCCCGTGAGACAACCATTCTCCTGTCTCCTGAATGTGGCATCCCTGCATCTGGCCTCCTCTCATGCCCATTGGTGTTTCTCTCTCAATGTGGGCCTCCGTGGGATGCCATGACCCAGTGTGATTCAACCTGCACGCAGTAGGATGGTTCATGGCCTCCTGCATTTGTTGAGGGTGGCCTGGCTGCTTGGGGTACCTGCAGTCCCATCACCTGGCTGACTCACACTGCCCTCACTGCTATCTTGGAAGAGTCTGGGAAATGAGATGTCAGATCTCATGATTTCCTGAGGTCACTCCAGCTCTGAACCTAAAGGAGTTGAAGATGCCACCATCCTCAGGGGTGAGGCAGTGATAGCCAAGCCTACTTTTTGCAGGGACAGGGGGCCCTCTCCATTCTAAGTATATTTTATTTTGAGGAATGAAATGAAAGGTGGGAAGACATGCTATGATTTTTCTGAGGGAGTAATTAGCCCATCTGGAAGGAAGCTAGACTCCTCTGTCTCCAAGGCAGTCTCATTTTTAGACCGCCCCTGCAGCAACCCGTGGCTTTCCACCCGCCAAGAGGCATCTCTGTCTGCCTAGGATTAAGGCTCCCAGCCTGCAAACAGCAGCAGTCCTGGCTGGCCTGGCCCTTAGCTCTCACCTTGTTGTAGAGCTTCCACCAGCCCCAGAAACGCAGCTCCAGGAACTTGCGTGTGTTGCGCTGGATGACTTTCAGGCCAAGTCTGCAGAAGAGAATTTGGAGTTGCATCAGGACGGTTCCTCCCAGACAGCACGAGGCTGAGACAGACTGTTCATTTTCCTACATTTCCCCTCCTTCTGTCCCCTCACTAGAAATCGTCCATTAGCCCCTAAATCCCACATATCAGTGATCTTTGGAATCAACTCTTTCTTCTCCCTTGCAGTTACATTTGGTTGTCATTTACCGATGACTTCCTGTGCACCAGGCCCTGGGCAGGCTTGTGCTGCCATCCATCACCCAGGCCCTAATGGATGACCCTGTCTTCAGCTGGGGTCACAGAGGGCCTGCTGCTGGATATCAGGACCTTGCTACTGTTATTATTTATTATTATTATTATTATTGTTGTTGTTGTTGTCATTACTAATTCTATGACCACAACATGCAAGAGTCAGCAGAGAAGCCTGAACTACTACTACTGAACAGCAACTACTGAAGCCTGAACAGCAACTACTTTCTAGTTGCTGTTTTAGGGAGATGGCTGAAAAACAGGATTCTGAGGGCATGGGTTTGGAATGAGGATTTTTGGGTTCTAATCCTGACTCCACATGAACCTGCCCCAGTTCCTTAACTCCTCTGACCTCAGTTTTTACATCCGTAAAACAGGGGTGCTGGCCTTCCCCCACCCCTTTACAGCATCATCACTATATGGATCAAGTAAGGGGACGGCTGTGAAAGTGGCTTATATACTGTGGAGAGACTTATAGTAGGTCGTCCCTGTTATGAGTTCAATTGTGTCTCTTCCCAAAGATAAGCTGAAGTCCTAACCCCAGTGCCTGTGAATAAATACGACCTTATTTGGAAATAGGGTCTTCACAGATGTATAATTACTGATTTTAAGATGAGTTATACCGGACTAGAGTGAGGCCCTAACCCAAGATGACCGGTATCCTTACAAAAAGAAAGAAGATGATTTGAAGACACACACACAGAGACCAGACCTTATGAAGATGGAGGCAGAGATTAGAATGGTGCAGCCACAAGCCAAGGGATGCCTGGGGCTACCACAGTTGGAAGAGGCAAAAGAAATTCCTCCTCCAGAGCCTTTGGAGGGAGCATGGCCTGCCAAAACCTTGATTTCAGACTGTTCACCTCTGCCACTATGCAAATGTAAACTGCTGTTGTTTTAAGGCTGGTGGTGCTTTGTTATGGCAGCCCTAGGAGATTAATCCAGCCCCCAAACAGGGTCCATTGGGCCATTAGAGACATCGGCCCCTTCCCCTCATCTCACTGTGCCATGTCACTAATGAAGCTGACCACTGTGTGTGTGGTGGGGTCTCTGGTCATTCTGTGTGGATGTGTGTGGCCCCAGTGCTCATGTCCCATTGGTATTCATGTTCGCTACCTTCGTTCCAGCATCTTCTTGAACTCAACTCTCATGAGGAAACCACGGAGCCGACACTGTAACATTGTCATGATCTTGGCTAGACGTTCATCCCGCATGTCCTCAAGCCTGGCCAGGATGCCTGCTCTGAAGAATACCTGTAGGAAAGGCACACTGATCTGAAAATAGCCCAGCCATCATCAATAGCAGCCACTTGGAAGGGGGGAGGAATAAAATCAAAGCATCAGAGGTTCAGAAGGGTTTTTCAGAGCTAAGAGACACAGTCCGATGCTGGTGTTTGAGGCCTCTCAGGATCAGCTGGCCCCAGTGTGGTACAGTCAAGATTGGGAATTTGTTCTATATGTGGGAGAAGGGGGTAGAGCCCCCAGCTAACTCCTTTACATGGATGCTATGGGCATTGACAGGAAAAGAATAGAAAAGAACACCCCTTCAACTTCCCTTCCTCCCAAAAAACCCCAGGGAACTAACCATCATGGGGTAAAATATTTGATCTTTCAAAATTAATTGGCATTGAGGTTTGGTCTTTGAAGAGAAGTAGAGGTGAGCCTGTGGCTGGGGAAGGGGTGTGGGGCCCATGTGAGCCAACTCTGGGAATAAGGATGCAGTTTACAGGAAGAAGCACCCTGTTCTTTGTTCTGCCCCAGCCACCAGAGCCTGCCTGATCCTTAGGGAGCAAAGCTGTCCCCACCAGCCTGGGCCTTTACCTGGATTTGAGATGCCCAATGCAACCCTTGGCCAATAGCACAATGCAGTCTGTTTGCCCAGATGGTAGCTGTGTCAGACTGTGTCATACTGGTGAAGTCAGCCCTATTTTTTGCAGGTCACGTGACCAACAGTTGTAGGGTCTGAGGCCTGCTCTGTCCCATTTGGTTCTATGAAACTGGTCACGTCACCTCCACCCCACCCTCAGTCTTTCTTATGTTTCCCATCTGTCAAAGGTGGGGTGGGGGAAGGAGCTCGTCTTCGAGGTTCTCTCCAGCTCAAGTACTTAATGATTCTGTGACAAAACTTGGAGTGTTCCTGATGTCAATTTAGCTACACCTAACACATATCAATTGTGAAGGAGGCCAAAGCTAATAGCCCTAGCAGATTCTAGAGCAGTGTTAAAATTCTGCTAGCACCTGCTGCTACAAAGCAAGCTCCAGGGAACTAGGGATACCCGTTCAGTTCATTGGTTTAACCCTAGAGTTGAGAATCATGCCTGGCACACAGGGGGCACTCCCTGAGCATTTGCTGAGTGACCAGATGTGTTGGATGCACACATATGTTGGAGCTTTCACATGCATCAAACCACAGTAGGCCTATGGAGAAGCTGTACTCACCTGTGCCACCCAGGAGACCTGGAGAGGCAAATGACCTGCTCCAGGCTACACAGAGGCACTCTTGACTGTAAAGCCAATGCTCCTCCCATGTTGGCATGCAGTTTGGTTGTAGCTATATATGGACACTTTGCATTGTCAGCCTGGCCAGCCCTAACTTTTTTTGACAGGATTCTATGGGGCCAGGAAGTGGGGCAGACAAAAGACAGACCAGGCCCCATGAGTCAAGATCGGGTGGCTGCTGCATCTGAGTTAACCCTGACTTACCGGCCACTTGGGGCTCAGGCTCTTGGTGTGAGTGGGCTGGGATTATGGTGCTTAACCTGAAGACTCCAACCATACACATACTGCCATGCCCTAGTCAAATCCAGGGCCTTGATTCTGACTGGCTACTTTCATTTTAAAAAATATAGGACACATACATTCCTATGAAATACCCACCATTTATTGAGCAGTGTTCTGTCTGAGTTGGATTCTTATGCATGTTACTGTTAATCATCCCCAAGTCCCATGAGCTTGGCCTTATGAGCCCTGATTTTTCAGAGGAGGAAACTGGGGTTCTCATTAGCTGAGAGGCTTGCCCAAGACAGGCAACTGGCCGGTGGTGAATCTGGAATTCACACCCTGGGGCTCACCTTCTTAAAACAAGGCCAAGTGTTGTAGGGAAGGAGTACAACAGGAAGACCGTACCTTGGTATGTCCAATTTTGTATTCATTTACATCCAGGTTGATGGATGAAAGAAGCAGCTCTGAGGCCTTCTTGTTGTCTACGAACCCCTGAGGAATCACGTTGGGGTTCAGCACTTGGTACCTGTCAGGAGAGGGATGGATGACAACCATCATGCAGTCATTGTCATCTCCAAGCTGGCAGCAAGAAAGCATGTCCATGCAGTTTTCCCTTGACCTATCCCCTCAAGTCAGGGAACAGGCTTTGTTTTACAGAGGCCCCAGCAGGCAGAGAGATGGGTCCGATAGAAGACTTCGGGGACTGAATGTCACTGCAGGTGGGGCATTTAAGGGACAGGTGTTTATAAAAATGCAGACACCAAATTCCTTCTGTTCTCCCAGGCATAGGAGAACCATTTTTTTCCTGACCTGCCAGCAGTCCCCTTTGTGATCTTGAGCAAGTGCTTCCTCAGTTAGGGACTTCAGATAACTTGGGCAAGAGGACCTCATGTGATCTTTCCTACCCCTTCAATCTGTGGTCACATGGTCTAGAGAGGGGTTAGAAGTAAAATACTCCCAAAAGATGGGGACTTGCTTTGGGTTCTCCCAGAAATAAACCCTGAGACCAGGATTCAAGCACAAGTAGTTAATTGGGAGGTGGTAGAGTTGGGAAGTGGAGTGGGAAGCAAGTAAAAGGCATGTTATCAAACCAGTTATCACAACAGGCAACTGGGTCTTAATCCTGCTGGGGACACCAGGAGCAGTGGCGAGCTGGGACCTGCTCCTGCTGGCTCACAAGAAAGAATAGTGTGCATCTCTTTCCAACATCACATTCAGTGAGTGATGACACATTGGTAGCTTGAAATCAGCCATGGTGGGAGTATTTAAGCCGTAGATACAGGCAGACACTATAAAACAGGCCTTCCTTTTTTTTTTTTTTAAATAACCTGGAGAGCCTGTTGTTGAACATTTACTAGCATGCTGCTATCTCATCTGACAGTCAGTATAGGACACACTTCAGTGCCAGCCCACCAGAAGGGTGAGGGAGCTGAAATATTTATATGTCAACTGTCCTTAGTCACTGGTTGAAGGCAGCATCTGGGGAGGCATTAATTCCTGATACTTTCAGCCTGCCAAGAAGCCAAGCCACCAGAGAAAGCCCTCAGGCAAAGAAATGCAGGTGTTGACAGTTAAAAGTTGGGCCAAGGTAGTGAAGAACTGAAGCAATGACAGTGAGGCTGCAAACATCATCATACCTATAGTGTCTGTGACAATGATATATTTATCCATGGTCAATCCTTGGAAATTGAGAACTGTATTCAAGGTTTCACAAAGACATTACTTACCTCTGTTTGAACTCTGGGTATTGCAGCCTGTTTGGAAAGCCCTTCCTGCAAATACGGATACCTTCCAGGACTCCGTTGCAAGCCAGCTGGTGCATGATTAGGTGGGCATCCACCACACCTGCCAAGAGGGAGGGCACAGGATGGGGAGTCATTACCCTATGGTGGGACAGACTACTCCTTGCCACTCGTGGAGGCTGACCTGAGTATCCACTTTATCAACCCCAGTCTTCTCCCATCACTGACCAGGTATCCCTAGTCCCTCACAATTCAGCAAAGACCCAAAGGCTCTCCTGCATGTGACTTCTGTGCAGGTGGACACCATTCTGCTGTACAAAGCAACTAGAACACAATTTTTGGATGATCCATTGTCGAGGACTCTTTCATACCCTGGTTAGCCCCAATCATCCCTGGTTATTGAAAGTGGATTAATTTGGAGCAAACACCAAATTCACAGATCCTGAGAACTGCCAGCAGGGAGACATGTCCTCATGATGTACCTGATTGCTTGAACTCATTGGGGACGATACAGCGGACAAAATGGGGGGCGGTGCTGTGGAGAGTGGTCATCAGCTTATTTAACTGCTCCTGAGGTTGGAGGAAAAAGAAAAATCGTGAGTAAAGCATGGCATTGGTGTTGCAGGATATTCATGCCCAGGAGATGTATTTATTTAGAGTTTAATTAATTAAATCAAAATTAAAATTCAGTTCTTTCAATCGCAGCAGCCACTTTGAAGTGCTCGCTAACTACTTATTGCTCGTGACGACCACATTGGACAGCATATTGAATAGTGGTTGCCATCTTGGAAGGAAGAGAACATTTCTGTCATTGTGGAAAGTTCTGTTGGATGGCAAGAATCTTCGAGGTTTACTGACTTGCTTAATGTGACATGATTTACAAGAAGCAGGACCCTTGCTCATTCATTGCTGGATCATTGAAGAATCTTGGTAGTGGAAGGAGCCACAGTACTTGTGTGCGGACAAACCCCTTTCCATTGTTAACCTCCCTACTAAATGGTCCCTCCTGCTCCACTTGGATACCTCCAATGAGGCAACCACTCTGCCTTAGGACAGCTGATCCTTGGGAAATATGAAAATTTTTCTTTGTGTAACATCTCCCCAAGGGCTGCATTTCTGCACTTTGGAATGTTTCCAGTAAAGCCCAAACTTTGTGGAAGATGTACCAACTAACTCTAGCACTAGAGCTTAGCCATTGATAGCTCTCCATTTGTCATGCTGGGCAAGTCTCGTCACTTTCTGGGTTTCAGTCTGAAATGACACAGTTGGATTGGACCATCTCTTAGGGTCATTTCTGCTCTATGGTGATATGGTTCTGTGACCCCTTCAGAAGGAAACAGACTCCTCGAATGCAAGAGGCAACCATAGTCATAGAAATTAAACCATCCTGTTCTTGGTTGTAAGGTTGCAGTCAGACCACCATACCATGGGAAAAAAGGGATAGGTGCACCAGATGGAAGGTGGCCTCTGGGGCAGGCCCTACTCACCCTGTAGAAATTGGAGACTGTCATGAAGGAGGACCCTCTTTTCTGCTTCTTGGCTCCAGCTGAAGAAGACAAACATGTTTCCCTTCAGTACCCAGCATGGGTGGGGGGCTGTCTCAAGGACAGGCATTCTCTGGTTTTAAAAGAGCTTTTATTTTTTAGGGCTAGTGAAGGCAGGGCCCTCCCACCGGGAAAATAAGATGTACCAGAGAGTGGGCCAGTAGGCCCATTGTTGCATGATTGCTGAAAGGAGTGCTGTGCTCCCTGGACAGGCTGTAGCCTGTTGTGATTTAGGGCTGGTACAAGGGCATAAACTTCTCCTATTGCTTAGGGAGGAGGAAGAGCCCAAAGTTTTTCTGAAGAATTGCACGTTGGTGGTGAAAACATCTCTGAGCCAAAGGAGATTTGCAATGCTTGCCCCACTGAGTGGTGGCTCCAGCAAATAGGTCTCACCCAGGGTGTTCCCCCATGGGCCGCACAGCCTGTGGGAAGCAAGGCTGGACTTGGCATTTGCCTCAGACAAAGGAGAGCAGGGAGCAGAGAATAAGCACAGAGAGCTTATTTTGGGCATCAGCTTTTCCCTAGCAGTATTGTTCTGCCTAGAGGTGATACGGGCCTAGTGATCAATTCAGTCGTTGCATCTGTATCCCTCTATGGCAATATCCTCTATGGTCTACCTCAAGCAATATGTCATCCATTCATCCATCCATCCGATGAGAGTTGAATAAAAAATTTTGTTTCTTTCCATACTGGTCACTGAAGGGCATCTGCACAGGGAGACCTGACACAACAAGGGCTCAGCCATACCTGGAGCCTCCTCTTCTTTGAAGAGAAGGGCCAGGATCGGCAGTGTTGATTTCTGGAACAAGCCCACCACTGTTTCATTCAAGGGGTCTTTGTTCTTTTCCAGCCAGCCGGTGATGTTGTAACCCACCTGGAAAGGGACAAATACCAGTGAGTACATTCCTTCCTACAGCTCTATCTGCTCTGAGTTCCCAAGATCAATCTCCCATCTCCTGGTGCTTCCATTCTTGTCCTAATGACTTGCCTGGAGTCCTGGGATGTCCCAGGTAGGGACCCCATCATTCGATTTCTTAGTCATTTGCAATTTACTTTTTAGGGCACCCTGCCTCTGGGCTTTGCCCACAAACCAGGACTCTCAGCTACTCTCTGTTGGTCTATGACTTTCTCTTGCATGTCATGTTTTGCTGGCCACTCTGAGCCTCCCTGACCACTGGATCTTCTTCTACTCAGGTGAGCTGATCTTGCTGTCAGTGACTGGACCTGACCAATGGACAACTCCCTGCAAGGGCATTTGGTTTCTCTTTGGTGAGAATCATATATACCCCAGTCATTGCCTCATTGAATTAGAGGGAGGAGGTGTTCCATTCATCCACAACTGGGGGCTCCAAGTGCCCAGGTAATTGGGCACCCACAAATTTCTGTTTCCCATTTGCCCTGTGGTGCCAGCTAGAGAGGCAAAGATGAAGGAGATCCTTCATCTTTCAGATCCTTCCACTGAGTACAGAGAACTGAGGGAGCAGATGGGAAGCTCAAACCTTTGGGTTTCTCATTTCCTCTACAGCACATATATGCTTGTCATTTCTGGGCTTTGTTTTAGAGTTTTGTTGGAAGTGCAGATTCCCCCATTTCACTTTTAACATTCTATTGCTATAAACATTCCGTTGCTTCTCATAGTGTGGGAGATGAAGTGGAGAGCTGCAATTTGGCTCCAAGCCTGCTATTTGCTCTAGGTGTTGGTACTATTCATTTTGCGAGCAACTGACGTTGCTATGGTTGATGCGATGATAAAATCTTGGTCTCGATGCCTTATCTGACAGCAGCTTTCCTGACAGCTCTGTGCTAAGGTTGCTGTTTCCTTGTATTTCAACCCAAGAATTAAGGAGGATCCATAAATTCTAGGAGTAACAGCAACATTGGCATTTATGGCAATACTGAACTCCCAAGGAAGTCAAACACATTTTTATAAGCTGCACGGATGAATGTTGTCACCCTAATCAGTTATTCAAATAGAAACTGAGTCCTGTGTGCACTTAATTTTCCTCTTCCCTCAGGACTGAGTTTGTCATGAGTGAAAAGCAACTTGATAGATGTCACCTTGCTGGTTTGGTGGTCACAAGCTGTCAGAGAGATGGGTTAATCATTTGGAGACTAGTTAATGGGCTCATGAAATTTTTTTGTAAATGTTCTCACTTCTGACCAAGATTGAAGTTTAGCTGTCAAACCATGGGCTATAGACAATGGTATGGCCCTGGCAGTTCTGAGGGCACAAATAATTGGTCACTCCCTGGCAGGCACCCTTGGCTGGACAGCTTTTGAATTCTCAGATAAAGAAATGATGAGGGAGTATGAATTGAAGTTCATTTCAATGAGCTGACCACCTTGTTCTATTGAGGCTGTACTAGTTGGAGGCTGGAAGCTTCCAGAAGGGTGTGTCAGGATGAACCCATAATAGTAGCAGGGAACAGCAACCAGCGGGTGGCCATAGGATAATACTCACGGTGCCTGCATAGTGGACGAGCTCAAAGTGGGCCTCGGGCACCTTGCCCTTTCCTCCTCCTTTGGGTTTGAGGAAGTTGCTGGACTTGCCCAGGTGGTTGTCGTACAGGGCTGCCTTGAATGTGGCATCAGTGGCCTTGGGGAAGACACACTGTTCCTCCAAGATGGAGAAGATACCCATGGGCTAGAAGAGAAGAGGAGTGGGTAGCATCAGAGGGGCCCACAGAATCCCAAAGAAGGCACTTTGATGTTGGCAAAGGGTTGTTGGGATGGGTGCCCACACACCCATGTGGCCAGGAAGCAGAACTCTGGGAATGGTGCCTGGTGCTGCATGGTTTGGTCTTTGAATGCCATGGCCATTTAGACTTAAAGAGACTAGAATTCATGAAGTCCAGATGAAGGGAAGACTGAAGTCTGAAGGGGGCAAATAGCTCCCCAAGTGTTAACGCTACCCAAACAGTGGTGCCAGGCAGGTTTGGCCCTCAGGAAAAGGGTGAGATCAATAACACCTGACCTCTCTGTGTTTGACTTATCTGCTTGTATCTACTCCTCCTCAATGACATTCCTGGTTCCTGAGGGGCCTCATGTACTAGGTCTCTACTCACACAAAAAAGTGGAGCTCATAAATGCTATTAGTGCCTTAATATTCCCCCTTCTGTGCAGGATCTGGATTTTTAAAGGAGATTTCTGGAAGAGGGTAATGCTTAACCCCAAAGTTGAAGCATGAGAATGTTCCAGGTTCTGTGACAGCTGGGCAGGGATTTTATTTGTAGGTGTGGGTGGATGGGCGAATCATGCACACAGCCTGATTTTGGAGACAGTTTTCCTGGGGCGTGAAAGCTGAGCCCACATTGGAGACCCCTGGCTGTCTTGATAGATTCTCTAGGAGAGGCCAAAGAAGGAGCCGATGACAGCAATTTTCAACCTTTTTCACCTCATGGCACACATAAAGTAATTACTAAAAATCTGTGGCACACCAAAAATACATTTTTTGCCAATTTGACAGAAAAATAAATATAATTTTGATTCATTCACACTGGATGGCTATTGTTATGTTGGCTGTTGTCATTTTCACTTGATAATCTAAGGAAAAAGATGTCAGTGCCCCTGACTAAATACTCATTTAGTGCATGTTTTAAAAATTCTTGTGGCTCACTGGTTGAAAATTGCTGGCTGAGGAGACAAGATATATTCTTTCTTTTTTTATTTTTTTATATTTTAACTTTTTACTTTGATACAATTTCAGGCTTGCAAAAATCATGTAGAGCATTCCTATATACCCTTCATCCAATTTCTCCAAATGTTAATATATTTTACCCTGTATGATAAAAAAAACAGGTGCAATACTATGAATATACTTTGTTCATATTTGGTCATCTGTCCCATAAATGTCCTTTTTCTATTTCTTTTCTGCATTTTGTCAAACTGTGTCTATTCTTGAACTAGTTCATTTGCTAAAACACCAAAATCCCTATGGTGTGATTACAGGGGAGACTATCAGATCGCCTGGATTGGAGCCTGACTCTGCCATTTACAGGTTGTATAACCTTGGACAAGTGACATCCCTTCTCTGTGCCTCAATGTTTCCATCTCTGAAATGGTCATATTAATTTATCCCCCATGTATGGTAGCTTGTGATGATTCAGTGCATTAAGGCATTCAACAGCCCAACTAACTGTGGTCACTGCAGTCACTGTTGTACCCATTTTGCAGAGAAGAAGCTAGAGGTCAGATAAACCAAGGTCATCAGCAGTGTTGCTGACTGCACCAGATTCAGGTGCTGCCTCCCTGCAGACCCCCCTGAAATCCTCCTGACATGAGCCCTGGTCAGGGCCCCAGCCTCTCTCCAAGCCCCTCCTTTAAGAATCAGGTTACCTTTTCCAGGAGGTCAATGCAGGCCTGCAGGTCAAGGCCAAAGTCTATGAAGACCCATTCGATGCCCTCCCTCTTGTATTCCTCCTGCTCCAGCACGAACATGTGGTGGTTGAAGAACTGCTGCAGCTTCTCGTTGGTGAAGTTGATGCACAGTTGCTCAAAGCTGTTGAACTGTGGCAGGAGGACAGAAAGAGGGGTCTCAGCCCAGGCACTGACAGAGCCTCTCCCAGGGTCAAGTGATAAGCCATAGCAGAGCTAAAATCGCTGATGGCCAACTCATGTTAGATACTGTCCCAAATGACTTAACACCAGCCATCTCACCAGTAGCTCCCTCAGCCCTGTAAGAAGCCCTTCTCCATTACCCTCCCTGCAAAGACAGAGCAGCTGGAACACATGCCCTGGCCACACAGTGCTGCTTCCAGGACTGAGACCTTGGCAGCCAGACTCTGGCCCTGTGTGGTTAACAAAAATCTCCATGGAAAGAACCATTTTCTTGCCAGATATGGAAATTATCTTAGATGTTCTATGGATCTGACCCCTGTCATGTATTTGGACTGTTGTTCTCTGTGTAGTTTTTCTCATTCCTCATCTAGAGAATGAAGGGGTTTGAGGGATTTATATGGCCCCCTTTTTTAAGTCAGAGACGACTTTCTCTGAATGAAACCTCATGCTAAAACCTCATGTGAAGAATAGGTCGAGGTGCCACTGAAATCACAGAGAAATATTCATGAGTCACGTGTACACATCTGACCCTGGGCTAAGCTGCACCTGCTCAAAAACCTTATAAGGAACAAATGGTTAGTGTTTCCATTTATGTGGGGGACAGAGGCTCGCACAGCTTGGAAACAGCTGAGCTGGGATTCGATCCCTGTCTGTTTGTTGCACACACTCTGCTGTTGGTATAAGGCATCCTCCCCCTTCCCTAGTCTCCCTCCTGCTGACCGTCGGTGGCTGCCCAGGACTCCAGGGAGCACAGTTTGGAAACTCTAAGGCTCCTTCTACCTATGAAATTAAATTATTTTATTGTAGACAGCAACTGAATTAGCCATTTAGAACCTGAAAGAAACTGGGCTGTTGAAACAAGTCCATCTGCGGCTAGTAGAAATCTTAGAATAATAAGGCAGCAGAGCTGAAATGCACCTTAGAGGACGTCTTCTCCACCCTGTTCATGTTGGAGTTGAGCATACTGAGGCCCAGACAGGGTGGACAACTAGTTGGTGGCCAGCCCAAGTCCAGAACCAGTCTATTGATTCTTAATCAAGCTGCTTCCAATGGTCAAGGTAAAATCTTCCTGACCCAGAATACTGGTCTTACGATTAGAGCAGAATCTCATTTCTGTGGGCAAGAAGTGGGTGGCCACCAGTATGCACTGTTAGTCAGCTCTCTCTCTCTCTCTCTCAAAAACAGAAAAGCCTAATATGTAGTGTTGGTCAATTTCCGTGGTATAGATCCTCACACCAGGGCCATGTATCAATATGATGTCAGTTGGCTCACAAAAGTCCAGAACATTTAACAATCAGCTCTTGTGAGCCAGTACAGGTCAGGTCCAGCACACACTCACTCTATCCATTATCAATCTCTATGACCAGGGAAATGAAGATGACACTTTCTGGAGGCCAAAAGTCAGACACCCGGGAGCAAACTAAAATTGGCCTATCCCAGGTCCAAGGTAAGAAACAAGAGAACCATGGTGAAAAGTAATTCATAAAAGGAGGATGGCCACCTCGAAGCAGAAATGAAAGGCAAGGCCTGGCACACCTCAAAGATCTCGAAGCCGGCAATGTCGAGCACCCCGATGAAGAATTGCCTCTGCATCTTGGTGTCCAAGGTCTTGTTGATCCTGGCCACCAGCCACTTGAACATCTTGTCGTAGACAGCCTTGCCCAGCGCCCCAATGGAGTTGTTGCATTGTTCCATGTTCTGGCCCTTTTGCACAAACTCGTTGCCTACTTTGACCCGAGGCCTGGTGATGCCCTTCTGGAGTTCCCCAGAATTGAGACCCATGAGATGGGCGACTTTGTCAGCCACTAAATGGGGATGGAAATAAAAGCAGGTGAGTAAAAAAAAATGGTGTCCTGAGAAACTTAGCATGGTCTCCCTAGGTGATGTGAGGGTGGAGGGGAGATCCCATCTAGCCAATGAGAAAATAGAGGTCTGAGATGGTTTCCACACTCCCTCAAGGTCAAGTGGCAAAGTAGAGTATAGAAACCAAAA
The DNA here is from genome assembly GCF_021234435.1 of Artibeus jamaicensis. Lineage (NCBI taxonomy): Eukaryota > Metazoa > Chordata > Mammalia > Chiroptera > Phyllostomidae > Artibeus > Artibeus jamaicensis. Next base: position 20,450,663 of record NW_026521818.1, on the reverse strand, counting down.
TCATGTCTCTCTGAGAATATCATTGTCTGGACATTCAAGGAACATCCTTGGTTTACAGCATGTCTCTGAAATGTGTGGGAGGCCCTGGAGAGCCCTGCCACTGGCTGATCAGCCCCAGCCCAACACTTACCCTCGGTGGTGTCCACTTCAGCTTGCTCCTCTCTGGGCTTCTGCTTGAACTTCATGTTGCCAAAGTGCATGATGCCTCCAGTCAGCTTATAAACACTCATCTTCTCATCAGCGCTGAAGCCCAACACGTCAAAGGCAACCTGCAAGGCCACAGGGAGGAGAAAGCCAAGAACCTCCATGTTTCACATTCCCGAGAGGAGGCCACAACATTTGCTACTGCACCATGGTGTGGCCTTCGGGGACCAGACACACCCTGATCAGGGAGGTCTGTTTTTCTCCAAGGGCCCAGAGCAGATGCTCTGCAATGTAGTCACTATATTTGTTTAACCTCTCTGGCCTCTGTTTAGTCTTCGGTAAAATGGCAATAGTAGGTGGTCATAAGGATAAATCAGAATGCTGAATAAATGTTTAGTCCAGTGCTTGACACATAATAAAAACTGAGGAGTAGCATCATTATTACCATCTTTATTATTGTTAAGGCTTCATGCTAGGTATTGGGAGAAGAGAAGGCAAAGATGCATCAAGAATCAATTGTGTTGATAAACATGAGAGATTACAAAAATACTCCTAACAGAAGTCATAGATGCTCATAAAAGGAGAAAGGGAGGGTGTAGTAGGAATTTCTATCTGGACTAGAAAGGGGAAACAAATGTATGGAGTAACCCTGGCAGGTGTGGCTCAGTTGGTTGGAACATTGTCCCATAAACTGAAAGACTGTGGGTTTGATTCCTGGTCAGGGTACATCCCTAGGTTGCAGGTTTAGTCCCCTGTCAGGGTGTGTACTAGAGGCAACGGATCCATGTTTCTCTCATTACAATGATGTTTCTCTCTCCCCCTCCCCCATTTCTCCCTCCCTCCTTCCCTTTCCATTCCCCTTTCTCTAAAATCAATGTGTGTCCTTGGGGGAGGATTAAAAAAATCCATGACATACACGGCCTCCTTAAGTGCCTATGGAATTCTAGTTTATTGTGGAATCTTTGGGGTTCTCTATGCAATTCTAGTTCAATACTGCAAAGAGAAACTCTGCTTGCTATGACAGGCTTAGGAGAAAAGCTAACTGCAACCCCAGAAAAACCCAGGGAAGAATCTGGGCTGTTGCTTGACAACTCTTAGGGGATCTCCCCGACCCCAATTTTGATGGTAGTGCATACAGGCCCCCAAAGTTTCCCTGTTGACTCTCTTTGTCTTTTACCAGCCATTCCCACCCACTTACGTCTGTGATCTGCAGCTCCTCCCCATCGTCCATGTTCTCCACCATTGTGACACCTTGGCTCACCCAGTGGTACTCTTTAGGGTTGGGGACCAGCAGCAAACTCTCTGCCAAGAGCAGGGAAGAGAGTTAATGGCTTGGTGACACATGTCCTTCTTCCCGTTCATTTCTAACCAATATCTTTAAATGCCTCTCATGTGCCAAGTGTGATGGTGGACATTGTGGAGGTTACAGAGCTGAGCTAGATGTGGTCCCCTCCCTCTGGGATCATCCAGAGTCATGGAGGGACTTGAACAAGTCACAGGAGGTGTTTGAGAGTGGCAAGAGAGTCTCAGGAACTTATGTCCTCTGTCATTTGGCCCAGTACCTGGCATCTAGTAGGCATCCAATAGGTATTTTTAGAATAAATGAATTCACATCTTTCTCCTTTCTCTCTCCTGAAAAGAGCAGGTCAGACTCTAAGGCAGCAGATAATGCATGGTAGCAGTGGGTAGTAATAGTCATTTCTATAGTATGTGTGGAACATTGCTGCTTCCGCAAAGAAATACCCTCACTGTTATTTTTTTTCAAATGTGTGTCCTTCTTAGTCTTTGTTTTTTTCTTTTTTTACCTTTGAAAGAGACATCGGTGCAAGAAATACTTCCCTTTCCTTTCATCTCTACTATTGAGAAAAACTACAGCTCCAGAATGAAGATAAATGGAGACTGCCAGGCTGCACCGGAGAGGCAATAGAGCTTGGCGGGGAGTGTGGCAAAAAGGAGAGCCTAGCTCCATCTAAAGGGGCCACCACCATTCAGCTGCCCTGATTAGTGCCACATGAGAGAATAAGCACATAGCCACCAGATCTTCTGCTGCATCAGAGAAACTAGGAAATTGGTTTTCATTAATTAAAAGTATACTGTGTTGAACACAAATAAAGCCCACCTCTGAGTGGGGCTGGTATTCAATGCCCTAGTCTCTGGCTGGGTCAGGAGGTGTGTATATGGAAGATCGAATCTTCGTCCCCACACCTCCGTGCCCTGACATCCTGTGCAGTCCTGCCAAGGACAGCTGAACAGGTTGGTGTCTGCCCAAGGGCATCTGGCTGAGAGGATGACTGCACCTTGCTGGTCAAGCAGTGCCCTCAGCCTGAGCTGTGTTGCCCTAGAGCGCAGCCTGCTGTTATTGCACTGGCAACACTGGCAGGGCTAACCGTGGTCCTTGGCTCACTTCTCTGCTGCTGTCTGAGCATCGGGCCCAGAGGCAGCAGGTCCAAGACACAAAAGGGCTAAGCTCTGCATCCCAGGGCTATGTTGTTGCAGGCATGAGTTGCAGGCATGCCAAAGCCCCATCTGTGAAATGGGCCAACAATGGAGTTAAGCCTCATAAGGCTGTTGTGAAGACGAGATGGGAGTAGAACTTTGAGAAGTTTCCCTGTAACCTACTCACATAACTGTAAATGAAAGGAATGCAGGCAGAACCACGGGCTCCACAAAAAGGAATTTTTTTTTTTTGTTATTGAAAAAAGAGAAAAAGTGAGTTCAGGGGCAGGAAGACAGATATAAAGATCTTTACCAACAAGTTGAGGCTTCTTGTTAGAGAGGATCTGGTAGAAAATGTGGTAGCTTCTCTCAGCTGCTTGCTGTGAGATGACGCGAGATTTCTCTAAGAGATCTGGAAGAGAATAAGCAAAATGCCTGTAAGCTCAGCCCATTCTGCCTGGCGTGCAGGGTTCCTGTCCACAAAGCCCAGTGCCAAAGCCGGTCCTGGGTTCATTCTTCCTTCTCCCCAGACACATAGCTTTAGGGGGCCCTGGCTGTCCACAGGGCTGGTGGCAGACAGGCTTCACTCAGGAGGGCCACCCCCCGCCCAACTTGATAGAATGTTCCTCTGTTGCTATTTTGAAATTCCTAATACTTTTTCAACAGGGGGCCCCTCACTGTGACTTTGCACAGATTCCTCACACATTATGGAACTGGGCCTGCCTGGAAGGACCCCCCGAAAGGGCTGACTCACAGCTCTCAATGTCAGCTCCAGCCAGTTTGCCTGTTGTTCCAAAGTGGATCCGGATGAACTTGCCCTGAGCAGGGAAGAGAGGGGAGGGTCATGAAGGAGTGTGTGTGTAGTTCCAGAGCAACACATGGGCCAGGTTTGGCCATCATCACTTGTTGGCAGCCCCCTTGAATTCATGGAGCACTTTGGGAATGTAACTGGGCCATGCATGGCTTATTCTGAGTCATGAATGTCCCATGTAGATGGGCAGGGGAGGTGGATGGATTTTGGAGCTCAGTCTTGGGTCTGTGAGGTAACCTGTAGGATTGGGGGGAGGGTCCGCAGCTTCCAGACAGTGCAAATCTCTGGATCCCCTGTCTGACTTCGCAGCCCCAACACCACTGGGCTCCCAAGTTTCTGTGTTTAAGCACCTTGATTTAGGTACCGAAGTGAGCTCTGTTTGATATAGATCCTGACATAAAAATCTCTGGGGAGGGGATGCCATGACTTGCCTAATTCCATTGGTGTAAATCAGCCTCGATTCATTTACCTGGAATGGGGTGAGGATACCCTTCCCACCTCCCCCAGGGCCCACTGCTGCTGCTGCTCACACTTACAAAGCGAGAGGAGTTGTTGTTCCTGGTGGTCTTGGCATTTCCAAAAGCCTCCAGCACTGGGTTTGCCTGGATGATTTGATCCTCCAGGGACCCCTGCCCCAGACGGAAACACCAGGTGAGGTGACCTGTGGGCTACTGCCTGGGGGACCCAGGCCTTTCAAGTGACAGTGGCTTGTGTGCCAGGAACCAGAAGGGGAACAGGTTTGAGAGGCTAATAAATTGGGGTGGAGGGGACCTGGGAGGAGGGCTGTTGCATGATGACTGTCCCCCTGCAGCCTCCAACGTTGGAGGGGCACCTAGCTGATGATAGGCCTTCATTCTTAGCTGTTGTTTCCTCACTTTGCTCTTGGTGGACACCCCTGAGCAAGCTGAACATGCTCCCTGGGCATCCCTAGCCTCTCTCCCAACCCCCTTTTCTTTGTTGGCATTTGATGGCACCACTGGCACAGCTAATGGTCTTTGCTTTCCAGGGCCTGCGTGTCAGATGTGGTCTGCACAGCAGAATTCATCCTGTGGGAGGAGACCTGGGCCTGCAGCCACCTTCTCCCTGTGTGACCCCAACCAAGTCACTTCTCTCTAAGCCTCAGTCTTCTTGTCTGTGAAATGGCCCTAATCCATAGACCAGCTGTGAGGGTCACAAGGGTGCTGTAAGAGGGGCCCAAAGATGGGGCAGGCCAAGGATTACAGACCTGAGCCTGCAGAGTCAGCCCTACCTTCGTATCCGTGGTCTGTTTGCCAGTCCCTCCGATATTGGCAAAGTACTGGATGACCTTCTTCGTGTTCTCAGTCTTGCCAGCACCAGATTCTCCACTGTGGGTGGAAAACCAGAGCAGACAAGTGAAGTGCTGATGGAGGAGCGGCAGCAGAGGAGTGGGGCGATAAAGGTGCAAGCCGAGTGTGGTCACCTTTCACCCTTCAGCTGGGACAGGCAGGTGGGGGCTTAGGGGCATGGGGGCTCCCCTTCGTTTAGTGGGTGCAGATTTACTGATTGTGCTAAGCCCACTTGCTGCCCACACCTTTCTACACAAGGTCCCACCAGTTAATTTAAGAGGGCTTATTTACACATGTAAGACCCAGACTTAATTATATGTGTATAGACCAAAGGACAGAAGGGACACTTACGTGATTAGCATAGACTGATTTTCACGATCTGCAGGGAAGAAAACAGCAATTGGAAAATGTAATTAGGAAACACTTAGAAACTAGAAATCTGACGTTATCTTTGCCAAACAGTCTGCATCTCTCTGCATCCCACCCAGCTTGGAGAGTAACTGCAGAAGCCAGGTGAGTCTGAAAGCCCTGGGTCCTGCGGGGTCTATGGTAACATGCCAGCCTCTGCATCAAACTTTGCAGAAAGGGACAAAAACTGACTATCCACTCTGTTCCCACTAGTCTGTTCCATAAAGCTGTCATAAGCAAAATAAAGATAAATAATAATAATAATCACTTCATGGGGCCTCTGTACTGTATGGCAGAGATCATACAAGAATGGTTAAAAGTTGAGTTGAGTTCTGGGCAAGCTACTTAACTTGGCATCCTGGCTTTTGTGAGGCTTAAATGAGATAGGGTGCAAGGTAGGGCTGGTACTTAGCAAGTGCACTCACTGAGCACTGGCTGGTGCCTGGTGTGATAGTCACATTCTGTTGCTGCTCAACATTTAGCAAAAAACAGCAACAGATGGTGCAGGGTCAGGGTTGGGATTGGGTAGCACATGGTTCTCAAGTATTTCAAGAAACAATGGCAAAGGAGCACCTGTCACCCACCATGAGGCCCCCCAGCAGGCCCCACCCCACTCACCCATGAGCATGTCATGGTAGGCATTGTCTGAGATGGAGAAGAGGTGGGGTGGCATCTCTGTGCGCTTCTTGCCTTTGTACATGTTGGCCACTCGGGCCCCGTAGATGGGCAGCCACCTGTAGGGGTTGACTGTCACGCAGAATAAGCCCGAGTAGGTCTGGTGGGAGGGAAGGAAGATGGTTAGCTGGCTCTTCCTTCTGCAGCCTTCCTCCCTCTGGGCTCCAGCCTGTCATAGAGCAGCCTGGCTGGAGGTCACTGCCAGCCTGGAGAGAAAGAATGGTGTCCTCTCTGGGGGCGAAATCTATGTCTGAGTCTTTATTCAGTAAGAAAAACAAGTCTTCTCCTTAATATATGTTTCATTTTCCTTTGGTTTAATTATTTGAATAGATAACACAGTCACCGTATGGACAAACACGTAGTAAAAAGCTCTCCCAACTGTGCAGTGCCTGCCCCTTCCTCCCACAGGTACTTTCTAATATCTATGTCCAGTTTCTGATGCATATATGAACAAATTCAGAGACACGTTCTTATGCCCCACCTTGTTTTTAAAACTAAAGATAGTAGTATTTTATAATACTGTTTTATGTATTTCTTTCTCCACTTAATATATCTGGGAGATTTTTCCATGAGAGTTCACAGAGATTTCTGGGGTGTTTTAACAGCTGTGTGGCGCTCACTGTGTGGGCACAATCTCCTACTGGTAGGCAGTTGGGTTTGATCTACTCTTAAAAAGAAATGTCAGCTTCTCTTTTCATCCCGAGGCAATTTTGTAAGAAAATCATCTCATAAAAAGAATCAGAAAAACCAATGAGGTAGTACAAGAAATTATTGGAGTAGAGCATAAGTGAGGGCAGGAAATGGCCAAATCCATGGGTGCCCATCTGTAGCTTCCAGCCTCTCCCTTCTCCTTGCTGGACACTCATATTCATCTGCTGTCCCCACTCTGTGCCTCTTTACAGTTCAACTTTAAGACTTTCCACTGTGGTCCAAGTGGGACTACTGCCCCCCCAAGACCCTCCCCAGCCCCTGCCAATCCCAGATTCTCCTTAATATAGCAGTGAGATATTAAGTTTTACAAGGAATCCTATTGAGTTGTAAGTATGATACACAATGTCTCATCCTGGGACTCCAGTCATTTAATCACTCTTTCCCTCTAGCCCTATATCAGTGGGGGTGGTGGGTAGTGCAGACAGTGGCCTGGAAACCAGTTATATCCCTGTTTTGGACCGAACGAAAGGACAGGTTCCCCATCTTCCCTTACAGGAGGGACGTGAAAAGGAAGCAGTTGCAGCTATGGAGCAGCCCCTTCCTGTCAGAGATGTTCAGCCAACAACTGAGGTGCCTTAAGAGCAGACTCCTTGCCTTGGGCCCTTAGGCCACATTCCACAGAGCCTACAGTCCCTCAGTCCAAAGACATGGCATGGCCATGCAAGGTGAGCAAGGGCTTAGCTGCAGAGTGACTCTCAGTAGGCCACAACCCTGAATTTGGCCATCAAGCCCACACAGACATTCTCAGCTCAAGCTCCAGGCTCAGTCAAGGAGAATGTGGTTCTTTCCAGACCTGAGGTCCAATGATGTCCTCACTAGTCTCCGAGCCCAGCAAATATTTCCAAGAGCTTTGTAGCATCTTACTTCCAATAGCTATCAGCATGGCCTGGGGCTATGGTGCTGCTGGGGCCTTGAATGTGGAAGTAAAGTAGTACTGAAGTAGGTTGAGGGAAGGAAGCATGCAGCAGCCATCTTGGCTATCACTGCAAATTACCAGAAATCCCCAGGGGCCCCTGACCTTGAAGGCAGGACCCGCCTCATCTATTCCTACCAGATAAGCATCTTTCTGTTTTAGTAAAGATATCCAGAGGGGTGAACACTAAAACTTCCTTACATTTCATGCTGAATGTAGCCACTAGCACTTTCAGGAAATCATATTTCTGTCTTGGGATTTCCAAGATGGTCAGGGGACTGATGGTAAACCACTCGGCTCATTCCAGCATAGTGCACAATGTTCGTTGAATGAATAATTAGATGGATGGATAGAACAAAGGAAGAAAGATGAGAAAGAAAAGAAGAAAACAAGGAAAAAAGAAGGATATATAAATGAATGGTTGGAGAGATGGATGGATGACAGGGCAGGGAGGGACTTCTAATCAAGCCATATAAAGTCACTAAAGGGAAAATGATATTTTGATTGTGGAGTTTGCAGGGGTTGGGTAGGATGATGTTGGGAACTGCCCTGCCTGGTTTCAGAGACTATAAACCCCCATGACTAAGGCTGGGTGAGAGACTTTGGAACCCTAAGCCATTGAGGAGATAAAGCTTATCTCCCTTTCAGGAGCACCACTTCTGTCTACTTTACTTTACTGTGCCTGGCCCCCAGTGCATGATTGGTTAGCCAATGATGGGTAAGATTCCTCAAGGAATGGATGACCTAAGACAGGCATGATCACAAGGGGGCACTCAGGGAAGGACTTGGGGGGCTATAGAAAAGAAGTAAAGGACCCTCACCCCTCAGCTTTGACATAGCCTGAGTCCTCATTCTTTCTGCAAGAAGTCTCCTAATCTCTTGACTGCCTTACTTCCACTGCTCAACCTAAGCTTAAAACAATGCCAGATGTGGGTGCAGTCCTGTGCTGGAAAGAGCAGGTTCCCAGTGGGGGAATCAGGCCTAAAAAGAATGCATAAAATCCCGTGAAACCTGCTTGCTAATACCCTCAATTTAAATGATAAGGGTCCAAGCCTGAAATAAGTTTGTTTCCTCAAAGTTTTTTGGCCCTTTAGCTATCTGAACCTGACTCTAAATAAGCCCTCATAGTTCCTTGAATGTTATCTATTTGATCGTTATTGCCTGACAATGATTGATGGGCTTAATCTGAGAATGTGGGTCTTTGGAGCCACTGGTTGCTTACTGATTATAAGCAACCAGTAATGCTCTATGTACTTTGATACATTTGCAAATTATTTTCCTAGGGTTGTGTGAGAGACCAGCAAGAAGCAAGCTTTGTGGGATCTATAGTGGTCCTAACTAAAAACAAAGAGGGGAAATATAGGAGACCATTCTGTGTAATGTGGGCCCAGCTCCCACTTGGAAGGCCAGTGGAAAGTGAGGTCCAGTGCACAGGACACACACCCATGGATAGGTTCTCCCGTGGGGAATCAGGCCTGCATTGTACCTAGACTGCTATGAGACTTGCCTTTGCTAAAACTCCCTCACCCTGAATTGAGGCAGACGGTGCTTACTGTAACTTTCTAAAGTCTGTGCTAAACCTCCCCAGTATGGTGTGTAACCGGTTCTATTACTTTTGCCTTTGGTCTGCAACATCCTTTTCTTTGAAGTAATTAGCATCATTCTTTCCTTTGTTTTCTGTAAAAGATAAGCACCTAAAGCAAACATGTGCATAGTAAATGAGGATCCTCCTCAATGTAATATGCTCAGAAAAGCAATTAAATCTTGTCAAGGCAAGGGTCGAGGCACTCTCCCCTTGAGAAAATGGCTGTGCCATCCCTTTTTCTCCACAGGACTTGGTAGTTTATGTGAATTTGTCTCATGTCTCATCCACAATGCAGCAGACACTGCTTGCTGGTTACTGCATCAAGGTAGGAAGGAAGACTTCTGGGTGACAGCTTCAACAAAATGTATTTCAGCTGCCTGTGGTAGATGGTGCCATCACTGAGATGTTGAAAGCTTGGAGTAGAAGTTCTAATGGGTCAGAAACAGTCTCTGTGCCCTTGTCTGTGTCATAATGTGCACTGGTTGCTGGGAAAGGTAGAGTAGCTGCCCCCTCCCATCAGGAGAGGGGCAGAAGACCTGCAGTGCCCACTTCCTTCTCTCCCCCAGACCCAGGCACTCACATAGATCCTCATGTTGACATAGCGTTGGCGCAGATTGTTCAGGACACTGGCCTCATTCAAGAAGGTCATGTCTGCCATGTCATTGGCCTGGTAGAATTTGGGTGGGTTCATCTGCTGGATATCATCCTTCTTCACAGTGACAGTCTGGGGGAGATTACAAACATAAATTAGGGAGTAGAACCACTATAGCCACAGCAGCATCTGACACCAGTTACTACACATGCACTTTCCCAGAAGGTGCTAAAGTCAGGTGTCCAGTGGGCCCAGCTCCTGGTCCAGCCATCCCCCTGTGCAGCATGGGAAGGGGAGAAACTTCTGAGGTCATATGAGCCCTAACGGCCTGCTCTCTGAAGTAGGGATGACAATAGCCTCCATGGTTGGTTTCTGGGAGAATTATATGAACTTAAGTGGGATTATGAAAAAATGACTTGTAAGATGTGAATTTCCCTCCCTGCATTCAGAACGCCTCTGGCCTATGCTTCTTTTCCCACCAAGTCCATTCTGGTAGTTGATCAGACCTTCCTCATTGATCCCAGTGACACTTTGCAGAGATGTGACTCTTGGCTCTCTGCCTTGGGAATTAGTGGTGGTTTCTAAATAGTTATGAACTTTTTCATTAAAAAAGGGACATTCTCCTGCTCCCATCAAACTACTTGGGAGGATAAAATTGAAAACAAACAAACAAATGAGACAAAGAAAAAGAGCAGAACAGTGGGTGTTGGGCAGTAGATGTACAGCATTGAGTCAGAGTTCCTGTGCATGGCAGGCAAATCCTGCTCCCTTGTGCACCCTGGTTTTCATCTGTAAATGCAAATTAGCACCAACTTTTAAGTTTCATCATCTGGGACCAAAGCTTAAGACCTGTCATCCAAATAAAAAATATCTTTGAACTGCCTACAGACTGAGATGTGAGGCTTAAACACACATTTGAATTTTGAGACTTTTAATAATTAATGAGTCCAATAGGTAGATAATTTGATACCTTGACAGTTCTGGAAAATCCACCCAGTAATGGTCACCATACCCCTAGTAAGTCAAGCTAGGTTTTATTCAGAGTCCATTTCCAGTAGTTTCCAGATCTCAGGGCTTCATTTACAGGCAAACACTTATCTCTCAGCTCCAGCCTTTATTTTAGGAACCAAGTGAGTCAGTCTCTTCTGTCCCAAAGCTGGCTGGATGGTGCGTCCACTACAGAACCCCAGAGAAGTATTGTCCTTAAATTGCATTTAAACTGGGACCTCTGGGGCTCCACTCTTATTGTTCATCATTTCTTACAACACTATAATGCTCTGCTCTTCTGAAAAGTATGTTCCTCCTGAGAATTAGACTGACTTTTATGTTCAAATCCACTTTAATCCAACTATAGCCTCATTTCTCTCCAGTCACTTCCCTGGAAGGGCAATGCAAAGTACAGCTCAACTATTGCAAATTCTCATCATGGAAGGTCCCTGGATTCTCTTACTCATTAAATTAACCAAGCACTGACCTCACACTGCCCCTTTGCAGCCACCATGGAGAGATGGCATGATGAAGTAGAGGGAACACAGGTGTTTGAGCTAGATGCTCTAGCTTTGAATGAGTTCATCATTTTGACCATGGACAAGTCACCTAAAGTCTTCTTGATCCTATTGCAAAATAGGATCAATAAATCCTACTACATAAGGTTCTCAACAGGATTGAATACATTGTTCAGTGCCTCACCAAGAGTCTGCAGCAGGATAGGGATTTAATAAAAGAAATTTTCTGTTCACTTTCTCAAGTCACCCCTCAGAGTTAGACAGTGTGGATTAGCAGAGTGAGTGGTGTGCTGGTAAACCCCTTGTATGGGGAAAAAAAATCTCTGGTTTGTACCATTTGTCAATTCCCGTCATGTAGATACTGCCACCATGGCTGACATCAAGATGCCAAAGGTTTAACAACTGGCTGCAAATCTTGAATGTTTAGTGTTTGGTCCTCACAAGTCAGGACAAGCCATCTTCAGCACACCACCGCCTTGGCAGCAAGGGGCTCAGAGCCACCATCTGTTGTTTGTGCAACTGAAGAGCTCACCCAGGTTGGCCAGAGTGCTCCAGGCCCTGTCTCCCATTCTTCATGCTGTCATGGGCAAGTGCATCCACTGATGGGTGGGAGGCTCCCTCTCCCTCTTAGAAAGCAGATTCCACAGGAGAACTGTTTGGGACTTTACAGATGAGTAACTCATGATAATCTCTTGTACATACGTATTATTTTAGAGCATGCAAAGTACTTTCCTATGTCCTATCATGTTGGAATCTCTATTGTGAGAGAGCCAAAGCTCAGAGAGGAAAAGTGTCTTTCCCAGGACCACACCTTGGGTGTCATTGTGCCTGACCTTGAACCCAGCACATGGGGCTCACAGGCATCTGCTCTTTCTGCCACCCTGCCTCTTGAGCAGAAGCATGGACACAGAGTCTGAGTGTCTGCCACTTCCAAAGCTCAGTTTCATCCTGGAGATTATTCCCCACTCACCTGGTTGTTGACAGTCTTCACGGTGACTTGGTCCCCCTGTTCAGACTGAATCTCTCCGGCAACAAAGCCCTCCTTCTCGTCTTTGACCCAGCAGGACCTCTTGATGTCATAGGGCTTGTTCATGGCTTCGATCCTCTCCTTTTCAGGAGGTGCCAGGAAGGGCATTGGGTCCACATCGTCCCCACATTCACCTTTATATCCACCGGGCATTGTGGCTTGGCTGAGGGAGAAGCAAGAAGGAACGAAGGGCGGGAACCAGGACTTCCCAGGTGCTGTAGGGGAAAGAGAGCAAGGGCAGTTTGTCAGGACTGATGTATGGGCTGAGGCAAAGACCCCAAGAGAGTCAGGGGGTTGCTTCTCATGTTACTTTTGATGTCTTGGTAACATTAGGTCTTACTTAGAATAGCTAATAACTCCTCAGAATTGTTTACACCCCACTAAGAAAAAGAATGCTTCTGCATTCAGATATACCATTTGCATTCAGGCTGTGAGGTAAGGCTGGATCATCTTGTGGAGGAGAAGACTAGAGCCAGGAGGGGTTAAAGAAAGGACTTTCAACCATAAAACAGACAAGAAAACTGATCACCACTTGGTTTTCACTTTCCCTTAAGGTATGAGCAGAGGCCACAAGCCATGGTAGTACCTGGACTGCTGTGGATTGTCCCCAACAGAAACCACAGCTACTTTCCTTTTAGTGTGGTTGCAGACATCACAAAATGGTATATACCGTATTTTTTGGACCATAAGACACATCTAGGTTTTAGAAGAGGAAAATAGAAAAAAAATTTTTTGAAGCAAAAAATGTGGTAAAATACTTACTAACATAAATAACATAATATTTCACCAATGTAAATGTAAACAGAACTCAACAGCAGCATTAACAACCATTATTCTTCTCAAATTGGTGGGTGCGTCTTAATAGTCTGAAAAAACATGGTAGCTTCACCTCAACTTTGAAATTCTGGTCTTATTAGACCCTCAGTTGGAGGTTATTAAAATCCACTAACAAAACAGTACACTGTTAATTACTATATCACACACTGATTTTCTAAATATTTTGACAACTGTAGTTTAATGCCATCAGTTTCCTTTGCAACCCTATATAATTTACTTTGTGCATTTTAAAACACTAATCTGATCAGAGGTCCACAGGAATTACCAGATGCTAAGTGAGACTTGGTTACAAGTAATTGACCAGGTTCGGTGATTACCTCTCTTAAGATGAGGCCAGCCCGGGCCTCTTAGTTTCCAGACCCAGGCAATTTCACCAAACCACCAGGAAGGAGAACTGGCTGTCTCAGATTGTCTTGGGAGAGAAGAAACTTACTAAAGTTTGGGGGGGTTGTGATTCTGAGCCCCTTTGCTCACACTGCAGTTCTTGAGGCTGAGTCCAGCTCCACCTTTAAATAACCCAGCTGGAGATGGGGGGGTCTCACTACTGTGCCCCTGGACCCCTTCTGCACCACGATGTCCCAGGAGGAGGCCTGGGAGGTGTCCTGGTGTTTCCAAAAAAGGTTGAGCCAGGACAGGCAGCAGTGGAGGCAAAGCCAGACTCTTTCTCCTCTTCTCGTCTCCTTGGGGTCTGGCTTAGAGAGTTGTGGCTGGAGCCTGGCTTCTCCAACCCCAGAGTTGGTCCATTTCATAAAAACTACAAACGAGAGGAGGACAGTGGGGGGTCTTGTGCCATCTGGTGGTGTCTGCAGTTCCATTGGATAAAATGTTTTAAATTCAGGTAATAAAATGTATAGGGTCACTAAAAAGACAAATGGCATTAAAATATAATTAACGAAATAATAAAACATGTATGATATGGTAACACGTGCTTCTTTACTAACACATCAAATAACACAATCTAACAGCAGGTCTAATAGCCACTGTTCTGAAGCAATGATGGGAATTAACGATCTTTTGAGCTTTTTGCAACAGTTGTAACATGATATGAAAATATCGTTCATGACAAAGTCTCAGGTACAGGTAATATGACTGTGACTTGTTGCCTGTGTTAAAAGGGGAGGAAATGGTCCATTTCAGGTGAAGACAGTGAAGATCACGATGGGATGGTTTTCCCATGGAAGACGCCCAAGCCCAGTTAGGAGCCCTGCCTAATCCCCCCTGAGTCTGGTCACTGAGGAGCCCTGGGCAGGGAGTCCTCAGGGCTCTCTGAGGATTGGTTCCTGCCAATGGCCTTGAGTAGTCTTCATCCAGCATCCAGGAGACTTGTGTCTCACTCAGCTGTGCCACAGGTCACCTTTGGAGCTCAGTGGCCTCCTTGGGCCTCCCCCACCTCTTTTAGGGAAGATGTGATTGCTCAACACACACCTCCTTTTGTCATTTGTAGTCCCTGCTGGCTCAGTTGTATTGTCTTATTGCTGTCTCATTTGCCTGGTTCTGTTTAACATAGATGGAAGTCACCATGGAGAGGAGACCAAAATTTACATGAAAAGAAAATGCATGTATCATCCAGGTCTGATTAAAATGCATTAGACTCATCATTAAAACAAAAGAACTGCTTCTGAGGGCTGGGTTCCTTTTCAATTGATCTAATGGGGGAGGGTTAGAAACCCTCCTTTGTTCATTCCAACATGGCTCCTTGTACTTTTTTAATGGTGGTTTTGCTGTGAACCACCAGCTGAAGTGTTACTGCTGTTGTCCTGGCCCGGTGACCTGGGGCACCGATCCCTGGGACCAGTCACACCCGAGGGCTGTACAGGCCTCTGACACGAGTCTCCACCCCTCTCAGCGGCCACCAGCCTTCTTCTCAGTTAGGACCCCAACTCCAAGTCCCCCCTGCATCTAAACCACTCCTGTCCTCCCCTCCTCCTAGATAATGGCTCTTTCCAGGCATCTTTGATAACCAAGACCCATTTAAAAAAAATCAAGTACCACAAAACATAAAAATTTAGCTCACTGAATGCAAAAGCTATTAGGGTCCTCAGAGAGAAGAGATGCATTACAAAGTATGGAAAAGGCAGGACTGGGATTGAACCCACGTCAATCCAGCACCCTCCCCCACCATCCCCCTCCCCATGGCCCCATGCGTAGTGCAGTGGAGTGGGGCTGATCTGGGTTTGAATCCCAGATGCTCCTGCCTCATTGTGAAATGTAGTCCAAGTCCTGTAGGTCCAAGTCTCTTGGAACATTCAATGAGGTCCCCACTCTGCAACACCTGGGTCAGGCCAGTGCTCAGGAAACGCTTATCCCCTGCTTTTGTTTGCTCATTCATCTCTCTTCATTTCATCTACTTACCTCAGGTGGCTCTTCTAGGAACCCCCACCCCATTTCCCATCTCTTCTGCCATCCCCTGTGGTACCCACCTGACACCACAATGGAAGAGACTGGGTGTCCAGCAGAGGCTGGCCCTTCCCTTTTATACCTGCCCAACCGGTCTGAGCCAGCAAAACCTTAAAAAAGAAAAGAACCCCTCAGGGTTCCAGTGGGCCAGCTGGCCTCACCTTCCAGGGCCTGACTGGATACTCATGGGTCCCTCAGGGCAGATCAGTGAATGCCCTAATTCTAGGACATTTGCCTTCCTCCCATTGCCCCTCTAGGGAAACTGATGACCTCAGCCCAGGGATGCAGGCTGTGGGCAGAAATAGAACAGCTAGCTAATGGGTTTTCCTCTTAAAGCTGTAACTGCACTCATAGAGGGGGCTGACTTTCAAGGAGGAAGACCTGCATTGACTCACCCAAAGCCTTTGGTAAGGATGAGCCCAGATGGTCAGTTGGTGATGACTTTGTCCCTTTCATACACTCAGGTTGGCAGGCCCGTGTGAGCTTGGACTTCACTCATCTGGTCATGGCCATGGGCCTCCTCCAGCTCACCATGGTCAGCAGAGGTCATGTGGCATCATGGTGCAGGGCCAGCAGTGAGTTCTAAAGCCAGCTCTGAGCTCAAAATGCTTCCTGAGCATTTCATGGCCTGAGCAAGTCCTTGCCCTTTTGGGGCCATTTTCCATCTATAAAATGCAATGAAAGGATTCAAGGATTCCTTTGTGTCCTTCTCAAGCAGGGCGTTGGCTTCTGGGTCTGCAGGGAGAAGCTGCTTGGGGGACTTTCTTCCTGGAATCTCCATCATTCGCTGCTCCCAAGTCCTTAATTCACTTTTTTTTTTTTAAAGTTGAGAAAAAATTAACATAACAAAATTAACCATTTTGAGCAAATAACTCAATGGCATTTAGTGTATTCACAGTGTTGTACAACTCCCACCTCTATCTAGTTTCAAAACATTTTCACCAGCCCAAAAGGAAGCCCACTACCCCTTAAACAGTTTCTGCCCCGGCCCCTAACAGGCTGCTTTCTGTCTCTGTGGTTTAACTCATTCTAGGTATTTCATACAAATGGAATCATATGACATATGATCTTTTGTGCCTGGCTTCTTTCATTTGGCATAATGTTTCCAAAATTCATCCATGCTGTAGGTATTTAGTAGTTCATTTCTTTTTATGGCTGAATAATATTCCATTTCATGTATATCCCACAGTTTCTTCATCTACTCTTTCACTAAGGAACACTTGCGTTGTTACCACTTTCTGGCTTGTGAGTAGTGCTGCTATGGACATACATGTACCTATATGTGCACCTGTTTTCAATTCTTTTAGATATTTACCTAGGAATAGAATTGCTGGATCATGTGGTAATTTTTACCTGTTTTTCTTTTATATCCCCACCAGCAATTCACAATCCCAATTTCTCCACACTCACCAAACACTTGCTATTTCCTTTTTTTTTTTTTTTTAATCATGGTCATCCCACTGGGTGTGAGGTGGCATCTCATTGTGGTTTTAATTTACATTTCTCTAATGACTAATGATATTGAGCATCTTTTCATGTGCTTGGTGGTCATTTGTGTGTCTTTGGAAATACACCTTTACAAGTACTTTGCCCATTTTAATTGGGTTGTCTTTCTATTTTTAAATTGTAAGAGTTCTTTTTTTAAAATATTTATTTATTTATTTATCTTTAGAAGGGAAGGGAAGGAGAGAGGGAGAGAAACAGCAATGTATGGTTGCCTCTCATGTGTCCCCTGCTGGGAACTGGCCTGCAGGGAACTGGCTTGCAACCCAGGTATGTGCCCTGACTGGGAATTGAACCGCGATCCTCTGGTTCGCAGGCCTGCACTCAATCCACTGAGCTACACCAGCCAGGTAAATTATAAGAGTTCTTTACATATTTTAGATACTAGCCTCTTATAAAATATATGATTTGCAAATATCTTCTCCCCTTTTGTATACTTTTTCAGTTTTTTAATGCCCTTTGATGCACAAAGTTATTTTTTAAGTTATTTTAAAATTTATTGTCGTTCAATTATAGTTGTCTGCATTTACTCCCATCACTCCCCCACCAGAGTTAATTTTAATGATGTCCAATTTATCTGTTTTTTCTTTCATTGCCTGTGCTTGTGGTGTCCTATTTAAGAAACTACTGCCAAATTCAAGGTCATGAAGATTTGTCCCTGTATTTTCTTCTAAGAGTTGTATGGCTTTAGCGTCTATATTCAGGTTGTTGAGGCCTCAGTTCACTCTTAGAAGGAAAAGGAACCCACCTTAGCATAGAGCTGAGTTCCCTTTTTGTCTCTGAATTTAGAACTGGGAAGCAGCTACTCGAAACCCAAAGGACCTTTTATTTAGTATGTAGTAATGTTTTTCAGGTGCTTTCTATTATCATCCAACCTCTACAGCATGTGATTGCACTCTGACAAATGGAATTAGTGATGAAGAATCGTATTAATGAGTACTTATACCATTGACCTTTATTAGCACCTACCCTGCCTGAATACTCCGCATCCGAGGACCTTGCTTCTCCCAAGCTGCACTTCAGTCTCCCCAAAGGTAACATGATATTTTGGCTAAGATGCTTCTAATCACAGCTGGTGTCAAATGCTGCTGAGGTGCCATTCTCGCCAATCTGCTGCTCCCAAATTCTGATGACCAAAGGGGTTGTTTTTATTTCCTTTAGCAGAAGAACTTTTAATGGGCATATTCTTGTGTGGAAGTCTGGGTTGTAAACAGATAAAAATGGGGCTTCTCTGGGTACAGCAGGGGAGAAGGCCTTCGGAAACAATGCCCAGGTATCCAGGAGAGGCTGTAGGGAGAGCCCTCCCCTGGCAGCCAGGCAGTGAGTCCATCCTTGGAATGCTGCACCCAAAGCCTGGGCACCGGCTTTCTCTCACAGGATCTTCATCCTCTGGCTTATGAGAGCAGGGGCCAGCGAGAAGAAATGGGGTGCTGCCCCGTGGTGATTCTGGGAGGAGATATCCCCTGGCTGTAGGTTTTCTGTCTGGGCCACAGCAGGAAAGAGCACACTCCAATGGGGCCACTGCCCAGCGTTTAATCGGGCAGGGTTAAGGAAAACCAGCAGGGGATGGTGAGGCACCCTTTACCCCTGGAGAGGTGACAGGAAAGCCACCAAATTTCAGATGTGGCTGCAGGAAAAGTGCAGTCCTCAGGGGGACGAACGGCACAGCTGCTGCCCAACCAGACAGAGCTGGGGCTCCATCGTCTCTCCTGGCTGCTCACCCATCTCCCCGCTTCTCTCCTTTGGCCAAACCTGGCAGAAGTGAGAGAGCAGGGACCTGGGAGGGAGCTGGTGGAGGTCAGTGTCCTGGAAAATTAAGATAGGGTGTTGAAGGGCAGCAAATGGACCTGGAGCGAATGGATATCCAGCACCTGCCCCTTGGTCTCTCATGGTTTGAGCGTCTCACAGGGGAGTTTTTAATGGTCAGCATTCCAGATAGTTCCATTTTAGTAAGTGTGCTTGGTCTACGGAAGGCCCTTAAAGTTACAGTCAGGTGACTACTACTTCTCAAGAGTAGGTGGGCACAAGCAAAGGTGTCTGCCTTTAAAAATGCAGTTAGAATCACACTGGACTTGGAATCGTCTGGCTCATAAAAATGGGAGAGTTTAGTGATACATTTCTACCGAAAGCAAGCTGACTCAAATCCCCTAGAGGAAATTCCCTGGAGTCATGGGTTGGTGTTGGTGTGCAAAAGCAAAAACAAAGCGTTCTCATGCCCATGAACTAACTTATTTTGATCCTTCCTGGGCTGGGAGGTTGGTCCAATGAATTCTGACCTGCTTTTAGCAGATGAGAAAACAGGCTCAGAGGGGTGAAGCAATTTGCCCAAAGATACACAGCGAGTCAGCCTCTGTGGCATGGCTTTATTTTTCTTTCTAGCGCTTCTCACTATTTAACAATGCTCTTTCCCTCATAGAATGTAACCATGGTGAGGGCAGAGTGTGGCCTCATCTGTTTACGGGGAGGCAGTAGAATGTGCTGGTTAAGAACCTGGACTCTGAAACCAGATTCTCTGGGTTTGCCCCTTACTTGCTCTGTGACCCTTTTGTGTCTCAATCTTCTTGTCTGTAAATCAGGACAATAGTGGCAGTTACCACACAGGCTAGTTAGGAGCATTAAATGAGTGCATATACATTGTGCCCGGCATCTATCAGATGATCAGTAAATATTCTTTGAATGAATGAAAGCCAGAGGCCTGTCATGAAAACAATGACTCCAAGCACAGTACTCGGTTCAGGTGGCAGTTGAGATGGGACTTATTCTTGGCCTCTACACCCAGAAACTCCTGGACTTGGCACATGTACACAGGGTAGTCCCTGCCTCCAAACAGGCGGCTTAGGTCTGCTAGCACTTCTGTGTGTATCAGACTGTCCCTGCCTCTCCCTCTCTTCCTTCCTTTCCCAAGTTCCTTGAACTCGGTGCCAAGTTCTTTGTTAGACCCTAGCGAAGATATGCAGTTATCACTTTCTCTGCCTTCTAGGACTTTGCAGCATTGCCTCTTGGCCTCTGGTGCGGACGCTGTGCTGGGCACTATAATGAGAGAGGGACTGGGAAAGGCCGTGGAGATCCAGGAGATTAGGGTGGAGGGGTGGCACCATGGCCAATCCTGTGCTCTCTCTTCCTCCTGCCAGCCTGAGGACCCCCAAACTCAGTGCCCTTGTAGAGGCCCCCAGTACCAAGGCCAGGGCCCAGAACCTTGGATGAAATCAATTTTAGTCAAGGTATGTCAAAGTATAATGCATTGGACCCCTGTTCAGATTCAGGGCCAAGAAGCTAAAGCTACAGATTTCTTGCTGTCTGCCAGGATCTTGACTTGAACCAGCTGCTCCTGGAATAGGCCCCCTTTCTATGAAGCAGAGCACCAGCTGTGAAAGGTCCACAGGGCAGGCCTTGCCCTGGCCTTGAACCAGCTGCTCCCGTGGGAGCTCCTGCTCTTGGAAACTCAATAGTCACTCACTCCATACATCCCTGGGCACTGCAGGGGCAGGCCCTGCACTGGGTCCTACCACTTGTGAGGCTGGTTGGAATGGTGAGGGCTATGTGGGTGGTATGTGGTCTTCTGTCCTTGCTTAAAATGAGAAGTGTGGCCTTGACCCATTGGATACTAAATGTTGGCATCTGGAATATTCTTAGAACACAGAAATCTCCCAAGGGGAGGAAGTTTCTTGGTTTTGAGTCTCTGTTCTGACCTTGGGCAAGTCACTTAAACTCCATGAGTCTCATTTTTTTTTCACTGTAAGATGGTAACAACAACAACTAACCTCACAGAATTGATGAAACGATCAAGTGGGATTATAGACTTGAAAATACTTTTTAAAAGTTTTGACTAATCACCATCAACCAATGATGCTGAGCACTTTTCACATGCTCACTTGCCACCAACATATCCTTTTTGGTTGAAATTTCTGTTTAGTTCTTTTTGCCCATTTTTAAGTATCTGGTAGTTAGATTTCTTATTAATTTTTGAGAGTTCTCTATATATTCTGGATACAAGACTATTGTTGGATATGTGCATTGTAAGTATTTACTACTAGTCTGTGGCTTGTCATGAAAATGCTTTGAAGTGGTAATAGGCTGCCTACATGTTAAGGGTCTCCCTGAATGAGTTGGGTTCTCAGAGTGGAGAACCCAAGAAATTCCACCTTTATCCACTTGGTCTTATCCCCTTGGCTGCTTCCCTGGACCATGACGGGCTCTTCTGAGCAAGGTCAAGGGTTGGAGCCATGAATTCTGATAACTTGGTTCTGGGCTGGTGGTGGGAGTGGAGGGAATGGAATCCAGATACATTTATCAAGCCTTGGTGTTCCTTAGCTGGTTTCTGCAGGGTCATGTCCCCAGCAGCCCTGGCCCCTTATGGGAGCATCTCCTTGCTGCCTCTCTGACCATCCCAGCTCCTCATTCCACATAGTTTGGGTGTGTAGGTTATGGTTAGGCTGCTGGGGCAGGGACAAGCTGGACCCATTCCTCTAGCCTATTCAGGCTCTGGAACTCCTGGTCTGGAGGAGGGCATCTGAGACAAGCCTGAGACTTCTGGCTCTCAGCTCCACCTTGTAAACCCAGGCTCCTGCCTCAGCTCCTTGAGGGAGCTTTTTATTTTATTTATCTATCCTCACCCAAAGATATTTTTTTCATTGCTGAGAGAGAGGGAGGGAGGGAGAGGGAGAGGGAGAGGGAGAGGGAGAGAGAGAGAGAGAGAGAGAGAGAGAGAGAGAGAGAGAGAGAGAGAGAGAGAGAGAGAGAGAGAGAAAACATTGATCTGTTGCCTCACGCATGTGCCCTGACTGGGATCAAACTCACAACATTTTAGTGCACGGGGCAATACTCCAACCAACTGAGCCACACTGGCCAGGGCTTGGGGGAGCTTTACAGAAGCCCAAAGGCAGTCCTTCCTTCCTTCAGGCAGCTCTGAGCTGGTTTTCTATGGAAGAGAACAGCAGTGGAAATTCTGCAGAAAACAGCTGTTGGGGAGGTCAAACAAATTGGGAGAATAGAAAGTTGGAAACCACCTAAATGTCCATCCATAGGGTATTAGTTAATATAGTAAAATATAAATAAAGTGAAATAAAGGTACATGGATATTTTTAAAATTGGAAATTCCAATTGCTTGGCAGGGAGGAAGGAGCATTGCACACTGTTGGGTTTTAAATAAAAAAGGTTATAGAACAGCTCAAGCCCTCTTTTTGCAAAATCGCACCTGTGTGAACAGACGTAACAAGAGCTTATCTGAAATGGTGTTTGTCCAGGTGACCGTACACACTAGCTCAAGTGGTGGAATTTCGGGTGATTTTTTTTTTTTTTTTGGTTAAATCCCTTCTTTAAATGTATCACTATTGCCTGGAGTTTTTTTTTCAAGAAGAGTTATTTTTAGGAACGGAAATTATTTTTTAGGGGAAAAAAGGAAACAAATGTCAGTTGGTTGTGTCTCAAGAGGCTCCCTTCAGTTCTTCTCCCCAGGGTGGCTGTTGGAGGCTGTTGCAGAAGCTGCATTCCCAGCTGTTGTTTGCCGCCTTGGAGGAAGGGGGGGGATCAGTGCCCTCCCGGGAGGGTTTCAGGATGAAGTCTTGGCAGGTGAAAGAAAGTTCACAATGTGCTCCTTGAAGACCAAACATGGACATGGAGCCTGAGCCCAGAAATAGCCCCTTACTCCAGAGTCCCTTGGAATTCTGCAGGGTCATCTCGGGGACTGGAGAGACTTTGCAGGCCCCTGTGCAGCCTCCTTACAGCCCCGAAGTGGAAGATGGGAACTAACACAGGCTCTTCTGAACACGTGCTCTGGAACTGGGGCAGAGACCACATGGAACTTAGACAAGGAGTTCTCCAAACTCAGCCAGTTTCCAGCTGGAAACGTCTCTGGTTCTAAGGCAACTGGAGATTTCCTAATTAATCAGGATTTCTATGGGATCTCAGAAATACTGTGGTCAAGGCTGCTGAAGATCTATTTCTCCAATTGCATTTCTTTCTTTTTCATACTGCATTTAGACTTATATCTCAATTGGATAGTACTTGGCACCGAAGGGCCGTTTTTTATTTTATCTTGAAAATATCTAAAAATCTTTTCAGCTTTCTTCATGTCCCCACCCCCACATTATTCCTCTTGATGAATAAATACTTTTCTTATTTTTCCAAAGGAGAGAGTCTCTTTACTTTCTGTCAATCTCCCAAGGTCAAATAAAGCACTGCATTTGAGGAGCTCAGGTGGATTCAAACCCCAACTCAGCTGGATATCTCTCATTCATTCCTCTAACCCATGCTTCCATCAGCCATTATCCATCCATTCAACTACCTATCATCCACTCATCCACCCATCCACTTCATCATCTGTCATCTGTTCATTCATCTGTCTGTCCATCCAGTCATGCATCATCATCATCCATTCATCCATTCACCCACCCAGCACATACTTATAATGCTTCCTCTGGGGCCAGGGCTCCAACTGGAGTAAACCTTGACACTGTGAGGACAGTGTCATTGGCGTCATTGCAGAGGGGGGGAGCATCTTACTGGACACACAGTAGGTAATCAGCCTTTGAATACCTACCTCACTTCCTTATCTGGGATGATAATAATATCTATTTTACCAGGTTGTTAAACAAGTGAGGGTTTAATGTGGACAAAAAGGCCCTATATGATTATAAGAGCCTAGGTACTCAAGTAATGGCAGCTCTGAGTTCCAAGTTTCTTAGCAACAGGGATCCTGCCTGGTTTACTCCTAAACCTCACAGAGGCCAGCAGAGAGTATGTAGGTACCCAGGTTTTCCTGGGTGGAGCCTTGTCCATAGCCCAGCTTCTGAGATCAGATGGTATCAGGAGAAAGCCGGACATGACACTGACTCTGGCTACAATTTGTGCTTCTGATATTCAGAGGCCCCAGGGGAAAACTCTGTAGACCGTTCCCACATCCCCTGAGAAGAAAGTTCTTAAGACAATCAGGTGGATGAAAAGCTTGGGAATGATGGTGCTGAACCAGCCCATGAAACAGAATACACTTTTAGGAAGTAAGTATTTCACTGAGGGATTCAGGTTCTGATTTTACCAGGGAGCCCCCAGACCTAATAAATAATCAGCCTTTGGTGTTTTTTTCTATCTTTGCACCTGCCTTTTTTTTTTTTTTTGCCTTTAATACCTGCTTTCCTCCTCATCTCCTGGTTCTGGGCTAAGAGTCTAAAGTTAACTTAGGGACGTTAAAGTCCCCCAGATCCTGGGGACTTTCTGACACAGGTGAGCACACACAGACAGATACACACAGAGACACATACACACACACCCACAAGCTCACACATGCAGAGGCCAAAGATTCAACAGCTGCATTAGTCAGAAGCCAGTGGATTACCAAAGACTGACCTCAAGCACAAAAACCTTCCCTGAATTCCCCAATGAACTGTGACATCAACTCTCCAATTCTGGGGTTCTTTTTCAAACACTTTTTATATTAATAATATAACAAATAGGCATTTATAAATAACCAGTGATGTATGTACCAAGTTGGTGGGAATGGTTGGCCAGGGATATAGGCAGAATCCAGAAATAAACCCACACACGGGAGGGGAAAGCTGGGGTGTGTGGAGTGGTGGGGGGAAAATGGAGACAATTGTACTCAAAAAACAACAACAACAACAAAACAGTTGTAAAAGAAAATAAACCCGCACCTTTATAGTCAATTAATATTCAACAGAGGAAGCAAGCACAGTTTATTCAATAAATGGTGTTGAGAAAATTGGAAGATATGTACAGAAAAATGAAACTAGACCACTTTCTTACAACACACACAAGAATAGATTCAAAATGGATTAAAGACTTAAATGTTCTATCCAAAACTATAAAAATCATAGAAGAAAACAGGTAGCAAAATCTCAGAATTTGCTTGTAGCAATATTTAATTGGATATATTTCCCCAGGAAAGAAGGAAAAAAAATAAATTAATGGAACTACATCAAACTAAAACCTTTTGCACAGCAAAGGAAAACATTAAAAAAAAAGACAACCCACAGAATGGACATATTCACCCATACATCTGTTAAAAGGTTAATAGACAAAATTCATAAAGAACTTAACAAAACTCAATGCTAAAAAGCCAAACAACCTAATTAAAAATGGGCAAAAACCTAAACAGATACTTCTTCAAAGAGGACATACGGATGGCCAATAGACCTATGAAAATATGCTCAACATCACTAACTATCAGAGAAATGCAAATTAAAACCACAATGAGACCTATCAGAATGGCTATCAGAATGGATATCATGGCTATCACACCTATCAGAATGGCTATCATCAATAAATCAACAAACAACAAGTGCTAGCAGGAAGTTGGAGAAAGGGGAACCTTTTGCACTGCTGGTAGGAGTACAGATTGATGCAGCCACTATGGAAAGCAATATGGAAATGCCTCAAAAAATTAAAAATGGATTTGCCTTTTGACCCAGCAAAGGAACTTAAGACAGAACATAAGCACACCTATGTTCACCGAAGCATTATTTACAATCACCAAGATATGGGAGCAGCCTAAATGTCTATCAGTCGACAAGTGTATAAAACAACTATGGGACATTTACTCAATGGAATACTATTAGGCTATAAAAAAGAAAATTTTACCCTTTGTGACAGTATGGATGGACCTGGAAAACATTATGTTAAGTAAAAAAGCCAGTCAGTGAAAGACAAATACCATATGATTTTCACTCATATGTGGAATCTAATGAGCAAACTGAACTAACAAGGAAAATAGAGACTGATCATAGAGAGAGAGAGCAGATGACAGCCAAGGGGGTGGGGGATGGACCAGGGTGGAGAGTTTGAGCAGAAAGGAAAAAGGACTCATGGACATGGACAACAGTGTGGGGATGGCTGGGGGCAGGGGATATAAGGGCAATAAATGGTAATGGAACAAATATAATAAAAATAAATAATAAAAAGAATTTTATTGACATCATATATTATATAATTCCATTGTCATATTTTTCATATTTCTACCTAAATACATGAAATAGGTTAATATTTGATATACTTGTGTTGTCTTCTTTGTATTTTCATTTTATTTAAGTTTTATAATAAGCATATGCCATTTCTATAAAAAATTAAGTCTTAAATTATATCTACATCATAACTAAGTGTTTATCCTTATCATTATCAGTTATTACGCTGCCAATAAGATAATAATATTATAAACAGAGACTTCTGCCAAGATG
This sequence comes from Artibeus jamaicensis, assembly GCF_021234435.1. Lineage (NCBI taxonomy): Eukaryota > Metazoa > Chordata > Mammalia > Chiroptera > Phyllostomidae > Artibeus > Artibeus jamaicensis. Next base: position 20,424,627 of record NW_026521818.1, on the reverse strand, counting down.
GAGGTGTAGGTGGAAGCACTGTACCTTCTCACACAACCAAGTTTAAAAACAACAAAGTTTTAGCAACAAAAACGCAGCCAAACCACAGAAAATTGAACTATATGGAAGTCTGACAACAATGAACACTTCAGCCAAACTGGTAAGAGGGGCAGAGCCAGCAGCGGAGTGGGGTTGGGCAGGAAAGATCCACCGGACTGACCTGGGCTCACAACCCAGGCACGCCGGCAGCCGTGGGTGGATCCCAGGTGTGGAGTAGCAGTGGGTGGACCCACTGAGGGCTCAAGGTGGTGGACCCACTGAGGGCTGACCATGGTCACACATTCACGCACAGATAAACCGGTGAAGGAACGAGCAGTGAGATGGACCATGCAGGCCCCAGAGGCAGGAAGCGGCAGAGGGGACTGCCATTGTCCCTCTCTGACCCCGCCCCCACATACAGCGTCACAAACCAACAACCTGGGTGGCCCTGCCCTGGTAAACATCTAAGGCTCCGCTCCTCATATGTAAGAGGCACAAACAGATCAAAACATGGCTCAAGAACAACTCAGAGACCCAGAGCTGATAAATCTAAGCAATGAAGAAATAGCCAAACTTTCAGATGCACAGTTCAAAACACTGGTGATCATGATGCTCACAGAACTGGTTGATTTTAGTCACAAATTAGAGGAATATATGGAAGCTAAACTAATTGAAATGAATGGTAATGCACTGGAAACCAATAGTAATGGAAAGGAAACTGGGACTCAAATCAAGGGAGTAGACCAGAAGGAAGGAAAAAATGACCAAACAGAAAAATATGAAGAAACAAGAATTCAAAAAAATGAGGAGAGGCTTAGGAACCTTCAGGACATCTTAAAACGTTCCAAAATCCGAATTGTAGGGGTACCAGAAGGGGAAGAGGAACAGCCACGAGTGGAAAACTTATTTGAACAAATAATAAAGGAGAATTTCCCCAATCTGGCAAAGAAAATAGACTTCCAGGAAATCCAGGAAGCTCAGAGAGTCCTAAAGAAGTTGAACCCTAGAAGGAACACACCAAGGCACATCACCATTACATTAGCCAAGATTCAAATGAAGGAGAGAATCCTAGAAGCAGCAAGAGATAAGGGGACAGTCACCTACAAAGGAGTTCCCATCAGACTGTCAGCAGATTTCTCAAAAGAGACCTTATAGGCAAGAAGGGGCTGAAAAGAAATATTCCAAGTCATGAAATCCAAAGACCTATATCCAAGAGTGATCTATCCAGCAAAGCTTTCATTTAGAATGGAAGGACAGATAAAGTGCTTCTCAGATAAGATAAAATTCAAGGAGTTCATCATCACGAAGCCCTTATTACATGAAATGTTAAAGGGACTTACCTAAGAAAAAGAAGATAAAAAAGATGAACAGTGAAAGGACAGCAAACTCACAGTTATTAACAGCCACACCTAAAACAAAAGCAAACTAAGAGGACAGCTAGATCAGGAGCAGAACCATAGAAATGAAGATCACATGGAGGGTTAGCAAGGGTGAAGATCACAGGGGAGTGGGAGAAGGAGAAGGGGGGAGAAGGTACAGAAAATAAGTAGCATAGATGGTAGGTAGAAAATAGATAGGGGGGAGGGCAAGAATAGTATGGGAAATATAGAATCTAAAGAACTTGAGACACGTGGTCATAAACTAAAGGGAGGGAATGGTGGGGGAGGGGGGTGCAGGGTGGAGGGGAATGAAGGGGGGGAAATAGAACAACTGTAATGGCATAACCAATAAAATATATTTTTAAAAAAAGAAAATATTATAAACAAAATTATTTCACCAAACTAATACATTTCATAGAGCAATTGACAGTTCCCAAGACTTATAAAATTATTATTATTAAATGTTCATTTTGGGTAATATGGATAACATTTTATTAATCAATGGAAAGAAAGCTAAGGAAAACACAATGAAAGATTAGGAACATGAATGTCTTGAATTTACTAAAAACAGCCATTTGATAAAAATATATAATTCCTCATTAAATATTAAATCAATGATCAGAATTCCTTGATTAAAAAACTCTGGAAGACTAATGTTTACCATTACAGGGCTTCTGAATTTTTATGTAATTATAGTTTAATTTTACAAAGTAAAAGTTTCAGAAATAACTTTCTGACTATGAAAATACATGAATCATGACTGTTGCATCTTTATAAAGTTCCAAATGTTTGCATGGCAGCTGGTAAATGGCAACAACTGCAGAACTGAACAGAGTCCCTGGTGCAGACCTTTGACACAGGTGACAAGGCCCCGAGTTAACAGTGTGTAACCATATGGTTTATGTTTTATTCATTTTGTTGGATGGAGAGGATTCTGAAACCAAGACAGGTGATTATCATCTCAATACATCTTAATGTAGAATTTTTCAACATTTTAAATATTTTCAGATATTATAATTTATGGCATAAATATCTACACTCACATACATAGGGGTGGGCAAAAGTAGGTTTGTAGTTGGGAGTACACGAAACAGCTCATTCTTGTATTATTATTTATTAATTAAATAATACAAACAGCTGTGAACCTACTTTTGCCCACCCTGGTATTTGCGTGCTGCTGTGTGTAATGTAGGTGCACACACATGTGCCCACAAGTTATGTTACATGACAGACAGCTTTTGTGGTATTTGAAGGATTGAAATATTCCCACTGCAATTATACTCTTTACTAAAGGATTCTAAAGCCTCCTTATCCTCTTTTATTAGTTTTCTACTGTTGCTGTAAAAGTTAACCATAAACTCCGTGGCTTAAAAAGAACACAAACCTGCTATTTCATAGTTCTGGAGGTCAGAAGTCTGAAAGAGGTCTCACTGGGCTAAAATCAGGGTGTCAGTGAAGTCTCACTCCTTTCCAGGGTCTCTAAGGGGGTGCGGCTCCTTGTCTTCTCCAGTTTGTAGCCGCCTGCTTTCCTCAGCTTGCGGCTTCTTCCTCCACCTTCAAAGTCAGTAGCATCTTTACTTCTCTCTGTGACTCTGACACTCAGTCTCCTGCCTCCCTCTTTCATTTTGGAGGACTCCTGTGATTACTTGGGGTCCACCTGGATAGTCCAGGATCACCTCCCAATCTCAGTATCATTAATTTAAACACAATACAAAACCCACTGGGTCAGATAAGGGAACGTTGACAGGTTCCAAGGATCAGGACTTGGATATTTTGAGGGCTGTGGTTCTGCCTACTGCACCCTTCATTCGGGTTCATGTTTCTGCTTGCATTTTCAGGCAAATTTTAAAGTAAGGATTTCATTTGCGTGATTGTTTTAGAAGTGGAAGGAACACAAGAGGCTGATTGCTCTTTGTAGGCGTTCTTAGAGTATGCTAAGGCAGAGTTTTAACCAGAGTAATTTCCTATAGTTCTCTGTAAGTAAGGTTTCTAATTTGAATGTTCAAGGGGAGTCCTTTAGAGTGCAGTGGAGATAAACCATGTTTCAGAGGAGAGTAACTCTTCTTGGGAAGAGAGAGGTGTCAGATGAGCTGGGCAGGCAGGTCAGTTAGACAGGCAGGAGAGAGACCTATGGGGTCGATGAACCCAGCATCCAAACTGAACCCAGGCTACTGACCAAAATCTTTCCTGAGACTAAAACTTAAAAAAATTTCCCAGTGAGGGACTAGAAAGCATGGTTTCATAGGAGAGGCAGATTTGGGTTGGATATAAGGGGGAAAGGAACTGAATTCATTGAAAAAGTTATCTTTCTTGATCTTTTATGTAAACATAGGAACAAAGTAATGCTTGAAAGTCAGAAATTGGACTACATTTGCTTGCTGAAAGCAATAGCATGCACGGGGAATAGGATTAAGTGGTTGGTAATGACAAGATCTACTTTTTTTCTTCATGCTCGGATTGTGGAAGGGCAGAATCTGAAAAATCTGCAGTGAGCTCCCGCAGGGTCTCAGAGTAGGTCAGAAACCACAAAGACAGCTCACAGATGGAGGTTCGGACGCCTTTGTCTTCTTAAACAACTAGGCCATGAGTGTGCTGTTTGAGCCTGCAGGCTGCAATAAAGCAAGAATAATATCTATTTTGATTCTTTTAATATTTTTATATGGAAACATCATAAGGTAAGCCCTCAATTTTTTTTTTGCTAAAAGATGAGTGCTTACTTAGCACTTTAATATTAGGAAGAAACATATTAAAAAACCTTTAAAATGTTAAGACTTTAGGACATTGTCTTGACTCACTGCTAGGTGAAAAATGCCTACAAAGTAAGTGGAAACTTATTTTTACATCCACATAGGCATTAAACTGAGCTACTATGTACAAGTTAGTAACAGGACAAAAGCCCCCTTGTCAGGCCCTCTTTGCCAGAGCTAGCTGGACCCCATAAAGCACGGCTGACACTTGTTTTATGAGCCTCTATGCTCAGGACTAGAAAATTACTGGAAGTGCCTGAAGGCACACGGGCTCCGGGAACTTATGAAACAGGGTGCGCTGGACGGCAAAGACTGGACCCTACACCCAGAGATCACATTGAAACGAGCTGCAGCCTATACGAGACCCACCGAAACATCCTGTTCTGCAACCACCCCAATCACCTCATGAAAGCTCAAAGCCCCCACCTCTCAGTGCTGGTGTGCCTCTCTGCACCTAGCCCTTCTCCTTGCTTGGGAAGTAAAATTAAAACTTTGCTCTCCGTGAATTCTTCCACAGCCCGCATCACCAAACATCCAACAGTTAGAAGTAGAAAAATGTTTATCCAAGACTGACATAGATCCAGGAACTAGAGACACACAGTGAACATGGAAAACTTTTCTCAGCTTCCAGAAATGCAGTTACTGAGGAAAATCATGCATCAGAGGTGGAAGGAAGGGGTTGATGAGCGGCCTGTGAAATTTAGTCAAGTGGCCAAGGGCCCTGTTTGGGTCTGCGTGGGGTCACTGTTGCTGATCAAACATCCCTTAGGAGGAACAGGAAAATTTCTTATCAGAAGGTCAGGAGAAACAAAAACATGTCTCAGAGTCTTTTCAAGTTTAAACACAGCCCCCTGTGTGTAAGATGCCCAGGGGGCACCCTGCATGCCACCCACAGCTCATGTTTCCTTTCTTTTCCTTTGTCAGTAACTCGGCTCAATAGTTACATTAAGTTCCAAGAACGGTAAAAATGTTCCTTATAGCCAAACCTTGTTCTCTGGGAAAATAGACCACAGGCAGGCGGGCTCTAGGTTATAGAAAGGCTACATTGTAAGTGTTTCTTGGAATATAAATAGTTTAGTCCTTGAAATTCATTCTGATAGAAAACATGCTGTGAAGGAGATTTATTCCCTTTGCAAGTTTTTGAAAGTCTGTAGAGGCATGGTTTCAATGACACCATTTTAATTACATTTATCTCCTTAGCTGTTTTTTTTTGAATATCAGTATTTTTGTGTCACAGAGTATCTAAAATGATTTTTCCCATCTTGCTAATAGGCCATTGCCAAGGAGGATGACCTCAAGAAATAAATATACCTACGTCTATACTTACCCAAATATTTTGATCCAGATATGAAGAATCTCGACTCCAGACTCTAGAAACACGTACATACTCAAGTCCACGTCCAACCCCACGTTTCCCCTGCTCCTCCTTAGCAATGACAGTCGATGGGCACAATGGGCCCGGCACGCCCAGACACTATACACTCTGTGCTGTGCTGCAGCTATACAACCCCATGAAAGAAAATAACTCGATCAGCCCTCTTGTCCAGAGGTCCCACCAAGCTGGAAGCCAGAAGAGGAATTACAGCCTGGTATTTTAGTAGAGCTATATAGCATTTAAAAATATCTCGAATTAATGATTGCCATTTACAAATTAGAATTATCTTACATACAAATCCAGATGTCTCTCTTCTCTTAATAAACTGAAGGCAGGCGAGATCAGGTCACATGCTGAATGTTCTTTAACGGCTGAATGGCTATTTCACGACCACTGAATGGCTGTGGGGTGCCACCCTCCCCACTGTGCCTCCTCATTCTACAGCAGGCAATGTTCCCCCATTTATATTAAAAGATTTCTGTCTGGATGCCTTTGATTTGCCAATCCTATTTTATTTTCTCTCAATTAAGAAAGAAGTGGTCATTCCTCTCAAAGAGGAAGTGGAAGACTGGCCTTAGCATTCTGATCTCTCCGTCATAGGTGTTAGGCATTTTCAGGAGCATCTGCCCTTTGAGTGTCTATGCTGCTTAACAGATCTGCAGGAAAACTTCAGAACGACTTTGCTGACTTACTGGGCTCGCAAGCAAATGGGAAAAACACTTCAAAAACTAACACACTGTGTTCTTGGCTGTTTTAGAAATAAGGATACAGGTAATTGGGAAAATTTTCTTTTTCTACATATCTGACATGTTTCAGTATATTTTTAAGCTTAAATTTATTGGGGTGACACGAGTTCATAAAATTATTTACATAAGTTTCAAGTGCACAATTCTATGATACTGCATCTGTGTATTGCATTGTGAGTTCACCATGCAAAATCAAATCTCCCATCACCCTCTGACATTCTAATCTGTATACTTTGATTTACTTTCTACTTTTGTCGACACTTTAAAAAGGTGTTCTTTTAAAGAAAATTAAAGAAAACATGCAAATGGTTATATCTAACCCCAAACATGGTTTGAGGTGGCGTTAGGCCCCCGTCACATCTCCCAAGCCAATGCTCTAAGCCATGAAAGTGTGTCAGGCAAACACAGATCCAGCAGAGGCCTTGCCCATCTTCAAAACAGATTAGCATCCTAAGACTCTCACGTACAGAAGTTCTGGAACCACCCCTTAAATGACATCTAAACAATCCAAATGAAAGTTACTTTTCCTCTCAGTCACATCCCCAGTTCTCCTGTAAGGCAAACACTGCTACCATACTCTTTCTACCCTTCTTGAAGCTTTTAAAAATTATCACTGGCACAACAGCTCAGACATTAAAACCGTAGTTTCTATTTGTATCTGATACAATACTCCCTTATCAATTTTTATCAGCTAGATATTAAGGAAAAACAAATTTACTCTAAACTGGGTTTTCCGGTTGACTGCCCTGGTTTTAACAATCTCTTTCAGTACCTCAGACTATTGAGTATAAGGTGATCTTTTAGCTCTCCTGCCCTCGTCCTTGGCTTCCCCAAGATGTTTTCCGAGTGTTCTCACAATTGTGAGGGGAAGCTTTCTCCCACGTGTGTTCTCAAACTGGAGACGCTGGAATATCGCTAGCCCTTTACCCATGTGGCTATTGCCATCTGCTGCTGTGATTCTTCTCATAGGCTCTAATTTACTCGTTGTATAGATATTACTAAGTGCATATCATACACTTTTGGAGGCGCTGGCCTGAAGTAGTATACAAAACCAAAATTCTAACTTTTGGAATGTACATTCTAGCCACACAATAAACAAATGAATAAAATAGATCACTTGATTTTTATGAGTCCAACAGAAGAGCAAAAAGTAGAAAAGGGGATGGGGGAGGGTACTATCATTAAAAGGGGATGGGGGAGGGTACTATCATTAAAAGGGGATGGGGAGGGTACTATCATTAAAAGGGGATGGGGGAGGGTACTATCATTAAAAGGGGATGGGGAGGGTACTATCATTAAAAGGGGATGGGGAGGGTACTATCATTAAAAGGGGATGGGGGAGGGTACTATCATTAAAAGGGGATGGGGGAGGGTACTATCATTAAAAGGCCAGCAAGGAAGAGCCCACTGAGAAGGTGACGTGACAATGAAGATGTGAGGCCACGCACCTCCACCCGTTACCTGTGTTTGTACGTCCCCTGTGCTGAATAGGACGTCTAGGTCTTTAATGATTGAAAAATATTAACAGAATATTTTGTGCCACATGAACATTATATAAAAAGTTCAATATCAGTGTCTGTAAATAAAGTTTTCTTAAAACACAGTCATGTCCCTTAGTTCCCTTTGTGTGTGGTCTCTGGCTGCTGTCACGCCACAGCTGCGAAGTTCAGTAGTTGTAACAGAGCCCTGGTCTGCACGAATGGGAAATATTATCTCTTCGGCCCTTTACAGAAACTTGTTTCTGACCGGTAAACCCAGAGGAAGCGTATTACAGATCTTTTTTTGTTTTTTGAGTATCTACAGACTTTCAGGTTAGATCTTTATATAGATTTTATCCTGTACTATGTACCTATACTAATCTAATTTAATGTTTTGCTTTGACTTAGAATCTCCCTAATATTAATATTATGATCCATAATTTAGTTTTGGTTGCATTTGATGGGTATGCCTTTGCCCATCCTAACTTTTATCCTTTCTAATTTAGATTATAAATCCCATCACATCAATAATTACATTAAATGAAAGCAAATTAACAAATACTGATGAAAAGATAGAGATTGGAAAAATTATGAACATATATGAATGATACAACCACGTTCGATCCATAAGGAACTTTAGTTTTAATGACACAAAGCACCTGAAAGTAAAAGAACAGGGAAAGCCACACCAGGCAAAGAGTAACCCTAAGCTAGTTGAAAAAGGCCATTCCAGTATCAGGGAAAAAGTCCACTTTCAGATCCAAAAATGATAAAATGGTCAACCCAACAAAAAAATATAAAGTACATAAATATATGGGTACCTGACAACATAAGCCCCAAATATATGATTTTTAAAGAAAAGACAGAACTGAAGGGATTAATAGAGATTTCAATAATAATAATTGGAGATTTCACTCTATACTTTCAATAATAAAAAGAGCAACTAGACAGAAAACCAGCGGGGATACAGAGAACTGAAGACGCCATAAACCAATCCGTCCTAACCGATATCTTGCAAACACCTCAGGCACCACATGGCATCACACATATTCTCCGCAAGTACAGGTGGAACATTCTCCACAACACACTGTATCTTAGGCCATAGATATTACTCCATAAATTTTAAAAGATTAAAATCATACAAAACAGCTTTGCACCGTGGCAGTATTGTAGCCAATGAGGTTTATCCAAGGTGCGATTATTGCTCATTAAAATCATACAAAGCACATGATAACAAATCAGCAACAAAAGGAAACTTGGGAAATTTGTGAATTACAAATTGGACAAACCTCTAAATTAAACGTACCTCTAAATAACCCATTCTGTTTCCAGTCACATGAAATACTCAGAAAAGGCGACTCTGGAGAGGTAGGGTGCACCCATACATGAGTGGTTGCCTGAGGCTGGGAGTGAGACCTGGGTTTACTTCCCTGTTTCCACCCTTAAAACAACATAAGGCGGGACTGTTATTACCCTGACTTTACTTACAATGCTATTTAAATAATAAGAGATTAAACTATAGGGTTTGGCACAAATAAAGCCCCCCTTTTTTTAATTACAGAATCATAAGCATGTAATTCTGTAACATAACAATATCACATTCAAGCACACCATATGACGTTTTAGGTGAAATGTTCAAATTAAAACTATAAATTATTACACCCATGTTATTTCCCTACCAGCCACACTGAAACAGAATTTACTTCTGCTGGACCTTGTATTTCTCCCAAGTGATGAGGCCAACAAGCATTAAAACTGGCATCTGGAGTCAAATTTTCTGAATCGCAATCCAATATTCTGATATATTTGAATGTTGCTGTACTTGCAGCCAATAATTTATTTACAATTGCTTATTTTGATATGTGAGAGTACATTTGTTAAACAGTGCTACCACCTGCTGGTAGGTTTTCCAATAATTCACATGATAGCAAATCCTAAAATGGCAAAACAAGCAAACAGACAAATGTAGCTGTAATAATAAACTGGTTATTCTTTTACCTACTACACTCTCTAGTTGTACTTCCATTGTCTCCTTTATAAAGCAGCAAATAAATCTTGGGAGATTAAATGTCTAAACCTTTCTCTTTTCAAGAATTTATAACTACATTAATTTTCTTTACCTTCTAGAATGCATATCTGGAATAATGTTTTACTAAACTTTTATACAATATGATATCAAATTTGTGCTTACCAAAACATAAACTGGTAATCCCCTATCTTGTGTGCACTGAAGACTCATCTGGTGAGGTTACTTAAAATGATGCATTTCTAGGTGTCAAGATCAATTCTATGTGTCAGCTGGAGTGGTTCCATGGAATGCTGAGATACACAGTGTTTCTAGGTGTGACTGTAAATTTGTTTCCCATGAGATTAGCATTTGAACCACAGGACTCAGTAGATAACCCTCCCAGAAGTGGTTGGGCATCACTAATCCATTGAGGACATGAATAGAACAAAAGACTAGAGGAGGAAGAATTCCCTTCCCTTTTTCCTGCCTCACAATTGAGCAGAGACATTGCATCTCTACTTCTCTCACCCTCAGGCTGGGATTTACAGTATCAGCTGATCTGGTTCTCAGGCCTTCAGACTTGGACTGAATTACACCTTGAGGTTTCCTGGTTCTCCAGCTTACAGATGGTAAATTGGGAACTGTCAGCCTCCATAGTCACAGGAGCCGATTTCTCATAATAAATTTCCACATATATACATCCCTTCCCCTTCATCTCCACTTACATACCCTATTAGCTTTGTTTCTCTGGAGAACCTCAATACACTGGATTTCTCTCCCTAATGTTCTAATTATGTCATTTCTGGGATGCAGTCAGGGAAACAAAAATATTATTTTTAATGAGCCCCCAAGTGATTCTCGTGAGCAAAGTTCCGACTTAAGCAAATGATTTATCCAGTTCTTGCCCATAGCTGGCTCTGATCTAGGTCAAAGAACCAGACAGTCTGATCAGGTCAAAAGGCTTTCTAAAACTCAGTTTTTCTTAAGAGAAATATGGGAACTGCAGAAGAATCCAATCACTAGATATTCTATAAGAAGTTTACATTGTGGACAACCTCTTTCCAATATTAAAACATTTGAATAGCCATTAAATTGATGTATGGAAGACAGACCCATATGTGGTAACTGAATTTTCACAGATGGGACAATTAGAAAAAGCTTGTTTTGGTATTGAGTCAGCAATGTTGTACTTCTAATTAATTATCCCACTGTACCATGAAAGAGTTGCTCAAAAACAGTTAACCTTAAAAAATAAAGGGAGAGAAGGGGAAAATGGTCAATACAACTGAGTTTAGAAAGTTAAAGATTAAAGTGATTTTGAACTAGATGTTTCGGAGAAACATACTTACCCACTCAGGGCCTAACTGAACAACGTCAGAGCAGAAAGATGATGTCCAGCAGAAACTGTTAAGAGATTCCTGGCTGTACCTGCATTAGTTTACAGCCTCCAGAGGCTGAAATCTGATTTACCACAATTAGAGAAAAACTAGTGAAAATTTAGCCTTATTTGAGGGAGTGTTGGACATGTACATGAAGGATGTTAGAAGGAAGTAGAGGCTGATTTGGGACACACTGACCTGGGGAAAGCCATTAGGTGCCTTATGATTCTCTATCCCATCAGTGACTTATAAAACCAATGCCGGCATCATATAGGAGGCCTCTGGCCAGTAAAACCATTTATGACCCATTAAAATAAAGACCGAGAATACAGTTCTCCCTGACCGGTGTGGCTCAGTTGGTTGGTCATCCTCCGGCAAAGCAAAGGGTCCTGGGTTTGGTTCCCAGTCAGGGCATATACCTGGGTTGTGGATTTGGTGCCAGGTCAGGGTGTATATGACAGACAACCAGTTGATGTTTCTCTCCCTCCCTTTTTCTTTCCTTTCCTTCCCTGCCTCAAAAATGAAACTGAAAAAACAGAAGTTCTATGACTCCTGCTCCCCACTCCTTTGTCCTCAGACTCACTAGCACTTAGTATTACATGTAGAGCTAAACTGTCCACATGGTAAACAGGGAGACTAGTTAGGAATGGGATGCTTAGGACTGAGTTAGCTGGTCAGGGGGCTGCCAGCTCCTGATTAAGAGTTTTTGATTTGCAGGCATGCTTTCGTCTGGTCATTAAGTCTTCCTCCTCATCCTCCATTATGTTAAACATCTCCAGCTGTTGATGTATGGCTGCAAAGGTACCTTTCAGTCTAGACAGATTTTACCTATGAAAGAATGTGAAACTGGATCTGATTGTCTCACACACTAGCTGGCAGTCCAATCATTATTCTGTTGACTGAAGGTCTCCAGTGATCTGCTATAGTCAAAGTGACAACAGAGTGCAGTCTACTTGGAACCTGACTGAGTTCCAACTGGAACATCGAACTGCTGTCCAAATGGGAGTGGTTCCGTGGGTGCATAACACCAAACTCAGGGAGTTACTTTTATTGATTGGTCCCAAGTACTAAAATTCAAAAAACAATATCTCTATTTGAACCACAGAAGAAAAAAAAACCCTCAATTTTTAATTTCATATTCCTGCCAAATATATTAAATACCTGAATTTAGAAATAATAGGCACTTCTGGTCAAAATGGAGGTATAGGTTACAACTAGACTACAAAACAAATACTACCCAGAGTGGTCAGAAAATCAAGATGTATGGACGTCCGACAACCAAGGAATTAAAGAAGTCACATTAATCCAGATGAACAGAAAGGGCAGAGATGTGGAGACACGGAATGGGCAGTCCCACGCCCACATATGAAGGATAAAAATTGTGACAGATACCTTGGAGTGAGGTACCCCAGCCCCACATCAGACCACCCAGGCCTGGGTTCCAGTGCCAGGAAGATAAGTCCCCCTAACTTTGGGCTGTAAAAATCAGTGGGGGTTGAGGTGGTGGAAGAAACTGCAGGATTCTCAGGAGTTTTCTCCTGAAGGGCCCACAATAGATTCAGAACTTATGCAAATTCACTCCCTCCGGGCTTCAGAACAGGGGCAGCAGCTGGAAGGATGCCAGTGGTACACTGAAAAATCGAAGTGTCCATCACCAGGGCAAGTTCCTCCTAGACAAAACTCCAGAGGCCAGACCCTTTTTAAGCCCTCCCCCACACAGAGCCACAGAGCAGCCACACCATATCCATCAACCTGGCTCACATGGGTTGCCCTACCCTAGTGATTACCTAAAGTTCCACTCCATTCAACCTACTGGTGAGTGTTTTCTATGACAGGCCACACTACTAAGGCAAGGAGTCAAAGCGGCTTTACCTAATACATAGAAACAAACACAGGGAATCTGCCAAAAGGAGGAGACAAAGAAATATGGCCCAAATGAAAGAACAGAGCAAAACTCCAAAAAAAGATCTACACAAAATGAATCTATCAAATGCAGAGTTCAAACACTGGTTATTAGGATGCTCAAGGAACTCACTGGGTACTTCAACAGCATGAAAAAGACCCAGGCAGAAGTGAAGCTTACACTAAGTGAAATAAAGAAAAATCTACAGGGAACCAATAGTGGAGTGGATGAAGCTGAGAATCAAATCAATGATTTGTAACATAAGGAAGAAAAAACAACCAATCGGAACATCAAGAAGCAAAATGAATTTAAAAAAACAAAACAAAACAAAACAAGAATAGGCTAAGCAGCCTCTGGGACAACTTCAAATGTACCAACAGTCAAATCATAAGGGTGCCATAAAAAGAAGAGAAAGAGCAAGAAATTGCAAACTTATTTGAAAAATAATGAAAGAAAACATCCATTATTTGGTGAAGGAAATAGACACACAAATCCAGGAAGCATAGAGAGTCCCAAACATCATGGACCCAATGAGGACCACACCAAGAAACATCATAATCAAAATGCCAAAGGTTGAAGATAAAGAGAGAATCTTAAAAGCAGCAAAAGACAAAAAGATAGTTACTTATAAAGCAGTTCCCATAAGACTGTCAGCTAATTTCTCAAAAGAAACTTTGCAGGGTAGAAAGGACTGGTAAGAAATATTCAAAGTGAAAAGCAAGGACCTGCAAACTAAATTACTCTGTCCAGCAAAACTATCATTTACAATGAAAGGGCAGATAAAGTGCTTCCCAGACAAGGTAAAGCTAAAGGAGTTCATCATCACTAAACCATTATTATATGAAATGTTAAAGGCATTTATTTATTTATTTTTTAAAGATTTTTATTTATTTATTTTTAGAGAGGGGATGGGAGGAAGAAAGAGAGGTAGAGAAATATCAGTGTGTGGTTGCCTCTCATGTGGTTCCCACTGGGGACCTGGCCTGCAACTCAGGCATATGCCCTGACTGGGAATTGAACTGGAGACCCTTCAGTTCTCAGCCCACATTCAATCCACTGAGCTATGCCAGCTAGGGCAAGGCACTTTTTTTTTAAAAAAAAAAAGGAAGATCAAAACTATGAACTTTAAAATGGCAATAAATTTACAACTGTCAACAACTAAATCTAAAAAACAAACTAAACAAACTAGCAGATCAGAAACAGAACCACATATATGGAGATCATTTGGAGGGTTATCAGTTGGGAGAGAAAAAGGAGAGAATGGGGGGAAAGGTGCAGGGATTAAGAAGCACACATTTGTAGGTACAGAATAGACAGATGGATGTTAAGAACGGAATAGGAGATGGAGAAGCCAAAGAAATCACATACATGACCCATGGACATGAACTAAGAGGGGGAATTGTCAGAGGGAGCGGGGGATGCCAGGTGGAGGGGGCCAAGGGAAGAAAATTAGGACCACTGTTAATAGCATAGTCAATAAAATATATTAAAATAGGAATAATAGGCAGACATTTCTAATTTTATAGTGAAGAATAGCATTTTTATATTGTTTGCCTATTTACAAATCTTTCTGTAGATCTCTTCTATCACATCAAGTAGCAATAAATTTGACCAAACCAAAAACCAGGAATCTTAAATCTTCTTAATTCTTCTGTTTTCTCTCTCACTTCCAAAGACATTCTACTTTTCAAATTCTCTATTTTTACTTACTAATTTTGGATCTTCTTAGTTCTGTTTATCCTTAGTGCCATCTAGTAGCCTAAATTCATATTTGTCCAGGACTACTAAAATAGCCTAAGAAATCTTCCTGAATTTAACCTTGCCCCTGTCTAGTAAATCTTGTATTCTGATATCATAGCTCTCTTTCTAGATCACAACATATTGATCATATTTTATACTCTGCTTGAAACTCCTCAAATCTTTACTCGTTCCCTTAGGAGCATCCTAGTTCAAGTATGTTCCACGGCCCTGCAGCATCAGCACACAGGATACTAAGGATGCATAAAAGCAAGCTCTGTTCTAAACCTAATGAATAAGTCTGTGCATTGTACCCAGAGTCATGATGGTGTGAATGCACATTAATGTTTAGGAACCAGGGCATTAGGGCAAGATCTGAATTCCTTTACATGGCCCTTCACAAGGCCCTTCATGAAGCAGTCTCTCTTACTTTTCCTGTGACTTCTCTTAACAACTGCCATCCATCCAACCTATAAAGGTGCTCTGCAGTCTCTTCCAACTAGATTTTCAAATGTCTGTACTTTTCCCTGAACCCTCTTTATCATAAAATACCCAACTCCTTTCTTGTTGATCACCATTCATTCTGTAATTATTTCTCCCAAGAAACCTTCCCTGGTAGACTGAGATAGGTGTTTCAATGAGGTACTACAGTGACTCTCTCTATTTCCTCACCATAGAACTTCTCTCACTATTGTAATGGCCACATCCTCCAGAATACTATAAGCACTCTGGAAATAGAAACCTAGTTTAATTTGTTTGTTGTTGTATATCTAACACCAAAAAAAAAGAAAACCCCAAAAGCCCATGTTAAACATATGGTAGATACTTGTTCAGTAAATGTTGGGAAAAAAAGATACCTGGTATCTTAGTTGGGTTTTGCTCCCCTGGCCAAACTATGCAGAAATACACATAGTCTGTATGGAAAAAGTCTAGCCATTATTAACATAGCGAGAACAGCTTGTGTTATATTGATGTAAGCTGGCAGCCAAGGAGAATGGGCTGGAATGCACATGCATGAACAATGATGACTTCACTGTACTAGTCAGTGGGGGCAGTAGACTCCATGGAGTGAGCATGTGTACTGTGTGGCTGTCAAAATCAAAATGAGCAAGTAGAGCAACAAATCTGCAATGAATTCTGCATTAAGCTTGAACGTTCCTGCATGGAAACCATTCAGACGATTCAGAAGGCTGCAGCTATGGGCCATGGTGACTGGCAGCTTCATCCCAATAATGCACCCACACATGCATCATGTCTCATGCAGAGTGTTTTTTTGGCAAAACATTAAATCACCCCGGTGATTCAGCCCCTATACAGCCCATATTTGGTGCCCTGTGACTTCTGGCTTTTCCCAGAAATAAAATAATCTTTGAAAGAGCAGAGATTTCAGACTGTCAGTGAGATTCAGGAAAATATGATGGGGTCACTCATGGCAACTGGAGGAACTGTGTGAGGTCCCAAGCTGCTTACCTTGAAGGGCAGTGAGGTGTCATTGTCCCGTGTACAACATTTCTTGTATCGTGTATCTTTTTCAATAAATGTCTTTTTCACCTTACAAGGCTGGATACCTTCTGGACAGACCTAGTATATTTTAATTTCCAGGAAACCTAATTCTGGAAACCTAGATTGAATGTAGCAGGAGGTGCTCAGTCACTTGAGTGCTGTTAGCAGAGGGGAGACAATCAGAAGGCAGTATTTCAGAAAGATAACTCCAAAGCCCAGTAAACTGTCTAAAAAGTTACTAATCTGAAAGTGAGTTGTCAACATGGGAGATTTAGGTATGCATCAGTGAGGGAGACACTTAGTAAAGTGGATAAGAGCAAGATGGTTTGAAGTGGGACATACAAAATATGGGAAAATTCACCAGGTCAAAGAATGGATTGATTGTAAAGAGAAATCTGCAACCTTAGGAATAGATAATTCACCAAATAAAGACCCAGCTGTTTAGAATGTTATGGTTTTTTGGTTATTTTTCAAGGATACTTTTTTCTTCCCTCTCTCATTCCTTTCATCTACAAATAATTTCTACTACTTTACACTCCAAAGAGGATTTTACACTCCAAGTGATAGCATTTGCATCTTAAAAACTCTCTTATACTCTATGTAGCCACAATGTGGATACCAGATCAGGGACAGTAAACCAAGTAATTATAAAAGCCTGGATAGAGACTGTGGCAGTGAAGGTGGAGAGGATTGGATACAGCGAGAGATATTAAAGAGACAGGGCTGATGAAATGGATTATGAACTGAACTGTAACCTCATCGGCTGTCTTTTTGGTACCTTAATATCTCATTATATCCAATACATTGCTGAAGAAACTGTAAAAATAACATATTCTCTTCATAGGCCAGTACTCCACAAGGAGGACATAGTCAGTTATAGCATGAGGATGGTGAAGCCCAGTGGCAAAAAGCCAGGTGAGTTCTAGTCCAGCATCTTTTAGGCTCTCCTGGAGATGGAGATGAATTCATGCCTGAAGGCTGAGCTGAGGGAGCTGAATAGAACAGCGGCCAAGGAAATTGAAGTTGATGGAGGTCAGAAAGTTATTATGGCTTTGTTCTCATTCCTCAACTGAAATATTTCCAGAAAACCAAGTCTGGTAAGTAAGTACTTGGATTGGAGAAGAAGTTCAGTGGGAAGCACATTGTCTTTAATTCTCAGAGGAGAATTCTGCCTAAGCCAACTGAAAAACCTACACAAAAAATATAAGCAAAAGTGTCTCAGAAACCACACTCTGGCAGCTGTGCACATGTGACTGGGGAGTGCTTGGTCTCCCTAAGAGAAACTGTGGGGAAGAGAATCTCAGTGAATCTGCATGCCACCCAGCTCATAAAGGCTTATTTGAATAAAGCAGCACAGAACATGTGGAACATGAAGTTGCAACTTTTTTCTGGTGTAAGAAGCTTGTTGTCACAGTTGTTAATTTTCAATTCCTAGAGTTCCAGTTGTAAACAAAAAATGACTAAACAAAATACCATTCACCCCAAAAAATTTTAAAATAAAGTACATTTCATAGTCTAATTTCAAAGACATTCTAGAAATAAAAGAAACTTTTTTCAGGATAATGGATACAGCCCCAACAAGCTAAAAGCATGGCTGACCTATAAAGGCTCTTTTCCAGAACATACTAGAGTTCTGGTCACCTGAAACTACTTATTACCTGAGACAGAAACTTGCTAATATTTTGATTAGAGTTTACATTATTTTACTTTATTGTTTTTATACTGTCAGGAAAATGTCAGTAGAGAGATCTTATTAACACCTCCTTAATACCATGTGCATTCAGCACAGATCAGAAGCCAACTTTGGAAATGAGGACAAAGCCCTAAAGTAAGGTGACTTTAAACCTATCCTAAAGCAAATTAAAGCCAATCCTGCAATATCAGTGAGGAGGAAACAATTGGAAGATCGACTTTACAAGTACAAGGTGTTTGAGAAACACCCTGGACTTTCCAGAGTGTCTAACAAAACGTAAGTTCACACCTACACAAATCCAATGAGATTAATTAGCAATTTAACTGCCTGGTAAAAGAAAAAAAGTAATCCAGAGATTCTACAATTTTTTTTTTAATAATGAGCCACATGAAGAAATACTAGACATACAAACACTAAAACATTGTGATACATAGTAAAGTGAAAACCAATCAGTAGAAACTGACCCTAAAGTGCCCAAGATGGTGAAGTCAGCAGACAAAAATTAAACAGAGATATTATAAATATGTTCAAAGAACTAAAGGAAAACCATTACAATGGATTGAACATATATCGAATCTGAACTGAAAAATGAAAGTTATAAAAACTAGCAAGGCGAATTCTACTCTGTCCATGAATAATTAAACGTGATAGGAATATCACTTCCTCCAGAAGTAGAAAACTCAACCAAATATAATGAACAACTGATTTCAGACATTATGCAAGAGACAGAAATTAACTGTCATCCCTGAGAGAAGGGAATCAAAGCAAGTTATGCAATTGCCCGAGACCACTACACAGAGGAATCTGTCACACCACGGAGAGGGGGAACCCTATCGAGGCCTGCTATTTTTTATTATATACTGAAATGAGGATTCAGGGAGACAAAAACAACTAGAATTTGTAGGGTAGCGTAGAGGGGGAAAGGAAGCAGCAGAGTGAGACCACTTCAGAGACCTGCAGAATGGTCCCTTCAAATATCTGGCTGAATACTAATCTATACATGAATGAGAGAAACTATCTAAGCCCAGGAGAGAAAAATCACAGAAAGCAGTAGGTCCAACAATTTCTACAGCTCACAAGGGGCTAGAGACAGTGTGTGACACCACCAGCCAGAGTGTAAAGACTCTGTGATATATTGGATAGAGCCCACCGATGGGTATCGACTTATTGGTGGGACTTCACTGATCTAGGCCTATGCTAAATAATCTAAAAAAACAAGCCTTGAAAGTCTAAAATTCACATGAAACCAGGAGAATGAGAGAGAGAGAGAGAGAGAGAGAGAGAGAGAGAGAGAGAGAGAGAGAGACTCTATGTCCCAAAATGATCAGGGACCACACCTGGGTCAGGCAGTGGCAGGCTTCGGCCAGTGTGACCGTGAGAGGCTTCTGAAGTTTTGGAGAGGTGGTGTGCCTGGAGAACCAGGGAGTGACTTGGTACACTGTCGGGGGTGCACAGAGAGACTTTTTAAAGGGGGAGCTGAACCATGATGTGCATGGACTGGGTGCTCAGCTGCCCTACCAGCAAAGGGACAAAACTGAAAACACAGTTTGTTCCCACTGAGTACAGCCAGGTAGGGAGATCAGAAAGTTGCACAGCAAAGGGATTTCTGGGCCCCAACCCAGCACAGCTAGTAAGCTGGGGCCTGTGCAAAATGGAGAGTTCGGGACTGTGTCTACTGCTAGGGCTGTGGGCTGGGAATTAAATGGGTGAGAGTTGAGTGCCTGGCTGTCTAAGTCTTTGACAGATTATTGACAGCCAGGCAGAACTCCCTTCCCCTACACAGTTCAGACCTGTGGGAAGGGAAGGACATACCTGAGCCCCCACCTTTTGTGGAACTGCAACCACCACATCCAACAGGGAAGCTCTGCAGAACAGTCAGGACAGGCTCAAGAAACCCCTGCAGGGTGTATAACCACAGAAGGAAGAGAGGAAGAGAAACTTCAAAAGTGAACTTCTCTCAGGCAGACAAAAATACACTGGTTCATAGGGCCCTATTCCACTGAGGCCAGCAAGGCCAGGAGATCAGAGATTGATGCAGCAAAGGGGAATCAGGGACCCGCCCAGCCTCGGCTCACACACACAGCTGAGCAGCACCAAGCAGCACTAAGCAGTAGAGAGCTGACCTTCTTATACAGATTGGCTCCCTTGAAACAAACAGGTAGTTTATTAGAAACTATACATTACTGGAAATAAGTTGGAATAGACCAAGACAGGTAGCACAGGTGCAGGAGAACACACCCACAATTTTTCCAGAAGACTGAACACTATCTCCCCACAAAATATTCCAAGTGGGGAGACCCAGAGGTCCCACCCTCATGATCAAAATAGAAACCCCACCTTGGTGCAGGTGAAGATGGTACATGCTGTGCTGCCAGAAGTTGGATGACCCAACTCGGGACCTTGAGCTGATAAAAAGCCAGAGGAGGATCCAGAAGAAGACAGAAAGCAAACAAACTGCTGAGATGGACTCCATCTTGTTGTTCTTCGGTATTTACATTATTTTTTCTCTCACGTAGTCTTTAAACATTTTTTCTTTCTCTTCAATTGTATTTCAACTAATTCACTTTGTTTTTTATTTTTTACTCTTTTTATTTACATTTTTATTATTTTATTTTGTTTTTATTTCAGGTTTCACATTGTTCCTTTCACTTGTCTTACTCTATTTTGCCTTCTTCCTTCCCTTTTTTATTTTCCTTTAAAATTTTATTTCTATGCCTTGTTCCTGTTCCATACTTTTACTATTTCTAGTTCCTCTATCCTCTCAAAGTCATTTTTCTTTTCTTTAGTCAGTTTACATTCTTTTTTCCTTTCTTATATTTTCTTTCCACCTTTATTAATCATTGCTTGTTTGGCATGGATATTGCAGTTATTGCTTTTTTTTCTTCAGTTTTATTCCTATTTGTTTACAATTTTTAAAACTTCAAATCTCATAGATTACTCTCCCCTGTCTTACTCTATTTTGCCTTCCTCTTGCTCTTGCCTATTTGTTTCAAATTGTATTTTTTCCCTTTCTTAGCCTGGATTCTATTTCTTACTTTTATTATTTCTCTTTCCTCTATTCTCTCAAAATCACTTTCCTTTACTGCAGACAACACATGTTCTCTTTTCTCTTTCTTATAATATTCTTATTCTCTTTCCACCTTTATTAAGCTTTGCTCTTTTGTCATTGTTATTGACCCTGTTGTGGTTTTTCAATTTTGTTCATATTTGTTCACTACTTTAAATTTTATTTCAAACCTCAGATTATACTCTTCCCCTTTTTACTCCATTTTGCCATCTCCCTTGCCATTTTTACTTGTTTTAAATTTTATTTTCTCCCAGTCTTTGCCTTATTTCTATTTCCCATTCTTATTATTTCTTTTCCCTCTTCCCTCTCAAAATAACTTTTTCTTTCCTTTAGTCATCTCATATTCTTTTTCCTATCTTATGATATTCTTAATCTATTTCTGCCTTTATTAATCTTAGCTCATTTTCTGTTCATATTGCTGATGTGGTAGGGGGTAGTTTTACTGGTGTAAGTTTGGTTTTTTGAGTGGTTTTGTTTTGTTCTGCCAGCACCTGTACGACAACATACAAGACATGGTGGGGGTTATGAGTCTCAGTCAGACAGCTGGAGGGGAGATCTCACCAACAAAAGAGCCATCAATAATCAAACCCCAGGTACAACAAGAGAGCCCACATAAATTGAATAAAGGACATGCCTAGAGCACTCAACTCAGGAGATCAAAAAGACTGCACCACTGAGTCCCACAGAACTCCTACCACAAAGGCAGGGAATCAAAGCAGAGCAATCCAAGTTGCAGAATAAAACAAAAACAGCCACCTAAGATGGGAGACAAGGAAACAATCTCCAATCAAAAAGAAAGGTGGAATCCCCAGAAAAAGGGCTAAATTAAATTAGATTGAGGCAAGCAATCTATCAGACATAGAGTTCCACATAATGGTTATAAAGATGTTCAAGAAATGCAGTGAGAACTACAGGAAACTTTATGGGAGCTATAAGGAACTTGGTGGGATGTTATAAAAAAGGATATAGAAACTAAGAATAAAAGCCAGGAGAAAATTAAGAATTCAATATCTGCAATGAAGAACACATGAGAAGGAATTAAAAACAGGCTAGAAGAAGCAGAGGACCAAACCAATGAGCTGGAAGATAAGGTAGAAAAAAAAACCACCCAGTCAGAGCAACAATCCAAAAACACTCAAAAAGAATGAGGATGGTTTAAGGCAGGCTCAAGACAACATGAAATGTAATAATATATGCATCATAGGAATACAGGGAGGAGAAGAAAAGGAGCAAGGAATAGAAAACCTGTTTGAAAAAATAATGACAGAAAACTTCCCTAACTTGGTGAGGGAAAAAGTTGTGCAAGTTCAGGAAGCACAAAGGGTCCCAATCAAGATGAACCCAAAGAGGTCCATGCCAAGACACATCATAATTAAAATGGCAAAATTCAAAGACAAAGAGAAGATCTTAAAGGCATCAAAAGAGAAATAGTTAGTAACATACAAGGGAGCTCCAATAAGGCCATCAGCTGATTTCTCAACAGAAACACTACAAGCCAGAAGGAACTGGCACAAAATATTTCAAGTAGAGAAAAGCAAGGACTTGCAACCAAGATGACTCTACCCAGCAAGTCTCTCATGTAAAATAGAAGGCAAAATAAAGAGCTACCCAAACAAAAGGAGGCTGAAAGAGTATATCTCCACCAAGCAAACACTGCAAGAGATGCTAAAGGGACTGCTTTGAGAAAGAGAGAGCGAGAGGAACACAGGTGCAAAGGTAATAAATGACAATGAATTAAGTACCTATCGATAATAACCTTAAATATAAATGGATTAAATGTTCCAATCAAAAAGCATAGGGTAGCTGAGTGGATGAGAAAATATGATCCACATATAAGCTGTCTACAAGAGACCTACCTCAGGACAAATATCTACACAGGCTGAGAGTTAAGGTATGGGAAAAATATTCCAAGCAAATGGATATGAAATAGAAGCTGGGGTATCAATACCTATATCAGACAAAATAAACTTCAGAAGAGAGGCCATAACAAGAGATAAAGAATGTCACTGCATAATACTTAAGGGAGCGGTACAAGGAGAGGATATAACACATGTAAACATATATGCGCCCACCTCAGGAACATCTAAATACATAGGAAAATCTTGCAGCACTTTAAGTAGGAGATAGACAGCAATACAGTTAGGGTAGGGGGTTTTAACATCCTACTGTCAACAATGAATAGATCTTCCAAACAAAGACTCAACAAGGATAGTGGAGCATAGAACAACACTCTAACTCAAATGGACTTAATAGATATTTATAGAACAGTTTACCCCAAAGAAGCAAAGTATACATTGTTTTAAAATGCACATGTATGATTTCCAAAGATAGACCACATGGTAGGACACAAAGTCTTAACTAAACCAAGAAAACTGAAATAATGTCAAGTATCTTCTCAGATCACAATGGCTTGAAACTATAAATCAATCTCAAGGAAAAAAACTAAAAAAACATTCAAATACATGGAGGCAGAATAACATGTTATTAAACAATGAACTGGTTAACAATGAGATCAAGAAAGAAGTTAGAAAGTATCTGGAAACAATTGAAAATGAATACACAACAATCCAAAACCTATGGGACACAGCAAAGGCAGTCCTGAGAGGGAAGTTCATAGCAATACAGGCCTACTTAAAGAAGATAGAAACATTTCAAATAACCTAACGCTACATCAAAAAGAACTAGAGGAAAAACAACAAAGCCCAGAGTGAGTAGAAGGAAGGAAATAATCAAAATAAGACCAGAATTAAATGACATAGAGACTCAAAAACAATCCAATCAATCAATAAACCTAGGAGTTGGTTCTTTGAGAAGATAAATTTTACAAGGAAGGGGAAGGGATTAGTCAAAGAACATGTATGAATGACTCATGGACAACGGAGTTGGCATTGACTATGGACAAGAGGAGGGGTGGGCTGTGTGGAGAGGTGCAAAAGGGAAAAAAAGGGAAACTGTAATAGAATAAACAATAAAAATAAATTCTATAAATATTAAAAAGAAAAAATATCCCGTTATTCTTATTTATTAATTTACTAACTATTTGTCGAACACCTACAACATCCTAGGCACTATTGTTGATGCTTGGGATTTATCAGTGAGAAAGACAGATAAGATTTCTACCTGCATGGTGTTTATATTTAAGCAAGGAGAGGAAGAGATGGAGAATAAACATAAGTTGGTAAGCTATCTAATATGTTAGAACTCAATAAGTACCTTAGGGGCAGGGGAAGAAAATGTAAACCAGAGTGAGATCCAGACTGCCAGACTTGTGAGTGTGAGACCCTCATACCCAAACACTCAAGTGTACATATTTTCCCATCACACTAACATGTTAGCGAAACAATTTATAGTGCAAAAGACATCCTATGTTATGAATGCAAGATTTATAGCACTCTCTGGCCCAAGGTTTACTACAGAATAAGCACTCCTTTGAATTGCCAATTTCTCTGGAACCCCTTTGAATTAATTTCCATTGACTTCTTCATAACCTAAATAGTCATGAGAACAGTTCACTTCAAACTAATAAGAGGCCATTTTTTACTTTTATTTTCCTGTGAACATTTTTTTCAGGTAAAACAGTTGAGTTGAAATTTTACCACCATTTATTTCTCTGTTCAAGAAACCAGAAAATTATAAGATATTATCCAGTGCAAGTTTATAAGGGAAAGATTAACCTTGTACTGGAAATATAATTATAATTTATAATCATGATTTATGAGTATAAATCTTTCTGCTTTCTGATTATGATTTATCTTACAATACATTAATTAATTATGGCAAATTTAGAATGGTCAATAGATCAAGTTTAACACCTTAATTTGTAACAGCAGTCAGTAATATTCTATAGCAAAACTGAGTAGCCTTTAAAGTGGCTCACACATAGCTATCCCTGCTTCAAGGTTAGTACTTATTCCCTGACCCAAAACAGCCAAGAGCAGGTGTGTATGAAGGCTCCCAGGATATGGTGTCCATTCTAAGTCAGCTTCAGTAGCTTCAGTTACCAGAGAAGAGGCCCATTCTCTCTGAGAAGAGGCTGTTGTGACTGAAAGTGAGAATTCAGTGGAATGTTCACACAGTAAACTTCAGGCCAGAGGGCACCTGACTCCCAACATCATGTGTCTGCAGAGGAAAAACGAATTGGGGCCCCAGAGTTTCTTTCTCTTCTCCACACCTCAGAGCAGCCACATGGCTCCAAGTTTTCAGCACCAGTGACTTAAGAGAAAAAAAATAATAAATAAAAAAAAGAGTTTTCACAACACATGAAAAGACTACAGTCTAATAAAATTTCTATTACGGTTCTTGAAATTTAAT
Source organism: Artibeus jamaicensis (assembly GCF_021234435.1). Taxonomy (NCBI): domain Eukaryota; kingdom Metazoa; phylum Chordata; class Mammalia; order Chiroptera; family Phyllostomidae; genus Artibeus; species Artibeus jamaicensis. Next base: position 20,399,283 of record NW_026521818.1, on the reverse strand, counting down.
AATGGAAACACTGGGGAGAACAAAAAACATTAGAATAAATACAGAGGACATTAAAAAAGCTAAAAGCTGGGCATCTCCACAAATAACCAGCTGAAAATGTGCCCTCCTTCCCCTTTGTTGCACTTACAGCTCATCCCACTCCCTCCAGGTCTTCATGCTTGTTTACTTCGTTTTAATTTGGCCCTCCTTTACATCTGGAACCAGTGATAGTGAAACCTGACTGCAATGAGAGTGAACAGGCCATCAGGAAAGCAGAAGACACTGAAGTGTAATGGGACAGAACAGTTTGTGTTGCTAGCAAACTTAGGGTGTGCCTTTGAGAGTTGTTAACAAAATGACATCATTCTTAAGATCTTGGTCACAGGACACTCCCATGTTCATCACTCTCCTGTCACTTTTAACTTCACAGTAAGTGAATGTGAGGTTAACTTGTCAACCCAAGTTAAAAATCTAAGTGCTTTTTGTCAAAATCGTGAATTTTAATTATCTTCATGTTCATTTCAAGAATTCCTTTAAAAATGCATGATGCAAATGCTGGCAAGGATGTGGAGAAAGGGGAACCTATTTGCACTGCTGGTGGGAACGCAAATTGGTGTAGTCACTGTGGAAAGTAGTATGGAGTTACCTTAAAAAAAGTAAACATGGAACTCTCTTTTGACCCAGTAATTCCACTTCTGGGAATTTATCTGAAGAAACCTGAAGCACTAATCTGAAAGAATATAAGCACCCCTGTGTTCACTGCAGTATTATTTATAATAGCCAACATTTGGAAGCAGCCTAAGTGTCCATCAGTAGATAAGTGGATAAAACTATGGCACATTTACACAGAATATTACTTGAATACTACAGAATACTATTTACCCTTTGTGATGGACCTGGAGAACATTGTGCTAAGTGAAATAAGCCAGTCAGAGAAAGACAAATGCCATATGACTTCACTCATATGTGGAATTTAATGAACAAACTGAACTAACAAGCAAAATGAGACAGACTCTGAGGTGGGGGTTGTGGGGTAGAGGGATTGAGCAAAAAAAAAAGAAAAAAGGACTCATGGACAAGAACAACAGTGTGGGGGGGGATGGGTGGAGGTGGAAGAATGTATAAGGGGAACAAATGATAATGGGCAAAATACAATACATATTTTATATATAAATATAAAATTAAACATTGTACATGTAAATATAAAATTTTATATACGTAAACATAAAATCATATATATGTGTATATGTGTGTGTGTGTATATATATATATATATATATATATATATAAAATATACATATGATGTACTCTTGGCTGATTGCAAAGGCATTCATTGTCTTGTCCACAAAGTACAAAAAGTTTAAGATCTATCTAATCCTCTACATTCTGTGTCAAGTTAAACAAGATTTCCAGATGTACAGATTTAGTTCTCTAGAATTAATTGTACAGGGCAGGAAACTTAGGATGGAAACATAACTAGAAGTTGGTCGGATGGAAGAAGATAAGAGAAATGTGGTACTCTCCTTTTCCACCTCCCCAAGCTAGAGAAGGCTACTATGAGAGAGGCACAGATTTAGCTCAAATGCAGGCTTCTTGTAGCTTTGGGTGTCACTACATATGGAATTAATAGAACTTCTCTCATTGTTTTCATGGAAGTTTGTACTTCTACAGTGTACTTCTCTTTTACCTCATAGTTAGTTTTTCTTGTTTCTTCTGCTAAACTGTAATCAGCTTAAACTGAAGGATAATGTTAAATTATCTCTGTAACTCTTGCCATCAACACAGTGCTTTGCATAGGAAGGCAGCAAATATTTTGAATAAAAATAGTTGTCTATATGACCCTGACCCAACTGGACCTCGAAATGCTCATACTGCTTTAAAAAAAGTCTGCTAATTTTCTGCAGAATAGATAAAAATGCCAGTTGTTTTATTATTAAAAATATATATTTAACACCTTGCCTTGGTATCATCATAAGACACCAGCACTTGAATGTTATAAAACTCCATGAAATGTATAAACTCCCTTTAGCCTAAGTATGTGGTCTGTGTAGGTCACTTAAAATTGTACTGATTACCAGTAGTGTCCTAAAGGTATTCTTCTCAAATGTGCACACACACAAATTCTAATTTTAAAAGAGTTACACGTAAAGAGACATAAGCAAGTTTTATATGTAATCAGTCACTTAACTGAAGGCAAAATTAAAGTATGACTACTAGAAATTAAACTATATATGCTTTTAAATTATATGTGTATGTAAACAGAATCCCAGTCCCTGGAATGAACTGCTTTAAGTGTATAAAGGCATATACTCTCTTACGTTGAACAGGTCTTTCCACTTTACTCAATATCAAGAGAATGTTTAAATGACAATCCAAAGTTTCTAGCTTTTAAGGAGTACTGAGAAACTAAATTAAAAAAAATAATTTATTAAAAAAAATTTTGCTAGGAGGTTTTCTATTTCCGTTATCCTCTTGCCAATTTCTGGCCCTGTCTTTCCATTAATCAATGAGGAATTGAAATGGTTTTGGTAAATGTAATCTACCAGGAACAGTGAGTTTATGAGTTAGTTCAACAGAATTTTAATTTTTTTCTGTCAGGGAGACAGGAAATGTGGGGAAGCAGTGTGGTAATCATTGCTTTCAGAAACCTGTAACAAGTTGGTACTTGTCATGGCTCTTATAAAGCGGAGAATGGGCAGACATTTTAATACATAGCTGGCACAAAGATAGAAGTTTTTAAAAAATCACAAAAATCAAAACTACCAGGCAGGCAGGTCTTTAGGAGAAGCAGCATAAAGAAGAGGGCCTATTCAGGATCACTGTCAGATAGAGTCTTAATTAATATTTAAGGTTACAGTTGGCCACAGTGAACATCTCTGGACATTGAAGTATCAAACTGATAAGGAAAGTGCTCAAAAGGCTGTAGGGACTGACAGAAATATTCCAGGGAAGGTCAAGTTAAAGTGTATAGTAATATATTTAGAGAAAAGGGACTCCAACTAGAGAGCCCATTATCAATCATAACCCAAGACAGGGGGCTTATTTCTATGGTTTCTGACACACAAACCCAACACAGAACAGTGGCCATGAAAGTCACGGATGAGACACACGTGGAAGGAAAAGAACAAGAACTGTCACGCGGCACCTGGCTTGTGCCTTATATAATGCTTTCAGAAAGAACTGTTGCATAAGTAGTCACTCATAGAATTATAGGCTTTTCCCCTAAAGTGTAACTGTTGAAAAAACTTTGAACTACAAAAGTTTTAGCTATGCATATATATGGTGGTAGCCTCATAACATGTTAAGGGAATCCATGTATTTTGGCTCTTCTACTTCTTCCTGAGACCAAGCCCTCCCGCCATAGGCCTTCAGTGTCTCTGCCAGAGTCGAAGCCCCGACCTAGATGGAAATGATTTGTTTTGTTAATCCAAATCCCTGGAAGCACATAAAGGGATGTGTAAAGGTTGTGCCTCTTCTTTGGTTGTCTGTAAAAGTTTAAAAATATAAATGCTGATGTTTGAGATGAAAGACCTTGATTTCTCTCTATATACATTTTGTATATTTTAAAAATGTAATAAGAAAACAATTTCCCCTTAGAGTCACCTTTCCTCTATCCCATAAAGTGGAGAGGTGGCTCGCCTGTTTGAGAACCTAGTGTACGTCCCTGCTGTTTCATGGTTATTTAATTATCGAGTGATTCATCAAGTTCTCATTTAGTCAGAGAATTACAAAAATGAAATCAACACTGAGAATAAGTTATACCAAGGACAGGACTTAGAAAGTTATATTGTTGTTTTACCTGCTGGGCCCCAAGCCTAGCCTTCTGGATTCTGGTCAGGAACCATTCACCAGTGAGAATGATGAATTTTCAAGATGTGGTGATGGAACATTGGAATGCACTCAGTTTACCTCTGCCTGCTGGCATTCTCCTGTGTCTGCTTGTTTTTTTTTTTAATGACAGAGAAGGTTATTTTAAAGTCAGGAGACAGTTTTAGAAATGCTATGGCCATGAAAATGCATGAACTCATTCTCAGATTCCTCTATGAAACAGACAACAGTAATCATCTTGATTGGGTCCTGGCTGAGGCACAAATTTAAGTAACTCTCCTAAAGTGATGCATTCGACAGTTCCAGAGCCAAGCAGGAAACCCAAGAATCTGACTCTGCAACTGCTACCAAGCAGAAACCCCTGCCTCTGTGAACGTTGGTGGCAGGTGGGGATAACAGGAAAAGAATCATGGAAGCACAAGGCTAAGAAGCTAGCCTCACTGCTAGGATTATATCCTAAGAGCCTTGAAACACCAATCCAAAAGAACCTATACACCCCAATATTCATAGCAGCACAATTTACAATAGCCAAGAGTTGGAAGCAACCTAGGTGCCCAGCAGTAAATGAATGGATCCAAAAACTATGGTACATTTATACAATGGCATTCTATGCAGCAGAAAAAAAGAAGGAGCTCCTTCCCTTTGTGACAGTGTGGATGGAATTGGAAAGCATTATGCTGAGTGAAATGAGCCAGGCGTTGAAAGACAAATACCATATGATCTCACCTTTAACAGGAACCTAAACAACAAAACAAACAAGCAAGCAAAATATAACCAAAGACACTGAAATAGAGAACAGGCTGACAGTGACCAGAGGGGAGGGAATTTCAGGGGAAAAGGGGAAGAATTTACAGGAATAAGTGTAAAGGACACATGGACAAAAACTAAGGGGGGTGGAAATGGGAGGGAGGTGGGGAGCACTGGGGGAATGGGCTGGGATGGGAGTAAAAGACAGAAAACTGGACTTGAACAATAATTAAAAAAAAAAAAGCTAGCCTGAGACTGGCAGTGGAAACTTGTGATTTAAGGGAGCTCCTTGGTTTTAGTCCAAAACTGTACCCATATGCCTTGCCTGACTTACCTACTCATTCCTGAAACACTAAAGAAACATGGAAATGAATAAAGTTATGAGAGTGAAGACATTTGTAGGTGGCCATTCAAGAACTAGAGACTGAAAATTTTCCAGAAGTCTGAAAGTACAGCAAGTTTTTGAAATGTCATTTTGTTCAACACTGTTTTGTTATGTTATGCTATAGGAATTTATTTACTTCAGTTAGCCTACAATATAACTAGTTTCATGAGGTGTCATTTCACTTAAACTCATGGAACCCATTGACGACATTAGGGGAGGACTTACTGTACATGGAAATCTGTTCATAAAAGAGAAAGTCCAGGAGGGCACCAAAAGCCCAGGAGGGAACCCTGACTTTTACCAGAGTCAGATGCTGCTGAGAGCCAAACTCCCCAGGAGAATCCCACAACTAGGTAAGCTCAGTGTGTGCGGGGACAGAGGATAGGTGTGAAGGTGCAAAATAAAATATGAGTCTCTCTATGGAGAAACACAAATACCATATGGCCTTACTTATATGTGGAATCTAAATAACAAAATAAATGAACCAAAAAACCAAAAACAGACTCATGGCTACAGAGAACAAACTGATGGTGATCAGATTGGAGGGGAGTTGGGGGCTGGTGAAAAAGGTGAAGGGATTAAGAACAAATTGCTAGTTACAGAATAATCACACACATATAAAATACAGCACAGGGAATATTGTAATAACTATGTATGGTGCCAGGTGGGCACTAGACTTATCAGGGGATTATTCTGTAAGTTATATAAATGGCTAACCACTATGCTGTGAGCTTGAAATGAATATAAAATAATACCAAATATCAATTATAATTTAAAAATTAAAAAAAACATGAGTCTCTCTATAAACACACAAGAAAACACACCTCTCTGCCCCCTCCCCCAACATACAGTGCTTACCTCTCTTCCCATCATAAAATATATCTAACCTCTTCTAAAAAAAAACTGTAAAGAGCTGTTTAGAGCAAGCCACAGTACTTGTGTTGGTGTGGATATCCCAGAAGAAGTCCTCATCCCAGCATTGGAGGAAGTCCTGATTCACAAAGCAGTGCTCTGCTTCTGACCACAAAACTTGTCAGTCAGCTACAGCCACGGGGAGCTACAGGCTGGGGAGCTACAGCCATTTTGGAAGATAGTTTGGTGGTTTCTTACAAAACTAAACACACTGTTACCATAACATCCAGCAATCATGCTGCTACGTATTTACCCAAAGGAGATGAAAATTTACGCCTACACAAAACCCTACATGGGGATATTCATAGGAGCTTTATTCATAATGACCTAAACTTAGAAGCAACCAAGACATCCTTCAGTAGGTGAATGAACAAACTGTGATGAATTCAGACAATGAAACGTTACTCGGTGTTACGAAAAAGAAAAAGAAAAAAATGAAGGTGAGCTCTCAATCCCTGAAAATTACATGGATGAATCTGAAATGCATATTACTAAGCAAAAGAAGCCAATTTGAAAATGCAATATACCATAGGACTCCAGCTATATTACTCCCAGAAAAGGCAGAACTATGGAGACAATGAAAAGATCAGTGGTTTCCAAGAGTCGGAAAGCATGCACTGGGGGGAGGGTGAGACATGGGGGAAATGAAGAGACAGAGCACAGGGGACTTGGGGGTTGTGAAAATATCCTGTGTGACATCATAATGGTGGGTCAGTGTAAGTTAACATTTACTTAAGCCCATATTCTTTTTTTAAGATTTATTTATTTTAGAGACAGAGGAAGAAAGGGAGAAAGAGAGGGAGAGAAACGTCAATATGTGGTTGCCTCTCACACACTCCCAACTGGAGACCCGGCCCGCAACCCAGGTATGTGCCCCAAACAGGAATCAAACCCGTGATCTTTTGGTTTGTGGGATGACGCCCAACCCAATGAGCCACACCAGTCAGGGCTTAACGACTTATTCTTACCTACTTTTTGCCAGTTGATTTGGTTTGTTTTAAATGATTCTTCTCAAGTTTTAGAACTTGACTGAAGTTCACTTTATTTTCAAAGATTAAACAAGAAATCCAAAATTTCCAATAAAAGCAACCTTAACAATGGCTCAGTTTAGAGACCTGGGGATATTGCACACTCAGCAAGAGGCAACGCCATAAAGAACAAAAGGGAAAGTGCTCCTACTTGTACAAAACATCTGTTCTTGAGTGAGTTGCTTAACTCCTCGGACCTTCCTTTTTCACATATGTCGAATGGGAATATTATTAAATTCCATGCACACAGAGTTGAGGGGACAAAATATGAGCTCAGAACTATTAAAATGGTGTTACACTCTGCAGAAGTGAAGGGTTGTAGTGAAAGCATACAACTAAAAGCTGGGAGGAGAATTAGTGACATAGTTTTGCTCCTAATCACTTAAGGCAACTCTTCAACCATCTGGGTCTCAGATTCCTCATCTGGAAAAGAGGGGGCTATGTTAGACAACGTGTGATTTCCTTATCTACTGTGAACTTTCCTGATGAACAGTTGCAAGCTGAGTAAACTCACAATTTAATAAGTGTGTGAGCCAGAGTAAAATGACTGCATTTCCCACTCTGCCATTTCAGAGAGTTTGTATAGATGCCCAACGCTTCCGAAAGTAATCATCAAATGCCTACTGAGGGCCCACACCATGCAAGACACGCTAAGCTCTGACATAAAAATATTTAGAACATGTTAAAAGTGGCTTCTCTCTTCCATTGCTCTCTCCTCAATAGAAACTTTCAAAATGATATAAAAACAAAACTTTTTGAGGAGCAAAAATCACAAATTACATTTAAGCACACCAATACCTGGTGAGTTTACTAAAGACATTTCCAGTGTTTCATTAGCTAGTAGAGCTGTTTTCTTGGCTTTTTTTTTTATCTGAACACGTTTTCAACGTGATAAATACATATAGCTCCATTGTCCTGTGTCTCCATGATACAAGATACAAACACTTCTTGCACAAGAATTTAAACAGCCCATGCAAAAACCATTACTGAAATATAATCTCTACTTTTTTAGCAACTTACAGAAAACATGGGAATATATTTATATATACATACATCATCTATTCATATGAATTTACATAAGTCCATGTTTATGTGTTTAACTTGCTTTAAGAAACTGTAAAGGGAAAATAAAAGTAGCAAATGCATTCAGATACACATATTATTGTCTATCTATGATTAGTGTTTTTATGACTAACACATTATCAAAATACTAAGGAAGGTATAACAAAGATCAGGGTGATTTCTTGGAGGAAAAAAGAGTTTCAGGTATTTTGATTTCAGGGGCAACCCCTTAGCTCCCCACAAATACTTTCTGAACTCTTGCTAGTATTCAACACCCCTCCTGAATAGCAGCAGAAAACCCTCCATTCACAAAATGCAAAAAGCCACAAGATGTAGTAAAACATCTGCTCTATTTGTAGATTACTCTTAGGCGCTAAGAAAGGCAGGTTTGTGAGCTCATAGCAGAGAGCTCCCCCAGGCCCTGGTGGCAGAGGAAGATGGAAATGGACGCCTGCCTAGGTAGAGCAGGATCAGGAAGCAGAGGTGAGGGACCACCTTGGTCTACTTCATAATTGTATCCATTGTTCCATCATGGCCATACTTGAAGTATCACCATTTAAATAGATATTATAATGTTCCTTAAGCTGGCAACTAAGGATCCATAGGATTTGCATACATGTTTAGGGATCCGTAAACCGAAACTTTTTAATTTTTATGTATTCATTTTGATGCTGGTAGCAAGGAAAACTTATTTTGCTCATTGAAAATAAAAAGTTATTCTTTGTAGGGATACTTCCATGTGGAAGGCATTTTCAGGGAATGAGGTTGTATGTAGCTCCTCCGTTTAGCATTTGTCTAACAAGGTACCATATTTTTTGGACTATAAGATGCACCCCCCAACCCCACTCTAATTTGGGAGGAATAATGGTTGTTAATGCTGCTGCTGAGTTCTGTTTACATTTATGTTGGTGAAATATTATGTTATTTATGTTATTAAATATTTTACCACATTTTTTGCTTCAAAAATTTTTTTCCCTATTTTCCTCCTCTAAAACCTAGGTGCATTTTATGGTCTGAAATATACAGTATTTAGAAGTCTGCTAAGTCTGAATGATTTTTTCCTCATTAAGCATGGATGGTTCAAGTTCAAACACAATGGCGAAGTAGGAAAACCTACAGAGAAAACCACTGTTCACCCTGGAGGTGACTTCCCTATTTCCAGTCAGCCCAAATCTATCAGTGCAAATAGACCACGGAGAAATCAACGCTCAGCACATCATTGTGCAGAGGACTCAGACAGTCACTACAGAAATGAAGTATCTGTCGGGGAACTAAGCAAAAGGGAAATGTTTCCTTGAAGACAATTTAACATCATAAAGCCTACTGGGCTACACTTCAAGCCCCAGGGCACTCATTCCTGGCATTTTCTAATAGGCAACCACTGCCATTGGAACCACGTGAGATAACTTGGTAAAAATACCGAGGCTGGTTCCCATCCCCGACCCACTGAGCACAATTTCTTGGGCAAGGGCCTGACCATCTGCTCTATATTACGCTCCCCAGGCCCTTCTGATGCATATGGAGATTAAGAGCTACCACTCAGGTTTAACATGCAATGAGACAACACAGAGCTTACCCTGGAATAACCTCATTTCTTCCTCCCCGCCACCCGTGAGATATGGTTCACGTTGGAAAATGGTAAAAACATCAGGTGCAGCTCAGGATTTTGTTATGATCAAGGGGCATCAGTGATGAGAGAACTGTCTCCACATCCTCTTCAGAGGTTTTCTCATTCTTAAAATTCTCCAATACTTTATTTTCAGGAGAAATTTGGAAAAACGTTGTTTAGAAAGTCTAATACTAGCTCGACATGAAGATAGTTGCAAATAAAGAAGTTAATACACAGTCATATACTTTTTGTATACAGGTAGGGACCTTGTGGCCCGTTTTAATATGTAACAAGTGAAAACACTAAAGAAACCCCATGGAGATCACTTAATGAAAACATTTCAACCTCGTCTGATATTTAAAAATGATAGATGTTTCTCTTATAACTAGAATGAATTAAGTGACCTGTATTTCTGATAATATAAAGAAAGTACATTCGTGGGAGAAATTTGGAATGCACTGAAAAGCACCTGGAAAAAAGCAAAAGACATTGACTATCAGCCTTAATTACAATGTAAGCTCTATTTTTGCTGCAGGCATGGCTGCACACACAGCAATTTGGTTCCTGGCACTAGTCAAATTGGCCATTCAATGCTTATTTGTTTACTGTGATTGAAAAGTCAATGATAGTCTTGACCAGTGTGGCTCAGTTGGTTGGCATGGTCCTGCAAAGCTTGCTGGTTCCCTTTCCGGTCAGGGCACAGGCCTGGGTTGCAGATTTGATCCCTGGTTGAGGTGTGTGTGAGAAACAATGTTTCTCTTTCACAGCAATGTTTCTCTCTTTCCCTCTCTCTAAAAAGAAATTTAAAAAATCCAAAAAAAAAAAAAGAAAAAGTCATTGATAACTGTAATTGATATTTTGACAAATTTTCTTTCAATTACATATCCCTCCATGTCTTTTCCCTTATAAACATCTATTTATATATGTTTTCTTTGATTTTTCATTCCTTAAGATTAATTGTTATACTAAAATTTAAAGAACATGAATATTTTTAATGTGCCATCTGCCCCCTGCAAAGTCTGCACCGACTTGTGCACGAAGCTGTGTCAGGTTGCCGTTTTGTTTGCTTTTGCAAGTGCTGTGGACAGTGGTAGCTTCCAATTTTCACTTGCATTTTTGATGACTCATCACTTTGAAGTTATTTTTTATGCTATGGTCATCTGCATTCTGTTTTTGGTAAATGCCTGATAATTTCCTATTTGCCACATTTCCAGTGGGAAAAAGCTGCCATTTAAAAATTTTTTAATGATAAGTCTTTACATTAAAAAGAATATAAATTCTTTTAAATTAAATGTTGCAAAATTTTTCCCAGCTGATGTTTGCCTTTTAATATTAAGGGGTTTTGTACAATACAAGATTTTAGTTATTTTGTGGTTCTATTTCTTAGTATTTTCTTATGATTTTTTTTCTACCCTGAGATAAGCCTAAAGTGATCAGAGGGACACATCTGCTCATTATGTTTGGGAATCATCAGTTTAGAGTTCCATTCGGTGAAGGTGTCTTTATTTTGGGAAATGTGACCCCACTTACAGTGTTAAATAGATTATAAATAAACTTCTTCCACGACTTCAAAATTATGAGAAACTTGTGAAAAAGTATAATTGATCACCTAGTAAGTTAGCACATTTGATGAAGGAAATACAAGTTAGAAGCATGAATGTTTAGATTTTCTTTTTACAATATGGCCCTTGAATAATATTTTATTATCATTCACTCTGCCTTAAGAATGAATAAGGTAAGCTTGACAACCGACCGTTCTATCTGACTCTGTGCCCTGGGAAATTGACATTTGGCACTGTGTCAACTGAGCTTCCCCGCCCTCTGGCTCTTATTGGGGATTGGACAATTGAGTCACTGGTATGAAGCTGAGCAGGAGAGTGAGATCGGGCTATTTGTCCTTAGGGTCTCTCCTGGCACAGGAACCACGGGCACAAGGGGGACACCCAGCACAGGAGGCTGAGAATAGGTCCTGTGTGTCCACCATAACCAAGGAGAACTTTTTCTTCATTCAACAAACACTCATTAAGCACCTACTCTGCCAGGCACCATTCTAGGTGCTGAAGACAAACGTGGTGAGCGAGCAGCACAAAGTCCTCACCTGCGGAGATTTTGTAATATTGTAAAGAAAGAAAAGAGTAAAGAAGCACAACCGCCTATACTCAAGATAGTTACTGATTGTAATTACCACTATGGCACAAATAAGCTGAGTTGTGTAACAGAGACCCTGCGGAATCTCCTTTAGATAGGGCAGCGATTTTTGAATCAGTGTGCTGCAAGAATTTTTTAAAACATGCAAAACCTGAGTATTTCAGGGATGCTGACCTCTTTTTCCTGAGACTGTCAAATAAAAAAATAACAGCAGCCAACACAACAATAGCTGTTCACTTTGAATGAATCAAAATTATACTTATTTTTCTGTCAAATCTGCAAAAAAAAATTTTGAGTGTTCTGCAGAATTTTTTTTATTAGTTTATGTGTGCCATGAGAGGGTTGAAAATCAGAGACAGGGCGATGATTCAGGGAATGCCTCTGAGCGGAGACCCAGAGGCTGGCCAAGCCTGGAGAGGGCCCAGGGAGGCATTGGGTTGGCCAATAAGACCATTTAGTTTTTTTCCATGAAAAGAAAAATGACTATTCATTTTCTGGCCTTAGTCATCTTTTAAGATCTTCTTGTTGATTGATATTCCCAGTCTCCTACTTCTGTCCTTGTGCCACTGCGGGTAAATTTTACATGTCAGCCCAGTCTACTTTGTCAATTAACTTCTGAGTGTGGTTCCCGGAGAGAACGCAGACCCTACAGGGTCCAGCAGAAGTAACGCCTGCCTGACTGGGGTCGTTAGGGTAATAATATGGGCATAGTAATTTATAGTTTTAATCTGAACATTTCACCTAAAATGTCATATGGTGTGTTTGAGTGTGATAGTATGTTATAGAATTACATGCTTATGATTTTGTAATAAAAGATTTTGTCATAAAAAAAGGGATGTTATTTGTGCTGGACCCTGTATATTTAGAGGCTATAGATATAAACCAATATTTCCCTGAACTTTCCAGCTCACCCCAACTGGATTCTGTTAAAATTTATTTTTAAAGGACAAGAGGCATTAGTCTTATCTTGCTTTTAAAGTGACCTAGAAAGTTGGTTCAATTCAGTGTGGTGGAAATTCACTTTGGTTTGATTTCAATACTTAGGTGAAATAATGCAAGCTAATTTGTTATAAAATCTAAGGAATTCTCTCAGAATATTACTCACAAACTTTGCATTAAGAGGGTGTTTTTTTTTGTTTGTTTTTAACTGTCTGAGATCATAGAACTACATTAGAATTCACTGGAGGAAAAAATGTATTGCTGCTGTATTATGGTTTTGCCAAAGTCTTTATCTAATTAAATTTATGACATTTCCTAGCATTTCTTAGACTGATATAGTCTCTAACCCCACTTAAAAAATTGTAACATATTTCTGAGTACTCAAAACTAAGAATTTCATTTCACAAAATATTTCTGAGTGAAAAACTAAGTTTTAAAAAATTACATATGGCATTATTTATTACTAGCAGGAATAATGGTTGTTTCACTCGTGCCTTCCTCAGTCAGTCAGAATTTCCCTCAAAAGTACTCAAGTGCCACTCTGGCTGGAGTAGCTCGGTGGATTGAGCATGGGCCTGGGAACCAAACAATCGCGGTTTGATTGACTCCCAGTCAGGGCACATGCCTGGGTTGCAGGCCGGTTCCCTGCAGGCCAGTTCCCAGCAGGGGACGCATGAGAGGCAACCGTACATTGATATTTCTCTCCTTCTCTCCTTCCCTTCCCCTTTAATGATAAATTTAAATAAATAAATAAATAAAAGTACACAAGTGCCTGAAGACAGGACCTTTCTGTACTGTGTTTTGGTCTCTTCAGAATTTGTCTGACGTGTAGAAAATACACACACTAAAGAAATCTATCTTGAAAGAATGATTCTGCAGAGAGAAGAAGGCTAGAGACAGAACTCAAGCCAGGAGAAAGGAAAATTAGGTCTACCTTGGTCTTCGTCAGATTTCTGACTATGATAGAAGGAAGCAATCAGATTGGAAAGCACCACCAAATACCAGCAGCGAGGCCTGATAAGTGAGGCTCTCAGCGGAGCCCTGGGGTTTTACTGCAGAGGCTCACTTTCTTTCCCCTGCACTGGACGTCCTCAGTCAGGCATCGCCACTTTCACAGTCAGAGGAGGCACTAAATACAAGTGGTCAAATTTATGCATTCCTATAGCGCAAAAAGGAGATCTCGGGAAATCTGTATCAAATAGTGTATGCTTCTTGTTAGCTAAAAATAGTAGGCACGCTGATTCAAAAATAATATTCTGACATATCAATTTATGTGTTTATAAACAATAGTAGTGAGTCTTCATTTTTTCCTAGCTTGATTCAGCTTTTCTATATTTGAGGCTACTAAATACACAACATCCCTTCAAAGCTGTGGGGGAACCTGACGGCCTTGCTGGGGCCTGGTGAGGAAGACACTGAAGTCCACTGAACAGGTGGCTGCCTGGGAAGGTCAGTATGTATCTCACTATCTCCTCTGAAAAGGAAGTTGGTTGTGGTCACTTCTAAGGTTGAATTTATTGAAGAATTCTTAGATTTCTAACTAAGCACTCACAGTCTCTCAGTGTATCTCACTATGTAGATTTATTACAATTAGCACAAAAGATATATGCCTTTTCACAAACAAGAACAGAAAACCAGGGAGGAAACACCTGAGAACCTGTCAATAAAACAGAATCCAAAAGGAGCATTGGGATTATGTCGGTGAGAGGAGATCCAGTATTTCCCTTTTCTAGCAAGTGGTTGCTTGGTTATCGGATTCGTGTTTATAAAGTGAAATCTGAGATACCACCAGAAAGGCAGGGATTTTATGTACTTTCCTGTAAATGAGGACTTTTGTGGAAGGTAAATGAGAAAACCCAAGAGCTGAGAGGCTGTGGATGAAGCCACGTTGAGAGCCTTATTTCCAGTGTGCCCCAAGGGGGCGCTGTAGAGCCTCTAGCGCAGGTGCTCGGCGACCAGCACCCAAGGATGCTTGTGCGGATCTTCCCAGCCTGCTGAGCAGCCAGAGCGTTTGAACATGTTCTTTCTCCTAGACAAGCTTTATCTTTATTTCTACCCCCGAGTGCCCTATCGATATTAGCCTTTCTTTTTAACTTCTGATATGACAGGAAGATTGGAAGCCACTGTAGCACGACATAGATAAATTAACCCATTAAACGTTAATAATGTGTAATCTGTTGGCCACTATGATGAAGGAACCTTAGTTATGAGTCTTAAAGTACGTTAAATGGCGCGCTCGTCCACATGAATTAGCTTTCTAGCGTGCCCCACAAAGCTGAATAAACCAAATCGCTCAGTTGAGCTGCTCAGTGTGTCCGAGGAGGAAACCTTAATTTTCACATTAATGGGGAACATTTTCGGCTTACTGGAGAACCGTCTGGTTCTTTATAATAAGATATGTCATCTGTGTAGGGAAAGGTAGTTATTTTATATCTTTATGGTTAAAAGGCATGCAACTGGTTTTAAAAAGCTGTTTTAATGTGAGTACAAGTTAAAGGAAGGGGAGCCGAAGTACTCACGTGTACCGTTTGAGATGAACATCTTCTGTCAGAAGAAGCCTGCCTGCCTGTTTAGGCTTTGGCACGTATTGCCAGTAGAGAGGCGAAAGATTTATACGATCGGAAGAGAATCCAGAGTACATCTTATGAGGTGACACTGTGCTGTGTTGTAAACACCACATAAAGTTCTCTCCTAAGTAACGTAAGAGATGTTATCTCCTTTCTTACAGTTGAAGAAACTGGAGCTCAAAGGAGGAACTTGATTTATTCCTGATGACCTCTAAGTCCCCTCAAGGAAGACACCTGCAGTTGGTTGCTTGAGCCAACCCTGCAGTGTTTTGGTGGCCTGCGTTTGGGGTGCCTGGACCTCTGATGTGCCCTTCACCCCATCAGAATGGTCTCTGAGTTCTTGGAAAGCACAGTACACGCAGTTGCATCCAGGTATCCTAGTTTTTTGAAAAGGTCCCCTTGTGATTTTTCTATGTAGACAGACTGAAAACCAGAGAGTAAAGGACTGTTTACAAATTAGGGCAGATTAACTCTTAAATCCATCTTCAGAAGTGCCAGTTGAAGTGTTAATTAGCATACATAATGAGAAAACATTCAGACCTAGATATAACTGCTCACATAGTTTTGGTAGCACGCAAAATTCTCCCAGAGCCTTTTTCAATATGAATTATCCAATGACTTTATAGTAGAAATATTTGTTGTGTGAAGACACACAGAACTACAAAATGAAGAAAACTGAGCTAAGACAGTATTTTCAACCCTGGTGGCATATTAGACTCAGTTTGGGACAGTTGTTAAAAAAACAGATACCCAGAATTCAACACTGATGAACTAAATCAGACTCTTCCAAGACAGGCTGGGATATGGGTACAATTTTGAAACTCCCTGGTGACTTTAATGCACAGCTGTGGTTAAGACCTGTCTTAAGCCTTAAGAGGGATTTTCAACCTGTCACTTCAGAGTTATTAGGAGATGCTTCCCAAACTTTAACCTGTGTAGGAATCACCCGGGAATCTTGGTAAGCTACAGGTTCTGTCCCAGTAGTACTGGGGTGGGGCTTGAGATTCTGCATTTGCCGCGGGCGTGGTGGTGATGCTGTGAGGGCACAGTGGGCAGCAAGGCTTTAGGGCACTGGTTCCCAGACTTGGCTGCACATTGGAATCACCTGGGGAGTAAAGCGCCCCAAAGCATCTGGGTCCCACCCAGGGAGATTGTGGTTTCACTGCTGTGGGGCCCTCAAGTGATTCTAATTGGTATCAAAATTTGAGATGACTGCAAGTGAGGGAGAGGGAAGTAGTAATCCTACATGGGGAGGAATTAGAGGAGTACCATGAGCAGGGGATGAGCCAGATGGACAAACAGGTTTCATGGCCTATGGACCAGTGTCAAAAGTCTGCCTTTTTATTTCTCTAGGAAATTTGGAAGTTCTTCTACCACAGGGTAGCAACCAGGTGGCACTAAGTAGGGCCTGCACTGAAGAAGGTACGTGCACTTTCCTACGTGCCAGGTCCACCTGTCCCATTTCTTTCTCTCTCTCTTTTTTTTGATATTATTTGCTTCACCCTGCAAACGATCAAGTTTGAAAGCTCTGGGCTACGCAATGCCTGCAGCACACTGACTCCAGGTTACGTGGCACAACTGGTAACACCCTGTCACGACTGTCTTCAGTCAAGAGTGACAGTACATAGAGTGAATAATTAGCCTACCCAAGAGAATCTGTAGACACTGCCCTTGGTACATGTAGTAAAGAGCTGTCCTTCCCCACAGCTGATCTTTAGGAATCTCCAGGGCCACACGGTTTATTGGGGGAGCGTGCAACAGAGCGCAGCCATGGCAACTCCCAGCTCCAGGTACTTAACCTGTGCATGTGAGGGTAATAGGAACAACCTGACGAGGTCATGAAAATTGGGTAACAGACATAGAGCACCAATCAAAGCGTCTGGCTCTTAGTAAGTGCTCAGTCCATGTCAAGCTGCCATCATCACCCGTGTTGCACCCATGCCCTTCCCCTGGTCGCAGGAGCTGGGCATGTCCAGAGCACACTGGGCAGCAGTTTGTAGACCATTAGACTGGAATCCCTTTTGAGACTCTAACCTTGGAACAAAATTTCCTATTCTGTGAAAAGCCAGAAAATACTTTGTGCATTAGCCCAAACCAAAGATCCACCAAACACATCCTACCACAAAGAATTAAAATGAAAAGGCCGTGGATTTCAAAAGCCCTAACCATATGGGGAGAACATGTCATATGGGCATCCCCTGCTTGATCACCCAGGTGCCCTCTGTCTCTCTCTCACTCCACTCCCTCCCTCCAGAAACGGCAGCTCGTGCTTCGCCTCCCTGGTGGGGAGCCTTCCACAAGGTAAATCATCAGTAAAGCAGCACTGCAAGAGTGAACGAATGAACCCATGCACACTCATCCTGGAGGGCTCTTGGTAGCTGAGGTTTGCCTGTACCACATTTCTTATGTGTTGAAACACTTCAGAGCCTATGCTGCTAGTCTATCCGAGTGTTTGTTGGATGGTAGTGGAAGTAATCTCTGCACCTGGACTTACAATTTTCCACATTTCAATTAGCCAAAACAGAATTTGTGTACAATCCCAATTTAACAATTAGTAATGACAGCATGATTGATTTTTTCTAGAAATGGCTTTGCTGTTTTGCAAGTTAATGTAGACCAAAATAATTTAATGCTTTGCCTTCCTAAGCATCTTTCACTTATATCTTTATTAGTCTTTCAATAGAGAAGTTTTTCAAAGGGTAAAGAGGAGATGCTAAACCTGTTGAGAGTGGTTTTGACAAACCAAGCTGATCTAAACATAGTACTATTTAGCAAATTTGTACTCATAGAATTTATTCCAATATCTAAAATAAAAACCTATAAAGTGCATTTCAAAAGACTAAGCAACGAGCTCTCATTCATCTGTTCTTGGGGAAAAAAACTTAAAACAATGCATTCAATCTGAAATCTCTGAGCTAATAAAGACATTCCAAAAAAGTAATTTTTAAAATGCTCAGAACACCCTTATGCCATGTTCAATCATTGGATTTTCTTTATAGTTACCAAAGAAAGGTAGTACTTCCTAGTTTGGCATTTTCTAAGATATATTTCTCTTTAAATTAGAGCACCCTGGATCAAACAGCTATAATGGTTCATTTTCTCTTCTAGAGAATCCATGTAGCACATGAGGGCAATCAGCTGTACTTTGTTTGTGCTGCTTGGTTTAGCCAAAATGCCGAGGATCAATTTTTAGCTGTAGGCAATTTGTAAATCTTATTTTAAATGACAGTTTTCAGAAAAGTGCAACACCTAGTGTCTAGATGAAAAGGTAGATAATTTTGTCATCTCCCCCAACTCCATTTCCCGTATGGGAGAACCTGGAGATCTCTCTCAGACAGGCTTCAGGGCTGCCAGAGAGCTAGCTGGGCCAGCAAGAACCAGAGCCCTGCCAGACTCTGCCCTTCCAGGACACTGCATCCGTCTGGAGATATAGTCCCTCCATCCCAACCCTTGAGTTTCTAGACTGTTACATGTCTTGCTGGGTGCGCTGTGTCTAGAGGTCCTGAACACCTCCACCCAGGCCATTTCTGTGCAGTTTATGTCAACTGGGAACCTTGAGATGGCATTTTCTCCAAGTATCAAAGCTTTAAGAATGGAGCCATGTCTGTCATTTCAATGCTTTTAATTACACAGTGAATCACAGAGCCACTCACCTTCTCCAGTAAGGAAAATCTTCCATTGTTCTATTCTTTCCTGTCAACTACCTTCACCAACAAGCCCATTTTTTTTGTTGTTCAAGTACAGTTGTCTCCACTTCCCCCCACCCCAGCCACTCCCACCTCCCTCCCAATTCCACCCACCCTTGGTTTTGTCCATGTGTCCTTTATAGTTGTTCCTGAAAGTTCCTCTCCCCTTTCCCCACTCCCCTGTCAGATTGTTCTTAATTTCACTGTCTCTGGTTATATTTTGCTTGCTTGTTTGCTTTGTTAACTAGGTTCCACTTATAGATAAGATCATATGGTATTTGTCTTGCATGGCCTGGCTTATTTCACTTAGCATAATGCTTTCCAGTTCCATCCATGCTGTGGCAAAGGGTAGGAGCTCCTTCTTTCTTTCTGCTGCATAGTATTCCATCATGTAAATGTACCATAGTTTTTTGATCCATTCATTTACTGATGATGGGCACTTAGGTTGCTTCTAGCACTTGGCTATTGTAGATTGTGACAAACAACCCAATTAAAAAATGGGCAAAGGATTTGAACAGACACTTATCTGAGGAGGATATACAGAGGGCCCAATGACATATGAAAAGATGCTCAGCATTGCTAGCCATCAGAGAGATGCAAATTAAAACCACAATGAGATACCACCTCACACTGGTCAGAATGGCCATCATTAATAAATCAACAGACGAGTGCTGGTAAGGATGTGGAGAAAAGGGAACCCTAGTGCAGTGTTGGTGGGAATGCAGACTGGTGCAGCCACTGTGGAAAACAGTATGGAATTTCCTCAGAAAACTAAAAATGGAACTGCATTTTGACCTGGCAATTCTACTGTGGGGATTATACCCTAAGAACACTGAAACACCAATCTAAAAGAATCCATGCACCCCAGTGTCCAACTGTTCTTTTTTAATTTGAAAAGAAAGGTCTGTGTATATGTGTCTGTGATGACCCACGATACTTGGTGTCACATCTAATCCACGCTGCCCGCCTGCAGAAACACGCTGCTGAAACCCAGTACTGACATCGTGAGGCACAGAGTATTTAAATTTTGCCAAATTCTCCATAAGAATTAAGCACTTACTTATTGGTACACAAACAACACAACCAAACTGATGCTAACATTTGGTTAGTGGCTGCCAATTTACACCTATGTTCTTCATTCATATATTTCATGTATTCTTTAGGGTCTTAATTTCTTGGAAAAATAACCACATTTCCAACAATTTATAAAGCATCTCACATTTTTAGTTGGGGCTGCCAAACAGGCAATTTTGAAACCACAATATGCATTTTCCAGAAGCCCAACTCAAAGCTGTGTGTATTCAATATATGTTAACAATGAGTGCTTGCTATTAACTATCAGTCCTGAGACACGCCACCTCTCATTTCTTGCATTTACTGTCTGAGTGGGAGGAACAATTTAAATGGGAAGCAGCTGCAAGAACAATGAACAAGTCCAAAGCCAAGTGACTTACAGAGTTGAGTAGTAAACTACACGGTGCAACTAACAATTGTATTAAGAAATGACAGGTGTGATCTAAGTTGACTACCTTCTACAATTAAAGATACAAAAAGCTAACCTTACAATAAAAAATACCCTATTAACACAATGGACTATAGGAGATATTTTCCCTGCCTCCACCCCACTTTCTTGGAAACAAATTAAAAGGAGCTAACTGAAATTTAAAATAGACTTATTTTGTTCTTTTGATGGCAGCCCACCTACCTCTTTCTTTCCTTTCTTCATAGAAACACGACTGCAAGTTAAAAAACAAAAACAAACCCCAAAAGCAGGTATATTAGCTTTCTGCTGGTGTGTACCAAGGATAAACTTAGTGGCTTAAAACAAGAGAAATTTATTACCTCCCATCCTGGAAGTGAAGAGACCTGGCACAGCATGACCCTCTCTGCTCAAGGTCTCACAAGACAGAGAAATCAGGGTGTCAGCTGCATCACGTTCTTGCCGGGGGGGCCTGGGGAGAATCTGCTTCCGGACTCCCTCAGGTTGGTTGTCGAATTCAGTTCCTTATGATGGTACAATTCGGGCCCGTTTCCTTGCTGGCTGCCCCCATTCTCGCCTTGGACTCCCCTCCTTCTCAAAGTCAGCTGTGGTGAGTTTGCTTCCCTGAATCCCATTTACCAGGAACAGCCAGTCCCTTTTAAGACCTCACCTGATTGGCTCAAGACCACAACCTCCCTATCTTAAGGTGAACTGATTTGGGACCTTAATTACCTGAGCAAAAATCCCCTACAGCTGCATGGAGGTTCGTGTTCACTGGGAGAAGATGTGTGCACGCCAGGATGGAAACCTTGGGGGCCACTGCAGAATTCTGTTTCCACCAGCAGGCAAATCAGGGTTATCACCTCTCCAACGGGAATTCGACTTGATCACCATTTTGGATTTGTGCCTCTTCTAAAATTAAACTTTCTTGACAAGAGGTCTGCTGTTCAGAATTCACAGCTGAAATGGACCTTTGAGATCATGATCTTTCAGGTTCCATCCAGCTCTAAAGCTGTATTTACCAAATATCAACTTTTAAAAAGGGAAAATATTCCATCTCCTTAGAGAAGTGTGATATTTGAATGATGTAACAGGGTACTTAGTTTCCTGGTTAGAGTAAGTTATCACTTTTATTTTAATTTTAGTTAAAGTTTCTGCAAATGTCTTAGCATTTCAATAAATGAAGTGTCTTCATGCTTCCCCTAACCCCCTTAGATTCTATACACTAGACTATTTTTTTGCTTATGTTCTTAAGTTCTTTATTTACATAGTTAAGAGTTTTATTGTCCTACAAAATTACAGACACTCCCGAATTCAAAGACTAATGTATTAAAATGAATTCTGTTATCTTATAATAAGACCTTGTCACCCTGCTTTTGCATAATTTGCAAAAAAAAAAAGAAGGCAGAATTCACCATTGTTACCCTGAACTTGAATGTTGACTTGACATTCCGGAACTTTGACATAACTTAATCCAATTCACATTTACTGAGAGGTCATACTGTTGACATGTGAGGTTTGACACCAGACCATATGTTTCTGAGGGGCATTTGTTTTTACCTGAAACACACAGCACAATATTTAGAGCTCACTAGGTTCTCACATGTGTCCAGAACAATGACAGAAACTGTACAGGCCCCTCTTTCCAGGAGCTTATCCTCCAGTGCAAAAGGCGTCAGCCCAGGGAGACCCATTTGGTCTGCTAACCCACAGAGCTGTCAGGTACTAAATACGTGTTGTTTTAAGCCACTACGTTTGTGGTGATTTGTAATTGTGGCCACAGAAAACTAACTCAGGGTCGCAGACTTGGGTTTAGCTCCAAAAAGGCTTCATGGCGGTGGCATTTCATGAGAAATGAAAGGCCTGGTGCATCGAAGGAGCCAGGTGCTGTTACTAATCACTGCTACTCAAAGTGTGGTCCCTTCTGAACAGCATGGTGGAGACCGGCCTTCTGCTGGAAATGCAAAATGTCAGGCTGGACCCCAGACGTACTGAGCCAGAGTCGGCAGGTTAGCAAGATCCCCAGGTGATCTACATTCACATTAAAGTTGGAAAGGCACTAAATTCGATTTATTAAAAATTACATTAAAATGTGGAGAAATCTTTGGTACTTCTTCCTGACACACAAGGTTGCTGGAAAAAAAGTATTTAAACACACCACAAAAAGGATTCTAGACATTTCTACTTCTCTTAAATCACACCGAAAGCCCTTCAGTAACATCCATTTACCCCTGCCTGCAGAGGGTTTTCCTTCTTTGAAAATTCCCATGAGTTGAAAGATGATACATGTCAAACATTTTTACACCTTTAGAATCCCTGGAATGGTACTCACAGAGCTGGGTTGTGGGGGACAAAACAATTTCATTCACATAATACCTTTTCTTTAATGACTTTAATATAAAAGACAGCAATGTTCAATATTTCACATAATATTAAAAAGTTTTAAAACCCTCTAAGTATTTAATGAAAATAAATTTATTGAAGGATAGCAACGACTACAAAATTAATACTACCAAATCATTACTGGTGCCTTTATAATTGAAGGGTAGGTGGAGAAAATACCAAACAAAAATACGAACATTTAAAACTACATTTTATCCAGCCTTTATCTTTTTGCTAATTCTTATATATATTAGAAGATATAGTCAAGATTTTTCTAAAGATATTCGACTAAAGTAACACTTCACAGACTTTATAACAGCCCTCCAGCAACTACACGACACGCGGATCTTCCCACCTGTTCAGAGATTTAACAGAGGGACCCAACAAGTCTCTCTAGAAGATTTGACTAAAGAAGAGAACATTAACAGAGAGTGAGGATGGTGACCAGAATAAGAAAATCAGTATAATCAAGAAAGATATAATTATTCATTACATAATTGCAGCTTGTTAGATGATGCAACTCACTAAGTAAGTTGACTGCATGATGATGGGAAGGGGTAATGTAAATCAAAGACCTGCTTTTAAATCTCATATAATAATCTCATTTCAACCAACCAACCTGTAAAGTACAAGCACTGGATCCATTAATGTTTTAACACAGGTTACAATACAAAGGTCACACTATTAACAATACATCTTTTTCTTTACTGTGCACAATTGAAGAAAACTTCACGAGTGTGCACTGTGGGAAGTTATGGTCAATGTATACAGTACAGACAAAACAGGCACGTCCGTCATTATGTTTTTAATAAATAAAAGCGCACGAGAAAGAAAGACAATAAGCAGCACCTGAAGCCTTTGACATCTGTAACTAAATGCTGGTACCCAAATGGCTAACTGGTTAAGTTTCACTAAGAGGCGCAAAAAAAGAGCCAATTTTTGACTTAACATTTTAATTCTAGTAGAGACAAGAGCTTGTCTGGGCTTACAGTCCTGTCGCCTGATGGTGAGTAGAATACGTCCTTCAAATGTCCTATACTTTGGAAAGCAGACCCGACTCTGGAGCACTCGCCTTAATTAGGTTCTGGATTTCCTTGAACTTTGGATGGTCTTTATCGGCCACCAGCTGTAGCAGAACAGCCTCGCTGGTGGTCACGATGATCCCAGTTCGAGCAAGACGCTTTAAGAAAGAAAAACAAAGACAGATCGAGATGTAAGCATGAGAAGAAACATCAGGTTAAAACAGCAGAAGGCATGCTGAGACACAACAATTAGCATTCTCTATTAATACCACGGTCCGTAGCCATACTATCAAACTGAGTGATGGGGACGGACTTCAAACTACCCACACCACGCACCTGCTGGGATCGTTCCCAACATTATACTATGAGATGGAAACAAGGAGAAGAAAACAGTTAGCCAGGGAGAGACAGGAAATCAAGGCTAATGACTGTAAAACTTTTGGAGACCGTTCTGTGTGGCGTAGGCCCAGCTCCCATTCGGAGATGCACAGGACCCATGCCCATGGACAGGTTCTCCAGTGGGGAAGCAGCCTGCATTGTACCTAGGCCGTTTTGAGACTTGCTTTCTGCTAAAACTCCCTCACCCTGAATTGAGACAGCAAGTGTTCACTGTAACTTCCTAAAGTCTGTGCTACGCCTCCCCAGTATGGAGTGTAACTGGTTCAACCACTTTTCCCTTTTTATTTGCAAATATCCCTCTTCTGTGCTGTGATTAGCGGCATCCTCTCCTTTGTTGTCTGTAAAAGGTCACCACCTAAAGTGAACCTGTGCACAGTGCATGAGGACCTTTACCTATCGTGCCCAGAAAAGCAACAAAAGCCTGTCAAGACAAGGGTCTGCACACTCTCCCCTTGAGAGTGGCCGAGGTGCTCTGAGGCTTTTTCTCCTCTTGAGAGAGAAACCACGCTGTCCCTTTTCCTCTACGGGACTCAGCAGTCCACGTGAATTTCTCCATGTGAATTTCTCGTATCTCATCCA
This sequence comes from Artibeus jamaicensis, assembly GCF_021234435.1. Lineage (NCBI taxonomy): Eukaryota > Metazoa > Chordata > Mammalia > Chiroptera > Phyllostomidae > Artibeus > Artibeus jamaicensis. Next base: position 20,374,531 of record NW_026521818.1, on the reverse strand, counting down.
CAATGTTGTGGACCCCACCAGCCGGGGTCCGCATCATAAAACAATGACTTTCATTTCTTTTCTGTGTCTACAGACATGTGGTATGTAGCACGTGTGTCCTTCCACCAAGTAAGAAATGACTGGCGGTAGAAGAGCCACTGTGAGGTTTCAGAATGTGCCTCAGGATGGTAACAGAACCACCACTGCCGCCACCATCACTGGCCTTTTGGAATCCCTAAAGCAAAGTATATAAGTTAAGGTTGTGTAATTTCAATGACAGGTCAAAGAAACGTCCTTGCCAAATTGCTCCAGTGGAATCAATAAAAGAACTAAGGAGAGAAATTTAAGGAGGGGGAGGAGGGAAGGAGTGGAGAGTGGGAGGGAGAGAAGAGAGGGAGGGAGGAAGGCAAAGAGGAGAAAGTGGAGAAAATGGGATGGGGAGGGGGAAAGGAGGAGGGAGGTTAGAAGAGAATTCTGGAGTAGAGATCCATTTTTTGGATGTATTAGTTATCACAAACCCTAGGCAAAAAATCAAACAAATAACAACAAAACGGGCCAACTGTTATCCCAAGAAACATCCACTGTAAGAACCATGGAAGATGAGGTGGTTAGAGAAATTCTAGGCAAGTCAGAGGAAAAGACCCAGGTCCGTCTCTCCGCAGAAAGGAGCTGCTTGAGTAGCCAGGACACACATCCCTGTGAGCAAAAAAAGCAAATCCCCCTTCAGATGGTTGCAGAGCCACAGGCCCAGCCTTCCCACTGGCAGACCCTTTCCTGTTGTCCCCAAGGACACAGAAGGAAGCATGAGCAACAGCCTGCTTATGAGAAAGCAAGTGTGGACCTGGACAACCGGACAGCAGGGAGCACAGAACAGGTGACCAGGACTCTACAGAAATCAAAAACCAGCCAGGAAAACTGTAGGAAAGAGGAAGAAAAAAGCAAGGCTGCCGGTGTCCTTTACGTTGGGTGTTACCTCTTGAGTTTTTTAGACTTTTGGAAATGAGTTTCCTCTTCCTTGCTTTTCAGTCAACTTATGATACCATATCAAAACCTTTAGAAATCTCGCCCTGGCTGGTGTAGCTCAGTGGATTGAGCACAGGCCTGTGAAGCAAAGGGTCGCCGGTTCAATTCCCAGTTAGGGCACATGCCTGGGTTGTGGGCCAGGTCCCCAGTAGGGGACACAGGAGAGGCAACCACACATTGATGTTTCTCTCCTACTTTCTCCTTCCCTTCCCCTCTCTCTAAAAATAAAAATTTTTTTAAAACCCTTAGAAATCTCAAAGGACTGTGCCCTCGACTATGCCCTGGCCGGGTGGCTCAGGCGGTTGGAGCATTGTCCTATATACCCAATGTTGCAGGTTTGATTCCAGGTCAGGGCGCATACTGGGGTTATGGGTTTGATCCCTAGTCAGGGCATGAATATTTCTCTCTCTCCCTCCCTCCCTCTCTCTCCACAAGATCCTCAGGAGAGAATTAAAAAAAAAATCTCAAAGGACTATGAGCCTGCTTCTGACAGAAGGGCAGGAAATAAATACAGACCGGCTGCAGCCTGGCTGTGTATGACCAGTCGCTCAAACCTGGCTCTCGCCCCCCGCGGCCAACTGGCTGGCCTGCCCTGCCTTTCTTACTGCTCATTGCCAAGTCAACGGACTCCCAACGTCCAGCCTGAATCCAAATCTCACTGAATCCAAATTTGATGGCAGTGGAAGTGCTTCAGAAACTCGAGTGCCAACAAAAGTCCGTGGTCTAATCTTTCAAGTTCCTTAGTGAGGCAGGAAGGACAGAAAGCTGCCCCCAGGTCTGTGGAAGAAATCTGAAGACACGAGAAGAGCCCGTGTCCCCTGGGTCCTGCTGACCTGGGTGCGGTGTGCTCTAGGCACAGTGGTGGGCTAGGCTGGGATGCTCTGGGCACAGAAACACACTTCAGTAAAAACTAAAACCTACCCAACAGTACTTAGTTTCAAGACTGACACATGGCCAATACTGATTGGATTAAAAAGTGAGCCAACAATCTGAGTAGGGGAAGGCGTGGCACAGTTAATGCAAAGTGATTAGATCAGGCTCTTGGACCTTTCCACAGTGCCCCATGGGAAGGGGGCAGAGCAGGGAGAGAACAGCAGCAGTTTTCCCAGCCCTGGGTGGGTTCCTGCTTCCCTCCCTGAGCTACAAGGGCGCCTACAACACTGCTCCCAAACTCACTTTCTCTCCTGGCTCAAACAGGGCCAATGAAAACTACAGCTGTTTTAACTGCGCACGGGTACAGGGCTAATACTTTCCCAAAATTCTTCCCTTACATCAGTCCAACTAGGCCAAAGGAAAGGAACGATTTGTCTGACCCACAAACTAAAAAATGCAAGAGCACAAAGCCTGGACAGCCTCAGAGAGAGCAGAAGAAAAGGACAAACCCATTAAGTTTCCAAGCAACATTCACAACTCCCCAGAAGTACAAAGACATCAACTTCAAGAGAGGGTTTTATTCTATGTTACTTCGCATTAACTCCACAATTATTTGCTGAAAGAAACGATGCCTGACAGACAGTAGGTGCTCGAAAATTTCTGTTGAATAAAGTACACAACGCAGACCCTGGCAAAGAAGTGTCAGTAATGGCAACTACAAACCTTATTAGTATAATAATCTTAACGGGCAATACAGGTGCTCCCAGGAATTCTCCTCTGTAGTTGTATTCTAAAGGAACAGAGAAAAAGGGGGGCTAGCAGATTGCTGTTTACCTTTCCTAGTCATAAAATAAAAATTAACATCTCTCCCAATAATTTAGGGACAAACTGAAACACTTCTATATCACATTCAGACTAAGAAAAAAAAATCCGAAGCGTAACACGTCTCCCCCACTACCACCAGTTCCTTCTTCCCTTCCAACCTCCTCGCCTGAATCCAAGGCCATGCTGTTTGCTTCCCGCTCTTCCCTAGACCATACTCTTCCCTTCCCTCCTTCAAACTTCTTGGGACTAGGGTCTTGCAAGCTAACACATGCTTATACCTTTCTGACAGGACTAACTTCATGAAGACAACAAGTAACAACCATAAAAATAAAAGCAGCGGCTGACATTTGTGATTAGTGTGTCAGGTACTGTGCCAGGTGCTACCAATATGTTATCTCATTTAATCCTCACAAAAATCCTTCCACGTAGTGAAGATTCGTTCCATTTCACCAATACAGACATTAGGTAACCTGTCCAAGGACACAAATTTACAAAATACCAGAACCTGCACTCAAGCCTGTATGAATTCTCCACTGTTTGGACTCCTAATCACTGAGATTACAGACTACCTCTCAAGGAACGGGGTTCAGATGGTAAATAGCTATGGTTTTACTTTGAATCTCCTGAGAAGATGGAATTGCCAATAATAAAAATCTTCTGTAACAAATGCCATGATAACATGTCTAAAAAACTTAGATGACTGTAGAACAAAAGTCCTTGAAATGTTTTTACAAGCAAGGAAGGGTTTTGTTCCTTGTATGTTTTTAGTTTTCACGTTCTTGGAAATGCTTCCAGTTCCAGACCTCAGCAACACCAGAAAGATCAATGTCCACAGAGAGAAAAAGCTGTGAGCATCTGACAGTGGACGTGTTTAAGCTCAGATTACTAAGGAAATCTGAATGGCAACACTCAGTACCTAACTACCAGAGAACCCAATGGGCTTTAAAATAGTTAAACAAAACTTTATAATAAAACTATTTCCACCTGTAATCCCAAAACAGGACTCACTCCTTCAGGAAAGAAACAGTGAAGGGCTGGCCAACCAGGCCTTAAAACCAACGTAGCTGCCAGCCCTCCGCACTGACCCTTCTCTCCTCTGACACTTTCTGCCCCACCCCACCGCCCCGGGGAAGACTGTGGGCCACCCAGAGAAAAGTATGATCGCTTAAAGAACTTGGCAACTCAATCCACATGTACATTACTGTAAAAATTATTACAGAATTAGAATTAAACATGAAAGAAAGAGGGAGGGAGGGAAGGGAAGAGGGAGGGAGGGTCCATCTCTACAATATGGAGTGAATGTTTCAAAGGACTTTGTGCTCATTTGCTTTTCCCTAGTCTTGGAATTGGAAATGCTGAAGTATGACTACTGTTATGCAAGACTGACATAAAGTCATCGACTCCCCAATTCTAGGATATACATCGTGGCACTCCAGTGCAGAAAGGCACGGAAAACTCTGTGTGAGTGGTATCCAGTCAGACATACTTCCTGTCCCCAGGAATTCAAGTCTTGGGAAACCTAATATGAGGCTGAACCCGGCCCACTGTGCCCCAGGCTTGGCGAGACCTTGGTTAAGTTAAACCTTGGTGAGCTGTTTTTAATTTGTAAGTCTCTGCATGGCCTGGATTAAGTTTACTGGAATTCCTCTTAGTTCACGCACAAAACTACAGTAAAGTTATAAAGAAGCTCTTGGCATCACAAGTGATCTCTCTAAGGAGAGACCAATATAAAATAGGACATGGCAGTGAGACCTTAAAGGTGGGTCAACTTACAGGCCTGGCCCTGGAAATCAGTGAATCTGACCCTGTCCAGCCAAGCTCAAATTTGAGAGGTAAGTCTCTCATTGCTGTTAAATATTCAATGCTCCTCAAACTTATTGGGAAAACTTGGTAAATGATTTATTTTGCAGCAGGACAGTTACCTCGAGAGCAAACATCCTGTCCATCATGCTTCTAGATGAGGTGGCGTCAGCAACAATATGAACCTCAATACCTCGGCCAACGAGCTCCAGAGCTGTTTGTTGGATGCACACATGAGTCTAGGAGGAAAGCAAGAAATCGTACGTGATCACGCAGTAAACTCAAAGTATCCTACAAACGTGCAACCACAGTACAAAGCAGGAAGAGCACTACAGGTCTAACAATGCTGTCCTCCACCTAGCATTGCCTGTAATTTGTTAGATGATCTTGAGCACAAACAGCATCTCTGGTTTTGGTTTCCACTTTGTAAAGCTAGGAACTGGATTACATCGATGTTCCTCATACGAGGATCCTTGACCATATTCTTAGAGCTCTGTGAGAAATTTCTAAAAGATTCTCCTCTGTGTCATCTGGATGACCTTCACACAGCTGATGAATACCACTCAGTTTTGATGCCGCTCACAGTTGGGTTTATTTCTGAATTCACACCGAGTGCCTAACACAAAGAATGAGTCTGCAGTACTGCAGACTGAGAAAGCAGTGGGAAAACTGAGTGGTTACAAGGCAGTCGGGAGTAAAGACAGATCAAGTGAAAAATAACTTGTGACACAGGCAAAAAAATACCCAGTATATATCACCAGCAAGTATATTAAACGGGTTCCATCTTTCTTAGGACTAACTTGTATATCGTTAGTGGAAAACTCAGAGTAAAAGCTTGCTCCACCAATAACTGGATTATACAACAAATGAAAGCAGATTTCAGTTAAGGCCGTGATGCTAATCCTTATCCTTTTATGACAAGAGAGCTCTGGAGAATTACCAACTGACATCTCATTAAAATTAGCACTGGAGGACTGCCCAAAGATGATTTTCATCAGGCGTGAGGTCTGAGGATGATGAAGGAGCAAAGAGTGCACAAGTCAGTTAGTTAATAGCATTTGGTGTGACATTTATACAAATGGGCTTCCTCTCCACGGTCATTATTGAGATATTCACATGTATACCTAAACCAGAAACAGCTTTCTCCTGTTAAAACCCTACTACTGAAACATCAAAAGTGTATTAATTAAACATTATTTGGATTTCACTGTTTCTATGATTTTTAAAATACTTAAAAATTTTTAGTTTGTTGTTGAAAAGATATGAATAAACACACATTCTATTTGTATGTGTCCAAAAAAACCAAACAAAAAATCATTTTAATCAGCATTAGGACTCCATGAGGATTTTTTCCTTGAAAAGGTTATATATATGTTTCAAGTGTCAGTGACAATGAACTACATGACTTCTAAGGTTTTTCTAGAGCAAAAATAGGATCCAAGGTGAAATCTTACAACACAAATAAAAATAATGCTTTCAGTGAAAATGTGTTCCAAAAGTAATGGTTGAAAGTAAAGACTCAAGAATTCGTCAACCTAGACTGAAACCCAGCTCCATCCCTTAACTGTAGCATCTCTGCTTTAGTTTCCTCATCTACTAGTATGAGAGACCAAGATACTGAGCTCAGAGGGCCGCTACACGAGGTTAATGAATTAATACCTACAGAGTTTAGATCAGTGCCATGCAAATAGTCAACACTTAATAAATGGTTACCATCTACCAGGAGTGTCCAACCCTTGGCCCACGATGGCTTATAAATGCGTCCCAACACAAAATCGTAAATTTACTTAAAACCTTGTTTTTGCTCATCAGTTTTTGTTAGTGTTTGTGTATTCACTGTGTGGCTCAAGACAACTCTTCTTCTTCCAGTGCGACACACAGACGCCAGAAGGTGGGACACCCCTGGCAGATGTCACCTGTACCATGGTACTCTACACGCAAAAATGCATTCTGGGATCAAGTTTTCTACAAATGGTATATCCAAATGTAACAAAAGGTACTTACTTCTACTCCAAATAACACAACACTCCTGACTCCAGGAATCTCTGCTAATGCTGCTTCTACTTCTGGAAGTACCATTGAAAACTTGGTCTTTGGAAGGACCAGTTTTACACCTGTTAAATCAATTTCTTGAACAGTGCTTCCAAGACCTTTAGGGTACTGTTCTGTTACAATAACTGGAATTCCTAAAATCCGAGCCCCTTGTAACTGAAAAAAAAAACAACAACAACACATAAACAAAAAACCCACAGGTAATTAGCAATACACATATGTGTGTATATATGATGTAGCTAATGCTTCAGTAAATAGGAAAACACAAACATACCAATCTTTGTCCCACACTAATGATATCCCCAAAATATTTGATGGCTGGTCTGAACCTTTCTTGCATATCACAGCAGAAAAACACGGTGCTCAACGGTGTGAGATTTCCCAAGGTAGTGAGCTGAGGAAAAAAGGAAAAAAAAAGTGATTTAGCTCTCATTATACAATGACATTTGTTTTCAGTGGAGGTCAATAAAGAAAGAGAACTGTTCCTATGGTTTGACCCAGCAGTAAATTTCTACACCTATTACCCAAAAGAAATGATTTAAATTACAGGAAAAAAATTATTCACAAAGATGATCACTGCATTGCTTTTAACACTGAAAATTAGAAATAAATGCAGGGCCAGCAATACAGAAATGACTTCACAAATTTTAACACATTCACATGGCGAAACATTTTTTAGCTAATTAAAATAGTAGATGTATATATGCTCTCAAAAACTATGAACCACCTAAAAAGAAATGCTTATAATCTAATGTTAGTATTAAAAAACAGAGCACTATTCAACAGTATTTCAATAATGTAAAAAATGTGAATAAAAAGTAGAAGCAAATATATGAAAATAATAGGTAGTTAATAGTCAGGGGTATCAATTTTCTCTTTATGCCTTTCTTATATTTTCCAAGTGCTACTTCAAAAACATCTCCTGAATGCTATTTAAAAATATGTATTACTTTTATAATAAAAACAAGTGTTACAACAGTAAAAAACTTGATGATGGCACTGCTCACAAGTACAAAGTAAAATTTAAAATAATCTGTAGGGAGACCATGGAACATAAAACAAATCCAGATTTACTGCCTGTCACCAAGACAGAAACATCACGATGCTCTTACTAAGAATAACTAATGAGTTCACGGAGACTGCAATGAAGTGATAACAAGCACATCACCACTGTTAAATGGACAGACATCAATTTGATGCCTGTGTTTTAAAACATATTTATCAAAACCAGGAAAGCCAATGACTTTAGATGTAAATTGGGTGCTAGATTGCCAGGCTTTGCATTGCTGTCGTTCATTACTCTAACAACTTGGGCCCAACGTGAATCTACCAGAAAGTGAAAAATCACTACTGAAAACAAGAATTTAACCTCCCCAGATTCTTAAAAGTCCATGGTGCTGTTCTTTCCACCTTCTCAAGTTACAGAAAGCTGTCAAGGTTGCAGCCTGGTCCCAAATGAACCCACACCACTACTCTTCCTAGTCACCCCCAGGCCTCCCCTCCTTTTACTCTAAAACCACCTGCACCTGATAATCACGAATAGTTTTCTATAGGAACCTGTGCCCCAATTACACGGTGGTGGCTTCACCACCAGCCCGGCCTTAGGCTGCCTTAGTGCCTCTGTGCACGGCATTCCCTCAGCAAGCAATTACTATAGGAATTAAATGAATCATTAAAAGAAATCTTTTATCCTTAATAGCATGACTATTCTCATCAGCTTTCACTTTACTCATCTATGTCCTGGTCTGAGGGACACTGGCACTTTAATCTCCTTCTGGTATCAACTCCACACATGTGCACTTATTAACCACGTGCAGTGCAACACCAAGTTCACGTCAGAATGAGCGCCTTCTGTAATTCGAACACTATGTACAGGGGGTTTCTACTCTGCCAATAAAGTATAATTAAAATAAATATTCAAGCCTTTGAAATTATATACTCTATCTTTGGCTGCTTCCTTAAAATTTTAGTGGAAGTATTATGCCATCATTTTAGTCATTTTTTAAAAGCAATGAATTACACACACACACTCAGGGGACCATTTTAAAAAGAGTCACTTTTTATGTCAGCGTACTTTAAATTCTCAGTAAACATTAAATCCTGGTTACAAAGGCTCCAAATGTATACATTTTCTTCTTGTAAATTTGAACCATATAAATTCTCCTTAGTCATTTGCCATGTGTTTAGGGCCCACTATGAAAAGCAGTTTACCTGCAACTGGCCCATTTCAAATTACAGTGAGGCAACCCAGCCAACCTCGCCCCTCCACGACAGGGAAAACCAGCAAGCACGCAGAGTCCGACTCCAGGCAGTTGCATAATTGTGTTGGACGGCGGTGCACTAACACAGTTTCTACCTGCTTAGATCTCCAGACTCTCGCAGATCTCATCTCGGACTGCACCGATTAACTCTACACATTCCTAATCGGTTTGGTTGTCTGGATTCTAAATTCACAGATGGTTATGAACAGCAAATGCAAACGCAAACTGCTGCAGATAGGCAAACGGACAGATGTAAGAAATGAGAGATGACAGAGAAAAGATTCAATATGCATTAAAAGCATATCAAAACTTGTTCTACAATCTAGACCTCTAGTGAAGGAGGAACAAGCTGTACAAAACTTATAAATTGGGACAATATCATTTTAGCACACCCATTAGGAAAATGTTAAAATTATATTAACATTTCGGGACTACAATATAAAATGGTAAAAATGTTCAAACCTATTTTGGATACCTGAAGAAATAAAACCTCACCTACCCAGAAATCCGAAATATTCAGAGTTGCAGTTTACTGGGGCTCCTGTTACCTGGGCTTCCAGTGGTGAGGTGTCCTGTTCTGGGCAGGGGACCTCATTGGAAACATGTCGTATTAGAAAGAGACTGAGGTCAGAAAATGCAGCCCTAAAATCATCACCTCTCTGCAAAACCCTTCTAGATTAGGAGCTCATCACCTACAAACCTTCATAAACAAAGAAAGAAACCAAAGGGACAAGGTGGCAAGGCACATTTCGTGCACAGATAACCAGTTGTAATCCAGTGAGCAAAAATGCCTGTTGTCTCCTCTCAAGGAGCTGGAGTTTAACTCTTGACATTGCCTTGAATGTGACCTGCACTTAGTTTCTTTCCTCAGAGTACAGCACAGAGGGAAGAGAGTAACCGGGCAGTGGAGAAACCCGGCAAACACGCCCTAACCAGATGAACAGGAAGGTAATCAGTGATGTCATGTTGCTAGTATGTGGTCTTGATATAATGTGGGAACGACCTTCGTAGTCCTCTTCTCAAAACCCACAACTCCAGCCAGTCTAAGCATGAGGGAAAAAAAAATAAGATAGACCAAAACTGAGGTACAGTCTACCAAATTATCTGACCGAAACTCCTCCAAGGTGTCAAGGTCATCAAAGACAATGAAAGTCTGGGAAACTGTCAAGAGCCCAGAGAAGACTAAGGAGACATGACAACGAAATGTAATTAGTATCCTGGATGGGATCCTGGAACAGAAAAAGGGTGACAGGGAGAAGCTAGTGAAATGAGAACAAAGTGTGGAGTTCAGTTAATGCACTAATATCGGTCCCTCAGTTGGGACAAATATGCCACGGTGATGGGGGGGAGCCACAGTAGACACAGGTATAGAGGAACTCTGTGCTATATTTGCTGTAAATCTAACACTATTCTAAAGTAAAAAGTTTGGCTTTTTAAAAAAGGTCTCCCCAGGCCTTTTTAGTAGTTAGGGAAAGAGATGGTACTTTACGGATAAACTCCATACCTTACAAGCCAAGAAAGAGGCTTTGAGGCTACAAACAAATAAACAAATAAACAAAACCAAGCCTGAAAAACTTTAACCATGACCAACCAACTATCCATCCACCCCAAATCCACATGAATCCCAAAAGCTTTTGTTAAAGCTTTTATAGCTTTAGGGTTTTGTTAAACCTGACTATAGTTCAGGGACTTCTCTGACTCATGAATTTCTCTTAAAACCTTATAGACAACTACAAATGCTGCTTATAGCCAAACATTTATATCCTGCAGCCACGAGACAGCAAAACAAAAGTGGACTTGACCGAAAGCATTCACAAGCAGAAGTGCAGCATTACAGATAAATGCACACTCAGGAAGCATGAAGAATCACATCTAAAAAAACAGGCATGTATATCTACACAGCTTCATACACCTCTGTATATCTACACATATCCCTACAACATATACATACATAAATAATATATACTTCAATACACATAGTTAAATACAAAGAGCTGATCATAGCCACTGGCTTCCTTAAGCAAGAGTTTAAGAGATCAATTCCTAGTATAAATGTTTTGTCCACTTTCTTAAGAACTGTCACAGCTGGGGTGTGACCTTCACATTCATATCCAACAGCCTCTCCATCCCACGTGCCACCATTACCATTATCATGGCAGCATTCATCCTCCCTCACGACCACGTGTGTTCAGTTTTCTTTTCTTGCTTTTTCTTTCTTGATGCCGCCAGATCTTTAGTGTTAACATTCCCAGTTGCTTAGATCGTTTTTGTTTGTACTTTTGACATTTTTTACTCTATTTTTTCCATCCCCCCTTATGCCCTCTTCCACCTCCACACCCTACTCCCGCCTCCAATCACCACACTATAGTCTGAGCTCCATTTTCTAACAATGGCTTCTACCCCCCCCACCAAGGAGTCTGTCCCCTCCTTGCTCCATCCCCCGTCGTTATTCAGGACAGGCACATACAGGGTGACTGGCCCTGCTTAGTGATGAACTGTGCACCAGGTCTCTTCTCTCCATAGAAGTAATACACGGCGAATGCCACAATGTTGAATTGAGTCCCCCGAAATTCATACATTGAATTCCTAACCCCCAGTACTTCAGAAAGTGCCTTTATTTCAAAACAGAGTCATTGAAAATGTAATTACTGGTCGTTAACATGGATTAGGGTAGGTGCCTAGTCTAACATGACTGGCATCCTTATAAAAAAGGGCAAATTTGGATTGAGAGGACTTGTGACCAGAAGGCAGAGATCAGAGTGACATGTTTGTAAGCCAAGCAATGCCAAAGAGTGCCAACAAATCACCAAAAGCCGGGAGACAGGCAGGGGACCATCTTCACAGCCCTCAAAAAAACCAACCCCGATCTCTAGCCTGCAGAACTGCGAGAAAGCACACTTCTGTTGCATAAGCCACTACATTTGTGGTACTTTGTTACAGCAGCCCTGCTGTGAACTACCACAGTGAGTAAAATTTGTATCTTTAGGAATGATCATGGTTTGGAATTGTAAATGTGATGTTTTCAAAATTTTGGCAGTCTTTAGTCACAAAATAGGCATAATCTACTTAGGGTCCAGAGGAGGACATAGGGCATCATTATTTCCCTCAGAAGCGTTTCCAAGGAAATCTGCTCACCAGCTACAGTAAGACCTTGCTCCCCTATGAGCTCACTGAAAACAGAGGTCTGTGTGATGTGACTGCCCTGGGTGACAAGGCTCCCTGCACAGCACACACACGCTGTGGACACCGGAATCTGAGTCCAAATCTCCACTTCACTCATTTCAATGACGTGAAATTAGGCAAACCCATTGTGATCTCCAAACCGCAGTTTATTAATCTGTAACAATGCAAGAAAAAGAATCTCTACCTCATGCAGCTATTGCAAGGGTTAAATGAGCTGAGTGTAGTCCATCCATACATGTACTGGGCTATTGTGACACATCTCATGTAGGAAACACACACTATACTCTGAAGTTCAATACGTTAAAGAAACTTTTTCTGAGATGAGGTTAAAAGTACCATTTATTACCAAGATCCCTTAAGAAATACACACACACAGAGCCACAAATATTGCCTAACGTGTTAACACAGCCTGCAGAATTAAGAAAATGATTCACGGAGTAGATTTCCAAATGTCACCAAAAGACTTACCATTACATGATCTGTTCCTGGCAAAACAGGTTTGGGGCTTTTTAATTTAGGCTGCAAAAGAATACTTCTCTGTGCTCCTCCAACATACTCCCATGATAAATGTTCCTTAATCAAAATCACACCATCAAACTAGCACGCCCAGGGGAAGCAGATTCCTTTTCCTCTTCTTTACAAACCCTGCCTTCGCTCCCTTCCCACCAGGAACTCTGGGATCTCTTCTAGCTATAAAATGTCTATGCCTGTGTCTAAAATAATAACAGTGGTAATAAACTTCCAAAACAGTGAAAGCTGGAGCTGAATCCCTTCCCAATTAACCACCTCAGGAAAAGGTCAAGATAACCTTCCCAGGGAAGCTCTTATCTCTGCCCACACGGAGCTGCCAGAGCCTTCCCCTCTACGTGCGGAGGCCAAACCCTCTCACTGTCGTCTACACCAGGGCCATTTCTTCCACTCTTCTACTGGGGCTCCGCCTTCCCTGGTGACAAGCTGGAAAACACTGGAGGTGGAATGACACCAAATTTACAGGAGTGTCCAGAGATGAATGTTTCTATTAGTTAAAACATGGGAACTGCCTTTTGGAAAATCTAAACTTGTAAGTCATAAAAATGACCCAAATTCCTACTGCATAATCCTCTCATTTACATTTCTTCCCCCAGGTCTCAAAATTCCTTGGACTTCAAGCATTCTGACGAAGCTAAAGACACATAAACTGTGCTTGAAACAAGAGCTCTCCTCAGCAGCCTGTAACAGAATATTTTAGAAAAGATGACATTAAGAAGTTACTACAGCCTACTATTGGCAATAGGGGTCTTCAAGTCTGCCTACAACTGCTAACCAAACAGGGGTGCACAGTGGGGCAACAAGCAACCACTGTTTTACAAGGTCACTAGCAATGGCAGTCAGAACAAACAGGAGAGCAAACTCAGACCCCTATGTAAATGGAGAATCCATTTTAGAACACACACTATGTGAGCCAGGGCCACAGAGGCTCTGAGGCCTACGTTTGGAGAAAAATAAGTCATGTTATTTAAGCACCAGCCTACATGTGGCTAAACCTAGACTCTGTCCCTGCGTCTGGGAGAAGGGGCCTAGGATCCCAGTAGTATGGCCACCCTGAGTCTAAGTGACAGACCATCTATTCCAAAGAACAACAAACATCATCAAAACAAATGATACTACAAGCTTCAGTGTGTGGCTTATTTTTCATTCTCCTTGATATTTTCAGAATTCTACGGTTGGCTGTAAGGAAGAACCTTAGCATGCTTTGCTATCTCCACCATTACCGTGGAGCCTTGAGCAGTTCCCTGTATGTTCTGCTCTTCTGAAAAATAAAGAGTTAGATGCGGTAAGGAGCTTTGGCTCTTATTCATGTCGGCATTCACCTGCCAGGCAGTTATAGCCGCCACTCAGATGTTTGTGGAATGAATATGATCTCATCTAGCCATAAATGGTCCATGTCCCTAGGATTATACAGCTGTGTTCTAAACAAGTATGTAAAATGGCCATGAAAAGAAATAGCTTCACTTTTCTTCTGAGAGAGTGTGTGTATCTGTATCTTCTCATATAGATAGAAATAAGTATCAAGTATATGAATATGAAGTGGGACCCCCCAAAACCCTGGAATTATCTTCTGGAGGGCAGACCCCTTGTAGTACAGGCTTCCCCTACTAGGTGAGAGTTCTAAGAACCCATCTGTATTGGTGTACCAGCAGGTGTTGTTCTGAGAGGCTGTATTTGGCTTCAGTGATTATTCTGGAGACTCTTTCAATGCCCATTTCACGATGGGTGATTTACAACTTCACCTGCCCACAAGGGGCTGAGTGTTCAGGAGTTTTTGACCAAAAATGGCATAACTCCCTTGCTCCTCCCTCCCTATTCACCGGATCTCACCAGAGTGACTTTTGTTTCCCCCGATGAAAAAAGTCCTCAAAAGAAAACATTTGACCAACATGGAATAAGTGAAACAAAAAATGGCACAAGTATCAAAAGGCATCAAAATCGATGAGTTCAAAAACTGTTTTAAGCAGCGGAAAAAACATCCGGTAGGTGTACTGCATCAAACGGAGAGGACTTTGAAGGGGACTGCAGTTTAAACATGTAAGAATAAATACACCACTTTTTAATAAATAAATCCTGGGGGTTTCTGGTCTCCCTTCGTATATGTGGGAAGTGTGTGTGTGCATTTATGTATGTATGTGTATCCCTCCACATTCTCTATTTTCAAGGCACCTGGCTGAAGAAGTCAAAATATTATGATTACTAAAAGAAGGTAATATAAAATGTTCAATATTTAAAAATATAGAAAGTATTATGTAGCAGATACTTAAGAATTCTTGGGCTATTTAGTGAAAACGATTTTTTAAAGGATAAAAAATAGTGTTGTTATTATTTTAAACATAACCATAAAAAATTATATTACTCCTATACCAAGCAAAATATTTCAAGATCCACAAGTGACCTGAATTATATAATGCCTTTTGATAATGTACAAGACACTTCAAGTATACACATATGAGGATGTTTAATTAAAAAGTTGTCAGACCCAGGCCTTGAATTTTTCAAAATAAAAAAATTCTATCTGGGGGGGGAACTGTGGATGGCAGTGGGGCAGGGTGCACTAGTTTGGTATCCCATCTTATTAGGTAACAGCCCACCCTCCCTCCCAACCACCACAGGAAATCACTGAAATCATCACAAAACAGTCTGCATCCTCAGAACGGCTCCAGCCCTCCTCAGTCAGTATTTGGATTCTCGCCTTTATTAATGGATTTTTCAAAGGTGCATCCAACTTCTTAGGTATTTTCGCAGCAGTAATCTAAATAGACTGACAAGGAAGGCTGCAGAGAGGTGGCGGGCATGAAAACTCTTTTTTAAAAAAATTATAGTTTAATTTTTATTTTAAATTTATTTTTCAATTATAGTTGTGACATAGACTGTTATGTTAGTTTCAGGGGTTCAACACAGTGATCAGACACCCCAGTGACTGTTTTTCTAACCACCATGTAAACTCCTGAAGACATGAACGGGGATTAGTAAACGCCTACGAACCACAATCCTCCAAATTCTCCACGGGATAGCTGGGCGTCGGAGACCACCTGCCTTCCTCTAGGTTCTGCAGGAGTAGAAAATGGACCCTTAAAGCCTTTGTCCTCTGAGCACGGGAACGTTATACAGGTTAAAGTACCTGCTTTGGATGCTTCTGGTATGAGTGCTGGGATGATAGGAAACACGACCAATTTCATAGCTGGCTGTAACTGAAAAATAACCAACTGGAGCGTGATCCTGAGAAAACAATACTTCAAACCTTGAATCCCAATTTCAGTTTGGTCTTCCAGAGAAATGGCTTACCAGTTTCTCCACTAGAGGAAAATGTTGGTGTACTACCAATACCTTATGTTTTTTCTTTTCAAAAAGGTAAATCCTCCAGTGAATTTTCTGAAGGTAAACAAACAAACAAACAAAAAAGACTATTAAACAGCCATAGTCTTTTATTAGACTATGGCTTTTAAAAAAGTATTAAAAAGCCATAAAAAATACTCAGGTACAGTAACTTTCTCAGCCAGCACGACCAAGAAATCCTGGTCGAGCGAAAGTTAATATTAAGAGGGCATTGCAGTTCTGGAGTCAAATGGCTTTTTAAATGAGTCGGTTGACAGTTATTAGGAAGAGCTTAAGCAAATGGTTATTTTACTTTAGGTTAGGGGAGGCTTCAAGTCAAGAAACTGGGAAGAGGAGGGGGAAAGGGTCTGACTCCCTAAGTTTTGGGTTCCATCAAGTGGTGAACACAACTCCAGGGAACAAACCCTAAGGCCAACACTGTCCAATAACCTCTTCCCCCACCCTACTTCTGCATCACCCCTAATAAAAACACAGCCTCTATTGCACAGCCCTTTGGTTACGCAGGAGGATGGACTTGCTCCGGGCACACAAAGCGGAGGCGGGCGGCTGTGGACCACACACGTGGGGGCGTTCGCGCGCGCCGCCACCAGGTGGGAGGTCCCCGCCCCCGCCTGGTCCGAGGACAGCTGGTGACCGTCACCTTTGGACGGACACGTTCTCTGGGCCGTCCCCGCCGCTGGCCAGTGCGAGCCACCCTTCCAAAGCCTGCTAGGAGCTCAGGGCCCGGTCCGCGCGGCGCGGGGCACCTGAGGAGCGCGGCGGAGACAGGGACGCACGGGGACTCGGAGGGGCGGCGGGGCGCGCGGCCCTCTCTCTGGACCTACCTGTATCTGCAGCGGCACAAGGCGCACCTTGCAGCGCTCGCTCACCGCGAAACCCTTGGGCAGGTCCACGTACTGGCCCCACTCCTCAGCGAAGAGCTGCACCACGAATTTGCGGTGCATGTCGAGCTGGTCGCCGTACAGGCTGAGGAACTTCTGGATGAGCAGCTCGTAGCCGGCGCCGTGGGGCACGGACGAGGGCCGCGCGAAGACCGAGAAGCAGAAGAGCACAGGGACGGAGCCCGACGGGGCCCCCGCGCCTACGCCGCCGCAGCCGCTGGAGAGCGCCGGGACCGCCGCCTCCTCCGCCGCCATGTTCCCCCGAGCTTCTGCCGGCTCCGCGGCCGCCGCGCCCCGCCTCCCCGCGCCGCCCGCCCGTCCGCCCGCTGGGGAAGGCGAAGGGGCGGGCCCTGGCGGCCGCAGCTGGCGCGCGCTCCTCCCGGCCGCGGAGGTTGGGCGCTGGGTTTGGGGTGCGCGGGGAGGCCAGCGCCTGCGCCAGCCGCCCGGACCGCCCCCTCCAACCCCCCGCTGCAGCGCGGCCGCGGGGCTTTGGGGCGCCCTTTACATCCCGCTCCGCCCACGTTCGAATGAGTGGTGTGTTCTGAGAGTTCAGAGTTGTGCTTGGGGCCACTTGGCGTCTAGTCTGAACCTGCTGCGTTACCTGTTGGCCTGGTGCGGAGGTTTGCAGCCCTTCGCGAAGATGGCAGCAGTAATCCTCAAAGCAGGGGGCCAGGCTGATGCCGTAGGAGCAGCAGAGTTTAAAATGCTAACTTGGGGGCACTGAACGCTCAGAATTTCACGTGTTTGGGTTTTTTCCCCCAGTTCCATGGAGCATTATCTCTAGTAATGAATTTACACTTTCTGAGAGAACTTGATATGGAAACTGCAAAATAGAAAGTGGTTTAAGAGTAAAAATCAGGACTGTATATTTAAGCCGAGGACTTGTTTTTAAGCAAGTTAAAGCGATCACCTTCAGATGAAACAAGTCTTTGCCTTATTAACGCTGTAAGGTACTATAATTTACTGGAATTAGACAAGCCTACACTATGAACCAAGTTTCCTTAATATCAGGTCATGGGAAGATAGACTCATGAGTCTGAACATAAAATTATTTTAGATATTAAGGGCTTCCTGATCTTATAAATTAATAATTTTTAAGGCTTGGTTTCTCAACAGGCGTTGTAGATATTTGGAATAAACACTACTTTTTCATGGGGGCCCGTCTGGGTATTTGTAGAATGTTTCACAGCATCCCTGGCTTCTATCCACTAGATGCCAGTAGCACCCCATTCCTCACTGATCTTGTCAGTCACAAACCATTTCCAGGTAATGCCAAATATAAATTTGTTCCCAGTTGAGAACCGCTGCTTTGAAGTAATGCTAAGACTATCCTTTGGCCTTTATTGCCACTAGTACATAAGCTACTGAAAATGCTGGGGTTTTTTTTTTTTTTTTTGGCTTCTCATTAAACTTTGTTGTCTGAACCCATCAGACCCAAAATGGTATTTTTGCAGATATTACTCCATTGCAAAGTCTTATGTATACAGATGTGCAAATCTGCGCTAATAAGAGAAAAGTAGTTCCCGTAGGCTGACTGATTACAAAAGGTATCTATTCTGGGTGGAGTAATTATGAAAAGTGTTCCTTCCAATCTATAAGACCCAGCTGTCAGAACCCTGTCCTCTGCAGGAGTGCTGCCTGCCACCCAAAACCAAACAGTCATCATCCCTCATCTGACTATAATGTTATTTTCATAAATGGTGCCCATTCTTTGATATTCATACCCTTAAGAGTCACTTACCACATGGCAACCAGAGTAGTACTTTAAACACACACACACATATTTCAGAGTATACCATTTTTCTGTTTAAAATTCTCCAGTACATATAGACCTCAAGAAAATCCAGATGTTGGAATTAAAAAAATAACTTTATAGCAGCTGTTGTAAGTATATGTAAGAACATAAAGCGTGGTCATAAGAACGAACAGATGAAGAATATCAGCAGAGAGATGAAAATTACAAAAAGTAAACACATATAAATTTTAAAATGGAAAAATACAATATCTGGAATAAAAACCACACTGGATAATCTAAATATCAGACTGCAATTGCAGAAGAAATGATTAGTGAAATTATCACAAACCCCAGAACACTTCCCAGCACATACTAGTATCTCTACAAATATTTGGTGAAGGGTTATTATACTGACTATATCTTCGAGCTTACCATACTGAGAAAACAGAGGTATACTCACTGAGTCAAAGGTAATTTTTTCAGTGAATGCTTCATTTACATTGTAGATTAATACTGAGATAGCTATTAGAGGATTACTGGATTTCTCAGCAGGCTCCACACAAGACATTTTGACTTCATTTATGCTTTTTGAAACTTTGTGATAAGGAAAGCAAAAAAAGTCAGTTATGGAAATAATTTTTTAGTCTTCACCATGGAGAATTCTGACAGCTTTCTGCAAAGGAAAGGAAGGGTGTTGAGATATTATTTTATACACAGATGGAATGTGGTAAAATCAAGTGATTTGAGGAGCTACCAGATAAATTTTAGGACCAGAAGATTACCTAATAGAGACATATAGATAGGATTTACTATTACTTTATTACATCACCAAAGACCTTATGGTTGATTGCCGGCACATCCAGCTGTGACTATCACCCATAATGTGATTCAGACTCACATTAATATAAAAGTGATTGTTCAAAGTTTTCATCTAGTCATTTGATCAACAAATAATATACATTAAGAGTTCTGTGGTGAACAAGAAAGATAATGCTTTTATAGTGCTCCTTGAACTCACAGAGCTCACAATCTACCAGGGATCTGTAGACAATAAACACGTAAACAAATAAATGAATGAGATAATCCTTGTCAGTGAAAAGGCTGAGAAGAAAACCTCAGAGAGCACAGCTGGGAGTGGTAGGACGCAGGATCTTTTAAATAAATTGTCTAGGCCCTGGCTGGTGTAGCTCAGTGGATTGAGCGCGGGCCTGCAAACAAGGCAATCGCGGTTCGATTCCCAGTCAGGGCACATTCCTGGGTTGCAGGCTGGTTCCCTGCAGGCCAGTTCCCAGCAGGGGACACACAAAAGGCAACCATACATTGATATTTCTCTCCCTCTCTCCTTTCCTTCCCCTCTAAAGATAAATCTTTTAAAAAAAAAAGTAGATGGTGAGTAGGTGGTTGCATATATGTATCTGGACCTCATAGGAGAGGAAACCCATGATGTAAATATGAGACATCAGCACAAAGAAGCTAGTTAAACCATAGGAACAAATAAGATCACCTGCAGGGAGACTACAGCAAGGGCAGGAAATAGAGCGTGTGACAGAGTCAAACAAAGATGTCGAAGGTAGGGATAAGACTGATCAGGAAATAGATACTGAAGCAGGAATGAAACCCTGGACACTGATATCATGGAAGTTAGTAAAATATTACTATTGTATTGAGCCAAATGTAATTGCCTCAGTCACTTTCAACCTACAGACCTAGAAATTTTATATAGTTCAACCTCATAGAAAGAAAGAATGCCCAGCTATGTCAAATACTGCTGAGGTCAAGTACAATGAGAATGAGCAAAGAGAATAAGGTGACATAAAGGCTCTTGGTGACTTTGATAAGGGCAGTTCCAAGGGAATGGATGGGATAAAACCTGTTTTCTTATTGAGATTAAAGAGAAAATTGGTAGTGAGAAACTACTCAGTCAATTTTTTAAGAGAGATGAGGTTTTAATTTTTTTAAGGATAGAAAATGCTGGAAATGTTAGATTATTGTTCCACACTGGTGAGAATAACCAGAATAAAGGGACAGATTTATGGGGCAGTGGGGAGAGGCTAACTGAAGGAGTACAGGCTTTGAAGAGGTTGGAATCCAGAGCACAGAGGGAGTTTGGGCTTCTTGTAGGACCGGGAACACTAGTTCTGTTGAGAATGAAAGGTACGGCTAAACATACGGGCAGATTGATAACTTTAGAATAAGAAAATGAGGGGGTTGTCTGATTTTATTTTCTTTTTATATTGTATTTATATAACCGTATACCATTCTTAAATGTCTATTACCTTTAATTCTTGCTATATATTATGTATGTTACACATTACTATATATATATTACTATATAAAAGGCAGTCATAATTTTGGTCTAGTGTGGTATTCCTATCTTTAATTATTTTCTTTTCAAAAAAACATACTGTCAGAACCGATTTCTATTTTAGTACGTTCACCTTGCCATGACCATCTTTTGTAGATGAAAGGTATTTATAACTTATTATATTTCTGCATTTCAGAGTTTCCATGCATCTCATCAGGAAACATCTGTCGGATGCTGAATCTGCTTCATTTTTCAGTAAAGGGACTGCTGGAGTTGGAAGGAAAGAGCAAAGCTGTAAACTATTTCCCAAACCCAGAACTGTCTTTGTCCCCAAAGTTTATCTTGCTCTTCAGTCTTCATCTTTTCCATGTTTATTTATGATCTATGTACGTGACAGCAGAGGCTTCGTCTACCTCAACTTAGTCCCCAAAGCACAGTGCCTGTCAGATGATATAAATCCCAAAAATACTTGAACAAACCAATGAGTGACTAAATTTGGTTTATCCTTCTCCTTAACATTTCTTTTTAATTCTCTGTTTGAATGATCTGAAGCCATCTCCCTCTCGCTCCTTACAGACACTGTGACACAGTTATCTGTCAGTGTCCCCGGGGATTGGTGTCAGGACCTCGGCAGACACCACACTACATGGAAGCTCAAGTCCCACATACCAAATGTGCAGTATTTGCATATAACCTATGCATATCTTCTTGTATACTTCAAATCATCTCTAGATTACTGACAGTACTATGTACAATGTAAATGTTATACAAATTGTTGTTATTCTGTATTGTTTAGGGAATAATGACAAGGAAAAACATGCAACTACCAGTGTAGGCCTAACTATCTAGTACAAATAAGCAACAAATAGCAGTTTTTCAAGTATTTTTGATTCACAGTTCTTTGAATTAATAAATATGGAACCCATGGATATGGAGAGCCACCTATAGTTACATTTTAGTGTGTTCCAAGGTCCCTGAAGCTAAATATTTGACAATCTGAATTTATTTGTATCTACTGTGTCAATTACAGATACTTCTATTTTCAAGCAACAGAATGCCTGACAAATAGTTTACGTTTGCTTGTCACTAGAAGCCCAGAAGAGGGTAGTGGCTGCAGAGGGGACAAGAACTCAACAGTCATAGGTTAAGGTTGCTGTCTTTCTATTTCTCTCATGACCCTGAGGTAGGCCCTGTAATTCCAAGCATCACACAACTGTATTCAGCGGCTGGGAGCAAGGACAGCACAGGGGAGAGGCATTTGTTCTGCTTCCTTGCCATTGTTGAAGAAAAAAATATTTTTTCCACAACCCCCCTGAGGATGCCACCTGGCACCTCATTGTCCAGAACTGGGTCACATGCCCACCCATCCACTTCAGAGTAGGTGCTATTTTGGTCCCAAGGAAGAAGGAGGGGATGACTTGTGGTGGCCCACAAAGAACAAGGGCTATAAACTATCACTGGGGTAGCCAAACAGCCTTCCATCTCAGCGGTGCTTAGTGAAGGCAGCAGAGGGCAGTGGCCCCAGTTTCTGCTCCACTGCTCTGCTCTTCACCTTGGGATGTGTGTCAACAGAATGGCATCTCAACTGGAGCAGTTGGGGAAGCTTTGCGCTTACTCCACTCAGGTGATATGTCTGGCTTTTCTGCAAGGCCTCTGTGGCCACTTTATGTTGTCAATTCTTTCATCTCCATTAAATTTTAAAGTCTAGCGATGAAGAGTTTAAGTGATTTCTCATAACTTCCTTCCTGGAGCTGAAGCTTGGCAAAAGGAGGATTTCTATAATTTATGTTGCTTTGATGCCAGCCTCTACTTTTACAGGCAGCATTTCTCTCCAATTTATGTTGATTTAAAAGGTATGCTATCTTACTTTTCTTTTCAGGAAAACCTCCAAATAGGATACCCCCAAACATTGTGCTACTGGATTTTTAAGCTTTATAGAGTAAAAAAAACCACAATATTTGGGACCAAAAGAAATTAAAAAACCTAATGGGACTTTTGTGCACAAACTTTTTCCTTGCCCTTAGCTTTATTTAAAATCAATTGTCTACTTAATCCTTCATGTCTTTGAATAAATTAGTGCTTTGGTCTCACCTTTTTCAGATACTGTTTATTGAATATTTACTTTTCATCAGGTCCCAGAATAACACACTTCACATGTTTTATTTAATTTGATTCTACAAATTAAATAAGTTTGTAGAATTTATTTAATTCTACAAATTAATTCTACAAAAACCTTGCAAGGTTTTCTCCCTCCTCTGCCACTCCTGCCCTCTTCCCCACAGTGGACCAAGGAAACTGAGGCCCAGAGAGGTGAAACAGGGCTGCTTGGAGTCATGCAACCTGTAACTGTAGAGTAGGGACTCAGCAGGGGGTTGGTTTATCTGACTCGGCAGGCTTTTAACCACTGCAGTAGACCACCTGCTCTTGCAGGAGCTTCTTATCATTCTTTGGGAAGCAGATTTTAGCTCCATATACTGTTCAGTGCCGCCATTTTCAAAGCTTTGAAATACACCACACAGACCCTTCCAGGTGACTTTGCTGGCTAGAATATGAATAGGACGTACTCTTAATTAACCAATAAGGGAAGGCTTTGGAGTGTGGCTGCTGCTACAGGGGTCCCTTCTCCCTTGCTGCATTTGATTGAAAGGTCTGCTGAAGGAAGGCAGACTGCCAGTCAGTATGTTCTGTTCGTGTCCCTCGTCAGAATAAGCGTCTATCTGGAACCTCCTTCTGGATGCAGGCACAAGCAACTGCCCTGAAAGTACACAATCAATAGTTCTTGAGCTCTCCGGTCCTCAGTATTTCAGAGTGTGAACTTCTTGTTATTTCCTTAGAATACTAATTAAAAACACTTTTATGATGCTTAGTATTTTACAGGCATGGATCTGAGTGTATGTGCTACTGTCCTGTGCCTTTGTATCAAATTACCACAAACTTGGTGACTTAAAACAATAGAAACTTATTCTCTCACAGTTCCAGAGGCCAGAAACGTGAAATCAGTGTCATTGGGCTGAAATAAGCATGTCGGCAGGGACACGCTCCCTCCAGAGACTCTAGAGAGAGACTCTGTTCTGTGCCTCTGCCAGCTTCTAGTGGCCGTTGGCATTCCTTGGCTTGTGGCCACGTCGTTCCAGCCTCCACCTCCATCTGCGTACCATGCGACCACCTTCTTCTGTGTCTGTCTGCGGTCAGACCTCCCTCCGGCTCACTCTCATATGAACACATATAATTGCATTTAGGGTCCAGCTGGATAATTTCCCCATCTCAAGACCTTTAACTTAATCACACCTGCAAAGATACTTTTTGTCATATAAGGTAACATTCACACATTTTGGGGATCAAGGCCAGTATCTTTGGGAGCCATGATTTGGCCTATTCCAGTATTTTACACAGGTAACTAACTTAATCACACAACTATGAAGACAAATATTGTTATTATTCCCCATTTATTAATGAAGAAACTGAGGCAGAGAGTTCACACAACTTATCCAAAATCATATAATCTCTAAGTGGCAATATCTGGATTTGAACCCAAGAGGTTTGTGACCTTAAAAACTAGCTGCCATTGTAAGTAAATACAAAAAGAAATCATATAGAAGAATTTCCCAGACTAAATGTGCCAAGACAGAAGTCAAATGAAAAGAGGTTTCACTTTGAAGGCAGCACTTCTAGGTTACGGAATTTCCCCACTTTCTCATCTTTGGCAGGACTCCTTGTTCCATCGAGTGCTTTATCATCTCATACGTATACAACCCCTTTCAGTGAGGGCTTTCAGAGTAATTTGAGAAAAGCATGCTGTACAAATGCTATGCAGTTTAGGTATTTGCTGAATGAATGGACTTTTAACTGATCCATCAAAGGGACACCATGTTGAGTTGGCAATAGGCAGTAAAAAAAGCTAGACACACCTTATTTCTTAATTTTTAAGACAAACCATCCTAGACCAGCTTGCTGGACTGTATTGCCAATACCCCAGCCTAGTATAAGTTTCTTCTGCAACCCCTGTGTCCCAGGAAAGGGCTTTGTAGACTGAACATCTATGGCATCAGACTTTTCAAACTCCTAAGGAGGCAGTGTCTAGAGTATATTGTCAGAAGAAAAATTAAACTGAGGTTTATTAAATTTGCAAGGTTGGTCTCTTATTTAGCTTATATTCTACTAGAAATATATGTAATTCAATTTTCTATCCCCTTTTGCCCATTTTTTTCACAGACTTTCTCTTTTGCAAGTCTTACAGTGTTTATTGATATCTCTCTGTGATTTTAATTTTCCTTTCATGGATTAATTAGGGGGTTAAACACTTTTCAGATTTTTGTGGGACATTTAGATTTCATCTTAACGCGAAATTATTATTTTAATTCTTTGCCATTTGTGTTTATCTTATACTTATTGATTTGCAGGGTTCTATATATATATTCTCAAAACTAAATTCATCTTAAGACAAGGCATCCCAAATGTCATTGTATATTTCATGGTCTGATATATTGTCTAACAAAGAAACTTAAAAATCAAATTACTATTCAGTAACTGTGGTGGGAAATTATAATGATTTTCAAGTTGTTTTTATTGTGATTAATACACGTGGTTTACTAAAGGGATTTCTGGGCACAAAGGTAAATTCTACCCAAATTGAAGAAAGAGAGGTCACTGAACCTCTTACAGTCCCCCTCCCCTGCAGCGGAAGACAGCCGAACCTAAATGTGCTGCCAGCTGTCAAGGATTTTTGCGCTGCTCATCCAGGCTTAAATGTCTGCTAATTTAGACAATGGCTGCAGTCCATCAGTTAATAGTATTTACAACAAAACATATGGCCAGTAGTTGGAAGGCCAGTCATTAGCCAATGTGAGTCATTTCCAGATGATACAGAGATAATTTATATTGTTAGTATGAATTCTATTTGAGTAGTATGGCATCTGCCATGGTTGACCTTAAGAGTAGTCATTGGTGGCTACTTATGTATTAGGCATTCAGGGACTCTGAAAAAGACTTGCCCATCACTAATTAGGAGGCACAGACTGGAGCAAGCACCAGAGAGAGCTTGTGCAAGATAGGGGAGAGATGAGAGGAAAAGAAGGAAAGAGTCAGAAAAGACTAGGAGGACAGAGACTGCACAAATTAAAGTCTACATTAGTCAGAATACATGCTAGGTTATGCTATATAACAAATAAACCCTAAAAATAATGGCTTAACCCAATACAATTTTTTCCTGCTTACAGTACATGTTCAGCATGGGTCAGAGAGGGCGCTGCCTGCTGTAGTTACTCAGGAGGTTGAGGCTTCTGTGATCATCAGAGCTTCTTCCCAAACGGACACCCATCATTTCTGATCACACCTGGTTGTCCACAGCATACCCCATGGGCACCTGTATCTTCACAGGAACCAACATAACCTCCCGTGGTGTGCCTGGAAAGGAGTAAACTGGAAGTACGTGGCAAACAACACAGTGACTACTAAAGGCCACCCATTCTGGTGTTCCAGTGTTAGGTCAATTGTTTCATTCTCTGCTCCACAAACAGAATACATGTACCACTACTCTGAAGAAGACAACCCAAGACTTCCACTCAGTCATGGCACCACGCTCAGTATCTTAGACCTCTGTGTTATTATTCATCAGTCTCTAGGTCAAAGTTGGATGCGGCTATTTTTGGAATGGAGAACTAGCAACTAAAAAGACAAATTAGTAACAGCCAGCACACACACGTGCTTGCACCAAACATTAGTGTAATAGAAACAGTAACCCTGATAATGCTGGAAACAGTAGAAGGTTAATTCGGGAAGGGAAGAATGTATGAAAATTGTGGGTGCAGTGATTTTTTCCGTGAATCGTACCAACGAGCAAGATAGGAGGCTGCCTGCCATTTCATTCACCCTGAACTAGGCCTGGATGATGCCTGGAACAGATGGACCCAAGGAGCTTCCACTACTCAGTACTTTGCCAAATGTCAAATTAATAGGATGATGTTAACCCCCTATGTAGCATATATAAAGATAGATGGGCACTAGAATATGATACAGTTCACTTTTATTTCAGGCATTTCTGTCAGTTTCTAGGCCTGCCAAATAAATTTCCCCTGTGAAATGGCTAAATTTAAACTCCAGGTCCTTGAGTAAGTGCATTGCTCTTCTGTACCTCATTTGCTTCCTGCCAGTGCTGTCTGCAGCCCCTGAGCTCATTTGGACTGAAGTCCAGTATCTGTGCTTCTGGCATCTAGTTTGTTTGGTCCCAAGTGAGTGTTCCCCTTACAGAGGGTAAATCTATAAAAAGAAAGGGAAAAATTTTTATAAGAATGGAAGACTTTCCTATCACAACTGTTATTAGTGACTGAGCACAACTGGCTGAAAAATAAATTATAAATGAAAAGAGTGTAGGGGTATCTTTTAATATGTAGATTCTACTCCAAGAAGAAAAATACCAGGACATAGTGAGATAACCTGGGAAGAAATACAGAATGCCAAACACCAAAGAGAATAAGCAACTGAAAAGGAAAAAGCCTGGGGAACTTTTAAACAGAGGTCAGCCCAGGAGACTCACCGTTCCAGTCAAGGCGTGACCTGTGCACCAGCAGTAGGCGTATCGCCTGGGAATTGGTTAAACATGCAGAATCTTGGGTCCTCAACCTTACAGAATCCGAGTCTGCTTTTTAACCACATCATCTGATGATTCATGTGAGTGTTAATGTTGGCACTCATCTCGATGGTAATTATTAAAGTCAGTTAAAAATAGAAATATGTAGCCCTGCCCAGGTGTTCAGTTGGTCAGAGCATCGTCCCGATATGCCAAGGTTGAGGGTTTCATCCCTGGTCTGGGCACATACAACAACCAACCAGTGAGCTCATAAATAAGGGAAACAACAAGTCTCTCTCTCTCTCCCAAATTTATAAAAAATAGAAAAATAGAATTGTTCATATGTTCTTGCATTAAGAAAGCAGCACCTAACAGTGTCTGACAACTAATTCATTATCAGTGACCATTTATTATTAAAGTCAAACTACCTCTTCTACACTAGAGACCCTTCTTTTGCTGCATAAAGTATTATTGCTGAGATAAAGTTTATGTGGATGGCAAACAATAAATGTAAAATTTGACAAAACAACTGAGGAATGTCTTATCATTTAAGTATTTACACATTTCTGGGCATGCATGCACACATAAATCATGTATACAAATATCTAAAATGTAATAGAAATAAAATGTGTAACCTTTGTTATGTAAGTGCATTTACATAATAGAGGATATTTCAACACAGAGAAGTTAAGTGTATCCAAGGTCACAAACCTACTAAATGGCAGAATATGGAATCTAGTTCCCCTGATCTTTATATTTAATTGTTATATCTAATGCAAGTGAGGCTAAATATTTTATTAAGATTAATTACATTAGTATACCATGGTGAGTTTCACACAAGAATCAAGTTCCAGCTGGAATGGTATGGGTTTTATGATAATGTTCCTCTGGAATGTTAAATTTATTAATGAAATTGTCATCTTGTAGTTAAAAATATTTTTTGTAATTTATAATTACATACTTTGATTTTTTAAACATTTCATTTATTATTTTTAAGATTTTATTTATTTATATTTTAGAGAAGGGGAGGGGAAGGAGGAAGAGAAATATCAATTACCTCTCATGTACCCCCAAGTAGGGACCTGGCCTGCAACCCAGGCATGTGCCCTGACTGGGAATTGAAATGGTGACCATTTGGTTTGCAGTCCATGCTCAATCCACTGAACTACACCAACCAGAGCCTATAATCATATGTTTTTATTATTTTGTAATTATGGACTAACTCCTCTATGTTCTAAATAAAAGGGGGTAAATTTAATTAATTAATTAATTTTTTAATTGTATTTTTCCCATTACCATTTAACTTCTTTATACCTCTCTTGTCTCTGTAATTACCACTGTATTGTCCATGTCCATAAGTCTTTTTTCCTTTTTGCTCCATTCCTCTATCTCCCCCCATAGCTGTCATCCTACTATCCATCTATGAGTTTGTTTCATGTTTTTCTTGTTAGTTCAATTTGTTCATTAGATTCCACATATGAGTGAAATCATATGGTATTTGACTTTCTCTGATTGGCTTATTTCACTTAGCATAATGTTCTCCAGGTCCATCTGTGTTGTCACAAAGGGTAAAAATTTCTTCTTTTTTATGGCCGAGTAGTATTCCACTGTGTAAATGCCTCATAGTTGTTTTAACCACTCATCTACTGAGGGACACTTGGGCTGCTTCCATATCTTGGTGATTGTAAATAATGCTGCAATGAACATAGGGGTACTTATGTTCTTTTGAATTAGTGCTTCAGGTTTCTCTGGATATATTCCCAGAAGTGGGATTGCTAGGTCAAAAGACAGATCAATTTTTAATTTTTTGAGCTATTTCCATACTGCTTTCCACAGTGGCTGCAGCCTGCACCAGTCTGAATTCCCACCAACTGTGCAAAGGGTTCTCTTTCTCCACACCCTCGCCAGCACTTGTTTGTTGATCTATTGGTGATAGCCATTCTGGCAGGTGTGAGGTGATATCTCATTGTGGTTTTATTTGCATTTCTCTGATGATTAGTGACATTGAGCATCTTTTCATATGTCTATTGGCTATCTGTATGTCCTCTTTGGAGAAGTGTTTATACAGGTCGTTTGCCCATTTTTTAACTGGATCATTTGTTTTCTTGGTGTTGAGTTATATCAGTTTTTAAATAAATTTTGGGTATTAACCCCTTATCAGATATATTGGCAAATCTGTTCTCTCGTTCAGTTGGTTGTCTTTTCATTTTGTCCATGTTTTCCTTTGCTGGGCAAAAACTCTTTAGTTTGATGTAGTACCATTTGTTTATTTTTTTCTTTTGTTTCCCTTGCCTGGGGAGATACATCTGATAAAACATTGCCAGGAGCAGTGTCGGAAGTTATCTTCTAGGATTTGTTATGGTTTCAAGTCTAATGTTTAAGTCTTTAATCCATTTTGCATTTGTTCTTGTGTGTGGTGTAAGAAGGTGGTCTAGTTTCATTTTTCCGCACATATCTGTCCGGTTTTTCCCAGCACCTTTTACTGAATAAATTATCATTGAATAAAGCCCATTGTGTGTACTTGCTTCCTTTGTCGAATATTAATTGACCATTAAGTTGTGAGTTTATTTCTGGGTTCTCTATTCTGTCCCATTGATCTATGTGTCTGTATTTATGCCAGTACTAGGCTGTTTTGATTACTATGGCCTTGTAGTATAGCTTGATGTTAGGTAGCATGATTCCTCCAACTTCATTCTTTTTTCTCAGGAGACTCTGTTGGTGTGTGGGGCCTTCCGTGGTTCCACATACATTTTTGAAATATTTGTTCTAGTTTTGTGAACTACATCATTGAAATTTAATTTAAACATAAAGGCTTCAGCTCAGAGGAATTTTAATTTCTCTAAGTTTATCACAAACTCTTCAATTGGAAAGCCTTTCTTATACTTGACTTGCTTTAATCTTTTTAATTTTTCATAATAAAAACTAAGACATAGGAGCGGTAAAAAGTAATTTTTTTGAGTATTTTTCATGGGTTTTCACTTATGCCATACTTTTTTTATACCAGTAAAAGTTCTTTCTCTTTAATATATTAATGTATATTAGACCCAACTTTTATTATTATGCATAAATACCTTATTTATACCTAGGAAGATTTAAAAAATATAATGTAGAAAATCAAAATATATTTATGTTAAAATAAAATTTATATTAATTCAAAATTGAATGTACATTATGATTACCATATAAATATTTATGTATATAGAAGATGAAATGCAAAGGTAAAAAGTTTACTTTACTAATGTAGGGTTATACATTTTTGCTATTCTAGACATTTGTTTAATGTTAGGTATTCTTTCAATAAGAAGTGAGTACTCTGTGTGTGTCTGGGTACACACAGACAAAAATGTTTTCTTATACTCTGTCATGAGTTTAGAAAAACATGGGTCTTAATCTAAATTAGAAATATTAATTTTCTTTATAGCTAGTGTTTTAGTTCTTTTTTAAATTTTTCATACCCTGAGTTCATGTTCTCTCATCTTCTAAAAACTTTGTTTTTGTTTTCATATTTATATTGATAATCAATGTGTAATTAATTTTTGTTTGTAGCATGATGTTGAAACAAGTTTCATTGTTTTCCCACAAAGGTATCCAATTTCCAGAACATAATGTTTTGAAATCAATGCTATTTCCCTACCACTCTCCTGTGCTACTTTTTTCCTCAACAAAATATACTACACAGGTATGTTTCTGTCTTGCCTAATCTCTTCTTTGTTCTATTTTTCACCTTCGTGACACTATGATAACATCTTAATTATTTTAGCTGTATAATAAATCTTTAATTACAAGTTGGATTAATTTAACAGAAGAATATTCAAATTTACCATTTTGTCCTGTTTCAGGTTAAATAAATTGTATTTTTCTAGAATGTCTAACACATATTTAATTGAAGCCACAGAAGGGGAAAAAGTAGACAAAAGAAATATCCGAAGAGACAACATTGAAGAATTTCCCAAGACTGATGAGACTTTTATCCATTGATTCAAGAAACTGGAATCACAATCAAGATACAATTTAAGTTAGAGGCAAATAAAGGGAAAGATGGTTAAAGAAATCACAAAGGTAGAAAAAAGAACAACAAACAGGCAGAATATACAGATAGCAAGTAGCAAGACTACAGGTTTTAACCCAAACACTATTGCTACTAGTCACAGTCAATGTAAAGTGCTGAGTGCTAGGACTGGGAGTTTTCCAGACCCCTCAGATGACTTCATGCTACTCTGCTGTCCCTGGAAGAGCTGATCGTTCCCAGTTTACCCTAATTCTTAAAATACAATTTTCTGAGCCCTAACGCACTGTGGGCTTCCGAGGGTGCCTACCCCTGGTGGGCCCCTAGTGCAACCTTTGTCCCCACTGCCCCGCACTCTCTCTGCTGTGTGGCTCAGCCTCCCCGCCGCCACTTCGGGGCCAGACCAGTCCCCGGGGAATACTCGTTTCTCTGTATTTCTGTCAACACTCAATTTTCTGCATTTCTGTCTTCTAATTCAATAATTCTTTATTGCTTTGTTAGGGTCCAGATCACTTCAAATAAGTCTTTTATAACATATTTTATTCAGGTTTTCGAGTCATTCTCAGTGGGAAGAGGGGACTCAATGACTAGTAATTTCCCCATTATTATTTTTTACATGCATAGGGGCTATCATTTTACCTTCTAACCTAGTTAAAATAGTTTCTTTACTTTTTAAATTTATTAACCATAAGGGTTTCAATAAAAACTGCATACAAATCACATTAAAAGTCAGAGAATCTCTGAAGTTAATCATTAACATTATATTTATTATTTATAGACAAGGATTTAATGGATTTATTGTATACGTTGCCCCGGTGCCCAGTTCCATCAATATTTAAATGAGCATAAGTTTTACAGAAGTGTATTTAACCTCAACTTCCTTTAAGCTTAGCCGACTCTAAAGAAAAATATGGTGATGATAAATATGATCTCAGGGATAAGGAGCAAGTGGATTCCACATGTCTATAACGGGAAGACATGGAGAAATAGAAGGACCATGAGGCTGAAAGGAGGGCAGAAACAAAGGGAGACCCGCACAGAGGACAAGGCTCACTTCTCAGTTTCGCCAGGGCCTGCTATGGCTCTCTGAAGCTGTGCTGGAATGGCCGACAGCTCTTGTAGTATGCACATCACGCTGAGCTGGGGGCTCGTGGGACGAGTTCTCTCTTCTCAGTCTCACAGATCTGTGCTTGGCTATTCTTAATAATGAAAACCAGGCCAATGGTATGGCCCGCTACCAGGTTGCGAGAGACAGCTACCAGAACTTAGTGGGAGTTAGTTTCAGATAACTCAAAGGCTTTTGGCTGCTTTTCTTCATGTGAATGGGAAATGGGTAGTCAGTTGGCAAAAGATGGACTCAGTTATTTTATTTTAATACTTCAAGCTTTGCTCAATGCAGTTCTATTCAGAAAGTGCTGATGGAGTAAGAAAAATTTTCCTGGTAAAGACCAAGTCTCTGATGACTTGAATAATGAAGATGAATTAGCAAGCTAGAAAAGGGCATGGGGAAGGGTAATCAGTGCAGGGAGATATTCAAGAAATTTCCGACCTGAGTCACTGTGTGGATGGGTAGCAGTGTGGTTCACTGCGGTCAGAAGAAATACAGTAGGTTGAAATCCTGAGATACATCAACAATCAATAAATGAGTTGAAAAAGAGGGGCAAAGGACTTTGAGGTAAATAGAAGAGAACCCAGAGAAAATAAAATATCCTACAAGTCAAGAGATCTGAGAGTTTAAAGAAGAAATAAATTCTCAAAGGTGTCAAATAAAACTTGTGAATCTGAACAGGAAACACTGAAAAGCCATT
This sequence comes from Artibeus jamaicensis, assembly GCF_021234435.1. Taxonomy (NCBI): domain Eukaryota; kingdom Metazoa; phylum Chordata; class Mammalia; order Chiroptera; family Phyllostomidae; genus Artibeus; species Artibeus jamaicensis. The sequence goes on along the minus strand of NW_026521818.1, from coordinate 20,341,368 downwards.
GGATTGAACAATATGTTGATCATTAAGGACTTTTAGAGAGCAATTTTGACACTATGTTGGCATCAAAAATAAGATTGAACTGAGTTAAGATGCAAAGGAAGTGAAATAACAAGGACATAGCAGACTGATGAGAATCTGGGCTGTTGTAAGATGAAGTGGTAGCTTTAAAAGGATGCAAGTTGAGGAAAGGTTTTTTGGTTTTGTTTTTCTGGTTGTTTTTTTTTGCCACTAGAAGTAGTAAACTTAGAGGCCAAGGAAGACCCAGAAGACTGGTAGGATAAATACAGGAGAAAATTTGTATAATTGAGGAGGAAATACCAAATGAGAAAGAGACGTTTTGATGGAAAATAATGGGAGGTGGTTGGACATAAAACGGCATTTTTAACACCTGAGGGTAGGCAAAGTTGCATTAATGAAGATACAGATGTGCAGGTGTTTGTAGAAGTTTAGCTGTACAGATGATTTATGGTCAGGCCTGAACTCTGCAAGAAATATTGATTAGTTGCACTCTAAAAACTCAGTGGAAGTTGATTTTAATACAAATGTTATAATTAAGAAAAATAAGGTGATTTGTAATAGTCACCCACTTAATGAAGACTCAAATAAGAAATTGTATTGCAGACAAATCCAACAAGAAGATTTTAAAAGAATCTCCTGTGGTAGACTAAGTTTGAATGACGACTATAGACTGGAAAGGAGTTGCTGATTCCACAAAGGTTATATTCTCTTCAGCCAGTCTACCCTTGTACTTCAAAGACATGCCTGTGGTCAGGATAAGGTGAGTATTTGAGATGGCAGAAGACAAAGAGCAAAATCTAACTAAAAATATGATGCAAAATAACAGCTGCAGAAAGGGTTTTGAAGCATTCACACTACCCCTCATTGTACCTGGTAATCTTGTCTATTTATATTTGGGATTTAAATAGCAATCCCACATCCTAATTTGCCTGGTTTATACCTCTTGCCACAGCATCATTTCCTGTTTAGTGTTTGTCACAGGGTGATCCTAGATTTAGCCACATTTGGTTGAACACTAAAACTAAGAAAGGTCCTGCTGGAGTTACGTGCATGTGTCAAGTTAGGAGAGCTAAAAACAATTTTAAATCAGATTGCCGTGTCCACTGGTGTTTGCCCTGGGCCACTTGTAGCCAATGCATTTTGCTTTAATCTAATTTGAACTTGATATTATAAGCTTAGCTATTCAGACTACAGGAAATTAGCTAAGGCTGAACTCTTGGCCTGAAGATAAAAATCTAATCACAGGAAAAATGCCTGTGAGGCTCCTAAACCCCTGGAAACATCCTCACGGTCTCCTGGTGGCTCCTCGGAGAAAAGTCAGTGACCTAGAAAGAAGTTATTTGCAGTCGCATGTAAGCAGGAAAGATTCTATTAGCATTTTTTAAAAAGAGAGCAAAGGAAAAAACAAAAAAAAAGTCAGATTCATTTCTCTTTTTCCTGTTAATTTGCTTTGCTTTTCTTCTTTTTCCTCCCCATCTCCCTCCCTGTCCTGGAAAACTAACTTGTATTTTGAATATTGTTTCTTGAATACAAAAATAAACTCCAAATTCTCTGTTGGCAGATTGGATTTTATACTTTAGCTCAGTGGGTCTCCAACTTTGGCATTAGAAACTCCCGGAGGGCTTGTTCAAACATGAATTGCCCCCCAAGTTTGTTCAGCAGGTCTAAAGTGGAGTTGGAGAATGGCATTTCTCTCAAGTTCACAGGTGATGCTGAAGTTGCTGGCCCAGAACCACACCAGAGAACCACTGCCTTGCTACAGTTGCTCAAAACACCCTCTTGCTTACATGGTACCCGAGAAGCCCTGATTCTTTCTTCCCCCACCGTACTGCTTCCCAGAATCAATGGAAATTCAGGCCTGCATTGAAACCCCAGATTACTTCTGCTTAATGGTGTGCTTCAAGAGACTTTCTGATACCCAGGGGGTTCTTTTGAGAATTAAGTGAGAACATACTAAGTTACATAGCTACCAAGGTGTCTGATGGAAAACTCAAAAGTCCACTGGTTACCAGCACAATGTCTATAGGAGCCCAATGAACCAGTGTACAAGCCGGCATCCCCGGTTTGTGATGTGTGACCAACTTGGACCCCTGAGCAGGCCACAAATAACTCATTTGCAGTCACTGAAGCATCATTTCTTTCATATCCTCATACAACTACGATTTTAATGGCAGTTGGCAATTTTACAGATTACTTAATAGAATCACCTACACAATAAACCATCGTTCTTAGTAGTTCTTAAATTTTTTAGGTCCTGGACTTACTTTGAAAAATTGAGGAAAGCTATGGGCCCTTTTCCCAGGAAAATGCTTGTAATTTGTTGGGGGAGCAGTTAGAGATCTCCCAAGGGATCTATGCTCTCCAAATCCAGAGCTTCTTGGCTGAGTGCTTCAGGTTGCTCCTTTCCTGCTGAGAGAGCAGTTCACCATGTTACTTACCATCTGAAGGGTGACTTCCCAGGGGATTTCAGAATCGGGATGGGATGGATTCCTATTGACCTGATATAGTCTCTGACTTTACCTCAATTTTTGTCCCAGAACTTGGCATCTATATTAGTTTTAGCTGTTGTGACAAAGGACCACTATCTCTCATAGCTCTGGGGGCAGAAACTCTAAGATCAGTGTCAGCAGAGCTGCATTGCTCTTGGAGGCTCAGGAGAGAATCTGTTTTCTTGACTTTTCCAGCATCTAGAGGCCTCTGCCTTCTTTGGCTGGCAGCACCTGCCTTGGTCCTCAAAGCCAGCATCCTAACTTCTTCACATCTCTCTGCTTCCCTTTTTGTGACTCTGGCTTTCGTTCTGAGTCTCCTGCCTTCCTCTTTCCCTTTATGAGGGCTCCTGTTCTTTCTGTGGGTCCACCCAGATAATCTAGGATGACCTTCCCATCTCAGTACCTTTAACTTACATAGTGATAATATATTGGTAAATTCTCTACTGTATTTAAGCGAACATAGTCACAGGTTCTGGGAACTAGGACACAGACAGGGTGTGCATGAGAGACATTAATCCGTCTACCACAACATCCACTTTTATTGTTATTATTTCTCTAACGCTTAACACTAGCTTTTGGTTGATTATCATTAAATTTGACAGCAGTCAAAAAATTAATAATAACTGTGGCTGTCAGTTAAGCACCTTAAACTTACTGGTAATATTTGGTAGGACTCTAACAGTCACTCCATGAATTGTAAAAAGCTTCTAAAATTAGATATATATACCCACATGATAATAATGCTGCTTCCAGTCCTCTAACGTAAAAATCACACGCTATGGAAACATGGTCAAATGATCCTATAATTTGGGGCCAACTGAAAAAAGATAGAAAAAGAACAAATTAGTTTGCCTTAAAATCAATAGAAAGACATGATTTCACAGAAATATTGTCAAAAGTAAAGTGCTATGATTAGTTGACTCCATGTTCAATATGAATTTTTAAGATAATGCAATTTTAAGCTGAATTAATAGTAGTATAATATTTAGAAAATAAGATAACATTCATTCATTTCAAAACAGATTGTTTTTAAAGCATCTATGTGCCGGGTACTGTGCTAGATAATGGAGATACAGTGGGGACGATTTTGCCCGCAAGTCCCCCCCCCCCCCGCCTGCCACGGATCAAAGTAACACTACCAAGACATTATCTGCTGGGGGAGGAGAGGTGGCTAATCTCTCAGAGGAGACAGGCCAGGAGCCCCTTCCTCCAGGAGCTTTTATTGGGTTGTAATACACAGGAATACAGGTAAGGATCAATAGTAGATAACATTTAAAAAAAACCTGAGGGCTTAGTCTGAGTCAGTATCTGTCAGGAAGAGAGTTTTGCAGAAATTTTGGGAGACATACTCATTTCCTGCTTGGGCCTTGAACATATGAATGAAAGCACTCTTAGTAAAGCAGGCTTCACAGGACTTTTAGGAATTCTTTCTTATGCCTGATTACCCCTGATCCTGCTCTAGCAAGACAAGGGACTGCACCCCCTCCCCATCACAGGTTTTCAGGCTTAAGTGGATTAGAGCCAGGAAGTGCTTCTCCCAGAGGACATGGAGACTCAGGCTATGTCAGAATAGCCAGGGGGAGAGGGTCCATCACTCCCTCTTTATTGCAGCCCCCCAAGTCCTTCCATGCTGGCCTCCCAAGTGATTGTGTCTGGCTTAGATTGCCCCCCCTCTGAGGGGTCTTACCTGTCTTTGGCTATCCCACCATGCATTGGGAGCCGGCGACAAGCTTTGTCTCCTTAGTGGCTCACATTCCGGAGGTTGCTCACTCAGCCTTAGCCATGGGGGGGTAGTTACAACTCCTGAAACCAGGCAGAGCGGTTTCCAACAAGATACTTTTCACTTTGTACTCTTACTATGTCCTCATTTAAAAAAACAATTATGTTCATATAACCTGAATAAAAAAAATGATTGTGGTTATAGAAAAAGGCCTAACCTTTAAACTCAATAAAATCTTTGTACAGCAGGCTTTTTATGAATTACTGTATCTGATCACATAGATTTGTTAGCAAAAATGTCATTTAAAATTATTTATTATCTTCTAGGTCTAGGTCATGCACATTAAGGTTTTAAACAAGCTTCTCTCAAAGATCACCATCTGCAACATTTGAAAATTGTTTTTCTTTTAATTTTGCTTATATTCCTCTGGAACATTTCTCATGAACTTTAATCATTTATAGAATTTACATTCTACTATTATTTTTAACTAAACTTTTAATATATTGCCATTTTAAACTGCAATAAGAGTAATGAAGGAGGTATTATAAAACATTTTTAAACAAATTATGTAGATAATACTCTAAATTATCTCAACCTTCTCCACAGACTCAAATCCCTATTTCATCAGTATATTTCACATGCATGCATGTTATTAAAATCCTGAATTGATACATATGTAGGCAGATGCTATTTGTGTTAAACGTTTTATGACAAACAAGTAATTCATTTCTCTCCTACAGCAAAGGAAGCATTGCAGAAGGTGGGCAAATAACAGTGGTGGCTGGTGAATGTGTCAGATCACAAACCGAGGTGCATTTTCATCACTTCATGCTGGCATCCGCTGACTTGTCCATCATCCCATTAGTGCCTCTGGTCTGCAGACCAGACCAGTGGCACACCAGTGCAGCCGAGTGCCTGTCCTCTCCAATGCCAAAGCTTTTTGGTCCAGTTCTTTCATTATTACGGCAACCCTCCAAAAGGCTTGGGAAAATACTTGGCTGTGCTCCCAAGCCCTGCTGGGAAGCATTCTCTCAGGCTATCTCAGACTCTTTTTGCCTAGACATGCAACAGGCAATTCCTACCCACACACCATGTTGGGAAAGGGGTCCTTTAGGTCTTGCTGCCCCTCCCCCAAGCTGGATTTACTTGAACTGGTATTCAGACCCCCCCCATAAGGTTTCTATTAAAGGTTTCTATTGTTCTTCTCTCTCTGGTATTTGGTCTCAGGCATTAGCCTGGGAATCATACCAACATTAACCCTTTTGTATCTACCCCCTACACTTTCCTTCCGCTCTGGAAAACTTGAATATTATTTTCAGAAAGAATAAACAGTGGTTCTGACTAACTTAGCAACATACATTTCTGAGGCCCAGAAGCTAAGTACTGACTTCTTTGTTCTGTGTTCTGCAATAATTAGCAGGCTACCTTTGAGATCATGAATGCCTCTTGCCCTAGCTAGTTGAGAGGGTGGTGAGGGGGGAAGGCAAGGGTGGTTACTGGGATAACTAAGAGGCGGATACAATGCAGAGTATTAGTTTCAGATTCGTAGGGATGAGGAAAAGGACAACTATAAGAATACATATTTGGAGGGGAAGCTCTTAATTATGCAGGGTTCTTGGAATTGGATGAGTTGTGCAGTGAAAATGGCTCTACTTGAGAGGGAAGAGCATTAAAGAGTTAAATTCAGGCGAGAATAGAAACTCTCTCAGGTGAGAGAGAGAAAAAGAGTTAGTTAATTAGACAGTTTTGAAAAGTATGCACACTTTTATTTATCGTAATTCTTTTGACATAAGTTAACTTTTAGAGTTTTAAAAATGCCATGAAGAATAAAATGTGCCGGGGAAGAGAAGAATTCACTCCCATTTTTACAGCCTGTTCTCTTCCAGTAACAGGGCGCTGCAACATTTTACCTCAGGGAAAAAGTAAAACAAACAAGCGAAGCAGAGAACTTGTCCTCATCATCCTCTCCCCTTTTTACTGAAGAGTTTCAGTTGTAAACATCAGATGGTACCAAAGAGTATGAGTGGGAGTTTCCTTTGCCTCTCTTTTTCTTAAGTTGATATTTTCATATTGTTACTAAAGTAATACTTGTGTTTTTGCTAGAAAACTATTATTACAAAACTCCATTTAATCTAAATGTCTTTTCATGTTTTCATATAGCACACAATTAGGTCATAATATCTTCAAATATGTCCTCTTTTTGGATTTAAATAGGATTGGAAATTATTTTAATGTAGGTCATAAATAATGGACCAGTTATAGACTTTTAAAAATTATATTTTATTGATTATGCTATTACAGTTGTCCTAATTTTTCTCCCTTTGCTCCCCTCCACCCACACCCCTGACTCTGTCAGGCAATCTCCCCACCCTTGTTCACGTCCATGGGTCCTATGTGTAAGTTCTTTGGCTACTCCATTTCCTATACTGCATTTTACAATCCCCATGGCTATTCTGTAACTGCCTATTTGTACTTCTTAATCCCCTCACCTCTTCACCCATTCCCCACTGTAGGGTAAGTGGAGGCAGTCTGGCTTCCTCACCCAGGTGTCTGGGTAACTAAGCGGAGCAGTCTTCCTGTAGCCTTGGAGGTACCTGATAACCAGTGTTCTCACAGCTTTGAGACTGGGTCAGATAAACTGTTCCCATAACATGATGAGAGCTCACACGTGCAGAATTATGTTATATAATGTTCTGGCAGTTTTCTGGCTTTGTTCCTCTCTAGCACTTAAACAGGTAGGGACTCCCTGCTGGAGGTGGTGATGATGAGAGATACACAAGGGGACAGGTGCCACGATGGGTGCCAGCCATGCTGGGGAGCAAGGGCCATGACATGAGACATGCAGATAGACATGCAGCTTGCAGCCCACCCATGAATAAAGGTGTTCCAGGCATTCTAACCACTCCGTGAATATTTTCCATCTGCACAAATATCATGGACCTGCCTGGCCTTGAACGGTGTCAACACACCTACATCCCCACACCTCTTATCTTTAATCTTGAAGTATCTTGGAGGGCATTTTAATTATGAAATGTCTTGGAGTGTGCCTCATTGCATCCCTCTTGTTTGGGATTCCCTGTGCTTCCTGGACTTGCATGTTTATTTCCTTCACCAAATTAGGGAATTTTCTTTCATTATTTTTTCAAATAGATTTACAGTTTCTTTGTCTTTCTTTTCTCCTTCTAGCACCCCTATTATGTGGATGTTGGATTGCTAAAAGTTGTCCCACAGGCTACTTATACTATCCTTGTTTTTTTGGATTCTTTTGCTCTGATTTGTTGGGTTGGTTTTTTTTGTTTGTTTGTTTTCTTATGTTCCAAATCATTGATTTGTTTCTTGGCTTCATTTACTTTACTGTTGCTTCCCTATAAATTGTTCCTTATTTCAATTAGTGTATCCTTCATTTCTGACTGGATCTTTTTTATGCCATTGAGGTCCTCACTAAGTTCCTTGAGCATCCTTATAATAGGTGTTTTGAATTCTGCATCTGATAGATTGCTTATCTCCATTTTGTTTGGTTCTTTTCATGGAGTTTGACCTGTCCTTTCATCTGGGCCATGTTTCTTTGTCTCCTCATTTTGGCAGCCTCTCTGTGTTTGCTTCTATGTATTAAGTACAGGTGCTTTCACTCTGTTACTTAGTAGTAGGTGTTCTGTCGGGTTCAGTGGCACAGCCTATTCTATCACCCATGAGGGCTGAGTATACCCTTCTTTTGTAATTGAGCCTTTGTTGGTGTTGGCAGGTCTATGGGAGGCATTTACCCAGGCCAATCAGCTGCAAGGATGGGCTGTGACAACTTACCTCAAACCTTCACCCACTGTGGAGGATCAGCTGTGTAGAGTTGGGGTGGTGATGCTTCAATGTGCTTTGTAGCTAGCTGTCCACTGGGTGTGCTGGCCTTGGGGTTTCCCAGAGGGTGCAGGCCAAGATCAGCCCTGACCTGCGTTTTGCCCAGGACACCCTGCCTGAGCTTTAAAGCAGTATGAGAAGGCTGCTACTGGTAGTGGGCTTGGAGATTCTCAGGCAAAGCCAAGCTGTGAATCTGGGCTGGCTGCTACTAGTGCCAGGCCTGGGGCTCCCTGAGGCCAGCTGCTGCTTGTTTGAGAGGATTCAGGAAGTTGTGTAACATGAGCCAAGATCAGCCATTCCTGTGGAAACGCAGCTTGGGTGGGCCTGTAAGTTGAGTAGGATGAAGTCTAGGGACCTCCATGGCAGGTCAAATAATGTTAGCCAAACTGATGAAATCTCTGAAATGGCGCCAGCCTGCTGGTTCTGTGGATCTGTGGAGGAAGGGCTCAGAAAAGGGACAATGGCCTCTGCTTGCTCTGATGCCAGACACTTCAGGCTCCTTCTGCCCACCACTGGGGCCCTTCAAGTTGCTGCCCTGGTGCTGGAGCTCAGAGGGAGTGAGTCTGAGTAGGTGAGTCCATGTGTGGGTTCTTTAAGAGGAGCTGCTTTGGGCTCTAAAAGTTTCTCCCACTGACTCAATCCCTGCTGGTTTTTGCAGCCAGAGTTGTGGGGTCTTACCTTCCTGGCACTGGAACCCTGGGTTGGAAGGCCTTGTGTAGGACTGGGACTCCTCATTCCTGAGACACCCCTCTCAAATTTTTATCCACTATGTGTGGGTGTGGGGCCAGCCCATTCTGTGTCTGTACCCCTCCTACCAGTCTGGATGGATGTGGTTTCTTTAATTCTGTAGTTTTCAAACTTCCATTCAACTAGGTTCTGAGTGATGGTTGTTCTATATTTTAGTTGTAATTTTGATGTGGTTATGCGAAGAGGCAGGCCATGCCTGCCTACACTGCTGCCTTGCCTGGAAGTCCCTAACTGACATGTAATCTATGTACGCTATTTGACTGGAATCCTTCCAGAGACAGAAGCATAGCTGTATGATTACCATCTGTGTACTCTGTCACATTTCAACAGCGAGATGAAAGGGTTGAAGGTGTGAATGGCTCCTTCTCCCCATCAAATTACTGTAGGAAATTGTTATTACCTTAGTCTCCAGCCTCCAACTAGAGACAAAGGGTTCTCTAGGTCAGAATGCATAACAATCATTAGTGCAGTTTTTAATATTCAGATTCTGAGGTGCTACCCAGCCTACTGAGTCAGAAACTCTGGATATAAGACCTGGGAACTTGCATTTTTAACAACTCTCCCAGGATTTTGAACTCTAGCTGTGTATTATATTCGGGTTTTTTATTCTCATTCTTTCACTGTTCCTGCTGCCCAGACTTTTTCCTCTGGGACCTCTAGGAACCCAGATACGTGAATACCAAATTCCTTATAACCCTTCAATGTCTTATCAAACCCATCCTTCCAATATTTGGCCCCACTGGAGACCTGGCTCTCCCTAGAGGGAAACATTTTCTCTTTGGCCCACTGAAGTGGAGGCTGTAAACTCTCACATACCCCAAGTGGTTTATACAGTGGTGAAGAGGTTGTGCTCCTGTACCTCATGGTCCCTTCTCTGTTATGCTTTGTCGTCCTGTGATCTTGATTTAACACCCTCATGTCTTGTTGCCTCCACCTCAACCTCTGCAGACTACAGGGGGCTTACAGCTTTCTTCTCTTTCCAGTTCATGTCATCTGCCAACACCAATCTCCAATTGACATCTCAGTTTTTCTCCACTACATCATAACTTTTCCATGCTTTTCTAATCTTCTGTTCCTTACCCACCCCACTACTTTCAGCTGCTGGCTCTCCTCATACTTACTTGAGAAGAAGCAAGTCATCAGATGGGAACTCCATCCTTTTCACAGCACTCAAACCAAGCAGGCGTATATGCCAATTATCTTCATTTTTCTTGCCATGGGATGAATGTCCCATTAACAGTCAAAAGCCATTCTTATTATTTATGTCTGGAACTCATGTTCTCTCCCCCTCTTAAGAATAATTCCCAGTTATTCTCTTTTCTTTTTTTTTTTTTGCATTTAACCTCTCCTTTTTACTAGATTATTTTCCTTAGCATGTAAATATGCTTTGTTATTTTCCATACTTAAAAATACTTCCCTTTCCTAGAACTAGGTATGGTGATTTTAAAATTTGTGTGGAAAAATAAACAGGCAGAAAATATCTAAGATATCTTTGAAAAAGGAAGAGCCATGAGGTTAAAACATACCATAAACCCTCAGCAATTAAAGCAGTGTTACTGGTTCATAATTAGACAGATACACCAATGGAAAATGATCAGAAGGTTAAAACAAAGGTAAAAATTTAGAACACAATAAAAGTAACATCAATAGGACAAATATTAAATTTTAAATAAATAGTCTTCAGTTAACAAGATTACCGCCCAGAAAAGACAGTTAAATTAACACCACACACTACATGTGAGAATAACCTCTAGATACATGAAATATTTTAATGTAAAAAAACCCCATAAAAACACTGAAAGAAAATATAAACCAATTTCTTTATGATACAAAGAGGCTAAAGCCTTTCCAGCTTAACTCAAAATTCATAAAACCAAAGAGGGAAGATAAAAAAAACTATTTGATTACATAAAGGAGGGAAGGAAGGGGGGAAAAAGAAAAGGAAAGAAGAGGGAAGGAAGAGACAGAGAAAGGAGATGGAGAGGTGAGGAAGAGGTAAGAGAGAGAAAAGAAAAAATCCTCCTTGCGAGAAAAACCTACAAATACACGAAAAAGCAGAGGAGAGGATATCTCAACTCACATCACAGATAAGGGATAATCTCTTAAAGAAGGATCTCTTAGAAAAGGTAAGCAACAGAAAAAATAGACAATGGTAACAAGCACAAACAGTTCAGAGAAAATAATTCAAGTGTATAAAAATGTCCAAGTTTATTCCTAATAAAACACATACTGAAAGTACACTGAACTTCTATTTTTCACTTATCAGATTGGCAAAATTCAAAAGTTTCACAACGGTTGGCAAGGGAATAGGGAAACAGGCCCTATACATTGCTGGTAGGAATGTAAAAGTTTTTAACCCCACAGAAGTCAGTTTAGCAATACCTATCTACATTATAAAAACATGGGCCAGCCAACTCATTCTCAGAAACTTACTCAACAGATGCACCTGGACATTCACAGGAGGAATGTTTACAGGGCCATTGGTGTGGGGGCACTATCTGTAGTAGCACAATTTTGGAAACAATCCAAGAGCACTTTAATAGGTGGCTGCTTAAAGTGTGATGGATACATCAAAAACTACTATAAAAAATGAGAAAGTCTCTCTCTCTCCATACACTAATGTGGAAAGGTCTTCCATATTCATTATTCAATAGAAAACTTCAGGCACAGAATAGCCTTTTATATGCTTAAAATGGGCACAGAAATAAGAATATGTATTCACATCTACCATATCTTCATAAAGAAACAGTGAAAGTTTTCATAAGAAATGAATAAAATAAAAAGTGCTTATCAAGGGTGGGCGGCAGGATGCAACCAAGAATCATCAGTGGATCGCCTCATCTTGTCTCATTTAAATAATGCTTTATTTCAATCAAGATGGTTTACTTAAAATATAAATAAAATATTTACATTCTCTTGACTCCACATACCCCTCAAGGCCTTTATTTCTCTGTTCCTGTTTAATCCAAAATTTCATAAGAAGTTCACTCCCACTTCCTCACTTATCTCATTCACTCTTCAACATACCTGCATCTCTCTTGCTGCCTCCCACCAATCAAAAACTACTCTTGCTGACAAACCCATGTAACTCTTTCTAGCCTTATCGTTGTAGATCAATCAGTAGCATTCTACACCAGTGGCTATTCCCTTGATAGGTCTGTGACACTCTAGTGCTCATTTACCTCCTACTTCTCTGATCTCCCCATGTTTCCACTTCTACCCAAACTCTGACTGCAGTTTTCCTCATACATTGGTCCTAGGCTCTCTGGGTTGGACAGGGGTCATCTTTCATTCTGCTACTAGGAGGTCCCCTCAAACTTCTTAACAGTAAGTGTTATATTTATGTGGCAATCCCCAAATTTTACCTCTAACTCAAACTGCCCACTGAATCACATATTCAAAATTTCATGTGTACACTTGACCATCTGTGGATATCTCAATGGTAACTTGGACAAAACAGAACTAATTCCCACTATTCTCACCACCCAAATACTTGTTTTCTAGTTACCTTCATTCCAGTAAATAAAGCACTATTCACCTAGTTTAATCGGAAACCTAGGAGGTAATTCACTCCCTTTCCCTTTAACTCTTTATTCAATCTGTCATTGAATCTAGCCAATTACACAGAGACATATCTTGAATCTGTACACTTTACCTGTATCACCACTCTGATTTTATCTCTTGCCTGCACCATAATAATAGTGTATCAGAGTTCTCCAAAGAAACAGAATCAATTAGATATGAATTTATATCTAGATATATATCATGTATCTATCTTTAAAGGTATTGACTCATGTGGGGGCGACTTTCCTTGCAAGTCCCCCCAGCCACCACAGATGAGAGCAATCGTGACTGAGACATGATGTGATCTGCTTGGGGAGGAGAAGTGGCCATTTTCCCAGAGGAAAAAGGCTGTGAGCAGGGGCCAGTTTCTCAGGGGAAAAGGCATTGAGCTCCCTCCTCCAAGGGCTTTTATTGGGTTGTAATACACAGGAATACAGGGTGGCAAGGATCAAACAGTAGATAACAATTCAAAGAAATCTGAGGGTTTAGTGTAAGTCAGAGTCTGTCAGGAACAGAGTTTTAGGGTTTCCTGCTGGAACCCTTAACATATGACTGAAAGCATTCTTAGCAGAGCAGATTTCACAGGTTTATCAGGAAGTCTTTGTGATGCCAGATTTTTCCCCAGGATACACTGTACCTCTCCCCAACAGGTATTCAGGCTTAAGGGGATTAGAGCCAGGAAGCACTTCTCCCAGAGAACATGGGGACTTGGGCTTTGACAAAGCCAGGGGGTGGGGGAGTTGGCGAGAGTCCATTGCTCTTTGTTGCAGCCCCCCCCCCCGCCCAGTCCTTCCATGAAGGCCTCCCAAGTGATGGAGTCTGGCTTAGGTTGCCCCCAGCTGTGAGGGGTCTTACCCACATTGACTTCCAACCAAGCTTTGGGGGCAGGGAGAGGAAACTGAGACAATGTTTGCTACCAGAAACAAGCTTTGTCTCCTGTCGCTCGAATTCCAAAGGTCGTCCCTCACCCTTAGCCACAAGGGGCGGAGATAACAATTCCTAGAACCAGGCAGAGTGGTCTACAACAGACTCATACAATCATAAGGGCTGGCAAGTCAGAAATCTCTACGGCAGGTCAGCAGGCTGGAAACTGAAGCAGGATTTCTGCATTACACTCTGGAGGCAGAATTCTTTCTCTAGGAAACGTGAGTTTATCCTTAAGGTCTTTACCTGATTGGATGAGGCACACCCACATCTCTTAATATTAGCTGATTGTAAACTTAATCACATATATGAAATACACTCACACCTACACTAGTGCTTGCCCAAACTGCGCACCACAGCCTTCCAAAGTTGACCGAACCATAAAACTCACCAAAACATGTAGTTCTAACTAGTTTATTTTCCTCATTTCCCAATCTGATTCCCACATAGCAGTTAGTATCATCTTTCTAATAGTGTCTTTTCCATGATTCAACTATTTCCATCATTTCTCACTGCATTTGAAATCAAATCCAAACACTTTGCCTACAGGTTCATCTCTAGCAAAGTTTTCTCCTCTGCCTTTGCTGTGCTCAAGCCACAGGGAGTAAAAGCCTCTGTTCTGTTCATCCAACACTTCAAATTCTTTCCTGTACTTGGGCCTCTGCAGCTACTTCTCAGATGTGTGATATATATTTGCTAATGAATAAATAATAAATAAAATAATCCCCTCCCATGGAAGAGAGCATTGTTAAGAGAGTCATTTGTGTGGCTGGTGCTTCCAGACTGAGATTTGTACAACGTGCTCATTATAATACCTTGTACTGTGGTCCCAGTCAGCCACTCACGGCCCTGTCCCGCTCAAAGCCCTTCCTGCCTCTGATCTTGGTGTTAAATCCTGTTATATCCTAGTTTCTTCTTTCCATGTATTATAAGTGGTTTCTATAGCTCTACTGAATTTTACTGTGAATTTGATCCCATTTATGTCTTGAAAAATTCCGGAATCCTTTGGGCTTACCTGTTTTCCTTCTATGTAGTTTCACAGTTTTATATTTTCTTCTACCATTTTAATGTGTGTTTAAGATATGGGAGACAGGAGTGCATGCATTTAGTCAGTTTCCTTTGACTGGACATTTACAATAAAAAATATCAGAACAGGCGACTTCCGCCAAGATGGAGGCATAGGTGGAGACGCCTTGCTTTCTCACACAACCAAGTTTAGAGACAACTAAATATTAGCAACAGAAAACACAGCCAGAACACAGAAAATTGAACTTTTCAGAAGTCTGTTAACAACAAATTCTTCAGCCTGACCGTTAAGGGGCGAAACCAGCAGCTGGCGGAGCTGGGTAGCACAGAAAAACTTGGTCAGACGGATTCAGGCGCGCGGAATCCAGGTGCTGGGTTGGACCTAGTGAGAGACCCAGCGACTGCGGGGTAACAGCGAGGGAGCAGGGCTGTGGGTTGACTGTGGTCGCGCATTCGTGCGCAGATAGACAAGCGAGGGAGTGGGCGATTAGACTGGGACCCAGCTGGTCCACCTGGCAAGCGGCAGGGGAGTGCGCCGCCATTTCCCCGCTCTGACCCCGCCTCCACTTACAGTGTCATAACCCAGCCACTCCGAGTGGTCCGGCCATGGTGAACCACCTAAGGCTCTGCTCCTCACCCAGCAGCGAAACAGCAGAGGGTGCCGCCATTTCCCGGCTCTGACCACGCCCCCACATACAGCGTCACAACCCAGCGACCCGGGAGTCCAAGGCTCCACTCCTCACACTTAAAGGACACAAACAGACCAAAAATGGCTCAAGAAGAACTCAAAGCCCCAGAGCCTATAAATCGAAGTGATGAAGAAATAGCAAAACTCTCAGACGCACAGTTTAAAACACTGGTCATCAGGATCCTCACAGAACTGGTTGATTATAGCCACAAATTAGACAAACATATGAAGGCGAAACTAATTAAAATGAATGGAATTGCACAGGAAACCAATAGCGATGAAAAGGAAACTGGGACTCAAATCAATGGAGTGGACCAGAAGAAAGCAAATAATGGCCAAACAGAAAACAGTGAAGAAGCAAGAATTCAAAAAAATGAGGAGAGTCTTAGGAACCTCCAGGACATCTTTAAACACTCCAACATATGAATTATAGGGGTACCAGAAGGGGGAAAGGAACAGCCATTAGTGGAAAACTTATTTGAACAAATAATAAACGAGAATTTTCCCAATCTGGCAAAGGAAATAGACTTCCAGGAAATCCAGGAAGCTCAGAGAGTCCCAAAGAAGTTGGACCCAAGAAGGAACACACCAAGGCACATCATCATTACATTAGCCAAGATTAAAATGAAGGAGAGAATCCTAGAAGCAGCAAGAGCTAAGGGGATAATAACCTACAAAGGAGTTCCCATCAGACTGTCAGCTGATTTCTCAAAAGAGACCTTACAGGCAAGAAGGGGCTGGAAAGAAGTATTCCAAGTCACGAAATCCAAAGACCTACAACCAAGATTGCTCTATCCAGCAAAACTTTCATTTAGAATGGAAGGACAGATAAAGTGCTTCTCGGATAAGACCAAATTCAAGGAGTTCATCATCACCAAGCCCTTATTATATGAAATGTTAAAGGGACTTACCTAAGAAAAAGAAGTTAAAAAAACATGAACAGTGAAAGGACAGCAAACTCACAGTTATTAACAATTGCACCTAAAACAAAAGCAAACTAAAAGGACAGCTAGATCAGGAGTGGAAACATAGAAATGAAGATCTCAAGGAGGGTTAGCAACAGGGGAGTGGGAGGAGGAGAAGGGGAGAAGGTACAGAGAATAAGTAGCATAGGCAGTAGATAGAAAATAGATGGGGGGCAAGAATAGTATGGGAAATATAGAATCTAAAGAACTTGAGACACATGGTCATAAACTAAAGGGGGGGTAATGGTGGTGACGGGGGGGGTAGGGTGGAAGGGAATGAAGGGGGGTAATAGAACAATTGTAGGGGAAAAGGAGATGGAGGTTTAGCTGGATGTGCCGTGCCTCCTCACACAACCAAGTTTAGGGACAACTAAATATTAGCATCAGAAAACACAACCAGAACACGGAAAACTGAACTTTTCGGAAGTCCGCTAACAACAAATTCTTCGGCCCGACCGGTAAGGGGCGAAACCGGCGTCGGGTGAGGACTTACAAAGGAGGGCTCGGTCGGACCCGGGCGCGGAATCCAGACGCGCGAATCCAGTCGCGCGGGTTCCAAACCCAGGATTGGACCTAGTGAGCCACCGAGCAGCCCACCGGGTGAGCGACTACAGAGGACACAGTGGGGAGGCGGTGGCAGCGAGTTGACTGTGGTTGCCTGGTTGCGCGCGAGTGAGGGAGTGAGCGGTTGGACTGGCGGCGCGCCATTTCCCTGCTCTGACCACGCCCCCACATACAGCGTCACAACCCAGCGACCTGGGACTCCAAGGCGCCGCTTTTCCCACTTAAAGGGCCAGAACAGACCAAAAATGTCGCAGGCAGAACTCAAAGCCCCAGAGATAAATCTAAATGATGAAGAAATAGCAAAACTCTCAGACGCACAGTTTAAAACACTGGTCATCACCTTCCTCACAGATCTGGTGGATTATAGCCACAAATTAGAGAAACATATGAAGGCTAAATTAAGGGAAATGAATGGAATTCCCCAGGAAACCCATAGAGATGAAAAGGAAACTGGGACTCAAATCAATGCAGTGGACCAGAAGAAAGCAAATAATGGCCAAACAGAAAAGAGTCAAGGAGCAAAAATTCAAAGAAATGAGGAGAGTCTTAGGAACCTCCAGGACATCTTTAAACGCTCCAATATCCGAATTATAGGGGTACCAGAAGGGGGAAAGTCACAACCACCAGTGGAAAAACTATTTGAACAAATAATAAAAGAAAATTTCCCCAATCTGGCAAAGGAAACGGACTTCCAAGAAATCCAAGAAGCCCAGAGAGTACCAAAAAAGTTGGACTCAAGAAGAAACACACCAAGGCATATCATAATTACATTAGCCAAAATTAAAATGAAGGAAAGAATCCTGGAAGCAGCAAGAGCTAAGGGGACAATCACCTACAAAGGAGTCCCCATCAGGCTGTCAGCAGATTTCTCAAAAGAGACCTTACAGGCAAGAAGGGGCTGGAAAGAAATATTCCAAGTCATGAAATCTAAAGACCTACAACCAAGATTGCTCTACCCAGCAAAACTTTCATTTAGAACGGAAGGACAGATAAGGTGCTTCTCAGATAAGACCAAATTCAAGGAGTTCATCATCACCAAGCCCTTATTATATGAAATGTTAAAGGGACTTATCTAAGAAAAAGAAGTTAAAGAAACATGAACAGTGAAAGGACAACAAACTCACAGTTATTAACAACCACACCTAAAACAAAAGCAAACTAAAAGGACAGCTAGATCAGGAGTGGAAACATAGAAATGAAGATCTCAAGGAGGGTTAGCAACAGGGGAGTGGGAGGAGGAGATGGGGGGAGAAGGTACAGAAAACAAGTGGCGTGGACAGTAGATAGAAAATAGATGGGGGGGGCGAGAATAGTTTGGGAAATATAGAACCTAAAGGACTTGAGACACATGGACATAAACTAAAGGGGGGTGGTGGTGGGGTTGGGGGGGCAGGGTGGAGGGGAATGAAGGGGGGAATAGAACAACTGTAACAGCATAATCAATTCAAAAAAATAAATAAATTAAAAAAAAAACAATTGTAATGGCATAATCAATAAAAAAAAGACCAAAAAAAATCAGAACAGAACCTCAAAACACATTATTAATGAAGATGATTTTATTGAATAACAGGACAGGGCACATAAAAATTAAACATTTGAGTAAAATTTAACCATGTATTCAAAACTAGAAATTTTAAGTATTAAAAAGTACATTCTTATTAAATATCTAAAAATTACCCATTTATTTATTATTTAAAAGTTTTGATTAAGGCAAATTTTTAGTTATGCACTGAATCCCCAAATAGGTAAAAAGAATAATACACTAGAGTTTGTATTAAAACAAATTAAAGTTCTTAATTAAAGAAAAGCAGTTGCACAGTGAGGAAATACAGCACATGCTTAGTGAATGTCAGTTCCTTTCCTCGTCTTGCACTGAGAGCCACGTACCCTCCTCTCGCCTCTCCTGAGAAAGCATATGGAAATGCCACAGATTGACCAAACCTTAGAGTCTGACCTCACCTAGTATGATTTGATCATACAGTTCTTTGGTCAATGGAACATAAGCTTTTTTCGAGTTGTCCATGAAGTAAAGTGGATCAGAAATTTTCAATGGACTAAATCCTTCTTGCACCAACTGAAACTTCTTTGGTTTGAATGTCCCTGTCACTTCCATCTTTTCCTACAAAGCAATGACCAAGATTAGTGAAATGATTTAATATTATTACAATACATAAGTTAACACATTTAACAACATAGACTGTAATATTGAGTTATAACATTTTCATACCCAGAGGCCGTTTCTATGCACTACTAGTAATTTAACACTAGGAATAAAATATGCCGTCTGAAATATTTAAATCTTTAGCTTGATTTACCTGTGAACTTGATTCAACAATAAAAATTATGAACATAGTCAACAACTGATTACAACTGATTACAAATATGCCAAAGAAACATTAACTCTTCAATTCAATGTCAATACAAAATGATGTACAAAGAATGCCATTTGACACCAACAATATAAAAAATGTAAAAGACAGCAATCTATTCCATCAGGAAGAACATTTTATGAACTGGAAGGAGGAAAGAATGATCTAAAGCTTGAGTTTCCAAGCTATGCACTGAGGTGCATTGTGGAACCTCAGTGAATTTCCAGGTTCTTCACAGAATATTTTAAATTTCCAAATAAACCCAGTGACATCTGTCAGTCACCACTGGCAAACTACTAGCTTAGTATTACTTTGTGTTACATTCTTATCAACGATGTCATATTTTTGTGAAACAGTTTCAGGAGAGCTACAGTAAAAAGCAAATCCAGCCCCAAATCAGTGTGAACACGGAGGTAGGCTGACCTTGTTCAGTCAGTCCGATTCCAAGGCTTGAAGAGTTGTGTAATACTCAATGTACACATCTTTAGCAATTGTGGTTATTTGAAAATGAAATAAAAGCATGTTTCTTTCAATATATATGCATTATTTTTTCAAATGGCAAGTACTTTGTTAGATCTGTACTTACTAATTTGTTTTGCACTAACTACTGAATAAATGAGTGTTTAGGTATTTGTTTTGGTTGAAAGAGTATCATAAAGTAATTACTGAGACACTAAAGATGCCACCAATCTAGAAAGTTGAAGAGTCTCTGCTTTAAGGGGTTTAAAGGAGATGACAGTGGACTCTCTGTGGCAGTTTCAAGCACTGAGACTCAACCTTGTTTTAAAACAGATGACATGTATTGCTCCGTGTAAAGGTCTATGAGTAACTTGGTCATTTTGATTTATCCTTTTAGACTAAGCCTTTTAGAGTCAATTTCTCTTTGAAACTCCTTCCCTGATCCCATCCATTCTCACCCCTCTTCTACCCAACAATGTCACCACAGAATTAGAGGTGACTGTGTAGAAACACATATTTAAATTTTTTTTATTTTTATTTCTCAATTACAGTTTACATTCAACATTATTTTGCACTAGTTTCAGGGTACAGTACAGTGGTTATACAATCAGATACTTTACAAGGCTGGGCCCCGATATTTCAAGTACCCACCTATCATCATACATAGTTATCACAGTATTACTGATTATATTCCCTATACAGTACTGTGCTTCCCTGTGGCTATTTTGTAATTATTAACTTGTATTTCTTAACCCCTTCACCTTTTTTAGTACACTTCCTAACACCCCTCCCCTCTTGCAACCATCAGTCTGATCTCTGTATCTATGAATCTGTTTTTACTGTTTGTTTGCTTCTTTTGCTCTTTAAAGTCCACATATAAGTGAAATCATGTTGTATTTGTTTTTCTCTGTCTGACTTATTTCTCTGATGTTCACTGCAGTGCTATTTACAGCAGCCAAGAAATGGAAGCAATCCAAGTGCCCATCAATAGTTGAGTGGATAAGAAAGTGGTGGTACATACGTACAATGGAATATTACTCAGACATAAAAAAGAATGAAATTTTACCATTTGCAACAACATAGATGGACCTAGACGGGGTTATGCTAAATGAAACACATATTTTTTTTCTCTTTTTAAAAAAAAAAGTAGAAGTTCACTATATTTATACAGTTTGATGTTCTGCCTTAAAAAACATAGTATGCCAGGTAAATCTCTCCAGGTTAGATAATTTTCATCAAAACAGCACTTTTTAATGGTGTCATGTCATCTAATTATAATATTTTAAGTAACCTCCCTCTTATTATTGATTTTAGAACATAAGCATTTTTACTACTATAAATAGTACTTTGATGGTATATTTAAATAATGGAATACTATTTGGCCATGAAGAAGAATAAAATTTAACCCTTTGCAACAGCATGGATGGACATAGAGAATATTATGCTAAGTGAAATAGAACAGTTAGAGAAAGATAAATACCATACAATTTCAGTCATTTGTGGAAATTAGGACAAAGACCTCTTAGCATTTTATCATGCTCCACCTTCTATAATTAGGTTTCAAATATGGCATAAATTAGCATCCCCAGACTTTTCATTGCTCTTGAAATTCTCTAATATAAATAAAATTTATCTAATATAAATAAAATGCACATATTAGCTAAAGGATAAAATATTATTTTTTAATTAATCTATCTCCAAAGGATTCTTGGTTTTAAATTTTATGGCTAAATAAAATTACCTTACTTCTTAAAATTCAGACAGCAAAATTACCTGAATTCTTAAAAACTGTGGGCAGGCATAAGCTGGTAGAAATGTTACAACTTGTTCATAAGCTCTTTCCAAGTCTAGAGATTTATTTGGTTTTAAAATAATAGAGGCCATTCCTGCTTTCCCTTCACAATCTGAAAAAAAAGTTTGAAATACAGTTTATTTTACGAGTACCAGGTGAATTTTGAAAATAATACTGTCAATTGTATACCAATTGCTAAAAAGGGAGACACTAAACTACTGCAGTAAAGACGATGCAATGGGAGGGTAGGAGTGGGTCCTTCCCTGAGCGTATAATTAACTCTCTCGAAATAATTTGGGAACAGGGAAGGGCAGAGTCTGTCCCTAACTGCCTACACCACAAAAATAAAACAGGTGGAATGGAAAACACCATAAACGACCCATGATTTGCCTCTTACCACCATTAATATAAAATATGAAGAGAAAAATTTATTTAAAGACAAATATATTCCAGAGAAATGTCCATAATAAGCACCCATGTAAAAAATAAAGGGTATAGTTTTAAGGTCAGAAACCACAGACCAGTTTAGGTATTTTCATAACTAAACCCGCAGATCACTTGCTGCCTGTTAGGCCGCCCGTGGTCCTTCCCAGGGACCGGAGCCTCCCGCACTTCTGCACTTCTCCAGCACTTCTGCAGCACCCAGCGGCGGCTGTCAGAGGAAACGCCCGCCTCCTCTGCTCCCCCGTGCACGTGCTCATCCCTACCCCCATGTCCTCAAGCACCTACAAACATTAGCTGGAAAATATTGTCATTAGTTAAAAAAAAAAAAGAAAGTGGAGAGGAATCTTGTGATTTCATGTCAGTCACTTTTATTTACCATTTCTACCATCATAATATAACCCTGCATGTTCATAAAAATAAACGAGGCCAAACAACTTTTAAATAAGTAATTTTTAAAAAATTAAACTTAACTACAAATTAGTGTTATTAAATTTTTAAACTAGAACACATTTCTGTTTAGTGTGGCCACATGTAAACTCTAGTCACAAAGAGAAAAATAATATCACTCAAACAAAAATGGGCATTGTGAAGGGAGCCGATAAAGTTCCGGCCGAGATGGAGATGTAGGTAGAAACCTTTCGCTTCCTCCAACAACCAAAAGGAGGTTAACAACCAATCTAAAATTGATAAACAACCAGAAGTGTCAGAAAATCAAACTGCATGGAACTCCCAAGAACCAAGGGATTAAAGAAACAGTCAGCCAGACCAACCAGACTGACAGCGATAAACTACAGCAAAGAAGGTTGCCCCACCCTGGTGAATACCTAAGACCCCGCCTCCTTATAATGTAACAGCTGCACAGAGACAAAGAAATATGGCCCAGACGAAAGAACAGAGCAAAACTCCAGAAAGAGAGCTAAGCAATGAGGAGACAGCCAACCTATCTGACAGAGAATTTAAAGCCCTGGTAATCAAGATGCTCACAAACTGAGCTTGGTCGCAAAATGAAAGAACAAATGAAGGCTATGCAAAGCGAAATAAAGCAAAATATTCAAAGAACCAACAGTGACAGGGAGGAAACCAGGACTTGAATCAATGATTTGGAACAAAAGGAAGAAATAAACATCTACTGGAACAGAAGGAAGAGACAAGAATTCAAAAAAATGAAGAGAGGCTTAGGAGCCTCTGGGACAACTTTAAATGTTCCAATATCCAATCACAGGGGTGCCAGAAGAAGAACAAGAACAAGAAGTTGAAAACTTATTTGAACAAATAATGAAGGAAAACTTCCCCAATCTGGTGGAGGAAATAGATTTCCAGGAAGTCCAGGAAGCCCAGAGAGTCCCAAAGAAGTTGGACCCAAAGAGGAACACACCAAGGCACATCATCATTAAGTTACTCAAGATTAAAGATAGAGAATCTTAAAGCAGCAAGAAGAAAGGAGATAGTTACCTACAAAGGAGTGCCCATATGGCTATCAGCTGATTTCTCAAAAGAAACCTTGCAGGCAAGAAGGGGATGGAAAGAAGTATTCTAAGTCATGAAAAGCAAGGATCTACATCCAAGATTACCTTATCCAGCAAAGCTTTCATTTAGAATGAAAGGGCAGATCAAGTGCTTCCCAGATAAGGTCGAGTTAAAGGAGTTCAACCATCACCAAGCCATTATTATATGAAATGTTAAATGTTAATTAATTATTAATTAATGATCAATTAATTATTAATCAATATCAATAATATTAATAATAATATTATTAATAATTATTATAAATGTTAAAATATAATAATTTCATTATTATATGAAATGTTAAATGTTAAAGGAAAATTGAAGAAGATCAAAAACTATGAACAATAAAATGACAACAAACTGAGAACTATCAACAAGTGAACCTAAAAAACCCAAAACAACAAAAACAAATACTAAGCAAACAACTAGAACAGGAACAGAATCAGAGAAATAGACATTACATGGCGGGGAAGGAGAAGAATGGCAGGAGAAAGATACAGGGAATAAGAAGCATAATTGGCAGGCACAAAATAGACGGGGAGAGGTTGAGAATGGTATAGGCAACAGAGAAGTTAAAGAACTTATATGTACAAGCTATGAACATGAACTAAGGGGAATGCTGAAGGGTTGGGGGGTACAGGGCAGAGGGGAGATAAAGGGGAAAAAATTGGGGAAACTGTAATAGCATAATCAATAAAATATAGTTTAAAAAGGAAGCAGATAAGATAAGCAACTGTATCTTCACCCCTGTTAATGTGATTTCTTTGCTTGGCTTTGTTCAGGATAAGCTTCTTTCACTGTGTATGTCTCTCCATGGCAGTAAACTTTTAATGCTCCCCCCCCAAAAAAAAAAGAAAAGAAAAATGAGATTATTGAAAAGCTGTAACTATGGTCAAACAGTGAGTCACTGACCAGAGTTTTTAAACTTTACTTAAAAACACACACACACGTTAAATTTCAATGGGGGAAAAAAATCGACCCACACTAAAATTTAAAAAATCATTACAAAATTCAATGGGTACTTTTCCTCTGTAGGGCATTATTTATCATGACAAGATGAAGATAATTATTGGATATATAAAAACCAAAATGTTGAATTAGTGAGATGATTGCAAACTAAAGAAAAGTTTGTACATTTTCTGAGAATTCTTCTAAAACCTGAAATATATTCATACCTGGCACAGCCACACCATAGACATTTGCTTCTTCTATGAAATCCAACATTCCAATAACATCAGCAACCTCCGTGGTTGCAATGTTTTCCCCTTTCCATCTAAATGAAAAAGAAGTTCCATTTAGCACACCTATGTTTGGAGAATTTGGCTCTGGGCAAGCACCAAGCAACCAAAATGATGGCAGTTTTCAAAACAAAAGGCATTTTTAGATAAATGATTTATTATGTTATTATTTTTATTTATTTATTTTTTAGGGAGATGGGGAGGGAGGGAGAAAGGAGGGAAACATTGGTGTGAGACATAAACAATGATTGGTTGCTTCTAGTACGTGCCCTGGTACCTGACCAGGAACTGGCAACCTTTTGCTTTGCAGGACAGCACCCAACCAAGCCACACCAGACAGGGCCAAAAGGCACTGTTTAAAGATGTGCTTTGTTGATAAGTCGATGAAATCAACAAAATCAATTTTTTAGTTGAAATTACTTTCTTTTTCTTTTTTTTAGAGTTTATTTATTTATTATTTAGAGAGAGGGGAAGGGAAGGAGAAAGAGAGGGAGAGAAACATCAATGTGTGATTGCCTCTTGCACGCCCCATGCTGGGGACCTGGCCTGCAACCCAGGCATGTGCCCTGACTGGGAATCGAACCACAATCCTTTGGTTCACAAGCTGGCTCTTAATCCACTGAGCTACACCAGCCTCGTTTTGTTTTAACCCTACCATTTAGACTCCATGTCCATCTACTTGTTTGATGTTCTAAAAAAAGGAAGCTTATTAATTGAACCAAATGGAGTCATTAAAATAATTATAAAAATTGACATAAAAATTCAATTTATGTTCAACCTAGAAACAGTTAATGGTTTTTTTAAATGGGGACACATGATTGAGATAAAAGGCTGTGTCTGCCCTGAAGGTAAAGAGCACAGGTCTGAAATGTTTCCTTAGAGCCTTGCTGTGAGCAGGGTTCCCAGTCACTGAACAGGCAGTGTGACTGACGATGTCTCATACCTGAAGGTGTCTCCAAGACGGTCCCAAAAGTAAAGGAAATCCTCCTGATCTTGGACCATTAAATCTCCTGTGTTAAAGTAAACATCTCCCTTCTTAAAAACATTACATAACAATTTCTTTTTTGTGTGCTTCTTATTCCCAGCATAACCAAAGAAGGGATTGTTTTCATTCACTTGAGAAATGAGAAGTCCAGGTTCTCCTGTGAGAAAAAGGCATTCTTCAGTGATTTGATTAAAAGGATTATTATACACAGCAGGCATGTACCTAATTTATATCTGACAGACACAACTGGTGTTGCCTATCTTCCTTTCCTCTGAACTTATTTTTATTATATTTGACATAATTTGCTCTGGGTGCTTAGAGCAAACAAACACATCGTTTCGTGGACTGTCAAAAATGCAAGTAACTTTGGAAAAACTAACAAAAAGGAAACTGAATGTGAAAAAAGGTACATACATCCTGGGTGGGTAGAACAATGGCTACCTTTCTTTTGGATTATGTAGATTTTACCACTGATAATAATGGCAATGATATAAAAAACACCATGGCAATAATTTTAAGAAGGTTATGATAGTAGCCTTATTCATTGGGCACTTACTAGGTAGCAAGCCCCATATGCCCTCTGCAACTGCCATCTTGTTTATTCTTCACAGAAATCCTTTGAAATTGATAATTAAAATCCCTGTATCACAGGGAAGGAAGAAGGGCTCCAAAGAATAAAGTCATTTACCTAAGTCCAGCAGATATAAAGGAATGTATGTTGTACTCAAATTCAAGTCTTAATGATTTTGCAACAAGGTTTTTGTATAATACTATCTCTAGTCTAATTAATGTTATTGGAAATTTAGGAAAATGTTTTCTTCCTCTAGTATGGTAGCCTGGAAATTCTCAATGGGCAAGAGACGAGACTTGAAATTTATTAGTTTTACTTTTAGACATATTATCAAAAAAATTTTTCAATCACATTTATTCAAATGAATCAAGATTTTGGACAGCAATTTGCAAGGTGAACAACTACTTCTAGGAAAAGGGTAGAAGACAAGGGAGAGAGCGGCAATCACTGCCCCATAAGATTTCAAGGCCATTGCTGATTTGCTTCGCCCTTTGTGAAGAGAGTCATCATCCTCTTGATGAGTGAAATGGACTGAATTCCAGTTTGTTTGTTTGTTTTTTTAAAACTCTCTTTTCAACTCAAAACTACTTCCACACCTTCTGGACATTCTGGCTCCAAGAGCACTCACTGGAGTGGAGGTCAGAACAAGCCTGCGCTGCTGCGGCAGAGACTGCTCCTCCTCATGGTCATTGTCGACATCCCCATCATTATCCTCATCTTCATTACACATATTGAGCACTTTTTGGGTACCAATCACTATTCTGAGCACTTTCTATATGTATCCAACCTGAGTCTTATCCCAAACCTGTAAGACAGGGAGGGCCCTTATAAAATCTTTATTTTATAGCTAAAAATATTGAGGAAATAAAAGAAATGTATTTTCCTTGTGGCATATAGCAGCCATTTGTTGGGGATGGAATTTTTCTTTGACCAGGTCCACCTGACTCCAAAGCGTCCCCTCCACTGCATGTTCCATCAATCCGTACACACTACAATTCAGCATTTCCAAGCCTCACATTTCCCTTAAACTTTAGGTTGTCTTTCTTTTTCAGGACACAAGTGACAGTTTCTTCCTGAGAAATCAATTATTACAAATGCTTAAAAGGTCAGAGTGTTTTCGCATCTATCCTTTATAGGCATAATTTATGCAAGACACAATGCTTTAATGGAAAAATAAAATATTTAGTAATCCATAATGAGAACAGCAAGGTAGAAAGAAGCAGTTCTGGGATTCAAGTTCCAAAATCAGATATTATTGTAATTGTAAAACAAAACAAAACAAAACAAATTAACAAAGTGTGTTTAAATGAAATTCTTTGTAATCCCTTTAGAAATGGCTTTTCTCTTGAATACTACCTATAAAGTTCAATTAAGGAAAGATATTTGATAAATGCCCTTAGGCTTGAGATGCAGAAGACTGGGAAGTCTGTTTTTTGATAGGAAAGGTTTATATTTTTTCCAGTGTTTCAGCTGTCAGGAAAAACAAAACAAAACAAAAACCAGGTTTGCAACCTTGATCTCCACAGCTGAAGTAAAGATTAGAAGGATATCATCTCTGAAATGTAGTTTAAACATTTTGAGGCACAAAAAAAGTAATTGTGGCCAGATTTATTCGGACTGGAGCACCAAACCATTCTAAGTGCACAGCTATACATTTAGTTTTCTAGAATAATTATATGTAGTGGCAAGTTAATTGGAGCACTTGCTGTCATTAAAATTTCTAACCAAAAGTTATAAGAAAGTCTACCTTAAGGGAGGAAGAAGAGTGAAAGGGCAGAGAGAGTGGGTGGGGGGGTGGCCAAGCAACACACCAGGCCTTCTGCAGGACTTTGCCTACCAGGGGTGTCCAATCTTCTGGCACCTCTGGGCCAGTGGATGAAGAGCAGTCTTGGGCCACACATAAATACACAAATGCTGATGAAAGCTGATGAGCAAAACAAAGGTTTTAAGTAAATTTACGATTTTGTGTTGGGCTGCATTCATAGCCTTCCTGGGCCACATGCGGCCCACCGGCCACGGGCTGGACACCCTGCATCTTCTCATGTAAATCTCATGAAATAAGTATGTCACCTCTACTCTACATACGAAGAAAATGAGACTTGGACAGCTTGGGTGACTTTCTCACAGCAGTACAGTTTCTGTGTGCGCAAGCCCAGATTTAAATTCACATCTGCCTGACTTCCCACTACACCTACAATGTTAAATTAAGTCATTCGCTTTTATGTTGTGTTTTGGTGATATAGGACATGGCACATTATGCCACTGTCACAAACCAAAAGTGGTGGATTAAGAAAAATAAGAGCCCAACAGTAATCACTTTTAAATTTTAATAATTTATGATCTGAGAGACTTTGAGTGCCCCTAAGATCTACTAATTAAATCATTCTGCCTACATTGAACTTCCAAGTAAGTCATATTACATGTTAGAAATACCCACTTTCTTTTCTGAATTTAGTAAGTAATTTAAAAGGAAATTCAGAAACCATGCCTGAGGTGGCATCTTCACGCAGTGTTACCTTTTGTCACACGGCTGCACCAGCCCTGTTCATTCCGAATGGGTTCATCTTTCTGAAAATCATACTTTATCAAGTCAAAATTGAAAAAAACCTGCAAAAAAAAAAATCGAATGAAAACACGATTTAGTCATTTGTGCAGTGACATCTACTGGTAGATTTTATGCTTAATTGAAATGAATTAGAATGTGATTTATTAAAAGAAAGAGCCTTTGCTGATGAAATAACTAAATATTGAGACATCAAAACTGAAGGTATTAATTAACAGCACTCATGTACTAGCATTTACTTTCATTTCTTTTATGTTGCACATTCTTTGACAAAACATTACTAATTTTAATGCTGAATGAGTGAATACAAGCAAGCCTTGAGCTTGACTACATTTCCTATTAACTAGAGGGAAGAGGACCACTTCTCGCCTTCTCCTTTTGAATTCATTTGAAACATACTTTGAAATGGAAAGTTTTGATAGAACTAAAATGTGAACTATGGGAATGCAGGGATTTTATTGCCTATTTTTAACTTACAATCTCTTGAAAAGGGATCAGATGCCTAAAAAGCACTTGTTATCTGACATTGTGACCTTTCCCACGGGGCTTTGACCTAATGTCCCTAATCTAACACTCGGTACTTCTGCGCACTATTGTGGTGAGAGGTGGCAGGTTTGTTGGACCATCCTGATCATGCTGGGTACCAAGCTTGTTGGACATCTCTCTTTGTTGCCAAATACGGCCAGCTGCCCTGTTCCTGAAATGTCCATTATTGCCATGTCGGGCAGAGTCACAGAGTCACTAACATCTGACCCTGGGAAAGAGGACGGATGGATTCAATCCACCCCCCCTCATTTTACATCGAGCTTTTCCTGATCAATTAAGTAAGCAATCTTATTAATTAAGCTAAATTAGAAAATAGTAAACTGAAATGGAGGTGATAAAACGAAATGAGAAAAAAATAGTAAAAAAGGACAAATAAATAGGAGAAGGGCCAAGAGGACATGAGAAATGAACAAATATAGAACAAATAAGTGGGAAAAGATGAATAAAATTGATGAGATAAATGTAATGGAATTATTTATTATAAAAGACTAAACCCAAATATCTCTGGTTTTTAATCTCAATAAAATCAGCATACAGCTACAATCACAATTCATTATTTGAATTAAAATCTAAAAGGGAGCAACTAATATTGATTGGGCACTTAGAGTATGCCACTGTGCTAAGAATTTAAGAGCAGTATTTAATTGTCAAGACACTCTATGAGGTAGAAATTAGTATTATTCTAAGATGAGGTCCAAGGAAAGAGGTTGCAAAGCAAAATATATTGTTATTCCAGACATAAAGAATCTTTATTAAAATGCAAGACTGCATCTTGTTGGTCTTTGTCTGTAATTGGGATAACAGGATATTGGCCACTTGCCTAATGACTGGTAAAAAGAAAGATTCCAGAAGTCCCGGAACTGCATTTATCATGTTGGCCAAAGAAAAACAGAGCCCTGTTCCTTATTCAACCTTTTCTCTGCTGTTTTAACATGCTTTGTATTTTGAAAAATTTGCCCACCAACTGGCCATTATCAACTTTAGGGTTATTTGTTTTCAATTAATTTGGCAGCCACATATGTGGCTGATATTCTTTCTGCACTAAATCACTGTTCAGTGTGCCCGTTATCAGATACAGGCGACTCGATGGTCAGAAATTGGGTGATTTTATAATACAAATGAAACTTACATATATCACAGCATCTTCTAGAAGTAGTCAGGATCAGAGCATTAAGTCTCAGCCAGAGGGATTTCTATATTTTTTCCTGCTTTCAAGAGGTCCCACAAGATTATAAAAAATGGCTCTTATAATACACACAAAAAACTAGGTGCCACACGTTAATATGCCCTTGATGTGTATGTACAGACATATTTTCAGCCTATCCTTTGTTTTTTTCAGCCTCAGCATTTCCTTATGGTTCTTTATGTTCAATAATTTCACCGGGGTATATTTTTCTGATGATCATTCTGTACCATATTTCACCCTACCCTCCTACTCTGGAATACAATGTGCTCTTTTGCTAAATACTCAAATCTTTAGTTTAAGGAAGTCTTCTTCTGTTAGGTTTTAAATGACTTGTTGTTTTTCCTCCTGCAAGAACACCAATTAAGCATATGTTGGAACACTGTGTTTGATTTCAAATTAATTTTATATTATATGCATATTCTTTTGTTTGTGTGACCCCTCAGTCCCATCCATCTTGCTCCCTGATGATGTTTACAGTCTTGCTTAAGTCCTTTAGTGATGATCATCACTGTAATACTTCCATGTTTTCCTTTTATGAATTTATTTTTCAGAGCTGAGCAGACATACTTCCCAACTCCTTTTGTTGATTCAGGTTTTCCTTGTACTTTTGTCTTCTTTGAGCTCTTGTTTTTAAAGGAGTTGGATTAGGTACTTTTTTCATTTCCAAATTGAAAAAACAACAAATAATTTGAAAATCAGAAATTTTCTAAATAAATAGGAGACGTATTAATGCAATTTTTTAACCTATAGGAAATTGTTTTTCTAAATATTTCCTGGCCATGTTGGAGGACTTATTATTTTGATGTGCATCCATATTTTTTTCAGCTGCTTTTTATTTAGACTTACCTTCCGCCCACTTTGCAAGTTTTATTTCCCCTGGGGATTTCACGTTTGCGCCTTTTCTCAAATGCTACCTCTAGGTGTAGAAAAGAAGGCAAGTCCATAACTTTTACTTGAGTTTGTTTTCTCAAATGAGTTGTCACCAAATGTGTTATATTGTTTGCTTTGGGAGCATATATGGGACACACAGCCTTACAGTCTCATGCATTTAGATAAATGAGTACAGCACACAAGAAGGACATTTGGGTCACAGGACCTCTGTTGCTGCCTTATCTTTTCCCTTCACTTATTAAATCCTATCTCTGTTTAGAGCCTGATTCCCTTCTGAGACAGTAAGTGTAAACCTCTGTGAGGGTTAAATTCTTGAGAGACATACTTATCACATCTCCCCATACAATTATGGAACAGTTATTGGCCCAATTTTTTTCTGATCGCCTGCTATGGAACAAAAGCAGTACGTGAATGAAATGATAAAAGACAAAATTTGTATTAGGTACTTTTTTCATTTCCAAATTGAAATACAACTAAAATAATATGAAAATCAGAAATTTTCTAAATAAATAGGAGACATCAGGAGTTCCTGCATTATTGCCATCATTATAATCTGACAGGGAATTTAAGATATCAGAACATTAAAGTCAAGACTGATAAAAATACAAATATTCTTTATTATACTCCTGTGGGATGATTACTCTGGAATGATACAGTTTCATTAAAGGAGCTTTTAATATAAACACCAGTTTTTAATGGAATCAGTTCAGTGAATTGAGAAAATTAACTGTAAGGAATGTAAAACTCAATAATCTAATCACTTACTTTCCCCAAATTACTTTTGTTCAGAATGCAAATCATTAGAGCAATTTACAGCAGCTTCAAATTTACTTTTTTACTTTTTAAAAGTTATATTTTATATCTCTTTTTATTTTTAAATTACTGTATAAATTCAATATTATTTTGAATTAGTTTCAGTTTACAGCATATTTTTATCTTTTTTGACATGAAATGTTTCCTTACTACTTAAAAATTTTTTGCTTTTTATTATTTCCTTCATTTTATTTCTTTGACTAAAAAAAAAAAAGATTTTATTTATTTATTTTTAGAGAGGGGAAGGGAGGGAGAAAGAGAAGGAGAGAAACATCAGTGTGTGGGTTGCTTCTACATGCCCCCTACTGGGCACCTGGCCTGCAACCCAGGCATGTGCCCTGACTAGGAATTGAACCAGCGGCCCTTTGGTCCACAGGCTGGCACTCAGTCCACTGAGCCAAACCAGCCAGGGTTGAGTTTTTTAAATTAACTTATAGAAATTGATATCTAGCCCACAAATTTTCAGCTGCTCTTATCTCAGTTTACACATTTTGAAATGTAACATTTTCATTATAATTCAGCTCAAACTGTTTCCTAAGTTTGGTTTTCTTGTTGACTCATGAAAATTTAGAGATGTTTTATTTGCAATCATATAGGAGATGATCTACCTATCATTTAAAACTTTTATTTTACCTTAATTAAACTGTTGTCAAAGAACACAATCCATATAAATTCAATCTTTTGAAATTTGCTACAATTCCCTAAGTAGCCTAATAATCTTTGTGAATTTTCATAAGTGCTTGAAAAGAATGAATATGCTGTAGCTTTCAGATGTGGTATCCTATTTGTGTCCATTAATTCAGGTAGTTTGTTTATAATATTATTCAAATGTCATATATCATTGAAGTTTTTCTTTGTTCTATCAAATATTAAAAGAGATGTATATGTATCTTTCTGTTACCAAATAAAAAAGATGGTTTCATCTGCCTGCTGCCACAAAAGGCAGACTCACGTGGCAGTATTTGGTAAGAAAGAAAAAAGGTTTTATTTAGATGGGGCATAATCTGGGAGAATGGTGGAGTCTCTGTCTCAAAGTCCATCTCTTCTGCAAGACCAAGACAAGTCCAGTTGTCCTCAGCACAACCAAAACAAAAGCCAGTGTCCAGAGTTTCTGCTTCATTTTAAAGTCCTTTAAAATGAGCCTGCAGGTGGTTGCTCAGTGGACATCTAGGTAGCTTAACTTGTTCCTGGCTGCTGTCCTTTTCAGGCTCCATCCTGGAGTCCATGGGCCATGA
Organism: Artibeus jamaicensis; assembly: GCF_021234435.1. Lineage (NCBI taxonomy): Eukaryota > Metazoa > Chordata > Mammalia > Chiroptera > Phyllostomidae > Artibeus > Artibeus jamaicensis. The sequence continues at coordinate 20,308,216 of NW_026521818.1, read as the reverse complement.
GGCTGCTAGGGCCACAAGATCGTGTATTCCCGTACCAGCAAATGCATCGCCCGGTTTACGAGAGATAGATAAATAGATAGATAGATAGATAGACAGACAGACAGATAGACAGACGGTCATGTTGATTCTACCTCCAAGGCCACATGGCCCATGGAGAGAACAGGCAAGGGCACCATCCAAGTAGTGAACCATGAACAGGAGAGAGTTTCTTTGTTCCCCAGGGCCTATATTAGCTTGGGTGTGGGATAGACCCAGTACTTTCTTAAAAATGACCAATCAACTTCCCAAATTTTCATGTGCTTCAGATAGGTCCACCTCCCAACCAATCCTGTCCTTCCCCAGGTTAGACTGACAGGCCTCTTGGGTCCAGAGCCTCCCCTGCCACCGTTTTGACTTCTACGGTGCATATTCCCCTGGTGTCGGAGAGGCAGTGGGGAAGGGCTTTATGCAGGCTCAGCGTAAGAATTTCGCTCTGCTGCCACCTTGGCTGAGACACTCCCACCCCTGCTCTGAATGACTGTCCACCTGGTTGTAACACTACTATAATTCTGATTTTATTTTCCCTGAAGGTTATATAAATTGTGAGAAATCTTCTTTATTTCCAATTTTATTCTTTAAAAATATTGTCGAGTACTTATTCTATTTGACTATTATTTTCTCCAAAGTACGTTGAAGATATCTGTCTACTATCTTTTGTCTTCCATGGTTGCTATTGAGAATGCAGCTATAAGTCTTTCTTAAGAAGGTGATTTTTTTCGGCTGTTTTTAAGATTTTAGTGGTATCTTGATATAGTTTTTAAATAAACCATGTATTAGAAGCTTAAACATAATTTTTGAATGACATAAAGAAGAAAAGTAAATAGAAATAAGGGATTAAAAATACTCAAAGAAGCCCTGGCTGGTGTATCTCAGTGGATTGAGTGTGGGCCTGTTACCAGAGTATCGCAGTTTGATTCCCAGTCAGGGCACATGCCTGGGTTGTGTGTGAGCCAGTTCCCAGCAGGGGACACATTAGAGGCAACCATACATTGATATTTCTCTCCCTCTCTCCTTCTCTTACCCTCTAAAGATAAATAAATAAAACCTTTTTTAAAAATTTAAAAATAATACTTTAAAAATACTCAAAGAAAATGGAGTCAAATTAATATATATCAGGATCTGTGCTTGCTTTTCATACTTATATCATTAAATTCAAAAACTAAACAAAATAATTAGGTATCATTATCCCCATATGATAGAAAGAAAATATGGGAGGTTGAAGTTTTCATAACCTATAGAATACAGTTCACCTAGAGGCCACTACTTTATTTAGAGGTTCTCAACTAAAAAAAAAACATGTGATGATATTTACCATAAGGTACAAGCACAAAGCTAGAAAACAGGCTGGCAGGTCTCAAAGTATTTCTTTTGTAAAGAAGAAAATGGTACTTACTTTGTAAAAGAAATTTGTTCTCCCGACTGCTCCAATTTGCCCAGTGTGATTCATAAAACAAATGTTCCCTTCGGTTGCTCCATAAAACTCACACATCTTAATATTTCCGAATCTGTCTACAAATTCTTTCCATACATCACTCCGCACACCATTTCCAACTGCCAAACGCACCTGATGATCCTTTTCTCCTTCTCTCTGTCAAAAGAAAATATTTTACCTGTAATTTATTAAATTCTAGTTCCCAATTCATTACTATTACTTAAATGGTGACTATCTAGAAGTTGCCTAAGTGCAATAATGAAAAGAAAGTAAAAAAAAAAGAGAAATCATGTAACTCGTACAGAACTGTGTCCACTAGCTAATGAAACCAAAGTGGCCCAGAGTAACACAGCTTTCATTTTCCCATATGTGGGGAAAGCTCTTCCCAAACTCCAGCTTATTGAAACATTATTTTGGTAGAGATAAGGTATGGAAGAAAGTGCATTTCAGGGAAAAAACATTACTTTAAAATATTATAAAATGCACTTGAGTTCATATTGTTAGCTTTATAATTATCTATGTAACTTTGAACAAGAGGTTGAATAATATTGCAATTCTCAGTTTATTGTCCTCCAAAAACTGTTAGTCACATCTATCTTACTTTTATACTGAAGTATACAATAAGCCCAGTGCCTAGCATATAGTAAGCAATAAAATGAGGTCATTCAAACACTGTAACCTGGCTGGCATAGCTCAGTGGATTGAGCACAGGCTGTGAACCAAAGGGTCACAGGTTTGATTCCCAGTCAGGGCACATGCTTGGGTTGCAGGCCAGGTGCCCAGTGGGGGCCACATGAGAGGTAACCACCCACAGATGTCTTTCTCTCTCCTTTCCTATCTCTAAAACAAGCAAACAAACGACCCCACCAAAAACCCAGTGTAACATTTGGCTTGCAAATATTATGACTATTACTTGTAACTATTATATTTTCCAATGTGCAATGTTCCATTAATTTTTTACTTCTAGATTATATTTGGAATTAAAAGAAAAGCTAGATCTATATTTTACCCTGGATTCAATAAGCACTATGTTAATTAATACGAATGAAACAATGATAAAAAAAATCACAACCCCCCACCTGTTAGCATGACTACTACCAAAATGACAAGAAATAACAAGTGTTAACCTCTCTAGGATGTTCCACGAGGATGGAGCCCCTGTGCACTGCCAGTAGGGTCTCCACAGTGAATTGCAGTCCCGATGGAAAACAGTGTGGAGTTTTGTCAAAAAATTAAATATAGAACTACCGAATGATCCTGACATTCTACTTCTGGTTATTTTTTTCCACTTTTTAAAATTGTTGTTCAAGCACAGTTTTCTCAGTTTCTCCTGACTGCTCTCCCCCACTCCAATGACCCTCACCTCCCACCCTCATTCCTACCCCACTTTGGTTTTCCCATGGGTTCTTTTTTTTTTTTTTTAGACTTTATTTATTTCTCTTTAGAGGGGAAGGAGAGAGGGAAATATCAATGTATGGTTGCCTCTCCTGAGTCCCCTGCTGGGAACTGGCCTGCAACCCAGGCATGTACCCTGAGTGGGAATCGAACCAGTGACCCTTTGCTTCACAGGCCCGTGCTCAATCCACTGAGCTACACCAGCCAGGGGCTGTCCATGGATTCTTTATACATGTTCTTTGAGGACCCCTCCCCCTTCTTTCCCTACTTTACCTCTTGCCACCTTCCCTCTGGTTATTGTTAGTTTGTTATTTCATGTCTCTGGTTATATTTTGCTTGCTTGTTTGCTTTGTTGATTAGGTTCCACTTATAGGTGAGATCATACAGTATTTGTCTTTCACTGCCTAGCTTACTTCACTTAGCATAATGCTCTCCGGATCCATCCATGCTGTCTCAAAGGGCAGGAGTTCCTTCTTTCTTTCTGTTGCATAGAATTCCATTCTGTAAAGGTACCATAGTTTTTTGATCCATTCATTTACTTATGGGTACTTAGGTTTCTTCTAGTACTCGGCTATTGTAAATTGTGCTGCTGTGAACATTCTGGTGCATAGGTTCTTTGGAATTGGTGTTTCAGGATTCTTAGGATATAATCCAAGCAAGGGAATTGCTGGGTCAAAAGCCAGTTCCATTTTTGTCTTTCTGAGGAAATTCCATACTATTTTCCACAGTGGCTGCACCAGTCTGCATTCCCACCAACAATGCACTAGGGCTTCCTTTTCTCCACATCCTTATCATCACTTGCTATTTGTTGATTTGTTTATGATGGCCATTCTGACCAGTGTGCATCTCTCTGATGGCTCGTGATGCTGAGCATTCTTTCATATGTCTCTGTGCCCTCTGTATGTCCTCCTTGGAAAAGAGTCTGTTCAGATCCTTTGCCCACTTTTTAATTGGATTGTTTGTCTTCCTGGAGTGGAGTCATGTGAGGTATTTATATACTTTGGAGAGAAACACTTAGCAAAGTGGGAATAGAGGGAGCACACCTCAACATAATAAAGGCCATATCTGAGAATACTACAGCCAACATCATACTCAATGGGCAAAAACTAAAAGCTTCCCTACTAAGATCAGGAACAAGACAATGGTGTCCTCTTTTACCACTTCTATTCAACATAGTATTGGAAGTCCTAGACAGAGTGATCAGGTAAGAAAAAAAAGTAAAAGGCATCCAAATTGGAAAGGAGGAAGTAAAACTGTCATTGTTTGCAGATGACATGATAGTATACATAGAAAACCCTATAGGCTCCACCAAAAAACTACTCAAACTAATAAGTGAATTTGGCAAAACAGCAGGATACAAAGTCAATATTCAGAAACTAAAGGCATTTTTGTACATTAACAATGAAATATCAGAAACAGAAGTTGGGAAAAAAAATCCCATTTGCTACAGCAACAAGAAAATAAAGTACCTAAGAACAAACCTAACCAAGAAGGTAAAAGACCTGTACTCAGAAAACTATATAACACTAAAGAAAGAAATTAAGGAAGAAACAAATAAATGGAAGCATATACTGTGTCCATGGATTGGAAGAATTAAAATAATCAAGATGTCCATATTACCCAAAGCAATTTATAGATTCAATGAAATATAGATCCTATATTATAGATCCTATTAAAATACCAATGACATATTTCACAGATATACAACAAATGTTTAAAAAATTTATATGGAATCATAAACAACCCTGAATAGCTGCAGCAATTCTGAGAAAGAAGAACAAAGTAAGAGGGATCACAATACCTGATATCAAACTGTATTACAAGGCCACTGTAAATCAAAACAGCTTGGTACTGGCACAAGAACTGACATGTAGATCAGTGGAACAGAAGAGAGAGAGCCTAGAAATAAACCCAAGTCTCTATGGTCGATTAATATTTGAAAAGGGGGCAGGAGCATAAAATGGAGTAAAAAATAGCCTCTTCAACAAATGGTGCTGGGAGACCTGGATGGCTACATGCAAAAAAACAAAATCGATCACCAACTTATACCATACACAAAAGTAAACTCAAGGTGGATAAAGGACTTAAATATAAGTTGCGACACCATACTAGTCCTAGAGCAGAACATAGGCAGGAACATCTCAGATAATCCATGCAGCAATATTTTCAGCAATATGTCCCCTAGAGCAAGGTACATAAAGGAAAGAATAAACAAATGGCACTTCATCAAAATAAAAAGCTTCTACATGGCTAAAGAAAACATCAGCAAAATGAAAAGTGAACCAACTGTATGGGAAAATATACTTGCCATTGATATCTCAGACAAGGGTCTGATCTCCAAAATATACTTCTGGTTATTTATCTGAGAAAATGAAAACACTAATTTGAAAAGACAATGCACCTCTGTGTTCGCTGCAGAGACAATGTATTGATAGCAGGAGGGTACTGTTTATCTTGACAGTATTATTAGACTTTTTAAAAATTGTTAAAAACTAATTTGATAAAACACAAAAATCAAATTAAAAAATAAAATAAGCGACAGCTAGACTGTGGGCACATTGGAAATAACATTCTGACTTGTTTTAGGCTTAGGCCCACACAGGGGGTTAAGATAAATATTTTATGGACAGAGAAAAAAACTCACTCGCATAAGCACAGCTCCTTCCAAGTCAGAGGATTCTTTTCAACCACTAAATATAACTCTGAGCTGTCTGTCCTGGTTCACACCTTTGGGCTTGTCAAATGCCGCCTACCTGGCAGGAACTAGTTCTTGGACCTTTGCGCTGCTATTTTCCTATATAAAACACTAGTGCTGGCAAATCTTAGGATTCATCTGCTTGAACAGTAAACACTATTTAATATGGCCTAACTCTTGGATGCTGTTCAGGTCAGAGATAAGTTTTAGCAAGAGTAATTATTTATAAAATATGTTGGCATACTCTGAAAACCAGTAAAAAGAAATCTAATGAGCAAACTAATGAGCAAAACAGAACCAGAGACATGGAAACGGAACAGACACAGCTCCCAGAGGGAAGGGGGAGGGGAGAATGGTCAAAAGAGAGTAAGGGAGTAGTCAAAGAACATATATGAATGACCCATGGACATGGGTAACGGTGTGGGGATGGACTGTGGGAGGGGGTGATGGGCCAGGATGGAGGAGGGCAAAGGGGGAAAAATGGGGACCACCGTAATAGAATAAACAAGAATATCAAAAAGAAAAAAAGGTAAAAAAAATTCCCCAAATGTCCAGTTTTAATGCAGTTTCAATAAGAATAGCATAGTTTCTGAGGGGGAAAAAGGTGGCTTATGAATCAAATTCCACAAACTTTAATCTGTGGGCTATAACTACACAAACTTACTAAGAATATACATTCATTAAAAACAATTTAATTGGTACAGAAAATTAGATTCTCAAAACTAAGATAGGGCTTTTTGTCAAGAAATATAAAATTCATTTATTTAACTCTCCAGTTATTTTTATTCTATTTTTCCCTCATTTAAAAGAAAATCTGGAAGATCATGCTGTAAGTCTTATGAGAAAAGGTTAACCGGTCCATTACTTAGTGTTGTGGGAAAAACAGAGTTTATATCTCCTTTTATGTCAAAAAGTATGCATATGATAGAAAAGTTGGAAAGTACAAAAAAATAAATAAAAGCTGTAATTCTACCATAGCAACATTATTATTTTTATATATCCAGATAAAACGTTATAACCATACTACGTATAGAGCTAAATACTATTCTACTTTATTAATATATATTACATTCTGAGCATTATTCTAAATTATCAGCTCTTATCCTTTATAAACATGATTATATGATTTTCATGTAATGATATCACAATTTATTATCACTTATTTTTGGGTAACCACACTGTTTATAAATGTGCACCCTTATAAGTAAGTGAATGTCTTGTTTATAAATCTTGGCATCTCATTAGGATAGACAGATTCCTGGGAGAAGCTAATAGTTGTAAATATTTTTATGATTTTGCTATCAAATTGTTGTGTAAAAAGAACATCCTATTTACATAATGCCTCCTCAATGCACTAGAACTAAAGACTTCCAGAGGATGGAGAGTGGGAGGTGGGGATGGCTGGGCTGGGGGGAAGGGTGGGGGAAAAATGGAGACAACTGTACTTGAACAACAATACCCCCCCCAAAAAAAACATCATTGATTTGATAAGAAAATGTGGTGTATTCATTTCTAGATTCAATTTGTTTTTCTGTGATTTTAGACAGGCTGAATGTCATATGATAAATAAGATTAATATTTTATTTTAATGGCATTATTCATTTCCTTTTAATTTTACCTTTAATATTTTTATTTGGTGTGTTTATTCTTATAATTAAATATATTATTCTCTTCTCCTGTTCCTATTTCTTAATTTATGATTAAAAATCTTTCTCAACCCATAGCCAAAAAAAGTCAGTAGATTTTACATTTAACCATTATTTTCTTCTAGGATTAAACTTGTGAGAAAGGGGTAACATTTTATATTTCATATAATGATTTATCTAATTTATTTCCAATTTAGACTTCATAAAAGTTTAATTTTAAATTCATTCAACAATACTTATACAAAGACTTGCAAATAAAAATTCTCCAATTAATGTCTAAAATTTTATGAATACCTTTAAGCTGATTTAGTAAGCATCTATAAACAAAATACTTTTAAACAATTCTCTAAAATCTTCCTTTAAAAGATAACTGAGAACCTAAATATAAGCACTACTGAAAGAGTAAAATATAAAGGACATAACTGACATGATATAAATTATTTTACAGTTTATCAAGATAATTATCTAAAGTTGTCATCGACATTATTCAGATTTTTGTTTGCTTTGATTCAAATTATATCCAGGTAATATATATAAATAAAAATAATATATAAAGACAAAAATAAAAATGTATAAATAAAAGTAATATATAAATAACAATAATATAAAAATTATGTGAAGCCCTATAGCAAGCCCAAAAAATACTGTTATTTTTGGCAAACACACACACAAAAACTCTCATTCACTCATCTGTATATACATATATGAAGAGAGAAATAGGAAAAAACCCCAGAAGTTTTTAAAAAACAAGTTTGCAAAGGAATGGAAATTTTACCTGAAAGATATATACAATACAATGTTATCATAAGTCTAAATCAAGGGTGAGCAAACTACAGCCTACAGGGGCCAAATCTAGACTATGTCCTGTTTTTATAAATAAAGTTTTATCAGAACACATAAAACATACTGATTTATATGAATTGTCTATTTCTTTTGCAACACAGAGGCAGATGTAAGTAGTTGTGACAGAAACATAATGACCCACAAAACCCCCAAAATTTACTAATTTGATGCTTTACAGAAAAAGCTTGCTGACTCCTGTCTAAATTATAAATAAAGTAAAAAAGCAACAAGTTCTTTTTTTTTAAAGATTTTATTTATTTCTTTTTAGAGAGAGAGGAAGAGAAAGAGAAAGAGGAAGAAAGAACTATCAATGTGTGGTTGCTCCTCACACTCCCCACACTGGGGCCTGGCCCAGAACCCAGGCATGTGCCCTGACTGGGAATTGAACTGGCAATCCTCTGGTTCCAAGCCCACGCTCAATCCACTAAGCTACACCAGCCAGGGCAGCAACAAGTTCATTACTGACACAAGTCAAACACCATTTGGTTCATTGAACAACACACTGGTGCTGCAAATATTGGTTCAAAGCTTTCTCATCCAGATTCCCAGGTATGTCCATTTTATGGTTCTCAAAATGGGCTTTATCTCATCGGAAATAACTGGGCATTGGTTTTATTTGTAAAAGAGGGGAAGAGATTCTTGGGCACATTGAGCATATTGGTAGGTGGACGAGATTTTGGTCAGCTAAGTCTTTAAAAAAACAACTCCCCACCTAGTGATGCTGTGAAGCTCTCTCGTGACCCTGGAAGGTGATGGGAAGCCAAGGGAGGGAGGGCATCCAGCAGAGCCTGATGTAAAAACACCATGAGCTTGGCTCCACCTGGCACGATGGACTGGGAGGATGGCAGGGTCAAGGATAGTGGCTGAAGTGGTCCAGATAAAAGATGATAAAGGGAAGAATCCAGATTACGCTCAGGAAAATGGAAAAGGAGAGTCAGCAGAATGACCGAGGTGAGGCAGGAAATGATAATCAGAATTGGTAAAAAGAGCCTTAAAAATGATCCTGGAAAACATAGAAATTGAGAGAACGGTCTGAGGTTTGCTAATTATTTTTGGATTTACATGTGTCCATTTTGAAATTGCTGTAAAACAAGCAGTGTTTCATGTAAAACAGAACCAAGTCTTCATAACACCTACCTGTAGCTTTAAAAATCCCCTTCTTTGTTCATCAACCCCCTGAAGCCTCCTTAGAACAAATTCCTATTCCTTTTAATCCTTCCTGAGCTATGAGGTCAGTACCTACATATCACTGGATATCTAAACTACGCTGGGAATAGAATGAGGGGAGCATGCATGCATAAATATGAATACAACTAATTAAATGAACAAACATGTAACATCTGCATGTATATACACACAAGAGAAAGACAAGTGTGGCAGAGAGAGACAGAGACAAAGAGGTGGACAGAGCCAGAGAGAGTGCGATGAGACAGAGACTGAAAGCAGGAAAGACAGAGCGAAAGCCAAAGAAAGTGAAAAAAGACCCACAGAGAAAGAAAGCAAAATATAGAGACATAAAGAGCAAGAGGAGAGAGAGACAGAGAATATAAACAAAGAGTACAACAGAGATGCTCCATAGAAACCCAGACACAGAGTGACATGTGCAGTGACATATGCACACTTGGAGTGAGATACACAGGCTCGCAGAGAGATGCTCTCTTTCTCTTTCATGCGGGGGCTTATGCGCACACACGTGTGCACACACACACTCTCTCTCTCACAGAGAAGCAAAAGAAAACCCCCTAACAAACCTGGACACAGAGAGACATACTCGAAAAAGAGAGAGAGCCACACACAGAACAGAACAGAAAGATATACATACAAACGCAAGAGAAAGATGTACAAACAGAAACTGATGTAGAGAAAGAGAGGCCAAGAGAGTGAGTACAGATGTCCAGAGTGCAGAACAGGGACAAGAAACATATTTGCAGCCAAATCAGGAGAAACAAAGGGGATAAATATGTTTGAGTTCCATGTCCAGGTATTATCTCATTTAAATCACCACAATACTCTATAAAATAAGATGCATTATCCTCATTTTGCACATTGAAGTAATAAAGTTCAGGTCCAAGGTCACATACCAAATAAGCAGAGAGAGAATTTGAACACATGAAAATGATAAGTGCTATGTGGGCAGGGAATGTTGCCTATTCTATCTGCTGCACTAATTGCCTAGGACAATGCCTGGTGCATAAGAGATCCCCACAACCCATTTGTAAAAGGAAGAAAGAAAGGGAGAGAAGACAGGTTCAAGAATGGAAGGCAGGGAGGATGGAAGGGGAAGAAAGGAGGGAAAGAAAGGAAACAGTGAGAAAAACCAGTTAAAAAAAAACCCTTAAGAGCCCATACTCTATTTTTCCAAGACTTTCCCCATGATTTCATTAATGGGAAGCAATAAGAACTTAAGTTTCTAATTCAGTAGTTAGTGTTTAAATATTGACACACTCCCACCTACATATAGAGCAAGCCATTTTACGATATGCAGAAAGTGCTCATTTTATCTTCAGCCATTTAAAATCCCATTTGGAATTTAAAAGATAATTCACTGAATGGATCAGAGCTTTTCATACTGCCCCAAATCTTGGATGTTTAGCAAACCGGTTTCCTTCTGGCTTTCAGTGCCATGCATCAAACTGATGAGACCATGCCCATGAAAGAGTCACATTGACTTCAACCTCCTTTTTCCTCAAAACCTTCTTTGGGACCTGTGTTTCCAACGGTGCTGCCTGTTGGCCCACTATTAATGTGAGGCAGTGATTGAGCTATAGTTCCTTCCTACAGGGTCACAGATTTATTTACTCAGTAGCGGGAGATAGCAGGCCTCTAACAAAGTCTCTTTCTTCTAGAACAGGTGCTTAAGCTTACTCAGAGAATCTATAACACACCCAGGCTGAAAGGCCTCTTTATATGCTTATGAAAAGTGAAATGGGAAGTTCTATTTAAACACAGATAATTTTGTATCAACCTTGATTTCCTAGTCAACAAAGAATGTGCTGTTTGTTAATAGACAAATAGAAAAAAACATAAATTCATAGTGCAAACAAAGGGGCATCATTTATTCAATCCAGGAAAACTAGCTGCTTAATGCCTCAAAGGATCGTCTAAAATATATAACAACACATGTTAGGGATTGTAATTCTTCCATCTTGATGCCATGTAATTCTTCACGCTCCCCGAGAACCACACGTGTGTCACACCCACCTACCCCCCACAATGACTACACACTCCAGCAGTGTGCTTCCCTCACAGACACTGACATACACTGAAAGCACATGGCAGCGAGCCAAGTAGTATTACGGAACAGGTACAGAATAACGCTCAGTACAAACAGGACAGCAGATAATCCTAGGGCAAACAAACCCAGGCATAAAATAGCGGACTTTGTTATACTATAGCAGGAAAGGAATGGTAGTGGGAGAGGGTGGGGGCCTCTTTTGAGAGAGGATGGGAGAGCCCATAAAATGTGAAGCCTGCTAGGCTAGGACAGTAGGGGCTCCAGCTGTCCCCTAAAATTCTCTGTCATGTTGCCTCTCAGCCTGGGTCTAGGCAGGCCGTGGTTTCAGAGATGATAGCCATCAGTTCACAAACCATTTTAAGGCATAAGTAATAATTGGAAATCTATGATCTGTGATCTAAACTGTTACAGAAAAAAAAAACAAACAACACATTGTGGGCTTATTTCTAACTCATTTTCTAGATATTACGGCAATAGGGATTGCAGAGCAGCTTTTCTGAATAGGTGTTTTCCATTCCGGCAGCACTTGGGAGAACTGAATGTGGAAGGAAAACAGTGCTTCAGGCCAGAGACATTTCGACATTACCTTGGAAAGAAAGACAAGCTCCAACAGTGTGCAACACTCACTCTAACCTAAAAAAGGCTGTATAGACATAAAGGGAGGTTGTCATTACCAGAAAACCCAGGTAAAGGGTCACCTGAGCCGCAACTACCATGATTCATTAATGAAATGTTCTAAAAAGTGCAGGTGCCCATTAGCAAGATCATTTCTGCTGTGAGCTGGACACAGCAATGGTCTGACACCCTCCATGCAATGACGCAAATCTTTGAGTTACCTAAACTCCCTCTTTGGGCAGTGTCATTCCCAGGAACTCTGACTTTCTGATTATAACTGAGCTTCCCTTGCATGCCGAGGACTAGGGGAAATTGGGCTGGACGGGAGCACATAAGTTCTCAGCAATTGGGCTTGTTACATTTATTACTTGATTTTTAAAAAAATAATTCTACAAATTTCCACTGAGCACCTACTATGTGTCAGACACCATTGTAGGTACTGTAGATACAACTATAGATAAAAACATTAACTCCTCACTCTCCTAGAACTTGTAGTATGTGTGGGGTAATGAAAGAGTAGTATGTAATACGCTAATAAGTTAGACGAGAAAAACAAAGCAGTGAAAGAAGAGAAGGAGATAACATTGTAATAAAGAATTGGACTCCATTCTTGACGTTTAACAACTAATGACCTTCAAGCCCCACCAAGTGTCCCTTCCTCTTCTGCCCCATATCTGGCAAGCCAATCAGAAAGCCTAGTGCTCCTTCCTTTGGCACCAACAAGAAGTTCAAAGCTCACAAGCAGTTCTGCGTGCAGACTCCTTACCTCAGCACTGCCTGCCTATCACAATAAAACCTGAACCAGTCTTTCACTGCTTTTTCAGGCCATGTTCTGACGTGCTTAGGACCCTGCCCTGCTTACCCCCAAAAGCCCCATTATATGAGTAATAAACCTGTTCATATTTTCCTGGTGCACATGTGGCATCGACATAACAAAATTTGCTGCAGGGTCTGAGTTAGTAAGGTGACCATACAAGACATCAATAGGGATTGTGACCAGAACAGGCCCTTCCTAGGGGGCCAAGTGACTGGGTTAGGAACTGAGCCATCAAAATATCTGGGGGGAACATTCAATGGGGGGGAAACTGAAAGCCCTGGTGCAAGGAAGGAAAAGCAAGGAGGTTGGGGAGGCTGCAGTGGAGTGAGCAAGGAGCAGAATGGGTGTGGGGCAGGGGTGCAGGGTCCCGGGAGGCCCCCACAGGGGAGCAGATCCCTTAGAGCTTTGGGGTTGATGCTCAGGGAATTTGGATTTTCTTCCATCATCAGAGGAATCTGAGTAGTAAACTAACATAATCTGACTTATATTTTATTAGAATCATATTAACTGCTATTCCAGAGAAGAATTTAAGAGGGCAAAAGTGGGGTTAAGAAGAGGTGATAGCTAATATTTGAGGCAGGAAGTAGTGCTGACTTAGATGAGAGCAGCAGGTAGGTGGTAAACTGAGGTTTGACTGTGGACATATTTGAAGGTACAATCTGCTAGATTTACTCATGGATTAGACAGGAGGAATGAGAAAAAGTTTCAAGGTAGATTCCAATGTTTTTGTGACTGAAAGGATTGAGTTGTTATTAACTGCAAAGGCCAAGATGGCAAGGAGTGGTGCATTTTGATGAAGGAGGTGGTAAAAAGTTAGGCTTCGGCTACTTTTGACATAAGATGTCAATTAGATTTCTAAGCAAAGATATCAAGTAGGAATCTAGACATATAAAACTTAAAATCAAGGGAGAAGACAGAGCTGGAGATATATATTTGAGACTTCAGTTGTAGACAGTACCTGCAGCCAGGAACATGTTCAGGGAAAGAAGGAAGAGAAAAAAAAAGAAAAAGTTTGACTGTGAGTCCTGGGCACTCTAACATTTAGAGATCGGGAATATTGAGGAAGATTCAGCAATGGCAATAATTTAAAGCTATAAACTGGCATTTTGGAGCCTGATGTATGTAAGTGTAATATAAAGGCATGAACTGATTAAATGGGGTTGTGAACCTGTCGGGATGAAAATGAGATCTTCAATTTTTGTGCATTCGCCGAGATGAAAACCATCTTGTGAGGCCTCTTGGGAGAAGGCCATCTCCTTTTCCAGGGAGCCTCTACTGCTCCCTGGTCCATCCGTCTCCATGTGAATTTCTAAACTTATGTCAGCTCATTAATCCTTATATCAACTTTGGATGCAATTGTTACTGCACTCATTTTATGGATGAAAAAACTGAGATCAGGGTTGCTTAGAAAAGCAAGATAATCTGCTCAAGATCACAGAGCTTGAAAGACATAGAATTTAGGCTTGCATTTTAAGCTCTTCAATTCCAAGGACAAAGAAATAAATGACTTGCCTGATGTCAACTAGTGAATTAATGGAAAAGCTGGAATTAGATTCTTGATCTTTTAAAATCTAAATTAATTGCTGCAAATTTTTTTTCCATTGGGAACAAAATGGTCTATTGGAAAATTATAGTCATTAATCATTTGCTGAAGATAATTGTATTTGCTGGTAAGTCCTCACGGCAGAGCAAATAGTGATCATTTGTGACTTTGACTTTGTATATCCATAGCAAGGAGAAGTACAAATTACTACAGAAGTAGGAAATGTAAAACACAGTAAATGAATGATAATATAAATAATCTTGAATGTAAATTTTAAAATGTTAAATAAATTTGGAATGTAGGAAATCCTAACATACCACATTTATAGTAACAAAAGTATATTAACCCAAGAAGAAATTGGCATAATAGTTTCAGGGTTTCTGATTTTATATTCTGATATCTAGTGTTTTCATTTGTGACAAGTATATCACTAAATTGTTAATATTTTAATATTAAAGTTTTATTTTTAAATTATCATGACTATTTAAATTGACTTTTGCAATCAGTGTTGTATGATTTTTTTTAGTAGTCAAGACCAATTATTTTTCAACACCCACAAAAATTATTCTAATTTATAATGACATTCATGGAAAACATTACTATATTTTATCTAAAAATAACACCCTTCGATTTCTCTTGGACATTCCGTTTTTTTTTCACATATATCTTGTGACTGGATTGGGAGAATCAAGGGCCAAATTAGGAGAAGTAGGTATTGTTACCTACTTTATACAAAGACAAGAACCACGGCTCAAAGGGAAAAATGATGAACAGAAAGGCAGACAACAAAGAGTTTGAAATTGAGCCTGTGTCTACAGCCAATGACTATCTGATGACTTCCTACATAAAGATTATATAAAGCTACATTTATCAGGAAATAATAAATGAGGTATATGTGTATTTTCAGTGGAAATGACAGCACAGATTGTATAAGCAGGTCGACATAAAAAGACACGTCTATTTTATATGTAACTTAACCATGAACTATGAATCCTTATGTATTAAAATTAGCACTAACTAAAAGTCTTTAAAATATACACAGCTCTAAAACCTCCCAAAATATTTATTAATTCCCTTCTAATTCTATTAGCATTTACATTGCTAATAGCTACTTCTTACCTTAGTCTCTTATATTTCTACATTTGTAGCTTGCGAACAGGAAAAAAAAGGTGGTACTTTGCCAACTTTTCTAAATGCTTTCATATCTAGTATAAAAATATTAAGCACATCTTTGATTTACTTAAGGAATACTGAGATTTAAAAGAGATGTGATTTTTCTCAACCATATAACAGTATGTTTCAAATATTTGGAGAAAAGAAACAATAAAAATGTGTATATAACTTAAAACAACTATGTCTTGGAGATGAATTGATTGTTTTGAGCGTTGCAAAGAAAATAGTAATGAAACTAAATCAGCACATCTTAATAAATAGCAAAGTTTATATTAATCTAAAAGTGGCACTCATTAGAGATTACTAAGCAATGAGAG
The DNA here is from genome assembly GCF_021234435.1 of Artibeus jamaicensis. NCBI lineage: Eukaryota > Metazoa > Chordata > Mammalia > Chiroptera > Phyllostomidae > Artibeus > Artibeus jamaicensis. The sequence continues at coordinate 20,292,466 of NW_026521818.1, read as the reverse complement.
AAGTTTTCAAAGATTAATGCTTTGGTAGCTATGTCTTTTACAAGATGTGGAATGGGGGAAACATGATTATAAAACACCCGAAGTTATGTAAAAACTAAGAAAATGAAGACATAAAAGAACAAATGTTTTCTATATATCCATTTTCAATAGGAAAAAAAAAAGAATAAATGGTAATGCACTGAACCAGGGACAAGTTAATGTCAATGTATTGTTATCTTTAGATTCATGTAAAACATAACTGGTAAGATAGATCCGAGATGGTGGCAGAGTAGGTAGAAGGTACATTCACCTCCTCCCAGGACCAAACTGGAATTACAACTAAATTATAGAACAGTCATTCTGAATAACCAATTAAAGACTAGCTAAAGAGACGCCTTATAACTAAGGATTTGCAGAAGCAGCCACATTGAGACTGGCAGGAAGGGTGGAGATGCAAAAGGGGCTGTCCCTGCTTCCATGGACAGCAGCTGAGGACCTTGGCAGGCACCTGGAGGAATATCTCAACTGCTGGGAGGGGTTCCCCCCAATAAGTGTGGGGTCTAAGCCCCAAGCTAAGCTCCCCAGCCCAGAGCACCAGAGCTGGGAAGAGGTACCCATGTAACATCTGGTTGTGAGAAGTAGTGGGGTTTCTGTACTTCATGGAGACACAGGAGTCTGCTGGAGACACAGGGACCCTCTTAAAGGGTCAATATACAAAATTTTATTTGCAGCCACTCACCTAGGCTCTGTTGGAGGGAGAGCAGAGTGGACTAGTGTTGTGTAAGGAGAGTCTGGGATTTGTGGCTCTGGGGAGAGAGACCTGAAGGGACAACCGCCAGAATCCCTATGCTGAGTCTTTCTCCCATACTGCAGATGCCATCTTTCTTGGGTGGAGCACTCCCCTCTGTGCTGCACAAGCTTGGCGGAAAGCAAGAGCCCCACCTTTTGGATTTTCTCTTACAGCACTTCTCCAAGCTATGCCTTGCTGAGGAGTCAGCTGCCTTGGCTAGAGAGCAGAGGTCTGGGCAGATTCAGGGAGTGTCAATGACTGGGTTGTGTGACTTCGGGATGGGGGCCATTCCCCTATTTTCCCATGACTGGCATTTCCCCCTCACAGGAGATCCACTAGAACCACCATCTGGGCTTTGGTTAGAGCCACTCTCCAGGTTCTGGCTCCAGAGGCCCACCAGGCTCCTAGTAGCTCCACCCTGCTGGGTGAGGGCAAAATCTGGGACAGACTGAGTAGTGTGGCTCTGGAGAAAGGGCCACACCTCTGCATTCCACAAAGCCTGACTGGCATCTCCCCTTCATGGGAGATCCACTAACCCCATCCTTCTGGCTCCTGACAGCCCCACTCTCCCAAGCTCCATCTCCTCACAATGATATCTGGGACATACTGAGCTGTGAGGCTCTAGAAAACAGGCCATTTTTCCCTTGAATGCCTGACTGGAGCAGAGCTCTCTCTTCACATGGCCAGATCTTAGACTGTTTGGACCTAATAAACTCTGCTGGCCTCACCCTGACAATTCCCTGAAATGCCGCCCCAACAGAAGTGTGCAAGCACTCAGCAGGTGGCAGCCAGACTTGGCATACCAACAAAAATTTGATGAGTGACCTCAGACCCAGCACTGGCACCAAGTTTGAACCTGTACAGACCTGATGAACACTACTCATCCCCACCTGGTGACTCACTGTGAACCATGCAAGTGGAGTATAACCAGAGGCTCTTTCAGTAACTCAGCCTATCAGGCAGCCAGCAGGCAAAGGCAGGTGGAGTAAGCTTTTGGAGTGCCTTGGGACTTTTGCAAGCCTGCCCCTGGGCCTAGTGTGGTAAGAGCTAGCCATGGTGCACAGTTTGGTCCTTCCCATGCATTCCTAAGCCCAGCAGAGGCAGCCAAAAACTGTGAATTGCTTGTAGCTCCAAAAAGGTTGCTGAGGGCCAGTCACAGGAAGCATCTTATATTGGGCTGCACCACAGCCCCTCTCAAAATGCCCAGAATCAACACGCCCTAAGACCAGTTTCAGAAAACATCAGAGCAGGATCCATTAAGCTTTACAGCAGCATATCCAAAGACAGATCTTGTCAGGCACCAAACACTACTGAGACAAATTCTGTTTTGTGGTTGGCATAGCAGCTTGCATATCATGATTGGGATTGAGCCTGACAGTAAGTCAGCCTAAGGATGGGTCCCACACAGAAAAGGGACATAGCAATGAAGACTCAGTTACAAAGAGGGCCCCACATAACCCACACAAGAGACAATCCTGGAGCATCTGGCTCAGGTGATCAAAGAGACTGTACTACTGGACCACACAGGACACCTGCTACATAAGGCCACTACACAAAGACTGGGAGTCAGAGAAGATCTGTTTAATACATAGAAACAAACACAAAGGCAGCCAAAATGGAGAGGCAAAGAATCAAGCCCCAGATGAAAAAACAGGAGAAATCTCCAAAAAAAGAGCTAAATAAAATGGAGGAAAGCAATTTATCAGATAGAAAGTTCAAAGTAATGGATATAAGGATGCTTAACAGCATAAAAAAGACATATAAATCATAAAAAAGGATGAGTCAGAAATGAAGACTATTATATTAAAAATGAAGAATACACTGGAAGGAATAAACAGATTGGATGAAGCAGAGGATTGAATCAGTGATTTGGGAGACAAAGTAGAAAAAAACACCCAATCAAAGCAGCAAAAAGGAAAAAATAATTTTAAAAAAGTAGGATAGTTTAAGGGACCTTTGGGACAACATTGAGTGTAACAACACCTGCATCATAGGGATACTGTAAAAAGAAGAGAGAAAGCAAGGAATCAAGAACCTATGTGAAGAAATAATGACTGAACACTTCCCTGACTTGGTGAAGGAAAAAGACATGCAAACCCAGGAAGAAAAGATGTCCTAAACAAGATGACCCGAAAGAGACCCATACGAAGACACATCATAATTAAAATGATAAAGGTTAAAGACAAAGAGATAATCTTTTTTTAAATTTTAATTGTTCAAATACAGTTTTCTGCCCTTTACCCCATCCCAGCCCACCCCCCAATCCTCCCCACCTCCCTCCTGTCTCCACCCTCACCTTGTTATTGTCCATGTGTCCTTTATACTAGTTCCTTACAAAGAGATAATCTTAAAAGCTACAAAAGAAAGACCATTAGTTACCTACAAGGGAGTTCCCATAAGACTGTCAGCTGATTTCTTAACGGAAACATTTCAGGCCAGAAGAGACTGGCATGAAATATTTAAAGTGATGAAAAGCAATGATCTATAATCAAGACTGCTTCACCCAGCAAGGCTATCATTTAAGATTGAAAGAGAAATAGAGAGCTTCCCAGACAAGAAAAAACTAAAAGAGTTTGTTACCACTAAACCAGTATTACAAGAATGGTTAAAAGACCTTCTGAAGAAGGAGAAGGAGGAGGAGGAGAAAGAGAAGAAGGAGGTGAAGGGAAAGGAGAAAAAGGAGGAGGACAACAGAGGTTAGTTAAAAGAATAAAATCTCAAAAAACACATACCTATCAATATTCAAATTTAAATATAAAGGGCTTAAGTACTTGTCATAAGACACAGGGTAGCTGAATGGATAAGAAACCAAATCCATATATAAGGTGTCTACAAGAGACCCACCTCAGAACAAAAGATACGTACAGACTAAAAGTAAAGGGATAAGAAAAGATATTTCATGCAAATGGAAATGATAAAAAAGCTAGGGTAGCAATACTGTATCTGAAAAAATAGACTTTATTTTCTTTCCATTTGTAGATCTATCTATCTATCTATCTATCTATCTATCTATCTATCTATCATCTATCTAATTGTTTATTCTATTACAGTGGTCCCAATTTCTTCCCTTTTCTCCCCCTCCACCCAGCCTACCCCTTTTTCCCACAGTCAATCCCCTCTCTGTTGTCCATGTCCATGAGTCATAAATACATATTCTTTGACTAGTACCTTCCCCTTCCTTCCACCATTCCCCCACTCCCTCCTCCCCTCCTACAGCTATCAATCTGTTCCATGTTTCCATGTCTTTGGTTCTATCTTTCTCATTAGTTTATTTTGTTCATTATATTCCAGGTATAAGTGAGGTCATATGGTATTTGCTTTTCACTGACTGGTTTATTTCACTTAGTTTAAGAGTCTCTAGTCCTATCCATGCTGTCCCAAAAGGTCAGACTTCTTCCTGTGTGATGCATAGTATTCCACCATGTAAATGTACCACAGTTTTTTAATTTACTCATTTACTGATGAGCACTTGGGCAGTTTCAAAAACTTAGCTATTGTAAATAGTGCTGCTATAAACATAGAGTGTATAAGATATTTTGAATTTCTGTTTTAGGGTTCTTAGGGTATATTCCTAGCAGTAGAATTGCTGGGTTGTATGGCAGTTCCATTTTTAATTTTTTGAGGAAATTCCATACTGTCTTCCACAGTGGCTGCACTAGTCTGTATTCCCACCAATAGTGCACTAGGGCTCCTTTTTGTCCACATCCTTATCAGCACTTCTTGTTTGTTGATTTATTAATGATAGCTATTCTGACGTGTAAGGTGATAACTCACTGTGGTTTTAATCTGCATCTCTAGTGATGGCTAGTGATGTTGAGTATTTTTTCATATGTCTATGGGCCATCGTGTATCTTCCTTGGAGAAGTGTCTATTCAGGTCCTTGGCCCATTTTTTGACTGAATTGTTTGTCTTCCTGGTGTTTAGTCATCATATGAGTTCTTTATATATTTTGGAGATTAAACCCTTGTCTAATATATCATTGTCAAATATGTTCTCCCACATAGTTGGTTCCCTTTTTATTTTGATGGTTTCTTTAGTCATGTAGAAGCTTTTAAATTTGATGTAGTCCAATTTGTTTATTTTTTCCTTTATTTCCCTTGCCCTAGGAGATATATTGGCAAAATACTACTATGTGATATGTCTGAAATTTTCCTATGCTTTCCACTAGGATTTTTATGAGATGGATCCAAAGAGACCCACTCCAAGACACATCATAATTAAAATGGCAAAATTTAAATACCAAAACAGAATCTTAAAGACAGCAAGTAAGAAATAGCTATTAACATACAAGGGAGCCTGATAAGGCTATCAGCTGATTTCTCAACAGAAACACTACAGGCCAGAAGGAACTGGCATTAAATATTCCAAGTAATAAAAAGTAAATACTGCCCTGGCTGGTGTAGCTCAGTGGATTGAATGTGGGCCTGCAAACAAAAGGTTCGCAGTTCAATTCCAGTCAGGGCATATGCCTGGGTTGCAGGCCAGTTCCCAGCAGGGGATGCACAAAAGGCAACCATACATTGATATTTCTCTCCCTCTCTCCTTCCCTTACACTCTAAAGACAAAGAAATAAAATCTTAAAAAAAAAAGTAAATACTTGCAACCAAGACTACTCTCTCCAGCAATGGTCTCATTTAAAATGGAAGGTGAAATAAAGAGCTTCTTAGACAAAAGAAGGCTAAACGTGTGCATCTCCACCAAGCCTGCACTGCAAGATATGTTAAAGGGACTGCTTCAAGAAGAAGAAGGAGAGATAGAGAAAGAGAGAGAGTAAGAGAGAGGAACATAGGTATGAAGGGAAAAAGTGGCAATGAACAAGTACCTATCAATAACAGCCTTAAGTGTAAATGGATTAAATGCACCAATCAAAAGGCATAGGAAAGCTGAGTAGATAACAAAACATGATCTGCATATATGCTGTCTACAAGAAACCCACTTCAAAACAAAAGATCCACACAGGCTGAAAGTGAAGGGTTGGATGAAATATTCCAAGCAAATGGACATGAAAAAATAGCTGGTGTGGCAATACTCATATCAGACAAGATAGACTCAAAAGCCACAATAAGAGACAAAGACAATCACTACATAATACCTAAGGGAGTGGTACAACAAGAGGATATATCCCTTATAAACATATATGTACCCAACACAGGAGCAAATAAATACATACGAAAAATCTTGGAGGACTTAAAGAAGGAGATTGACAGCAGTACAGTCATAGAAGATTTAACACTTCACTGTTAACAACTGATAGATCTTCCAAAAAATCAACAAGAATATTGGAGCATAGAACAACATTCTAGATCAAATGGACTTAATTTATATTTACAGAACATTTTGCCCCAAAGAAGCAAAGTATACATTTTTTTCAAATTCACATGGATCATTTTAAAAGATAAAACACATGGTAAGACACAAAACAAGCCTTAACAAATTCAAGAAAATTGAAATCATATCAAGCATCTTCTCAGATCACAGTGGCTTGAACCTACAAACCAATCTCAAGGAAAAAACTCAAAAACATTGACATACATGGAGACTAAATAACATGTTATTAAATAATGCATGGGTCAATGATGAGATCAAGAAAGAAATAAAAAAGTATCTGGGTACAAATAAAATGAACATACAACAACCCAAAACCTACGGGACACAATGAAGGCAGCCTTGAGAGGTAAGTTCATAGCAATAAAGGCCTACTGATGGAAGAAAATCTCAAGTAAAAATATCTAACCCTACATCTAAAAGAACTAGAGGAACACCAAACAAAGCCCAGAGTGAGTAGAAGAAAGGAAATAATCAAAATCAGAGCAGAATTAAATGACATAGACTACAAATATTTTTAAAATGTAAAATATCAATGGCTCCAGGAGCTAGTTCTTTCAAAAGATGAAATTGACAAACCTTTAATCAGACTCATCAAGAAAAAAAATAGAGAAGACCCAAATAAATAAAATCAGAAATGAGAGAGAAGTAACAACCAATACCACAGAAATACAAAGGATTGTAAGAAATTATAATGAGCCACTATATGCCAAGAAACTTGGGTGAAGTGGATAAATTTCTGAAAGCATACAATCTCACAAAACTGAATCAAGAAGAAGCAGAGAGCCTGAACAGACTGATAACAACCAGTGAAATTGAAACAGTAATCAAAAACCTAGCACACAAAAACCTTGGCCTAGCTGGCCTCACAGGCAAAGTTTACCAAACATTCAAAGAACTAACACCTATCCTTCTCAAACTATTCCAAAAAATTCAAGAAGAAGGAAGACTCCCAAATGCTTTTTATGAGGCCAGTATTACCCTAATCCCAAAACCAATTAAAGATACAACAAAGAAAAATAATTACAGGCCAATATCACTGATGAACATAGATGCCTAAATCCTCAACAAAATATTGGCAATCCAGACCCAGCAATACATTAAATAAATCATACACCACAATCAAGTAAGATTTATCCCAGATACGCAAGGATGGTATAACATTTGCAAATCAATAAATGTAATACATCACATAAACCAAGTGAAAGACGAAAAACACATGATCATACCAACAGATCCTGAGAAAGCATTTGACAAAGTCCAGCACTCATATATGATAAAAACTGTTAGCAAAGTGGTAATAAAAGGAACATACCACAACATAATACCAAAACATAATAAAGGCTATATATGACAAACCCACAGCTAATATCATACTGCATGGGCAAAATTATAAGTGTTACCCTTAAAATCAGGAGTAAAATAGGGCTGTCTGCTTTCATCACTCCTATTCAACATAGTACTGGCAATCCTAGCTATAGCAATCAGACAAGAAGAAGAAATAAAAGGCTACCAAACTATAAAGGAAGAAGGAAAACGGTCATTATTTGCAGATGATGTGATACTGTATTTATAGAACCCTTAAGACTTCACAAAAAAGCTAGTAGAATTAATAAATGAATTCAGTAAAGTAGCAGGATACAAAATAAATATCCAGATATCAGCTGCATTTTATACACCAATAATGAACTATCAGAAAAAGAAACTAAGTACACAATTCCATTCACAACTGCTTCAAAAAGAATAAAATACCGAGGAATAAATTGAACTAAGCATATAAAAGACCTGCACTCAGACAATTATAGGACACTGAAGAATATACAAATAAGTGGAAACATATACCATGTTCATGGATAGGAAGGATTAACATCATTAAAATGCCTATACCACCCAAAGGAATCTATAGATTCAATGCAGTTCCTATCAAGATACTGATGGTGCATTTCACAGAACTAGGACAATTATTCCAAAAATTTATATGGAACCACAAAAGACCCTGAATAACAATGAAAAACTAAGTTGAAGGAATCATGCCATCTGATATCAAACTATAGTACAAGGCCATAGTAATCAAAACAGCATGATTCTGGGAAAAAAAAAAAAGACATAGAGATCATTGGAATAGAATAGAGAGCCCAGAAATATACACATGCCTTTATAGTCAATTAATTTGACAAAGGAGGCAAGAACATACAATGAGGTAAGGATAGTTAATTCAATAAATGGTGTTGGGAAAATTGGACAGACACATGCAGAAAAATGAAACTAGACCACCTTCTTAGACTGTACACAAGAATAAACTCAAAATAGATAAAGACTTAAATGTTAGATTTAAAACCATAAAATCCTACAAGAAAAACTAGGCAGTAAAAACTCAGACATTTTTTATAGCAATATATATTTTTTTCCTGATATATTTCCCTGGGAAAGGAAACAAAAGAATTGGACTACTTTAACTAAAATCTTTGCAAAGCAGAAGAAACCATCATCAAAATTAAGACAATCCACTGAATGGAATAACATATTTACCAATCATTTATCTGATAAAGGGTTAATATCCAAAATTTATAAAAAAACTTATAAAACTCAACACACACACACACACACACACACACACACACACACACTGAACCCAATCCAATTGAAAAGTGGGCAAAGGACCTGAATAGACACTTCTCCAAAGAGGACATACAGCTAGCCAACGGACCTATGAAAATTTGCTCAATGTCATTAATCATCAGAGAAATGCAAATTAAAACCTTAATCTGCCATCACCTCACACTTGTCAGAATAGCTTTCATCAGTAAGTCAACAAACAACAAGTACTGGCAAGGATGTGGAGAAAAGGGAATCTTCATGCACTGTTGGTGGGAATGCAAATTGGTGCAGCCACTGTGAAAGCAGTATGAAGTTACCTCAAAAATTAAAAAATGGAACTTCCTTATGACCTAGAGATTTCACTTCTGGGAATTTATCCAAAGAAACCCAAAACACTAATTCAAAAGAATATATGCACCCCTGTATGTACTGGAGCATTATTTACAATGGCCAAGAATTAAAAGCAACCTGAGTGTCAATCAGTAAATGAGTGGATAAAAATGCTGTGGTACATTTACCCAATGGAGTACTATTTGGCCATAAAAAAGAAATAAATCTTACCCTTTGAGATAGCATGGATGTACCTGGAGAGCATTATGCTAAATTAAATAAGCCAGTTGAAGAAAGACAAGTACCATATGACTTCACTCATATATGGAATCTAATGAACAGACTGAAATAAAGAAAAAATGAGACAGACTCATACAAAGCAGGTTGACAGCTGGCCAGGGGAGGTTGGGAGGCTGGGAGGCTGGTAGGTGGAGGGATTGAACGAAAATGAAAAAAAGAAAAAAATTCATGGACACGGACAACTGTGTGCTGGTTGCCACAGAGAGGTGGGTGGGAGGAGGTGGAGCAGACTACAGGGAAGATAAGTGGGGATGGAAGGAGACTTTACTTGGGATGGTGAACACACAACACAATGTACAGATGATGTGTTATGGAACTGTGCACCTGATACCTGTATAATTCAGTTAACCAGTGCCACCCCAATAAATTAAATAAAGAGGAAAAATATAAAAAATTAAAATATAACTGGTAAAACAAAGAAACAAGGTCAAGAGAGCTAGGTCAAGTCAACATTACTGAAATTTTATTTTCTGTTACTTTTAACATCTTCCTTATTCTCACATTTTATCTAAATATGACAAGGAAAACTCTCAAATCTTGAAAGAAATGGTGGTCTTTTTTAGAAAAAGTAAAGTAAAGCTGTCATTTCAAAATAAAATCTTATGAAAAATCTCACAGTGCCATGAAACGCAGCAAACAATTAGGGGTTCACTAATAGACTGTGTAAACTTTACTAATGAAAATACTGTACAATTTGTATGGTTTTTAACAAGTAATATTTAATAAATGTCAAATATTCAGGTGCTTTAAAATGTCTCTCTTTTCATAAAGGGAGTTGATTATAATCAATTTTGTCAAAGTTTTAATACACCTTAATGAAAGTATATGAAGTCAGAAGGATACTTTCTGGCTCCCAGTGAATTTCTTAGCTTTTAAGAAAACAGAATAAAGGGAAGGGATATAATTTACAGAAAACATGTATATTAAAATATGTATATTAAAAAGTATGAGCTATGCATTTAGAATGCCAAAATGTAGGTGTTCCACATGAAAAGGTATGGACAAAATATATAGGTTAAATGATAAAGTATGATATTAACTTTAAAAGTAGGCCATCACACCTATGCATCATTTTGTTAATTAGACCATGTCCTCTGTACTCTTTGGGCTCCAGATTTATACATCCAGCTGCTGATTTTACTTCTTCACTTGGGTGTCCAATTAACATACCAAACTTAACAGGTCCAAAAGAAATTTAATTTCATTCCTTAAATCTCAACTTTCCTTATCTCTTCAAATGATTCAAAATCTACCTAGATGTTTGAACCAAAATTCTGAGATCCATGCTTGATTTTATCCATTCCTTCACTCCCTATCCCTGAACTAACATGTCCTTTTGTTATCTTTCCTTCAAAATAGATCTCAAATTGGTATAGATTTTTCTAATTTGCTTTTATCTTTTCACAAATGCGCTGATTGAAGTCAAATAAAGATTTCTCTCTATGGTCTACCAAGCCCTGTAAGATCTGGTCCATGGAAGGCTCAGCCACACTCTCCTTGCTGTGTGGCTTCTTAATTTTCCGACTGTTCTGTTGCAAGTACAATCCCCCAGCTTCTCCATGTCTGGTTCCCACTTGTCCTATCAGTTCCTCATCTCACAAGTCACCATTTCACTCACCTCTTCCCTGATCACTCAATCTAATTAGCAATGTCCCACTCCCATCACTTATCATTCTCTATCTCCTCAACTTGTTTTATTTCTCACAATACTTGTCATCATCTGTAATTGCTTATCTTCATGTTTTTGCTGGTTTATTTTCTTTCTCCCAAGTGAGAGTGTCAATTCCATGAGAAAAGGGATCTTCTCTTGTGTGCTCCCCATACACTCAAACCTACAACATTACTTGAATGAAGGAGTGAGTGACATATATGACCCTATCTCTAGATATATCCTTAGGTATGGCTCCCTGGTGAATGCCTTAGGCACAGTTAAATACAATATACTATGTACAGCAGGAGCTCCCCCAGGTGATCACTGCTGTCTAGAATTCCACCATATTCCTCATCTATCAATATTAAAAGCAGCATTGATATTAAGAAAATGTAAAACTAGATCCAAATGGAAATTGTATGGTATTGATTCAGTGATGTAAAAAACCCGAAAGACTGAGAAGTTGGGATGAGCTCCTCTCCTAGTCTCAGGGAAAGAGAATAATTACCCCATTGCCCTGTGACGAAGAAAAGCCAGTACCTTGGCTTTTTAAAAAGGATAGTGCTGCTGCCAGCAGTTTGAGGCACATCCAATGTTTATGCCAAAGGAACTTTTGCAACCGGAGCTTTGAAAACAAGAAAAAAAGTCAGGATTTGGTGGGGGCTGGATAAACACTTTCCACCAGGGAAAGGCAATCCTGAGGTGTTTTTACGCAACTACATATAAACGCTCAATTCAGACTGTGAGTCTGCTTGCAGATAAATCTTAGTAATACATTTCTTACTCTGAGATTGACAACAGATCTGGATATATTTAGAAAATATGTGGGGTTTTTTTTTGCTTTCTTTAACTTATTTATTTTAAGTAAACGTTTATAGAGTTTCAAGTCATAGCTATGAGACATTCGATTTTCATTCTTTGAGAGTGTGGACTATGTCACTTGTTCACCCCCTGGCCCTACCTGAATCCACTGCTGTTCTGATTGCACAGCCCACAGAACTCCTCCCCTGCAGAAGTTCATTGAAAGGGATGAATATTGGACAGCAAAAAGTAAGATCTTGAAGGGAGAGGATGTCATAACAGAATGACTCTCCTTTTCCTAATCTTTAATGCCAAGAACTGCTTGTACCCTCTCTGTGTGAGATCAACAAAGGGGATTAGGTAATACAATGCATCTTTGCTCAGAAAAATGATTCAGTTTTCCTTTGGGCCAAGCTATATTTCTTTCACTCTTCCTCAATTTGCCTTAGAGGTTATTTTACAAATACTGTCTTGTATTAAAAAAACTGTAGCTAAGGATTAAAATACTTAATTAACTAAAAGCAATCAGGAACTCTTTTTTAATTCATTCTCAGCTTTCGCAAATTATCTAATTGCTCCAAAAGTTAGTTGTGCATTACAAATTCAAAGAGGTAAAAAGGATATTTCATTTCATAAAAAAGTGAAAGGAAAACACCTTGGAAAAAGATTTGTAGGAAACATGACAAACTATTAATACCTTTCTTATATAAAATAATACCTCAAATGGATGAGATAAAACATTATGTGCCAGAGTTAAATGAGTAAAAAACTCAGAAGAGATTTTAAATGGCAAATATAGCTAGAACACTATCCCACCTAGCCAGTAATCTTAATAAAGAAAATAAAAATATGCTTATTGCATTCTATAAAATTAAAATAAAGTTAAATAATCTTTCCCCATTCTTTAAAAAAAAACCCCAAGGCATTCCTTGTTAAAACAAAATATTATTAAGAAGCCCAGGCAAACTGGGTTTCATCCACCCTATTTGAAAGGGTGAGCCACAATGACTGGCCTCTTTTCCCTGTTCTTCCCTCAAGGACTTTGACGAAGCTTCAAGGAGCATCTAGTTCTCTAGCACAATTGGAAGACCTATTTTTAATGCCAGCCAGTACCAATGAAAGATAGTACAATAGGCATATTTCTATATTTTTGACACACTAAATCACGTCAACCACTATGAAAAGCAACCTAGAAACACTGCATAAAAACCACCTTGAAACTCACGTCCATTGACAACCTTCGCTTCTGTGACCCATATATTAGCCATAGCGCATGAAGATACTAATTGCAGTATTATTTAAGATGGTGAAATTTTAGGAAGAAAATAATTGCATGTATTCAACCATTCAATAAATATTTACTGAGTAAACAACTTCACAAAAGCTAATGTTTCTGTTAAAGGATGAGAAGAAATAGGAATGGCTGGGGGAACAGTTCAGAAAGGTCATGAAGTTCATTAGACAGTGCTCACTATGTCCTTTACTGAAGATGGCTTTCATCTCGCTGAAGGACATTAATTCCTTAAATTAAGTTAGTTAGGATATCATATCACCAAAAAATACAGTGAAAACTAGAAGAGAAAATTCTTCCTTTGGAACTCTTCAGGTGAGATCACAACCCTGATATTGGTAAAACCTTTCTGAAGAGAATAAAGGTAAAAATAACCTAAAACATTTCCCTGGGACTTTCTATTTTAGGCATGGGTCTAGGAAACCTATCAGCATTTGAAGCACTCCTGACCAAATGGGAAGAAGGATTGCTTCTGCCACAAAGTAGGTCAGGAGTGAGACAGGAGGTTTCTCCATGGTAAATTCTAGGCTTAAAGTGAATAAAAGCATTTGTAAGTAAGATTATACAGTTTCACATTTTTTTCTGTGTTTATTTTCCCCTGTGTAACCCCATATCTTTAATAAAGTTTTATTTAAATGCCTCCAGTCTTGTCTCAGCTGTGCTGTGGGTATAAGGATTCCTTATTTTAGCCAACCAGAGAAGATACCCCAGCCCCCTCTTATGCCTTCAGCTGGTGTGATAATGGCAGAGGTGATGAGTGAGTGTTGAGAACCACCCTGCCTGGTTTCAGGAGCTGTAATCCCCCATGGCTAAGGGTGAGTGAGTGACCTTTGGACCATAAGCCACTAAGGAGACAAAGCTTATCTCCCTGGCAGGAGCACAGCCTCTGCTCCTTTTATTTCATCCATAACTGGCCCCCCAGTGCTTGATTGTTTAGCCAATGACAGGTAAGATTCCCCAAGGGGTGAAACACCTAAGACAGGCACGATCACATGGAGGCCCCAGGGAAGGACTTGGGGGGCTATGGAGAAAAGGGGTGATGGACCTTCGGCCCTTGGCTTTGACAAAGCCTGACTCCCCTGAGTCCTCAAGAAGTCTCCGAAAATTCCTTGGCTATCTGCCTCCTCTGTCTGACGTAAGCCTGAAACAATGACAGAGGGTGGTGCAGCCCTGTGCTGGAAAGGGCTGGCTGCCCAGATGATCAGGCCTGAGAAAGCATATGTAAAATCCTGGGAAGCCTGCTTTGCTAAGAATGCTCTTAGTTAAATGATAAAGGTCTGAGCAGGAAATGAGTTTGTTTCTCAAAGTTTTATAGCCTTTTAGCTGATAGACCCTGACTTATAATAGTTCTTTATATGCTATCTACTGTTTAATCCTTACTGCCTGACAATGATTAATGAGCTGTACCTGTATTTCTGGCCAAATTAAACCCAATAAAACCTGTCTAGGCAAGGGTGCATACTCTCCCCTTGAGAGAGTGGCCAGGCCATTCTGAGGTGCTCCCCCTTGAGGGAGTAGCCGTGCAGTCCCTTTTCCTCCACAGGATTTGGTAGTCCGTGTGAATTTGTCTCATATCTCATCTGTGACGCCGTAGGCACTGCAGGCTGGTGCACTAGGGCATCTCTCAAGTGAGAGATGCCCTAGTCTAGGAAAGGTGTTTCTCAGAGGCCAACGGTAGGCCAGCAGATTCTGCTGCCCTGGCCCACACAGGGAAGCATTTTCTATCACCGTTTTTCAAGGGGCTGGTGTTAATTTGATTACTGAATCACTTCTTTATAGCCTCAGAAATGTTTAGAAATCAGACAGTTAAAAAATAGGCATCTGGAAATACAAATGATACCAGGGAAAGAAAAATAATATCTGAGGTGAAAAAGCAAACAAACTAATAAAGACAAATTTCAGGCAACTCTCTTTGCCTGTTTACTTTAAAAAGAGGATAATTTATAAAACTATGTGGAAATGAGTGCTTTAGGGGGGAAGACAAATGTAAATCAAAGCAAACCCAAACAAAAAAGATATTCTAATATAATCACTTGTTCAAAAGTAAAAATAGAAAAACAAGCATAATCAGTGTTAGTTTTCATTTAAGATTATTTAATTCAACCTTGGAATAATTGGTTTCTGTAAACAGCATACATCTAACTTCATAATCAGATTTATGCTGTGTATGCAGAAAGTTTAATCAGTTCAAACATGAACTGGATTGCAGGTCTGTCTTTCCTGCCACATTATAAAGCACATTATTAGTACATTCCTGGATAGTTCTCCTTTTATTTTCTCTGACTTGTTTTATATTCATTTTATCTTGCGGTAAGTCATTTTATC
Organism: Artibeus jamaicensis; assembly: GCF_021234435.1. NCBI lineage: Eukaryota > Metazoa > Chordata > Mammalia > Chiroptera > Phyllostomidae > Artibeus > Artibeus jamaicensis. Next base: position 20,277,076 of record NW_026521818.1, on the reverse strand, counting down.
TGTGTTAAGTCAGCTAAACTATGTTGTGGAAGAAGATGGAGTATAAACAAATAAAAACCACTTTTTCTCTCAATACTTTTCCTTTCTGGAATGACTTTTTCTCTGTGAGAATGACTACCCTTACCTTAGGTTGTTTGCAAAGGTAGCGACAGATTTCCCCAATATATTGAAATACAGTCACATTATACTTTTTGCAGTCATTCCAGAATTGGCTTGCTGAGAATTTCTTCTTTAACACACAAGTAGCTCCTATGGGAAAAGGCAAAAAGAAACACTAGGTAAGAAAATTCAAGGGCAGAATTCAGATAAAACACACATGATGCTGCTCTGTCGCTTTATCACTTTCTAGGCTTTTATAATCCATCAGTGGCCACTTATATCAAGTTCATTTGAAAACATTAATGTTACAGTTCATATGTTGAGGTTGAGAGTAAGGCATTTAGTTCACTGCAGAACCTAACTTTAGCAATGATATAAGCATATGAATATGTCTGAAAGAAAAAAACATACTGACCTTTGTCTTTACTTATTGTGAAAGTTAACCACGTTCTAAATATGCTACTCCATAAAATTACTTTATAGTATTTTAGACATATGAAGGGGCACTAAAAAAACCCCGAATTATTTTCTGGAGGGTGGACTCCTTGTGTACAGGCTTCCTCCATCAGGTGAGTGTTTTAGGAGCCCATCTGTATCACTGTACCACCTGGTGTTGGTGTGAGAGGTTGCATTTGGCTTCAGTGAATTTTTTGAAAACTCATTCAATGCATTTGCTCATTTCATGATGGGTGATTTACAGGAGCACCTGTCCACAATGCACTGAGCGTTCAGCAGTTTTTGATCAAAATCAGCATGATCCCTGTCTCCAATCCTCACTATTCACCCAATCTCACTCCAAGAGACATTCTTTTTGTCCCCAGGGAAAAAAGTCCTCAAAGGGAAATGTTTTGTTGATGTGGAAGAGGTGAAACAAAAAACAGCAGAAGCACTAAAAGGCATCAAAATTGACGAGTTCAAAACTGTTTTGAACAGTGGAAAAATGGCTCTATAGGTGCATTGCATCAAATAAAGAGTACTTTGAACGTAACTGAAGTTTAAACATGAAAGTAAACACACAAATTTTTATATATCAATTCCATTTTTTGACACCCCCCACCCCATATCAAACACAGTAAATGATCTCTCTTCATATATTATTTTGGGACCAGCTGGTAATGGACCCATAATCTCAGCATGTTTATAAAGGGAATTTACTGTGTTACAAGCACTACCACCAGACTTATTGGGTATTTGGGGTATACTGTTTGTGAAGGTAGCCTCAGCAATGCTTATTATGCACTTACCTTTGCAATGTGAATTTGCTGCTCCTCCCTTCAAGACATGATGTTTATTTCCCAACCCTTCAAATACTGAAGCTGGATTGGCTTGTGACTTGCTTTGATCAACAGAATGCAGATGACGTGATTTAAGTGACTTCCACTGATAAGCCTTAAGAGCTATGTAGTTTCCACATTTACTCTCTTGGAAGGTTCCTCACACCATTTAAAGGGGTGGGGGTAGATTATCAAAGGTGGAGTGACCACATGGGTAAGAAAGCCCAGTTAACAGCCAGCACCATTCGCATGGACAAATTACCGGGGCAATGCTCTTTCAACTTCAGGAATACACTGAGTGTATGCACATGGTTCCACTGAGGAGCAACCACATGAAAATTTTGAAAAAGTCAAAACAAAACCAGTGTAATACAAAGCTAAATTTTCAAGCCATACAATTCAGGCAGTGGCATCCTTTCAGCCACTGCCCTAACAGCTGAAAAACCTCTGGCTCAGACTACTAGGCCTAGCAGAGGGAGCCACACTCTGCAGATCACTCATAGTCCCAAACAGATTGCACAGGGCCAGTAACGAGCAGCACCTGACAAGGTCTGCACCAGAATCTTTGCAGATCAACCTAATACATAGAAAGAAATACAAAGAAACAGCCAAAATGGAAAGACAAAGAAACAGGCCCCAAATGAAAAAAATAAGATAATTCTCTAGAAGAAGAATTAGATGAAATGGAGGCAGGCAATTCATTCAGACAGAGAGTTTAGAGTAAGGATTATACTCAACAGCATGAAAAAAAAACCCCATAGGAACCATAAAAAAGGACCAGTCAAAAGTAAAGAATGCAGTATTTGAAATAAATAATAAACTGGAAGGAATAAACAGTAGGTTAGAAGAAGCAGAGGATCTAATCAGTGCCTTGGAAGACAATGTAGAAAAGAACACCCAAGCAGAGAAGCAAAAAGAAAAAAAGAATTAAAGACTTCTTTCTGGTCAAGATAGAGAGGGAGGTAAACACACTTAGCCTCTGAGCCCAACTACTGCAAGCATTACAACTAGACTACAAAACAAATATCACCCAGATTCGTCAGAAAATCAAGCTGTATGGAAGTCTGACAACCAAGATTTAAAGGAGCTACATCCATCCAAATGGGTAAGAGAGGTGGAGATGCAGTGTCACAGAGAGGTGGTGGAAAAAGTGGTCCTGAATTCTTGTGTGGTGGATAAAAATTGGGAGGGATACATTGGGAGCAAGTGAGTCCAGTCCAAGAACAGACCACCTAGCCCAGGGTTCCAGTGCCAGGAAGAAAAGTCCCCATAACCCCTGGCTATAAAACCAGTGGGGTTTGGGGTAGCAGAAAAAACTGCAGGTTTCTCAGGAGAGTCCTCTTAAAGAACCCACAAAGGTCTCAGGATTTATGCAAAACCTACCCCCTCTAGGATTCAGCACCAGGGCAACAGCTGGAAGGACACAAGTGGCAGATGGAGAGAAGGGGAGAAAGTGAACTGACTGGCAACAGGGTAAATGCAAGAAGACAGCTTCCTCCCAGGCGATCACCACAGGCCAGGTATCATCATTTTCCCCTCTCTTAGCCCTCCCCGACACAAAGCCACAAAGTAGTGGAATGAATGGGTTACCTCACCCTGGTGATTACCTAAGGCCACCTAACAATTTAGAAGTGCCTTTGCTACAATAGGTCACATTAGTAAAACAGAGAGTCAAAGCAGCTCTATGCAATACACAAAACAAACACAGGGAGACTGCCAAAATCAGGAGACAAAGAAATATGGCCCAAATTATTACATGAAAGAACAGAATAAAACTCCCCCCCACCAAAAAAAAACTAAATGAAATCGAGATATGCAACCTATCAGAGTTAGAGTTCAAAACACTGGTTATCAGGATGCTGAAAGAAATCACTGGGTACTGCAACAGCCAAGAAAGACCCAGGCAGAAATGAAGTTGGCATTAAGTAAAATTAAGAAAAACCTACAGGGAACCAACAGTGGAGGGAATGAAGTCAAGGATCAAGCCAACACCAGGGAACATAAAGAAGAAATATGCATTCAATTAGAACAGCAAGAAGAAAAAAAAATTTCAAAAAATGAGGACAGAATAAGAGGCCTCTGGGACATCTCCAAATATACCAATATCCATAACATAGGGGTGCCAGAAGGCTAACAGAAAGAGCAAGAAATTGAAAACTTATTTAAATAAATAATCAAAGAAAACTTCCCTAAATTGGTGAAGGAAATAGACATACAACTCCAGGAAGCACAGAAAAACCCAAACAAGTTGGATCCAAAAAGGACCATACCAAGACATATCATAATTAAAATGCCAAAAACTAAAGATGAAGAGAGAATCTTAAACGCAGCAAGAAAAAAGGCAAACAATTATCTAGAAAGCAGTTCCCATCAGACTGTCAGCTGATTTCTCAAAAGAAACCTTATAGGCAAGAAGGGGCTGAAAAGAAGTATTCCAAGTCATGAAATCCAAAGACCTACATCCAAGATTGCTCTACCCAGCAGAGCTTTCATTTAGAATGGAAGGGCAGATAAAGTGCTTCCCAAGTAAGGTCAAGTTAAAGAAGTTCATCATCACCAACCCCTTATTATATGAAATGTTAAAGGGACTTATCTAAGAAAAAGAAGATCAAAACTATGAACAATAAAATGACAACAAATTAACAACTATTAACAACTAAATCTAAAACACAAACTAAGCAGACACACAGAATGGGAATAGAATCATAGATATGGAGATCATTTGGAGGGTTATCAACTAGGAGGGGGAAAGAAGAAAATAAGGGAAAAGGTACAGGAATTAAAAAAGTATAAATTGGTAGGTACAAAATAGACAGGGGGATGGTAAGAACAGTATAGGAAATGGAGTGGCCAAAGAACTTACATGCATGTCCCATGGATATAAACTAAGGGAGGGGTAATGGAGGGAATGAAGGTACTGGGTGAAAGGTTCCAAGAAGAAAAAATAGGGACAACTGGAATAGCATAATCAATAAAATATATTATTAAAAAGATACATTTAATTCTTGTAAGCAAAAATTTTAAAAGATTTTATTTATTTATCTTTAGAGGGGAAGGAAAGGAGAGAGGGAGAGAAATATCAATGTATGGTTGCCTCTCGTGGGTCCCCTGATGGGAACTGGCCTGCAACCCAGGCATGTGCCCTGACTGGGAATCAAACTGAGATTCTCTGGTTCACAGGCCTGCCTCAATCCACTGAGCTACACCAGCCAGGGCCTCTTGCAAACAAATTTTTAAAAAAGAAGTGAAAAAAGAATTTTTAAAAATGAGGAAAGCTTAAGAAACATTTCAGACAACATGAAGTGTAACAACATCCACATCATGGGAATACCAGAAAGAGAAAAGAGTGAGCAAGAGATCGAGAATTTATTTGAAGAAATAATGACTGAAAACCTTCCTAACCTGGTGAAGGAAAGACACACAAGTCCAGAAAGCTCAGAGAGTCCCAAACAAGTCAGACCCAAAGAGGCCCACATCAAGACATATCATAATTAAAACAACAAGGCTTAAAGACAAGGAGAGACTCCTAAAAGCCACAAGAGAAAAGCAGGGACAATCTAATTTCAACAATTAGATTGTCATCTAATTTCTCAATAGAAACATTTCAGGCTGGAAGGGAATGGCATGAGATACTCATGGAGATGAAAAGCAGGGACCTACAAACAAGGCTTCTTTACCCAGCAAGGCTATCATTTAAAACTGAAGGAGAAAAAGGAGCTTCCCAGACAAGAAAAAGTAAAGGAGCTTGTCAACACAAAACGAGAACAAACAAATGTTACAGGGCTTGCTGTAACAGGAAGAAAAAGAAAAGGAGAAAGGAAAAAAAACACAGGAAAATACTCTAACAATTAATGGCACTAACTACATACCTATCAATCATCATCTTAAATGCTCCGACCAAAAGTCAGAGGGTAGCTGAATGGATAACAAAATAATACTCATGTATATGCTACCTCTAAGACCCGACCTCAGATCAAAAGATACACACAGACCAAAAGTAAAATGATGTAAAAAGATATGTTATGAAAATGGAAAGGAAAAAATGGCTTGGATAGCAATATTTACATCTGACAAAATGAACTTTAAAAGCATGACTATAGTAAGAGACAAAAAAGGACACTATATAATGAGAAAGGGAACAATCCAACAAGAGGCTATAACCCTAATAAACATTTACACACCCAACATAGGAGCACTTGAATATGTAAAGCAAATCTTGATGAACATAAAGGGAGAGATTGACAGAAATACAGTCATAGTGGGAGATTTTAACACCCTGTTGACTTAAATGGGTAGATTTTCCAGAAGAAAATCAACACAGAGATAGCAGCCTTAAATAACACACTAGATTAAATGGATTTAATTGTTATCTTCTGGGCATTTTACCCCAGAGCAGCAAAATATACATATTTTTCAAGTGCACATGGAACATTTTCTTAGATAGACCACAGTTAGGATACAAAAGAAGTCTTAATAAATTATAGAAGATTGAAATCATACCAAGCATCTTCTCTGATCACAATGCTATAAAACTAGAAATCAATCACAAGCCGAAAACTAAAAAACACCCAAAGACCTGGAAGCTAAATAAGATATTATTAAAACATGAGTGAGTTAACAACATCAAGAAAGAAAACAAAAGAGACCTTGAAACCAATGAAAATGAGGACACAACAATCCAAAATCTGTGGGACACTGAGGAAGCAATACTAAGAGGGAAATTCATAGCATTACAGACCTATCTCAAACTAAGAAAAAGCTCAAATAAATAATATAACTTCACACTTAAAGGAACCTAAATAAGAACAACAAACAAAGCCCAAAGTGAGTAGAAGGAAGGAAGTAATAAATATCAGAGCTGATACAAATGAAATAGAGTATAAAAAAATACAAAAGATCAATGAATCCAACAGCTGGTTCTCTGCAAAGATAAAGATTGACAAACCTTTAACCAGACACATCATGAAAAAAAGAGAGGACCCAAATAAATAAAATCAGAAATGAAAGAAGAGAAATACTGACTGACACCAAAAAAAGAGAAAGTATTATAAAAAAATACTATGAACAACTATATGCCAACAAAATGGACAACCTGAAGATGAAATGGATAAATTCCTAGAAACATACAGTCTTCCAAAACTAAATCAGGAAGAATCAGAGAACCTGAATAAACAGAATACACCTAGTGAAATTCAAGCAGTAATCAAAAGACTCCCAACAAACAAAAGCTTTGAACCAGATGGCTTCACAGGTGAATTTTACCAAACATTCTGAGAAGAACTAATACCTCTCTTTCTCTATTTAAAAAAATTCAAGAAGTAAGGCCCCTAAGCTCATTTTATGAGGGCCAGCATTATCCTAATTCCAATATCAGATAAAGACACTACAAAAAAAGAAAATTATAGGTCAATATCCTTGATGAACATAGATGCTAAAAATCTCAACAATATATTAGCAAACCAAATATAGCAATGCATCAAAAACATCATACACCATGATCAACTGGGATTTATGCTGGGAATGTAAGGATGGTACAACATTCACAAATCAATAAATATGATTCATCACATAAACAAAATGAAGTATAAAAACCACATGAGCATATCAATAGATGAAGAAAAAGCCTTTGATAAAATCCAGCACCTTTTATAATAAACACTCCCAGTGAAGTAGAAATAGAGGAAATATACCTAAACATAATAAAGGCCATATATGACAAACCCACTGCCAGCATCATACTCGTGGGCAAAAACTAGAAGTGTTTCCCTTAAGATTGGGAGGAAGACAGGTATGTCCACTTTTACTTCTCTTATTCAATGTAGTACTGGAAGTCCTAGCCATAGCAATCAGGCAAGAGGAAGAAATTAAAGGCATCCAAATTAGAAAGGAGAAAGTAAAACCATCATTATTTGCAGATGTTGTACATAGAAAATCCCAAAGATCCCACCAAGAAACTTCTAAAAATAATAAATGAGTTCAGCAAAGTAGCAGGATACAAAATTAATATCCGGAAATCAGTTGCATTTTTATATACCAATAATGAACTAACAGAAAGAGAGATTAAGAAAACAATCCCAGTTACAATTGCTTCAAAAAGAACTCAATGCCTAGAAATAAATCTATCCAAGGATATAAAAGACTATACTTGGAAAATTATAAGAAACTGAAGAATGTACAAATAAGTGGAAGCACCTACCATGTTCATAGATTGGAAGAATTTACATTATTAAAATATCCATACTACCCAAAGCAATCTATAGATTCAATGCAATTCCTATCAAGATACCAATGATGCATATCATAGAACTAGAACAAATATTTCAAAAATTTACATGGAACCACACAAAAGGCCCCGCATAGCAACAGCGATCCTGAGAAAGAAGAACGAAGTTGGGGGAATCATGCTACTTAACATCAAACTATACTACAAGGCCAAAATAATGAAAACAGCATGGTTCTGGTATAAACAGAGACACACAGATCAATGGAACAGACTAGAGAGTCCAGAAATAAATCCACAACTTTATAGTCCATTAACATTCAACAGAGGAAGTGAGCTCATACAATGGGCTAAAGATAGTTTATTCAATAAATCATGTTGGGAAAATTGGAAGATATGTGCAGAAAATAAAACTAGATCAACTTCTTACACCACACACAAAAATAAATTCAAAATAGATTAAAGTTTTAAATGTTATACCTAAAACCATAAAGATCCTAGAAGAAAACATTGGCAGCAAAATCTTTGGACATTGCCTGTAGCAATATTTTATGATATATTCACCAGGCAAGGGAAACAAAAGAAAAATTAAACAAATGGGACTATATCAAACTAAAAAAGGTTTGCACAGCAAAGGAAAACATCAGCAAAATAAAAAGAGAATTCACGAAATTTGAGAACATATTTGCCAATATATATGATAAGGGGTTAATATTCAAAGTTTATAAAGAACTTAGGAAACTCATCACCAAAAAAACCCCAAACAACCCAATTAAAAAATGGGCAAAGGACCTGAAGAGACACATCTCTAAAGAGGGCTTACAGATGGCCAATAGACACATGAAAAGATACTCAACATTACTGATCATCTTACACCTGTCAGAATGGCTATCATCAGTAAATGAACCAACAACAATTTCTGGTGAGGAGGTGGAGAAAGGGGAACCCTTTTGCACTGTTGATGGGAATACAGACTGGTGCAGCCACTGTGTAAAGTAGTATGTAGATACCTCAAAAAATTAAAAATGGATCTGCCTTTTGACTCAGCATTCCCATCTCTGGGAATGTATTAGAAGGAATCCAAAACACTAATTTGAAAGAACATAAGCACTCCTATGTTTGTTTCAGTGTTATTTACAATCACCACGATATGGAGGCAGCCCAAATGTCCATCAGTAGATGAGTGGATAAAACAACGATGGGACATTTACACAGTGGAATATTACGTGGCCATAAAAAGAAGAAAGTTTTACCCTTTGTGACAGCATGGCTGGACCTGGGTAATATTATGCTAGGCCAGTCAGAGAAAGACAAATACCATATGATTTCATTTATATGTGGAATCTAATGAACAAACTGAACTAATAAGCAAAATAGAGACAGACTCATAGATAGCGAGCAGGATAACTGCTACGGCAGGGGTGAGGTCAGGGGCTGGAGCAATTGAGCAAAAAGGAAAAAGGACTCATGGACGTGGACAACAGTGTGGTGATTGTGGAAGGAAGGGAGGTGGAAGGAGACTAAATGGTAATGAAAAAATACAATAAAAAACAAAATAAAATAAACTTATCAAAATTAGAAAATAGGAATATACTGAATATGTAATGAAATTGTGTACTTTTAATAAATTGTACAATTTATTAAATGGTATGATTATATAATACATGCACAATCATTCTGAATTCTACTGGTATAGTTTAAAACTTTAAAAACATGAGTTCTAATTATTAGGCATTTTGAAAACTTACAAACAAAATAAAAGCTTACCTAACTCAATACATCCACCAATTCCCAGGAGAGCTCCTGCGCTATGATACAGAGGAAGGGTTATGTAAATAATGTCATCAGTAGTACAACCAAAAGCCCACAGTCCAACGGAACCCTTTAAAGCCTGCAGCTGAGTAATCACAGCTGCTTTTGGTAGACCTAGAAGTAAAGAAAAAAAATACATATGTAATATATAACAGAAATCAAGTCTAGCCTTTCCTAGACATTCCTCTTTTTTTTTTTTTTAGGTGTCAGAGGTCTTTATTGAAATAATAGCACAGTTACACTTCAAATACCCTTTCCACTTATATACAATAGCTTAAAAATGCTCATTACATGCAGTGCACAGACAGTTCAACAATTAGAACCAACTCAAATGCATCTGAAATAAATAAAATAGCCTACTGAATAATTTAAAGTAAAATGAATGAACAATATGAAAATAAAGATACAAAAGTGTTAGGATTACTAGACATGCTTGAGGCCACCTAACCAAGGCCAACAGCAATTACAGAACTAGAAGCTAGCAGACTGGATACACCGTAGACCCTGAAAATAAAAAGAATGGAACTAGAGATGACAGCAACAAAATTTAGAAAAGCAGATGGACGACTGACACCACCCATTCAAGAAGCTGAACACTAAGGTGAAGCCTTGAAGAAAGGTGATTTCCCTCAGAGAATCCCACAGAGGCTCAGAAAGCTGACCAGCAGGTGCCTCATAGAGAAAAGATAGTTATGGAACTATAAACAGGGAGTTTCATAGAAGTTCTGTTTATGAAGCAACTACGTCAAGGACATAGAAAAGGGAGTTTATGTAACTCTTACCCCTTGTTCATCAAGTTATTATATAACCTCCCTAGTCAAAAGATATAAATGGTATGAAAATTGACCTCAATTCTTTTCTTATTCGGAGATGCTCTGAATTTGTTCCTGGGTCCTGGAATATAATCTTTTCGTGATCCTGGGCAAACAGGACTTGGCAGTAGTAAGGGTTGCTAGGTAATAGTCGACATCATCCAAAGAGTTCCCTTATAACCTGCGGAGAGAGCCTATGAGCAGACCCTACTCCCACTGTGTAACTTTTCAAAGCCTCACTTCCTAACTTGCACCAACACCTCCTTCATTATGAATGTAATGTTTTTGGTGGTGAAAATCAAGTGCTTTTTATGATATCAGGGGGCATAATATTATAAATTCTCATATTTTTAGCATTACAATCAATTCAGCTCTGGATTTTGAGTTGCAAAACATCAGTTTCTGTTAGAGAGAGAGAGAAATGTGTTTTATTAAAATGTCAATTAAATCCTTACTGAACTCAATGTGATTTTGTTACACTCTTTGATAGCTTTATATCCATAAAGCATGGCATTGTCTGGATGCCCAATTCCGTATGTTGCTCTGTGCTTCTCTCAACAAGATCTCATAATGCTCAGGACTTTAGGCTATGAGAAGATATTTGTATTTCTTTCCTGTATAATACAATCATTCACAAACTAATTTTGTAAGAATATCAATATATGCTTTTTAAAAAGATTTTATTTATTTGTTTTCAGAGAGAGGGAAGGGAGAAAAAGAGGAAGAGATACATCCACATGGGTTGCTTCTTCCGTGTCCCCTTCTGGGGACCTGGCCTGCAGCCCAGGCATGTTATTTCCCATTCCTAACAGGGAACTGAATTGGCGACCCTTTGGTTCTCAGGCTAGCACTCAATCCACTGAGTCACACCAGCCAGGGCTCAACATACACTTTTGATATTTGCTTTAAAATGCAAAAGAATAAAAAAGAAAAGTAAACTACAGCTCCAGATTGCTTCTTCTTCCCTGGTAGATCTCAGGTTTATGAGATCTTATTAAAGGTGATCTTATTAAAATCTCTTTATGAGATTTTATTAAAAGCGACTCTGGAAATAGCAGGAAAAAGAGAGACTGGACAGTTGGAGAATAAGAGAAAGTCTGCATTCTCCTGCAGCTCCTTTTTAGCCCTTGACTAGGTTTACCCTTCCAGATTCTCATCTGAGGACTCCGAATAGCTCAGAATAGCAAAAACTGACAGACACTGACAGTCATGAACCCCCAACAAAGTGCCCTGGACAATGACACCAGTCAGTCCCCCAGGTCCACTTGGACACACTGGGCTCATCTAGTCAGGATACGGTATGTTTTGTGTGTCTGTGTTCTGGTGTCTGTACTTTAAGTATTAATTTCAGCCCAAAATCAATAGATATTTGGGTAATCCTGTGGGGTAAAGGTTAGAGACCAATAGAACCCTAAAACAAAAGGATGTTGAAGAAAATAAAGACAAGATAGAGAGAAGAAATTTTCAAAAAATTATTATAATTAATATTCCAAGAGAAATGAGACTACAGAATGTCAATAATACAAAGGTAATAGAAAGAGGAATATTCAAGAAGCATTAAAGAAGATAAATCTCAAAAAGTCAATTGAAAGATAAGAGAAGAAAAATGGGATAGAAAAAATACAAAATGAATAACTCCATCCAGAATGGCCAATCTTCAAAAAGTTAGAGTTCCAAAGACAAACAAATAAACAAACAAGTGAACAGGGAGAAAGAACAGAAATAAAAAAGGAAAAAGAAGAGAACGTACAATAGCATTAAAAATTTTTTTCAATTAACTAGACTTGCAAGATCTGAGTTTCTAGACTAAAAAGGCCTACAAATTTTCCAGCAAAAAAAAAAGAAGATTTAGACCAGTCCTAGTACAAGTCATCATGATGTTATAGACTAATAAAAACTCTTAAAAGATTCTAAAAATCCCCAAAGGAAAATAAAAAGAATACCAGTTTGCACATATAGGATAAGATATCAGAAAGAAAAAGACCACTCAGTATGTATGCTGAAAGTCAGAAGGTAATAATAGAGCATGTCTTCAAACTTCTGCTACAGCTGGAATCTGTTTAGGATTTAACATTTTCTACAAGAATATAAAAAACTTTTAAAGTAGACTGATGGATTATCCAGCAGGATAATTAGAAACTATTTAAACTAATCTCTTCTTTTTATGTATCAGGAATCTAAGGAACAGAGACGCTAGCAAAGATCTTGTCAAAGAAGCTGGTCAAGGCTTCAGCTGTGCTTCGCTCTTGGTACTGCCAAACTGGAAGACAATAGCCAAGTAGTAAGTGGACCTGATAGCTTGGCAAATTAAAGGTAGACCAAGTTAAATTTAATGTCACTACCCTTGGCAGACATTTGTCCAACATTGTTGCTTTCTTTTGAGATCTTAAGAAAAAAAGAAATCATACCTGTTGTTCCAGAGGTAAAAATATAAAGATAAGGAGACTTGAGGTTGGAGGCAACATGGTGGCTACTTGGCACTAGCTTGTCAGATGCTGTCGTCAGTTTTTCTGTGAGTGAAATTATGCCTCGGGGAACAGAGTCTGTCACTCCCCAAACACTGATACCCTCTGGCAGGTTGGGGAGGATTTCTTCTATGGCTTCAAGTAAATCTGAAAACCAAAGGATTAGCAGTCAGTAAACAAAACATAAATCTCAAACCATTCATCTGGTGCTTTCTCTGGCCTGTTGGAACAGAGATAAAATTTAAATACAATGCTGATTTAATTTTCATGTTGAGTAAGTAATATCTAAGTCATGTTATGATTCTATTTCAACAGGACCAGACTAAAAGGGAAATCTAGTCATCACCTAATTTAATCAATGCAAATAGACCTATTCAAATTGGATTTTGGGTAGGCCATTATCCAAATGGCTATTTTTTTCCCCAATTTTCAAATAAAACTAATTTTTAGACTCTGCTTTAAATCTAAGTTCAGGACACTGCACTAAATGCTGTCCTTGAAATATTGTACAACTCAGTAGCTCATTATGCCAAACAAACGTGTCTGTCACTGTTTAGTTCCACAATAATGTAATACATTTGGGAGAACCCCCTGAGCACTCTGAAATCACAAGACCACTATGACCTAGAAACCGCCGCAGAGTCAAAAGGTAAATGAGATTTAGAGAAGCCAGTGGCCCTTTACAGTTACACAAAAAAATGCCCAATTACCAGCAACCACCAGAAGCTAGGAAGAGACAAGAAAAGATTCTTTCTTGGATTCTTGAGGGGAGCACTGCCCTGCAGACACTTTCCTTTTGGACTCCTAACCCCAGAACTGTGAGGAAACAAATTTCTGTGGTTTTAAGCTATCCAGTTGTGGCATTTGACTATATAGCATCCCCAGGAAACTAATACACCAAGGTCACAAGTTGGTGGATGGTAAAGTTGATGTTATTATGACCCAAGTGTAACTCTAAAATTTATACATGACCTCATGAAAGAAACCAATGATAAAAAATATTATTGAATATAAAATATACCCTGGTCAGAATGTTCAAGAACATGTAAATATGGACCTTTCCATCTAAGCAATTATATTTATTCTCAAGTTTTAACAAAAGTTTAAAAATCATCACAAGGGATGTTCTGCTTTGAAGCTGAGTTCAGGGCACTGCATTAAAATTTTTTCTGGAAATGTCAATCACTATCCAGTTATTTCAAAAAGCCATCTGGAGACTTCCAGTCAGGATGGCAGCATAGATAAACATGCTCGCCTCCTTGCACAACCACATCTAAATTACACCAAAAATGTAGAACAACTGTCACTCAGAACTGTCAGAAATTGAGCTGAATTTGACAACTACAGAATTAAAGAAACCACATTCATACAGACTGGTAGGAGGGGCTAGTGCCCCATCCCCGTGTGGTAGGTAACAACTCAGGAGGGATATCTTAGGAGTAAGAAGTCCCAGCTCCACACCAAGCCCCCCCAGCCCAGGGTTCCACTGCCAGGAAGTCCCTATAACTTCTGGCAGCAAAAGCGAACAGAGATTCGCTCAGTGGAAGAAACTTTTAGACTCCCAAGCAGTTCCTATTAAAGAACCCACATAGACTACAACAGACTCATTCCCTCTGACCTCTGGCACCAGGGTAGCAGCTTGAAAAGCATCAGTGGCAAACAGGGAGGAACTGAAGTGTCTGGCAGCAGCCACGGTCCTTTTTCTGAACCCTCCCACCACACAGAGTTAGATGCAGGTGCCATTTCTGAGATTCCATCACCCTGGCTAACACTGTTTGCCCCACCCTAGAGATCCCCAGAGACTCTGTCCCACCTAATTTATGGGCCCACCCAAGCTGCTGTTCCATGTGAATGGCTGATCTTGGGTCTTGCTTCATAATTTCCTAAATCCTCTCAAATAAGCAACAGCCAGCTTCAGTGAGCCCCCAGCTCCTGTACCTTTTGCTAAGTGGCCCCAGGCCCAGCATACAATCAGCCTAGATTCACAGCTTGGCTTCCCCTAGGTATCTCCAAGCTCAGCACAAGTAGCAGCCAACATAAATTGTTGTACAGTTCAGGCAGGGTGGCCTGTGGCAAAACGAAGATGGGTGTTGACCTTTCTCAGGAAACCACAGAGCCTGTGTACGCAGTGGGAAGCTACAGGCCACTTTGGGGCACCACTGCCCTGCACCTTCACAGCTGTGCCTCCATGGAGGGTGGAGATGGGTGGTCAATGGACACAACAGCCCTTGCAGCTGACTCATCTGGGTAAATCCCTCCCACTGACCTGCCGGCAGTAATCAAGGCTCAACTACAATAGGAGAGTGTACCCATTCCACAGGAAAGGCACACCTCAAGTACTCTGTTTAGTGGAGGCTGTGCCACTGGACCCTACAGGACACCTACTTCATTAGGCCACACTACCAAGATAGGGAGTCACAGCAGGTCTACCTAATACATAGAAAAAAAATGCAGGGAGGCTGCCCAAATTAGGAGACAAAGAAACATGGCCCAAATGAAAGAACAGATCAAAACTCCAGAAAAATAACTAAACAAAATGGAGATAAGCAAGCTCTCTGATGCAGAGTTCAAAACACTGGTTATAAGGATGCTCAAGGAGCTTAGCGACAACCTCAGCAAAATAAAAAAGACCCAGTCAGAAAGGAAGGATACACTAATTGAAATAAAGAATTTACAGGGAAACAACAGTAGAATGGGTGAAGCTGAAAATCAAATCAATGATTTGGAACATAAGGAAATGAAAAATAACTAATCAGAACAAGAAGAAAAAAAGAATCCAAAAAATGAGGATAGTGTAAGCAGCTTCTGGGACAACTTCAAGAGGTCCAACATGACAGGGATGCCAGAAGGAGAAAAGAAACAGCAAGAAACTGGACATCTAGTTGAAAAAATGATGAAAGAAAACTTCTCTAATTTGGTGAAAGAAATAGACATGCAAGTCCAGCATAAAGAGTCCCAAACAAGATGGATGCAAAGAGGCCCACTCCAAGACACTTCACAATTAAAATGCCAAGGGTTAAAGATAAAGAGACAATCTTAAAAGCAAGCAAGAGAAAAGAAATTAGTTACCTACAGGGGAGTTCCTATTAGACTATCAGCTGACTTCTCTAAAGAAACTGCAGGCTAGAAGGGATTGGCAAGAAATATTCCAAGCCATGAAAAGCAAGGACCTACAGCCAAGATTGCTCTAGACAGCAAAGCTATCATTTAGAATCAAGGGCAGATAAAGAGTTTCCCAGACAAGGAAAAACTAAAAGAGTCCATCATCACCAAACCATTATTATATAAAATGTTAAATGGACTTTTTAAAGAAAAAGATCAAAATTTGTGAGTAATAAAATGGCAATACACACACATCTCTCAACAACTGAGTCTATAAAATAAACTAAGCAAACAAGAACAGAGACAGAATCATGGATACAGAGAATGTTTTGACAGTTGCCAGATGGGAGAGGGATGTGGAGGAATGGGTGAGGAGGTGAGGGGTTAAGAAGTACAAATAGGCAGTTACAGAACAGCCATGGGGCTGTAAAGGACAGCACAGGAAATGGAGTAGCAGAGAACTTACACACATGACCAATGGACATGAACAATGGTGGGAGGATTGACTGTGGGAGTGGGGTGCTGGGTGGAGGGAGGCCTGGGGGAACAATTGGGACAACTGTAATAGCATAATCAATAAAATATAATTAAAAATAAAAAGCTATATGTCAGCCACTGTTTAGTTCTACTATAATACAAGGCACAGGAGAAAAACTCATGATTTCCTTCCTCAAAATTTATAATCCAGGCTGATCACAAAGAGGCAGCAAAAGAAATATGTCAAATGGGACAAGGCGGTTCACAAATAAAACCTGCAAGAAAACAAAGGGAACACAGAGAATGATAGAGTTTTTATTTTGTAGGTGGCAGGCAGATTGGGACTTGAGATTTTTTTACATTAATTTTTATATCTATAACAAATCCAAATAAAGTAAACTGCCCGAGTCCAGAGAAAATAACTATGATAGTTCTACTGAGCATACACAGCCAGCTGCTGTATGTAGATTGCTTTGGTAAGAGGGAGAAGTGAAAAATATTATGAGGAATGCTAGGGGAAGAACAAGTTATAAATAAATGACAAAGCAAGACAAGCAAATAATCTAGACTTCCTCTTTTAACTTTTAGCAGTAAATTTTGTTTAATTGCTCTCTGTGGCACTTTGCATGAGTCAGTACAAGTCTCTGAACCGACTCATTTCATTACCTTAATTTCAAATCTCTCATCTGGAATTGTAAATTAGCAGCATATACTTTTACATGTTCTTAATGATATGTGTGTCTAAATTGGCAAAATTAGCATAAATCAAGTTAAAATATGATTCATCGTGGCCCAAAATCTTTGTTGGAATTGTAGAGTCTAAAGAAACAGTGAACATTTACAAAGTGAAGGGGAAATTTTACAGGAAAAGGGAAATGAATAGATTCCTAAGAATCAGAGGAGTTACAACTTAATTTCCTTCATACATTAAAAGTAAATTGACTTATAGAATTTTAAAGCAGAATTTTATCTAACAAAACATTTCTGTAATAGTGGAAGGAAATGTGGGTAACAATAGTAAGAATTGAGACAAAAAACTGAACATATCATATAGGGGATAAAGAATCATTGTTTACTTATCACTGTCAATCTTTTGTAACAAGAAGAAAAGTTTCAGTGTCATTTGGAAAGTAAATTCTGAACATTAAGCCCTAACCTCCCCCCTCACCCGCCCAAATAGCATTTGTTCAAATACTTGAAGGAAACTTGGCTGTGTTTCATGAAGGTTTACTCTTCGGTGAAGTGTCTTGCCAACGAAATAGGTAGAACCGCAAGGTGAGGGCCCCCAGAGGAGGATATGTAGCCTCCTTGGGTCATCCTCTGGCTGACTGTGACTTGCATACTCACTGTGAGAGATGGAGAGATGCCTGGTCACAGAACTGAGCTCTGCCCTTGGGATCCATCGCGTGTGTGCAGGTGTTAAAAGTAAACCACCATAAGAAGATGAGACAGCTGAATATTCTATGACCTTTAACAAAGTCTACATTGCAGGAGAAAGCTCAATCTCTCTTTTCAAAGTAATAGGGTCTTCCAGAAAATACAAACTGTTTCTTGCATTGTCAGGCACTGTGTCAGGAGGGGTCGCAAGCATAAAAACAGGTTTCTCCTTATAATCCTTTAGCACTTTTTCGACAAATTAATTTCTTACCTCTACATGTATCTTATTCAAATTTCTGAGACTATAAATTCAATGAGTTGTTCACACTGTATTAAAAACCTCTTGATACACTGGCAAACATTTCAACTTTAAACTTTTGTGCATTAATAGAACTAATATGATATTCAACTACAAATGGTCAACTTTAGCTTTCCATTATTGCAAGGTAGAATCAAATGGAAATTACGGATCTCACCACATGCTTATAACTACCATCCTCCTACCCAGAGCAACTCTATAGGCTGTTCACAGAATGCATGGGTGAGCTATGGTTTCTAAGAACACTGACGTGTAAGTACTTAAGCAATGTCCTAAAGCAATTCATATCATGATGTAGATACTAATCCTTCACATCAGTCCAGAAACTCATTTTATCAGAAATAATGTGTCAGCTATTTTATGAATATTAGTTTATTAACAATCATCATAAGCCTAGGAAGTGTGCAGAGGCACGTCTTTCAATTGTGATTACACATTCTTCCCTGAAGCAGTTTTACTAACTGCCCTGAATGGATGCGCACAAGTTTGTAAGTGGGTTTGTCTTTTCCCTTTCAGGTGTCCTCACATCTTCTGGGGAACAAATAGGCAAAAGTGTACAAGAAAACAAGAAGCAGAACACTTCATTTGACGTTGTTTCCGACACATCTATTGCCAGTTAACAATCGTTACTCAAATGCGACCACGATGGCATGATGCGTCTGCTGTACTGTTTTTATTTTTCTATGACAAAGCAGTGAAAGTTAGAAAAGTAAATGCACAAGGGAAGCTCTCTTGACACGAAGCTGCTTAAACTTCTATGAAAATCAGTTGTGTTCTTTTGGAATGGAGGCAATTCTTGACCTAGTTGAGTCTAAAATGGGGGGGAAAAGGGCATTCTACTAAATATAAGTAAAAGAAATACCCTGAAAATTAAAATAGATTTTTGTCAAGGTTTCCTAGTACATGGATAAAATAATAAAAGTTCACATAAACTATTTTATCTCTCTGAATACCTATTACTTTTTATAAAACCAAAAGGGTCTTTATGTTTTCTCAAACTCTTAGTTTTGGTCTTTAAGAAGCAGATGGCTTTATGGTTGAAAGTCATTTGGAGAATTACAATGGCTCCTTTGTTAACTGGAACATTTTCCCTGCACGTTCTGAATGCAACAGATCATGAAAAGCGACAGGGCGAGGCCGCATGCATTATTTTAAGTTCATCGAACAGACACAGGATATTTACTTCTTGTGAACAGAAATCCAAAGCCCTCCTAAACATGTTGAGATGCAAAATACTATTGAATCTAAAGCCTTCAAGGTAACCAGGTGATTTTTAGCTATACATTTATAATTACAATGATTTAATATGTGGTATGCTGACAGAATCTGAAAGCTTGTGGATGCTTAGTGTGTCTAAAACACTGCACCTGTGGGGTGTCATGAGTCTAGCACTTGGCAACTCTGATACACAATAACACAACAAAGAAGTTCCACTGATATACCTACTCTCAAAACCAGTTACCAAATAGACAGCAGAGGGTCAATTTATTAGCCAAAATTTATAAGTAAATAAAGTTACTGAATGCCCATATGTACCTCATAGTTTTTTGTTAGGTCATTCAATCATCTGGGCAATGAATATTTATTGAACATCTCCTCTGTGCTAAATTCTGAGAATGTTTCAGTGAATAAAACAAAATTCCTCACCTCAAAGAGCTTATTTGCATCTGAGCTCTAGGTTATTCCCAAAGGCACATGAATATCCATTCGTGAACTGGCTATAAAAGTTTATCATCCCATTGCATCACTGTGAATCACGGCACACCTGCGGTGTGAAAGGTGCTGAGAGCCAGTAGATGGATAGAGGGAAGGAATAGAAAAGGCATGAGGGGGATGGTGAGGAAGAGGAGTGGATGGGAGATGATGGAGATGAGGGAATAAAAAGGCGCAGAAAGGAGGACAAAGACAAACACGCACCCAATATGCTTTTATGATTTAGCATCAGAAAATCTGGACTCCATGCCCACACTGCCTCTCGTAAAGGCATGAGCTACAGGAGGCTGCGTGCCCACTCTATGCTTTCCTTGTCTATAAAACAGGGCTGTGGTTGTGGTGAGGATCACAAGACAATATGTGGAAAACACTGAAAGTTATAAAGTACTTTGAGAATTAAAGAGATTATTATTATTGCTATAAATATGTCCAGGGTGTAATTGCATATACTTTTTCAAATGACATACAATCATTGCAACATTTCCTATTTGTTCTCAGTAAAGAGAAAAGATTATAGAGGCAGATGACAACCTTGACAGAAGGCAACAATAATCAGAGCTGAAACACTGGGGGAAAGGAATAGGTTTAATCTAAGCATATTTAATTTTCAACAAACACTGAAGTTGCCCAGGGAAATTTAAGGCACTACCTGATAGGTCTTCTGCACCAAATTACACAGATATAAAACTTCTTTGCAAGCACCATGAGAGAAAGGAATACTAATGGTATAAACACTTTCATTTTTTTCTGGTTATCTGTGTATTAAAAACCTGATGTCTTAATATTTGCAACTTTTACTTTGCTATGTTTGCATAACTGGAATGCATGCAGTTTTCATAGTTATGTCCTAAGGGGACCGACAGCCCCAGAGACAACTGGCCTGTCCAGCACAGCAGGGTCTTACACCCGAGACCAGAGTCTTTGCTCTGCAGCCTCCTGAGTTGTGTCATCTTAGTCACCGAGGTGACTTTCTTTCCTTCTCACTCTCCCAAGGAGAGCTCTGCATCTGCCTCTCAGAATCACTGGGAGTGTCTTTTACACAGTCGGCCTTGAGTAAATGGCAACTGCTGATATTTTTATTAAGAAAAGTGACAGTAAAAATAACATTTGCCCTGTGGCTTAGCTTTTCCTTTGGCTTGCTCCTAGAGACAGAAATCATTAGACATCTGCCACAACCGAAACTTCACCTATCACCATGGACATTGTCTGGTCTGTCTGTAAAACCTTTTTGAAATTGGTTCTATAATACTTCTGAAATGTAAAATTTTGCTAATTTTTCTTATAGCTAACACGAAATAAGGTTGTAGCAGCAAAATCCTAGTGAGATGCCAATCAAAAGCCTTGGCCGAGGCTGTAATAATAATAATAATAATTCAATTCAGTGAATTGAATTATTTCAATTCGCTGAGGATCTAGTCAGTACACATACCAGGCACTCAGCTAGCCACTTTCCAAAAGCTATGCCATTTAATTTTCAGAATCACATTGTGAAGGGGATGGTATTATCACCATCTTACAACCAAGCAAAGTGAGCCCAGGGTATCTAGCTGATTTTATCTTCTATCACACAGCTAAGACGTGGCAGACCATAAATAAAACCCAAGTCTATCTGATTAATTTCTGTCTAAATCACTTGACTGGTCTTTCCATCTCCATATACTTACTTTCCTGGGGGATATAATGATTTAACTGTACATCTCTATTAGAAATATCCAATGAGAATCTAATACCTCTGAAATTTATTCTAAAAACTATGTATATATTGTTCACTGATTAGACTCAAAATGCCAAGAACACAGTATTCCAGGGTAAGAGCTTCAAATACGGAAAAGTTATCTAAGCTGTGTCTTAGAAAAAATCTAATAATTAATCAAAATAGAATTGTCCCATCTTTTAAAAACCTATATAATTAATATATTTTGGAGGTATGCTAAAAAAGAACTATTAGTAAGATTTAAGGTTGATTTCTCCAACTACCTTCTTACTAAGCAGAGCAACTAAATGGTTCTGGCTTAAAACTCCAGCATCTGCCCTGGTTGGTGGCTCAGCTGGTTGGAGCATCATCCTATAAACTGAGAGGGTTGTGGTTTTGATAACCAGTCAGGGCATATGCCTACATTGTGGGTTTGATCTCCAGTTGGGGCGTACACAGGAGGCAACCAATCCATGTTTCTTTCTCACACTGATGTCCCCCCCGCCCAACCTCAAATCAACAAACATATCCTCAGGTGAGGATTTAAAAAACGAAGAAACTCTGGCATCCCCAAGTGGCTTTTATATGTAAAAAGACTGTTAGTGTTCAAAACAAAAACAAGAAAATAATGAAATTCATTACTGCAACCAAAGGAAAAGCAGGCACAAGTAAAACGGCAAATTGGTCCTAATTAAGCAACAACTCAGTCAACAGTAAAGTCTGCATACTCTAGTTTGAGAGTAACCAGGTCTATTCATGTTAAGAGGCCTTCCAGAGACTGGCTGTTTCTCGGTTGGCCTTAACATTTCGGCTCCAGAAACTAAATTTTCAAGGGTACTGTGGCCCTCTTAGTTTGCCTTTCTAAAGGGAATTTATGGCTCATCAATTTGTAACACAATTTAAAGTTTAGATTTGCTCTAGGAACCGCAATCTAGATTAGAACAAGCAATACTATGGGAAGTGGAATAACATCAGCGTATGTCCGAAGATGAACTGTGGTACTTTTCCCCACTGCATTCCCATTATCACTTGTCCCTGCACAAATGGTAAACATTGTTTCACCATGTTATTAAAATAGTGTGACTTATTTATCCTTCTTATTACTACAGTTCAGAGAATAAGTATCATTGTTTTCATACTTCTAGTTTACAATACTTTGTAATGCAACCCATCTTCCTAGGTTCTTTGTTAATAATTAGGCACTAAACCAAAGACTTTTCTCCTTAGCTCAGGCTCAACATGTGTATCCAAAGCCTAACTCCAAGGGGAGAGAAAAGGTTAAAACTTACTGAATAAAAGAAAGCTGTGTGTGGTATATTTACATGATGGAATACTACTCAGTCATATAAAAGAAGGCAATCTTTTTTGAAAGGAAAGAAATTTCCTTGGTGATGGAAGGCGACCTGACTGGGTGGTGAACGTACAAGACAATATACAGATGATGTATTATAGAATTGTATACTGGAAACCTATATAATTTCATTAACCAATGTCACCCCAATAAATTCCATTAAAACAAAACAAAACAATAAAAACTGTGCTTGCCATTTGTCTAAAAAGAGAAGAAAAAGAAATAATCATGTACAGAAGGGGGCAGAGAAGAGCGTGAAAGAGGCCTAGAATCTACCAAGAAACATCTCACTGGCTGCGAGGTGGGTGCTGGACCTGGCTAGGCAAATCCTAATTTGCAACCAGTGCAAAATAAGAATAGATATGAGGACCGGAATTCATGCACTTCCAATGAAAAATGTTTCTTTTGAGAATCTAGTCAACTTTGATAGTGCTACTATTAGAGGCAGGCAGGTGGTATTGCACAATGAAATCAGGATAACTTTCTTACTCATCAATAAATTTTGTCAGATCTGAGAAAATCTAGAACTGACTGAGTTCTAAGTAAGTCCGTGTGTTATTGCAATCAGTGAGGCTATAATAAATAGCAGTACAATTGTCCTCTTCTCCAAACAGTTAGAAGCGGAGATTTCATAACTTTCTGAAACTGTCTTGATATTTACTAATCTACAACAGAGTAAGTGATCAAAGTGTGAAGGGGGTATTAAACCACGAGTAATAGAATCGTAAAATTATTTTGTAGCATGCAAATTTCATCACATACCCAAAGTATTAGATGTGCATTGTTCTAACAGAAAAACAAAAACAAAGAAACAAACAACAACAACAACATAAACACTGGAGGGGTTAGAGAACGGTCAGGGCTGACATTCTGCGGCAGAGGACACCCCATACTCTACCTGCGCCCACCACGAGGGCCCTAGGCTCACAGCTGCGGATGCAGTGCAGTAGGGAGTTGGAGCGAACGTTGGAGTTGAGGAAGGCCACCACACAGCCCAGCTTGGCCAGACCGAACCACACGTGGACAAAGTCAGGCTCATTGCTCATCAGCAGAGCCACAGTGTCCCCCCTTTTCAGCGTAGAATGGTTCAGGAAAACATAGGCCACTTTGCTGCTCCTTTTGTCCACATCCTCATAGGTGTAGATGTCTCCCTCATAGATGATGAAAGGTTTCTGGGGCCGCTTCTTGGCGCAGCTCATAAATTTATCCAGGACAGTGACAAGCTGCCCTTTCCGACTGTACAGCTGCAGCCGAATTCCACAGCGTAACACCTTCAGCAGGTACCAGAAGTCGTTCCAGAAGTAAGGGAACAGGAGTTTCTGCACGAAGTGCAGTAAGACTATTCCGGCCCCTAGACCTGATATCCATAACAGGAGCATGGGGGCCACGGGGCCAGAATGCCCCTCTGGTCCCAGCCTGCCGAGTGAGTGTCCCTCTCTTCCAGGCAGGTTCTCAGGGTTCAGGACTGGCACCTGCAGTTTATACCAGCCTTTGGGGGTGGAGTTGGCCGTTGGGGGTGGAGTTGGGGTATGGGGGAGAGAACCTGTGAAACAGAATTAGGAGTTTTCAAAGAGAAGCTTGCAACATAGGAGAGGATGCCAGGAATAAGACTTGAGACACCTTGTGGCTGCGAAGAGAGAGCAGGATTCTGGCGAAATCAACGCAGGCAGCCTCAAGGGGCCTTGACACAGCGCCTTCGCCAGACGGTGGGTTCCTCCGCGGCACTTTCCAGCTACGTCCTCCGGTGGGTTGGGTCAGTTCCCGGCTCCTCGCCTCGGTGGCCCTACTGGAGACCCACCCACCACCGCCTCAGGAAAAGTCCGTCCAGGGTCAGGGTAGTTCTTCCAGGGGCTGCAACTTGGAGGCTCAATTGGAACCAGCAGAAACTGGGGTGGCGACGGCTGAGAAACCACAGCCTTCAAATGCCTTAAGGCGCCAGAATCCGGGGAGGGTTTCGGGGCCACACTGCCGCCGTTGGCCCCGAGGCCCGTGGGATCCCGGCGCCCGGAGAGACGCCCTCGCTGCGCGGCAGGCTCTCCTCTCGGACGCACCCGCACCCGGTGCCGGCCACCTACTCCCAGGTGACCGCCGCCGCTGCCCACGGGAAGGAGCAGCCTCCAATCCCGGCCGCAGCCCGCAGCTCCCCTCCCGGTGACCTTGGGGCTGGTTGATCTCTCCTTTCAACTGCGGTGGGGTTGTCCTCCGCCTACCTCCCGCCTCCTGGTTCCGGGCCACCCCCTGCTCTTGCTCCTACTGCTTGTCGCTGCACAGCTCGGGCTACCCTCGCCGGCTCCTCCCTCGGCTCTTATACTGCCTTAGGACTCAGAAGGGCCTCTGGCGGGGAAGCTGGAGGACGTGGCAAAGGGTCCGAGAGGACCAGGTGGCTGGAATTGGGTCGTTTAATTAAGTCAATAAAGAATTGAGAGACCTACAACTAGAGTCTGGAGAGGAGAGGGGGCCAAACGAAACTGCAGAGAGACAGAGGCAGAGAGATGAATTGGGCCGTCAAAGAATGTTTGGATTCTTGAATTCTTTGTGCATTAAACACCATAAAACTGGCTTGTTCTACAAAAAGTATTTTTGAAACCATAAATTACTAGGTTGTCATGGACATTTATATAGCAATTCAATGCTTAGAGTGCCCAGTGCTTTTCACAAAATTTCCAAAAATGATTGATTGATGTGGGAGCCTAAGTCCATATCGACATCCATATATTTTTTTAAAAGTATAAAATACTGACTATTCTTTGTCCTTAAAAATAATTTTTAACAGGTCATTAAAAAAATTCTCAGACTTCAAACTAAGGATTCTAAATGAGAAAGAAGGAAGTGGAGAGGGAAGAGGTAATTGCAAAGAATAACAATAAAATCTTATGCAATGATGAAATTTTACTGAAGATAAAAAAAAAACTTGAAGGGCATTTAATTATTTTCTTTTCCTTGCAGACACCCACCTCAGCTCTCTGGTTTTAAGGAGTATATAAAATTAATTGTACCCACTGAAATGATTAAGAATTGCTTTTCTGTCTATGTCTTGCAACTGGGTTCTAGCTAACCTCAGTTTTTCTTTTAAAGAAAAAATAGCTCTGAAGACAGACATCTAAAATGATTATTTGTAGTCACAGAGAAGAGTCCAGAAGTAAGACAGGCTCTTAAAATCCTTTTGTGTACATGAAGAAAACAGTTTCTAAATTTACTCGGAAGCTCTGGTCTTTTCAATTCAGAAACATCTTTTTAGTTAAAATAAGAGTATCGGTATCAAATATTTCACAACTCAGGAAAGCAGTTTATAACTTGAAAAGCACATTTGAAATTCTCTCCTTTTTACTCCCCGTTCTAGTCCTGTGGTGGGCAGTTAGACAGGAGCGGAGCAAGGACAGAGGACAAGGTACAGAAGGACACCAGGGTGGAAAGCCCCTGGGGGCCTGGCAATGGGGAAAATAAGGACCTCACCCTCAGGGCCAAGGTTCCCCTCTGGCATATTGCTGGTCCCGGGGTTTGGGTCCTCCTCTGACCTTTCCTCCCCTGGCATATCACTAGTCATATGGTAGACTAGTTTTTCTTTAACAGAAAAACTGAGGTCAGCTAGAACCCAGTTGTAAATCACATGGTAGACTAGTGATATGCCATGAATGAACATGGCAGCCAGAGAATAGCCCTTAAGCATTAAGTCCCAAGACAATGAGGTTCTGACCCACATCAAATACACCTGGGCCTCAGTTGCGCTCTAAACCCCAGAAAAAGCAGCAAAACCAGACACATGAAGCCCTGCTGACCTCAGCACCAGCTATATTGACTAATGGCCCCCTCCCCTAGTGCTGACCAATCCGTGGAGACCAAAACTCTGAAATAACACCCCTATGAAACTGATGCATATTCTGTTGATATCCTCCCCCAGGACTTCCCCTGAAATCCCCATTCTTAAAAGCCCTTAGGATGGAGGACCCAGTGCCTCTCCCTCCTGGGGGGCATGCTGGAGCCTTTCCCTTTCCCTTCCCCTTCTTCCTCCCACCCTCAGTGCTACCTTTACCTTCTCTCCTGAGCTCCAAGGACCCTTCTTTTGCCTTTATTACTTGATTCATGAATCCATTTCTTCTACTGCTCACTTTTGCCTCTGTGACTTTCTAAATAAACTTTCTCTGTCGTTTAAGTCTTGGTTCTGAATTCTTTCCTAACCAGATCTCAAGTACTAAGGTTGCTGAACCAAGGTGTGGTTTGACCCTACCCATCTAACACTTGGTGCTGTTTTCACCACCAACAGTCTGATTCACTCCTCTACTAGAAGACATGAAGCACAGAACAGAATATGGAACAGCTGGTGTCAGACTTTTGGCTTTCCAATACAAGTAAACTCTGTCCTCCTCTACTGGAATAAAATGAGTAACGAAACAAGATTTCCATGTTTTAATTTTGTTAAATTAGAAACATTATGCAAACATGAAAACAATTACCATCTACTGTTACCAGTTTCATAAAGGGAGGATGTATTTCAACATTAAAAAGAAGAAGAAAGGGAATATCGTTATAATAAAGGAAGATATTTCAAAATAAATAAAATTACTTCACCCTGGCTGGTGTGGCTCCGTGGATTGAGCACCAGCCTGCAAATCGAAAGGTCACTAGTTCGATACCCAGTCAGGGCACATGCCAGGGTTGCAAGCCAGGTCCCTGGTTGGGGGAGTGCGAGATGCAACTGATTGGTGTATATCTCACACACTGATGTTTCTTTCCCTCTCTTTCTCCTTCCCTTCCCCTCTCTTTCTCCTTCCCTTCCCCTGTCTCTAAAAGTAAATAAATAAAACCTTTTAATAAAATAAAATTAACTGCATAGACCAATGGAACAGAACAGAGAGCCCAGAAATCAACCCAACCCTCTACAGTCAATTAATATTCGACAAAGGGGGCAGTAACATAAAATGGAGTAAAGATAGCCTCTTCAGCAAATGGTGTTGGGAGAACTGGACAGCTACGTGCAAAAAAATGAAACTTGAGCACCAACTTACACCATACACCAAAATAAATTCAAGGTGGATAAAAGACTTAAATATAAGCCATGACACCATTAAAGTCCTAGAGGAGAACATTGGCAAGAAAATCTCAGATATTCCACGCAGCAACATTTTTACAGATATGTGCCCTAGAGCAAGGAATATAAAGGAAAGAATAAACAAATGGGATCTTATCAAAATAAAAAGCTTCTGCGTGGCTAAAGAAAACAGTATTAAATTAAAAAGACAACCAACTGTATGGGAAAACATATTTGCCAATGATACCTCAGACAAAGGTTTAATCTCCAAAATATACAAAGAACTTACACGACTCCACTCTAGGAAGACATCGAACCCAATTAAAAAATGGGAAAAGGACTTGAACAGACACTTCTCTAAAGAGGACATACAGAACATCCAGAGACACATGAAGAGATGCTCAATATCGTTAGCTATCAGAGAGATGCAAATTAAAACCACAATGAGATACCACTTTACACCAGTCAGGATGGCTATAATAGACAAAGCAACAAACAACAAATGTTGGAGAGGGTGTGGGGGAAAAGGGGACCTTAGTTCACTGTTGGTGGGATTGTAGACTGGTACAACCATTATGGAAAACAGTATGGAATTTTCTCAGAAAAATAAAAATTGACCTGCCTTTTGACCCAGCAATTCCACTGCTAGGATTATACCCCAAGAATCCTAAAACATCAATTTCAAAGAACCTATGCACCACAATGTTCATAGCAGCACAATTTACAATAGCCAAGAGTTGGAAGCAACCTAGGTGCCCATCAGTAAATGAATGGATCCAAAAATTGTGGTACATATACACCATGGAATTTTATGCAGCAGAGAGAAAGAAGGAGCTACTACCTTTTGCAACAACATGGATGGAACTGGAAAGCATTATGCTGAGTGAAATAGGCCAGGCATTGAAGGACAAATACCATATGATCTCACCTTTGACAGGAAGCTAAAGAATAAAACAAATAAGCAAATAGAATAAAAACAAAGACGCTGAAATAGAGAACAAGTGGGCAGCGACCAGAGGGGAGAGGGAAGGGAACTTGAGGGGAAAAAGGGGGAGGGATTTTGAGGAACAAGTATGAAAGACACAGACTTGAGGACTGGGGGTGGGGGGGGAATGGGAGGGAGGGGGGAGACCGGGCGGGGGGGGGGGAAGGGAAAAAAAAATGTACTTGAAAAGTAACTAAATAAAAAAAATAAAAAAATAAAAAAAAAAAAAAAAATAAAATTAACTGCATGAGAAACACATTGTGTTCCACTTACTTTTCTTATCATGGACTTGCTAACACCATTTCAAAGTTTGGAACTAAATTTTCAGCAACTACTGATGTGAGTTGAGAATATATTTGACAGCATGAGACAATTTGACTTATTGGGAGAACTACAAGCATATTTTGCCAAAGTTTATATTGACCAATACCAATTTTGTGCCTGAAATCTTACAATGAAAGAAGGAATCAATGAAAATCTTGGGATTTGTGCATTCCTATCAATCCATGTGACTCCTTTTATTTTTTCCAGAAATTTTGTTTTGTTTTCAAATTGTGCCAAAGACAGTTGAGTAAACGGATACAATTATTAATTCTAATTTTAATTATTGCAAAGTGGGGGAAAGACTAAGCTAGTTGCAAGTGAGAAAATTTATCATTTAACTAAAGTAAAGAGAAGTAAAGACATGCAAATAGTCTAGACATTTGTTAACATTATGTTTGATCGGGGACAATGGAGTATTTCTTGGTTTTCCCTTTAGAAAATGTAGAAATTTTATGTTTTTCTTTAATATTATTTGAAAATATTGTGACAATGCAAAAAGATAATTTTTCTTTTATTGTTTTATTCAAATATGTTCTCATCTACCTTTTTCCCATTTGTGACTAGAGTTTTCTAACAGACTCCCAACCCCCTCCGCACCCCAAGTTCTGCTGATGATGAATTGTTTACTGGACAGATCAAAGTGAGACTAAGGAAATAACATCATGTGATGGATACTGACTCATCTTGCACTCACAGGGTTTCACCATTGTAACTTGAGAATTCTGACTTTGTACAAACACACTAGTGTCTAGAAGAATTCTGATAAAACTCTAAGGCAGCAACATTCTGGATTATGAGAAGTTTGGGTGAGAAGGAAGTTTGGGTGAGAAAGGACCCAAATGATGCTATGTTGCTACCAAAACATGATGACAGGTATGTACAATGGGTCAAGAAGCTCTGAGTACCCGATGGCAGCTGGCGCTTGGGGAAGAGGACAGGGATGGAGTGGATGTGTGAGGGAGTGGGTAGTTCTAAACATGAGGGTCAGATGCTGAATATAAGACACATCTACTTTCCAATTCCATCCAGGAACAGAGTTGTGTTCAGGTTTTAATCACTATTTTAGTCTCTGATTATAGCTTGGTTTTTGATGGGAAGCTTACTCTTCCTATAATCTGTTTGTATTAATGAATAATCATTGCCCAGAATATCATTCCTCACAAGGACCCATGAAGCAAACTCAACATTAAAGATGAAGGCTGCTGTTAGAGGGCTGGGAGGCATTAACATTACTACATGTCTTATACACATCAAACAGCTCTTGAAATATAAAAATTTTATAGCACCAAATAAGTGAACCTATAATAATAGTCTCAGGAACAATTCTCAAACAAATTAAATATTTAACTATCATTTTTTGCCACAGATGACAAACTATGTCCAGAATTTTATGCCAAACAGGATCCTGACAAGAAGACATTTACACCTATATTTTATTCATGGTTTTACAGACAGTTTTCTTATCTCCGGATACTTCTGTTTATGAAAGTTCCCCTTCCTTACTGTTGGTGAAATGTACTATTTGGAAAAGATGTTTATGTTAAGTTTTACCATTGACTCTGAGTTTTCAGGACAGCTTCATTTCTATTTTACAAGCCACCTGTATGGAAATAGGTCATCTGATAATCAGTGACATAAATCAAAGAAACTGGCAAATTTTATTAGGCATTAACAATATTCCGAATACCACAGTGAATTATTCCATAGGCCCCTACTTGTGCGTGTCCTGTGAAGTCTAACATTTAGTCTCAAAGGTTTGAGAGAGGAGAGTGGGGCTTCTGAGGTTCGGAGTGTATGTCGCATACAGCATGCAAATGGACAACACTTCAATTTTTTCCCCAATGGCTCCATTATGATAATTATTTCTCTCTTGGTGGGCAGATAGTCCAGTGTTGGTAGGTCTGGGGCTGACTCAACTCTGCTAACACCAACCTGTGGCTCCCACTCTCAGAGTTAAGGCAGCTGCTTCAGCTTTTCCCCATGCAAGTCCTCAGGAGCGGGACAGGGGCCCTAGGAAAGTCAAGACCATTGGTATTTCTTTGTTTCAGTTTTGTTGTTTAGTTTCATTAACTGAAAAGTTTCAAACATACATAAAGTTATAAATAATAAAAGTGACACCCTTCACTCATCACCTAGATTTCATAACTAACATTCTGGCCAATTGGTTTCAACTATTTTTTTCCTAAAGTATTTTAATTACAGACAATATGACATTTTTATCTTAAATATCTTTGCATACGCATCTGAAAAAAGGACATTTTCCTACCTAATTACCATATCATGATCACATCTGGCAAAATTAAAAATAATTCTTTAATATCGTCTGATACTTTGTCCATATTTAATTCCTCCCAAAATATCTTGTGGAGTTGGCTAGTCAAAAACCAGAATCAAGTCAAATTTTAAAGTCTAAGTTACCTTTTAATATAGACTAATCCTTATTATGACCTCTTTATTTTTTCCTAAGACATTTCCTTGTTAAAGATCACAGGCCTTCTGCACTGGTCTGATTGCTCCCCTAAGTTCTCCTTTGTTAAAAAAGAAACAGCAGGCAACTGTCCCCTTATCTCTTGCTGCTTCTAGGATTCTCTCCTTCATTTTAATCTTGGCTAGTGTAATTATGATGTGCCTTGGTATGTTCCTTCTTGGGTCCAACTTCTTTGGGACTCTCTGAGCTTCCTGGATTTCCTGGAAGTCTATTGCCTTTGCCATCAGACTGTCAGCTGATTTCTCAAAAGAGACGTTACAGGCAAGAAGGGGCTGGAAAGAAGTATTCCAAGTCATGAAAACCAAAGAAGTAAACCAAGTCTAGTACAACCAAGATTGCTCTATCCAGCAAAGCTTTCATTTAGAATGGAAGGACATATAAAGTGCTTCTCAGATAAGATCAAATTCAAGGAGTTCATCATCACCAAGCCCTTATTATATGAAATGTTAAAGGGACTTACCTAAGAAAAAGAAGATAAAAAAGATGAACAGTGAACAGACAGCAAACTCACAGTTATTAACAAGCACACCTAAAACAAAAGCAAATTAAGAGGACAGCTAGATCAGGAGTGAACCATAGAAATGAAGATCACATGGAGGGTTAGCAACAGGGGAGTGGGAGGAGGAGAAGGGGGGAGAAGGTACAGAGAATAAGTAGCATAGATGGTAGGAAGAAAATAGACAGGGGGAGGGTAAGAACAGTAGGGGAAATATAGAATCTAAAGAACTTGAGACACGTGTTCATGAACTAAAGGGAGGGGAATGGGGGGGAGGGGTGTGCAGGGTGGAGTGGAATGAAAGGGGGGAAATAGAACAAATGTAATGGCATAATCAATAAAATAAAAAACTATACAAAAAAAAGAAACAGCAGGCAAAAATGGAGTCACTTTTGTTAAGCTATTTCACCAAATCAAAATTTAACCACTAGCCTAATTGCAGTTACAGTCTCTCCCAGGAGTGGAATTTTAAGCCAACCAATCTGGAATTTTCTGATGAACACTAGTAAAGTAACCTGCCTGATAGGACTCCCTGCCTTCCCCCAATGGGAGCTGTCCTTGCCTGAGATACTGCACTTTTAACTTCTTAGTTTCACATTCTTTCCATCTATAAAAAGTTTTCATTTTGTACAGTTCACCCAAGTGCCCTTCTAGTTGCTAGCTAGGATGCTGCCCCATTCATAAACTGCTTAATAAACACAATGAGATCTTCAAATTTACTTGGCTGAATTCTGCTCTTTAACACCATGAACATGTTCATTTCCCCCCTGTATTTCACATAAAATAGTTAGACCTGAAGACGTGGTGAGACTCAGGCTAAACATTTTTGGTAAGAATACTTTATGTACATTACCTACTGTACATTATATCACACAAGATAAACATAATATCTATTTGTTGTGCATTAGACAAGTAACTTCACTACTGATCACTAATCATCACTATTGGTGATGAAATGTGACTTGCTGTGTACACCAATCTGCACCTTGCTTTTTTCACCTAATATATCCTAGTTAGTGATCGCAATCTATCATTATGCAAAGATCCTAATTTTTTACAGGTTGCACATATTTCATTGTATGATATAACTTAACTCAGGTCTACTGACAGGCTTGTGTTCAATCTTTTACCATTACAAATGGTATTACAATTAGTGAGTTTGTGTACATGGCATATACACTTGCCAGTGTAACTTTAGGATAACTTCCTAAAAATAGGAATCCTGTAACTCAGAATTGCTGAGTTACAAGGTAATTATAACTGTGATATTTCTGGATATTGTCAATTTACCCTCTATAGCAGCCATATCATTGGCTCATTGGCATGCCTACCTTCCCTGTATGAGAGTATTTGGGAAATACTCTCACAAGAAGTCTCTAATAAGAGTATTTTCACCACATTAAACATACAAGGGACTACATATAATGTTCCCACAGATATGTACACAGTAATTTGTGTTATGTTTTGTAAAGGTTATGGTTCTGTTCTAACACTATTATTAAAGTGTTTCATGCCTATTAAATGTATATTTTCTTTATTTTACATGAAACTACATACATTATAATTCAAAATCTACATCTGTTTTATGATTGTGCAGTACTAAATTTTAGCCTGTATTATATAGTAAATTAGAAAAACATTTAAAGCAAAAGCTAAACTAAATTAACAGATCTTTTCAGAGATGAGAAATATGGGAGCAAAGAGGCCTCAAAATGCAGACCACAGACTTCAAAAAGATATTGTTCTCCAAGTGATTACATGAATGTGTGCTCTGATTTCCTACAGGAGGCACGTACAATTTTGGCTCATCTAATTAATGATATACATGAACTGCATAATATAGTATCAAATGGAAATTAAAGTTTACAGGAAAGGAATTTCTGATACATGCCAACAGGAAAAACTTGTCAGCTCTTTGAAATTGGCTTTTGAACCCAGGGAGAGATTCCAAAAGGCCTAATATGGACCATTTTCAATGTGGAAATTTCACGACTAGAACTACGGATTTGAAAATACATCCTTTTGCTACCAAAAGAGCCCTAAAACAAATGGAGAAAACCTGCTACTCCATCACAACTATGGGTTTCCAGGATTAATGCCAGATTCTGTGGCTCTGGTACAACAAACTGAGAACAAGAACAAACATGGTATGTGATATCCTTCTTTAAAGATCAGGGTAGAAGGGACATAAGTTCAAGCAATAACATGCTGGAAGAACTGTGGGCTAGAGGACTTACCTAGAGTAGGGAAGAAGCAGTTAGATCTGACTGCCCACATAATCAATAATCTATCAAAGCCTAAGCAAGGGGGTACTCTCTGCAACTCAGGACTATCCTTAACGAGTCTCTAAAGCAGGGGTCCCCCACCTGTCTCCCCACCGTCTGTGGACACAGCTCCCACTACCACCTGAGCTCTACCTCCTGTCTCTCCTCAACCCCGACCCCAGATAGTGGGAAAATCATCTTCCATGAAATGAGTCCCTGGTGCCAAAAAAGTTGGGGACTGCTGCTCTAAAGGGAATGTTAATTAATTACGTTGTTTCTCACTGGAGAAGTTCATTACTCGCACTCCACCTGGGCCTTAGTTTAGTGGATCACCAGCAGTATTAAACATACAGAATCTGGGCTGCGGAGTCATCTGGTGATGCTCACCTGACAAACCATCCACAGTGTAAAGAATACATCTGTCTACCAGATGAGCCAAAGAGATTTCTGTACCTGCTTCTGATGCCCAAGTACCCTGGAGTCTGGCCTCAGTGGACCTGCATATTGGTCTTCACACTCCTGTTAGCCAAGATGGCCCAATTCAACCCTTTTATATGAATCATTCTCAAATCTCCACACTCAGTCTTTATGTCCTCTGGCTTCCACGATCACATGACATAAGAATAAAGAATTCTAATTCCTATTCTCTTGGTGAGCCCTTTAAAAAAATTCCAGGTGCTTATATAGTTCTATTCAGTACCTACTCCCATGCCAACAGCCAATGCAGAGAACACTGTAAGCTGAGTGTCCCTGCAGTGCTGCATCACCTAGAGCAGCACTCATTTCTTTGGGACAAAATTGGCATACTCTAGTTCCCTTCAGGTATTGAATTACTGCATATTCTTCACTATAACAGCTTTATCCCTGTCATTCACTGTCATCATGGCTATTCCAATAACAGGTCCAAATTCAGAGAAGCTACATGACAAAAAAAAAGGGTTCAAGGTAGGTAAATCAGATGGAAAACTGTAGCCAATAAAGTGTAGATCCTCCAAGCCCAACATACTAGGCAGCCTTGGTAAGTGTAAGTAAACTTGTAGCTCTCACCTCTTCAAAATCATTCTTCTTGGACTGTCCAATAAAAGACAGGTTCCTTGACTGATGCTCAGGGACCAAGCTAATACCCCAGGAAAATGTCTGAGGGTTCTTTTCCCTTCTTTTAAATTTTGAACCCTGGCTTCTACCATTTCCTCCAATTATTAGCCCATAGAATGCTGCCTTGTTGCAACTCTCTCTTCCCCAGCCTTACTACCAGGAGTAAAAGATTGTGTTATATGGCATAATAACCATGTACTCACATCACCTCAATGGTCAGCTGCAGAATCAGGTGGAATTGGAGGGTTCTAGACCCACCCACCTCAAGGATACTTCTCAGCTCTGTTTGGTCAGCAGAACATCAAGGGACCCAGCCTGCCCCTTTTAAGCAAAAATCACCTACTAGAAGATGAATGAGTAGTGTTACCTGATACTTGAAGGACTCTCAGGCCACATGGGAGGGAAGTATTGCTGCTGGGACCACTCTTGTGTTTCCCCACCAGAAGAGGACAGGTTGGCTTATCCCAGTCTTTCAACTTTTGCAGCTGGTCACCCACCACTGATTTCCATGCTTGATTGATCCTTAGGTCACCAGTGTGCCAAAGATCAACTTCACGAGTGACAAATTCACCAAAAGTTAATTCACAAAAAGTTAATAGTTAATAGTTAATTTGCTGAACTATTGAGAATTTCTTTAACATTTTAAGGATTTTATTTATTTGTTTATTTGTTCTTCATCTTATTGTATTGGTATCAATGCCTCAGGCTTGCCCTTGTACCTTCCAGAGGCCATCAGACAAATACTGGAATATGTATAAAACAATCAATTTGGCATTGTTGTCACTGGAGGCAAGGAAGGTGCAGACCCAGCTGCATGAGCGGGCCAACAGTGAGCTGCCAGGAATTTAAGTTTCAATCTATAAAGCCTCAGTTCCAGCAGTGACAGTTCTCTTGCATGTGGGCTGAGAATCCTTTCATTTCATCTTTAAATATAAAACAGCACAGGGTCAAGTGCAGATGGCAGAGCAAGAGAAGATGTAGGAGTAATAAGGGAACTCAAGAGTTAAAGATTTGAGCCTTAGCTATAGCTGATAGGCTTAAGTGATTAATGCACTTGGAAAGCCATTATTCCAGAAACTGGAATGCATGACTTATATGACTCAAAGGAGGTTGACAAGGAATTCAACATTTGTGCCCCTACAAGCAATGGAGATGGTATCTGAGCCATTGTGTTCCAGGGAGGGAATGCAGACAAAGAATTGTTGGTCAACAGATAACAAAGTACTAGGAAAATCTCCTCTGACTGTGACTCTTACCCAACTAACCTTTTCCCCCAAACCCTTTACCTACTTTCTTCTCCTTATGAAAATATTGGCTTGAAATTAAATGTTAAGATGGTTTTTGAGGGCACATAACCTACCATCTTCTCAGATCGCTGGCATCTGAATAAACCTCCTACAAACAATCAATCCTTGTCCCTACTTGCTGGTTCTGGTAGCGACAGGCAGCATGAACACCAACTTTTCTGGTTTCAGGAGGAGGCAGTTACCTCATTTGGCAAAACAGAAACTTTTCAAATAGTTCGACAAAGTTTGAACTAGGCACAAAGTTTGCTATATTTCCTCACACTGCCCTAGGAGAAAGGAAGAGTAAGCCTACAAGTTACTGGAGATTCATAAGGGAGCTGGAATGAGAAAGGGACTGACAAATCCTAATGAGGATTTTTTTCCCTTAAAGCCTCTTAGTTATCTGAAAATGAATTTGAGGGTTATAGAAGATATAATAAAATAATTAGAACATATAAACTACTTCTTTATATTTATTGCTAGGAATTATGATTTATTTAAAGCAGCAGGCTAAGGCTAACCCACTCATTTACTATACCACTTGCTTCAGCAGCTCCTCTTCAGCTTTTAGGTAAACAACCTAATGTGCTCTCATGAACCGTTTGGCTTCTGTGCAGGCTTGGTTTTGAAATAAAAAAGCATGTTTGCTCACTGGATGAAAAATAGAGATTAAACAACAGCATATACAGAAACATGTACTACTGAGGCATTCACAGTAGTATATGGGCTCTTTTTGTTTAAACTTCTTGATGTGGGGGTCTAGAATGAGTCACCCTAAGATGTGCCTCTGAGATATGCTGACAGTTTTAAGTGAAAGCTAACTTTAGTCACTAGCTCAAGAAAATCTTCCACCTCACCCCTCCTTTCCTGAACTACCTAGAAGAATTTAAATTAGAGGCCTTTTCTATAAGAGATTATCAGAAAGAACTTCTTTTAACCTATCTATAGGGCAGGGCAAACTTCTATTTACTAAAGTCTGCTCTTCTTATCATCCCACAATGACACTTTGAAGTCCCCAGGGCACCTCACCTCCTCCCTGGCTCAGGATGTCTCATATGCTCATGCTCCCTTTCTATTGCTGCACATGGGATCTCTGACTCTCTCGTGTATGTGTGGTTCCCATTCATACGTATCTATTAAGTTTGGTTATTTTCTCTTGCTAATCCATCTCACGTCTATCTAATTATTAGACAAGTAAGAAGAAATGGGAGCATAGAGGAAAGTTTGTTCTACAACAACAACAAGGTAAATAACTCAGAATCAGCTCAAGTTTATATGTATGCTCATGTGTATGCATGTTCTTTCACTCTCTAGTATCTAATAATAGAAATTATTATTAGTCAAATTTAAGTGTTCTTTATGTGACTAAGTGAGGTTTTGTGAATATCTTTTAAACAACTTTATCAAGGAATAATACAATTAATATAATATATCATAACAGTACATGTTTAAAATGTACAATTTAATGTCCTCTACTTATCTATATCCAGGACTGGTCTTTTGCATGTGAAAGGTGTCAACAACAAAGGGGCCACACACTAAACATGACAAGGTCAGGGGAGGCCTGCAGGGCAGGCCTTGCAAACTCAGAGACCAAAAATGAACACAAAGGAAGGTCTGAACATAAAGCTTCATGATTAAAAGTGAGTCATGGTGGATACTCAGGTCCTAGACCTGTAGCTTCCTTGACAAAGATCAATCTTTACTTTACCTAAACCCATATATTGTCTTTTTGCATTTAAGATAACATACATTTGAAGGGAACATCCATCAGGCCAGAGCACAGAAGCCTTCAAGGTTACCTTGTTTTCTCTAAGTGCTGTGAATATTATTAATGATCCTGTATCCAAAGATGTAAAAGAAGTATGTATCTCTCCATTTTACTTTTTATCCAATCTCAGAGATTTCTCATAGCTTTGCTTTCTCCCACCCACTTAATCTACAATGAATGGGTTTAATGTAAACCCTCCTTACTTCTGTTCCTTTGATTCTAATGTATAAAACAAACTGCAAAAATGCCATTCGCCAGAGAATTTCTCAATTTATTGAGATTTTGCTTCCTGGCAGTTGTCATCAGTTTGGTTCAAATATGCTATCATAAAACTTTTTCTTAGGTTGGACGTTCTTTTGTTAACAAAGGCTATCTCAGGGAGTGATGATAGTGGCTTGCTTTTTATTTCCCAATGCTGCAACTAGAGCTCCCTTCCTTTTCATTGCTGATGACTGCCTCTCTCCTCTCCCCACAGAATCTTGGTTTCGGTACCCCCACCCCCACCCCAGACTTTTAGACTGCAAGAGGGAAGTAATGAGAAACTTACTTGACAAAGCAAAGTGGGAAAACTCCAAGATAGGTTCTTCCTCTACTTACTGTCTCATGAGCAAGCCATATTCTCCACCTCCCAATCAAACTTTCATCTCTCAGAGTTCCCCATCCTTCTCTCCACTGGAATTCTAATGCATTTTTGCAAGAAATTGCCAAGATAGTCTTCTTTTTCATAAAGCAGAGACAAAATCCCCAAATGCTTAATTAAACCATAGGGAACTTGACTGCAACTGACTACAAACAAGAGAAGCTAGTTTGCACTATATAGATTGAAACAAAAGGGGAATTGCCTGAAAGGCTGGAGAACAAGATACAGGCAAACCAAGAATCCAAGGAGGCTGGGTGCAACAACTGAGACTACACTGAACCTCCAAATACCACGTGGGTGCGGGCACTGCTGTTGGGTGCTGCATCTGGCACCTCGGTCCACTTGGCACAAAACAGTGTACACAGACTGTTGCACTGTGGTGATTTTAGCCAGTAGTAATTTATGCTGCCAGAGGAATTCTTGGTCCAGGCCAAGGGTCTGGAAAAGTTGTGCTCATCTGGAGTATAGATGGGGTGGAGAAAGAGGGTGTTTGGACAGTGGAGACTGTGTAGTCGGAGTTGAATCCTGTCTGCCCAAGTTATCATGAGGTAGAAAATTTTTCCAAATATAGAAAGGAGCTTCAATACCTAAATAGCCAAAGTAAACCAAATGTTCAGTATGGTGACATTTTTGAGAGGACTTGAAATTTTGTGAATTTTCTCTTATTTGTTAGTTCCAAACTGTTTTTTGTTTTTAATTATTAAAAAAATTTAAGCCCCAGCTGGTGTGGCTCAGTGGATTGAGTGCCAGCCTGTGAACCGAAAGGTCATGGGTTCGATTCCCAGCCAGAGTACATGCCTGGGTTGTCAGTTGGGGGTGTGTGTGAAAGGCAACTGATTGATATATCTCTCACACATCAGTGTTTCTTTCCTTCTCTTTTTTCCTCCTCCTCTCTCTAAAAATAAATAAATAAATAAATTTAGAAAGGAATCTTTGTCTATCTTAATGTCATGAGGATATTCAATATTAAAAAAATAAAACCTTTTAATAGCAGTTCTTCAAACAGTAGAATATAACCGGTACATTAAATGTGAAATCAATTTAGTGAGCTGTGTAACATTTTTTAAGAGAATGAAATAAAAATCATCAATGTGAATTATTACATAATGAGTTTTTTTCCATAAAACTTTTGTTTCAGTTATATATAAGTGTATGTATGTATTTATTTAATTATGACATAAAGTGCTTTTATTACTGTGGGTCACAGTTTAAAAATTTTTGAAAACTGCCCTGGCTGGCGTAGCTCAGTGGATTGTGTGCGGGGCCTGTGAACCAGAGGATCGTTCGATTCCCAGTCAGGGCACATGCCTGGGTTGCAGGCCAGTTCCCAGCAGGGGATGCATAAGAGGCGACCATACACTGATATTTCGTTCCCTCTCTCCTTCATTTCCCCTCTAAAGATAAATAAATACAATATTTAAATTTTTTTTTGAAAATCACTGCTCCAAAGGACTGGAAACTAGAGAATAACTTTAGTCTTTCATGGTAATGGCCTAGAAGAAGAGACAAACTGTGGAGAGAAGGGACATGTCAAAGTAGCAGAACTGGAAATTTGTGGATTGCTTTCAGGGTCTTATAAGAAATGTAATTAGTAGTTGATGAAAAATCAAGGACCTCCAAGGACTCCTTCCTTGCTCTCTACCTATTGTCCTTTACCCAAGCTCCAGATGGCTGAAACTCTTTACCGGTTCCCAGTAATTGTCGCCAGTGAGTGAGGATAGAGTATCGGGAAGGGTTGCAGCATTGTGACATGGTTCCTGACACCCTAAGTTTGAATCCGCTGTGAATTTCCTGTGAGAGAGCTGGGAGTACAATGCTGGAGTCGGGAGTATTATTACTGCTTTATATAGGTACATCATGAGTTAGGCTACATGTATAACATTATTTCTGTAAGAAATGTGTTTAATTTCTAAAGAACTAACACAACTTTCTAATGATTTGGTAATATCCTCCAATAGTTCTAAGAGGTGGGGGCTGTCATGTGGACAGTAGAGGAAGTATCTCTCAGTATAAACAGATGAACAGGCAATAGAAGCTATGTAGAAATTGCTTTGTCATTTTTTTCATACTACAAAAAATTTCTTAAAGCTGATAGTTTAATTTGGCATTTGCACAAATTTCATTAATATTAGACATTTTTAATATTGTCATTATTCATTTTCAGATCTTCCTAAAACTGAGTTATCTTTAATCTGAAGATATTGGGAGCCAGTCTGTTTTTCCTTTTTGTGGGGGAAATAAATTTCATGATATACTATCACGCTGATGTATAGAGTTCAATATTCAACTGACACTCAACAAGTTATTCTGGAAAGTGATAGCTCATTTCTCTCCAACATTCACTCTTATGTGCTTTACTAATTAATAATCGAGAAAATCCTATGAACTGGGTTTTATCAGTGTTTATACTTTGTAAATGAGGAAACTGAGAGTGGTTAAAAAATTGCTTAGTCACACAGCTCATGAGAGACCAAGCTGGGATCCTGACCATGCAGTTTGACTCAAGAGTCCATACCAACTACCTCCCCTGATGCTGGAGTGTTGGTGGAAAGAAAGAGGACCACAAGGAATATTACCAAAAGCTTTACAGAAATAATAAAAATGAGAATATAATTAAAATGGAACCTCATTTGCTAGACTTTCTTCTCTGCCTCCCTTCAGTGAAACTCTAGGGCTAGCAGTATTAAGATCTGTTTCAGAGGGATAGACCGGCACATACCTGCTAATAGGGGCCAAAATAAATGAGGAGTTTATTTTATTCTCATGCAAAATAAACCTGGAGATAGGAGATAGGAAGGTCACCTTGTCTCCCCTCCACACCAAACCCCAACTCCTAGCCTTCTACTATGCTAGCCTAGCACAAGGTTTTCAATTTCAAATCACCTGTGACCCAAGACGGTCTGTGGAACTCCAGCTATAAATTTAGTGGGGCCAGAAGACAGACAAAAGTCAGAAGGCTAAAAAGAGACTCCTTCCTGCAGGCCAGCTACTTTAAGCTACATTCATATTAATCACAGGAGCATTTCTGCTGATATCTCATTGGCTAGCGATTAGTCATATGATTACACCTAGCTTTAGGGAAGCTGGGAAATGTAGTCTGCCATTCCATTTATCAATATGCTCAGCTAAAATTCAGGATTCTGGACTAAGAAGGAAGGGGAACAATGGATATCCATGAAGATATTCTGGATATCTACCATAGTTCCCACCATAGTGTCTAATAGGTCACCTATTCCATAAAATCTTTAACTTCTAATCTTATCTGAGATCTTACTTTGAATCCCACAACATGTTGTGTGTGCTTCTAATTACCATTTTTATTTATTGTCTATTCTACACTGTACTTTTGCCTTATCCTTACAATTTGATGGTCACATCCTTGAAGCCACCGTGTCAGTCCTCCAAGCTTTTCATGCAGCACAAAGAACATGATCTTGCACTGAATAGATGTTCAGTTAAAGTGCAAATGGAGTCTCCTTCTTTAGGTACCATTTAGAGAAACAAAGAATGGTCATGAAGGATGTTCTATTAATAAATAACACATAGATGATATCCAATATGTCAATAAGAGTATAGGTTTTCTGCCCAGGCCAGTGGCTCAGTTGGTCGGGCATCCTGTAAGCTGGAAGTTCACTGGTTTGATTCCCAATCAGGGCACATTCCTGAGTTGCAGGTTTGGTCCCCCAACCCTGTGGGGACACATATAGAGGGCAGCTAATTGATGTTTCTCTCTCACATCAATGTTTTTCTTCTTTTTGTCCCTCCCTACCCCTCTCTCTAAAGTAACAAGTAAAAATGTTTTAAAAAAGTATACATTTTCCAACAAATAGAATTATTTGAACATCTACTTTGATCTAAGTACAGTGCTACATAATAGGGATAATTTTACTACATCATACAGACATGTTTGAATAACACAGAAAATGCAAATGATGAGCTTCTATAATTATTATCATTACTCCTGCCTTCAGGGATATTCCAAACAATGAGGAAGTTAACTAGTATGTAAATATATATGAGCCATATGAGCAAATCCCTAGTATTATCTAAAATAGAAATACACTTTTAAAAGAGAAACTACCATAAGAAAGGAAAAGTCTTGGAAACCTATCTTACAAGAGCTATAAAGGTAGTGTATTTCTTAATGATGTCAAATGAAGAAGGGCTCATATCCAATCCAATACTGTCACATAGCTGCTTATTGGTAGAAGCATTCAGAAGGATCTACTTGAACCAGTGGTATCTGAGAGGAGGCTGAAAAAACAGGATGTTGACAGGAGGCCATATGGCTGAAGATAGGGGCTCTAGGGGCTCTCAGCAAAAGTATCAGGATGTCAGTGACAGAAGCAGGAAATTACGGAGTGTGGTTGAATATTAGAGCGCTTGCTGTGGTCCAGGTTAGAGGGGAAAGTGACCTGAAGTAAAAGAGGTATAAAGAGCTCATCTATGACTTTGATGTGAAAGAATGGGCAAGACCCAAAATGATTTCTCTTAGGTATGAATGTCCTATACATACATCAAAGATATTATGCAATTTTGTCATAGTTAACAAGTGGTAGATGTACTCCGGTATCTCTCTTCAAAACTGGCGTAGCTTGCCTTAATAGAAGGAAATAGTACCTTTCATTTAATAAGAAAAATTAAGTCCATTGCAATCTAATTTATATATAGGCCATATTGTAACCAAAAAAATAAAAATGTCAAAAATGTTGTGTAAACCTTAAACTCAGCAAGAGAATTTGGTTCAGCTCTTAAATATATGATAAATCATAGAATTTTGTTTTTTATTTTTCTCTCTTCACTTGAATTCTGAGGCAGTCACTCTAATTCTCTTAGCTGTGTTGACACGTGATGCGGACACCGGCCCGCAGTGTCCGTGTCATTATGGATGAAATGAGACATTCACACGGACCACCGAGTCCAGTGGGGAAAAAGGGACAGTATGGCTTTTCTCTCGAGGGGAGCAAAAGCCGAGACCTCTGCTGAGACTGGCCTTTACTGGGTTTCTCCACACATTACATGATGGTCCTCATTTACTATGCACAGGTTGCTTTAGGTGGTTACCTTTCACAGGAAACAAAGGAGAGGATGCCGGTAATTACATCACAGAAGAAGGATATTTGGAAATGAAAAGGGCAAAAGTGGTTACACTCGTCCCTGGAAGGTTTAGCATGGATTTTAGGAAGTTATTTTGCAGTAAATGTTTGCCCAAATCCAGGTGAGGGAGTTTTTAGCAAAAAGCAAGACTCAAATCGGCCTAGGTACATAGCAGGCCTGATCCCCCACGGGAGAACCTATCCGTGGGTGTGGGTCCTGTGCATCTCCCAGTGGGAGCTGGGTCCATGTCATGCAGAATGATTTCCCACAAACATGCTTACAATTTTGTTTCTTAAAGTAGAAAGTAAATGAACAGTTCTTTATTTAGCCCATTTTTTCTCTTCACTTAGCAGTCCATTTCTAATAGCTATGGGAGCCAAGTTGGTGTTTATGTCATGTACCTTTTTAAAAAACCTGTAAAGTTTCACTACTTTATATGAGTAGATTTATGTTTCTTAATCTCAAAAACTGTAATGGAATTATTGAGCAATCCTGAGGAGACATCCAAATTATTATTTTTAGGCATTGATGAAGATCTTTAGTTAGCTAGCATCTGGACAGAAAAGAGAAACAAACTTTATGAAGGCCTGGCCTAATCACTTATGCAAAAAAGAGCAAATTAATCATGATAATCACCTCACTCTTCAACTTCTTCCGGGAATATAGCTCATTCTGGACTCCTATCAGTGTAAACCACTC
Source organism: Artibeus jamaicensis (assembly GCF_021234435.1). Classification (NCBI taxonomy): domain Eukaryota; kingdom Metazoa; phylum Chordata; class Mammalia; order Chiroptera; family Phyllostomidae; genus Artibeus; species Artibeus jamaicensis. Next base: position 20,232,191 of record NW_026521818.1, on the reverse strand, counting down.
ATTGTTTTCTGTAAGATCTGTGCTCTCCTCTCTCCCTGTTTGTGGTTGATACGTAACCCCACCACCTGAAGAAGATCTAATTCAGAACCCAGTAACTAATATCCCTCCTTCCTGAAGCATCCCTGACACCCCACAACTCAACAGCACTTGCCTGTGTGCTGGCAATGGTACTGCCTAATTATTAAAAGCACTGCACTTGTGGTAAGAAAAACATCAGCTGTAATCCTGCTCTGGTATAGACTAAAATCTCAACTATTTTGAGAGGTGAACTGTTAACCTCTCTAAAAGTGGAAACAATACTATTGACTACCCAGGGCTTAAATGAAGATCAAACAAGATAGTGCATTCAAAGTACTGACATCCAAGAAATGTTGGTTTAGTTTAACATTTAATGTTAGTTTAGTTTAACAATGTTAGTTTAATATTTTTATCTTTGATTCTCCCATAGATTTATGCTAAATATCTTATGTAAACAACATATTATTTATTAAGTGGTCAACTTTGTGCCCAGCACCATTCTTGGTGTAGAGATGCAGCCATGAATAACAAAACCAGGTCTTTGCTTGTATGAATTATATTCGGGGTTAGGATGATAAAATATAAATACATACATCCATATAAATGTTAAATTTTAATTAGTTTTATGCAGAATGTTAACATTGATAATGTTCAGCCCTGGCTGGTGTGGCTCCGTGGATTGATTGCTGGCCTGTGAACCAAAGGATCACCAGTTCAATTCTCAATTAGGGCACATGCCTGGGTTGCAGGCTGGGTCCCCAGTAGGGGGCGTGCAAGAGGCAACCACACATTGATATTTCTCTCTCTTTCTCCCTCCCTTCCCCTCTTTCTAAAAATAAATTAATTTAATATTTGAAAAAATTGATGATGTTCAGAGAGGGAATGGATAATTGCTTTAGATTGGTGGTCAGAGAAATCCCTCCTGAGAGGGGGCATTCCAGCTCTGACCACAATACCCCCTACCAACAAACCAAACAAAGAATACCAGTGCAACACTTCATATAAATGTAATTGTACAATATGTGATCCTTTACATCTGACTTTAACTAGGCATAATGTTTTCCAGGTTCATGTTGTAAGAAGCATGAGTACTTCATTTCTTTTACTGCTGAATAATATTACATAATATGTGTAACTGCATTTTGTCAGTTAATGAACATTAAGGTTGTTTCTACTTTTTGGCTATTATAGATGCTGCTGCTATAAACATTCACATACAAATTTTTTGTGGTCACATGTTTCCACACCTGTTGGGTATATACATAGGAACAAAATTTCTGGATCATAGGGTAACTTTATTTTAATGTTTTGAGGAAACACCTGACTGTTTCTCAAAGTATATTTCAAACTTCACATTCCCACAATCAATGTATGAGAGTTCCGATTTCTCCATACCCTTACTAATGATTGTTGACCTGGCTGGTGTGGCTCAGATGATTGAGAATCGGGCTGTGAACCACAACATTGCCAATTTGATTCACCATCAGGGCACATGCCTGGGTGGTGGAGCAGGTCCCCATTTCGGGGTGTGTGAGAGGCAACCGATCGATCTTTGTCTTGCATATCAGTGTTTCTCATCTTCTTTCTCTTTCTCCCTTCCTTCCCCTCTCTCTAGAAATAAAAGCAGTAAAATCTTTTTTTTTAATTTTTATTTTATTGATTATGCCATTACAGTTGTTCTATTCCCCCCTTCATTCCCTCTACCTGCACCCCCCCACCCCCACCATTCCCCCCCTTTAGTTTATGACCAAGTGTCTCATGTTCTTTAGATTCTATATTTCCCATGCTATTCTTGCCCCCCCCATCTATTTTCTATCTACTGTCTATGCTACTTATTCTCTGTACCTTCTACCCCCTTCTCCTCCTCCCACTCCCTTGTTGTTAACCCTCCATGAGATCTTCATTTCTATGTTTCCACTCCTGATCTAGCTGTCCTTTTAGTTTGCTTTTGTTTTAGGTGTGGTTGTTAATAACTGTGAGTCTGCTGTCCTTTCACTGTTCATCTTTTTTATCTTCTTTTTCTTAGGTAAGTCCCTTTAACATTTCATATAATAAGGGCTTGGTGATGATGAACTCCTTGAATTTGATCTTATCTGAGAAGCACTTTATCTGTCCTTCCATTCTAAATGAAAGTTTTGCTGGTAGAGTAATCTTGGTTGTAGGTCTTTGGATTTCATGACTTGGAATACTTCTTTCCAGCCCCTTCTTGCCTGTAAGGTCTCTTTTGAGAAATCAGCTGACATTCTGATGGGAACTCCTTTGTAGGTGACTGTCCCCTTATTTCTTGCTGCTTCTAGGATTCTCTCCTTCATTTTAATCTTGGCTAATGTAATGATGATGTGCCTTGGTGTGTTCCTTCTTGGGTCCAACTTCTTTGGGACTCACTGAGCTTCCTGGATTTCCTGGAAGTCTATTTCCTTTGCCAGATTGGGGAAATTCTCCTTTATTATTTGTTCAAATAAGTTTTCCACTGGTGGCTGTTCCTTTCCCCCTTCTGGTACCCCTAAAATTTGGATGTTGGAGCATTTAAAGATGTCCTGAAGGTTCCTAAGTCTCTCCTCATTTTTTTGAATTCTTGTTTCTTCATATTTTTCTGTTTGGTCATTTTTCCTTCTTTCTGGCTCACTCCCTTGATTTGAGTCCCAGTTTCTTTTTCATCACTATTGGTTTCCTGTGCAATTCCCTTCATTTCAATTAGTTTAACCTTCATATGTTCCTCTAATTTGTGACTGAAGTCAACCAGTTCTGTGAGCATCCTGATCACCAGTGTTTTGAACTGTGCATCTGAAAGTTTAGCTATTTCTTCATCACTTAGAGTTATGGGCTCTGTGGCTTTGATATCTTCTGGAGCCATTTTTGGTCTGTTCAAGCCCGTTAAGTATGAGGAGTGGAGCCTTAATTGTTCACCAGGGCAGGGCCGCCCAGGTCGCTAGGTTGTGATGCTGTATGTGGGAGCGGGGTCAGAGCGGGGAAATGGCAGCCCCCTCTGTTGCCTCCCACTGCTGGGGCCTGCTCGGTCCCGTCTTACTGCCCATTCCCTCGCTGGTCTATCTGCGCAGGAATGTGCGACCACAGTCAACCCGCCGCCCTGTGCCCTCGCTGGGTCGCTGGTTGCTCACTGGGTCGCTCACTGGGTCCGCCCTTTGCAACCCCACGCCTGGGATCCTTGCACCTGAGTCTGTCTGACCGAGTTTTCTTGTGCAACCCTGCTCCATCAGCTGCTGGTTTCGCCCCTCTTACTGGTCAGGCTGAAGAATTCGTTGTTATCAGACTTCTAAAAAGTTCAATTTTCTGTGTTCTGGCTGTGTTTTCTGTTGCTAATATTTTGTTGTCTCTAAACTTGGTTGTGTAAGAAAGCACCGCATTCCACCTATGCCTCCATCTTGGCGGAAGTCTCTACTCTAAAAGTAGTAAAATCTTTAAAAGAGGTAAACATTTCTATACTCAATGTAGGAGAACATAAATCTATACAGCAAATATTGACAAATGTAAAGGGAGAGATCGACAATATCATTAGGGGACTTTAACATCCATTGCCATCAATAGATAGATCATTCAGAGGTGAAATCAACAAGCTACAACAAGAGACAAAGACCCAGTAATCCCACTTCTATGTATTTGTCTAAAGAGATCCAAAACACTGGATCTGAAAATATATATGCATCCTTATGTTCACTGCAGCATTATTTACAATAGCCAACATATGGGCAACATAAGCGCCCATCAATGGACAAGCGAATGGATAAAAAAGTGGTGGTACATATATACAATGGACTATTACTCAGCCATAGAACAGAATGAAATCTTGCCATCTGTAACAACATGAATGGACCTAGAAAGTGTTATGTTAAATGATATAAGTCAGACAAGGAAAGATAAAAACCATATGATTTCACTAATACAGTGTGTGGAATCTAAAACACAAAATAAATGAACAAACAAAAAAGAAACAAACTCACAGATACAGGGAACACTTTGAAGGTTGCCAGATGGGACTTGGTTAGTGGGTAAGGGGAAAAAGAGAGGGGATTAAGATGCCCAAATTGCCAGTTAGAAAAATAGTCATGGGGATGTAAGGTACAGCATAGGGAATACAGTCAGTAATACTGTGATACCTATATGGTGTCAGATGGTACTAGACTTACTGGGGTGATCATTTCATAAAGCATATAAATGTCTAATCACTAGGTTGTAATACAGGGTGGGGCAAAAGTAGGTTTATAGTTGTGAGTATGCAAAACACAGAGTTCATTCTTGCATTATTATTAATTATTGTATTATTTTCCATATCAACAACTGTAAACCTACTTTTGCTTCACCTTGTATAATATTGTCTGTTAACTATAATCAAAAATAAAAATTATTTTTTAAAAAGGAACCTAGAGTGCATATTAAGAAGTAAGGGACTAATCCTTTTCTCTCTAAAATTCTCTGATAAAATAGACTTGAATGAATCATAAATTTCTCTGTTATCAGTTATAAAACTTTTAGACGTAGGCTTTTAGAATTTTTAGACATTTAATAAAATTATTTGCAGTATAAAATGATTTATCATCTAGGACAGATTTTCATTTCATCTTTAACTACCAACTTACAGATTCAGATGTGACATGCTCTACACAGCATGGGTCTCAGAGTCCCAGCAGTTGCAGAGGGATGGCTTTACCACACTTCAGACGCCCATAAAAGCAGAAATATATCTGCTCTATGGGTCATCAGTAAAAACTGCTAGTGAGTGCTTTATTGATGTGGTTAATGTGAGTGACATATTCAATGCATTTAAGGTGACCTAGGCTATTCCAGAAATGGTTTCCTTTCTCTTTCTTAAAAGATGGTAGAGATGGAAAATAAGATTCTAGAATTCTGCATCTTGAAATGAGCAAGTTGGTAATGGAGGAAATATAGAGCTGAGACAAATTATAAGCAAGTTAATTTTTGGTTGTAGTTTGGGTAAAAATAAAGTGTTATTAAGAAGACTGTATGATGGCCAGAATAGACTGTTCACATGTGATTCAAATTTATTAAGCATAGAAATATGCATGATATTTGAAACATTACTTAAATAAAATCCAAGCAGTCCTGGTTTCTGTTTTTATGGGACATCACCCTAATATAAATGGTAAATTATTTTAAATTATAAGGGTGAGAAATATATGTTCCATTTTTTTAATCTCCACTTAAACATTTTCAGCTAACCTAATTTTCAAGTGATTTCTCCTTTTTAACCCATCAACAGTGATCAAGAGAAAACTGTCATTGAGGAATTCCAGTTCATCTATGGTGTTCAGAAGATATCTTTCTTATGATTACCATCTTATGCATTAATACGCAAAATTAATATGAACAACAGCAAAAATTCAACATCAAGAAGAGCCTAGAGAACTGAATGGTAGAGAATAAAATAGCTATGAAAACAATCAGGTGTATTTATTATTACAGCTTTGAGCTCTCTGCACTATCACTATTGTCCAGAGCAACTTTCAATTTACTCCATCATGTAGACTGGGCTTTCTGGAAGGCAAACTGAAATGTAATCCAACATTTAAGAGAAACCTTCTATCATATTTAATAACTGGCTAGGCATTACAGATTTTAAATAAAATATGTTAACATTTTTCTGTTAGTAAAGATATTCCAAATTCATCTTATGAATGAAGTGAGTGCTTTTCGACTTAGGTGGACATGAATGGTTTTTCAAGTTGCCTAATTGCTCCTCTTTCTGACTAGTGCCTATTTCTACATACCCCAAACAATATCTAATTATACATAATAACATATTAAAATAATTTGTTTTGTATCATCCATGCAGTGCCATTTCCCACAATAATTTTTGTATGGGAAAATTAAAAAATGAACATTTCTTTTGTTTTAAAACTTCATAAATATTATCATTTATACCATGAACCAAAATCTAATAATGAAAAAACAAGTATTCATCTCAAGCTAAGGAAAAGGTAAAAGCAGAAGAACAAGCGAAATATGGAAATATTTCTAGCACTTTGTTAAAAGGAAAACTCAAATTAAAGAACACGATTTTCTCAGGCATAGACTGTGAAGGGCTCCTTCCAGCTCAGGCCATGTATGTTAGAAAATAAGAAACACTGTAAGCACATTGTTATACAACTGGCATTTTATTAAAATGGTGGGGCATAAAATCTGAATTGTGCTATATTTCCCAGTTGTAAAATTGTGCTATTTTTACCAGTCAACTAGATATTGGTACAATTGTTCAAAATAAAAAACTCTTAAAAAATGGATGCATTGAATATGTCACTATTATCACCCATACAGACTTATATATGCCTCCTTACTACTTGTGAACGAGTAAATTTGGTCCATTATTGACCAGGGCCCAAGAAGTATTGAAGAATGGCATATCCTATCCTGAGGCCCTCACCTCTAAGATCCTCATTTCAAAATCTGAGAGTCACTCTGAGATCTACAAAGTCACAGTGTTCTGAAATGATCCTCAAATTGTCCCCCATTATGGCCGAGGAACAGAATTCTCCACAGGAAAGTAATGAATGAGAAACAAAGTATTCTGTTGATCATAGCCCCACACAGGCTAAGTAAAAATTCATCCTGAGAAAGAAAGACTCACATTTTTTGCAATAGAATCATTGTTACTCTAATTTAAGACCTTGGAAACCAGTAAAGAAAGTCAACACAATACTGTTAGTCTCATTTGTAATCTAATGATTGACATGGAAACATATTTTAAAGGTTTTATGAAGTCCTCAAAACAAATTGTGCATCAAGTGTTTGGCCTCGCTAGTGTTCCTTTCCACTCTTCATTTAAAAAAAAACTTTGTTTGAACATATCCCAGGTAAAAGTGTTACATATCACATTTTCAGAAGAAAAGAGATTGCTATGTAGGCCTGGCACTGGAAAATGGAGTAAGGCCAGAATGAAACTTGGAAGGGATGTCTTCAACAGTTTAGTCCAATTAAAACGTTTATAGACCCACAGAGGGCAATATGTGGGCTGTGTGACATCATAGGACCTTCGTGTTAGCCTGCTTTTGTGCAGCCTGGATGCCTGAACTCTGCCTGTGGAGATGTGCGTGTAGAATCCAGACTTCCCTCTGTGTTTGCCAAATAACCATGACTCCACCACATGGTGTTTGCTCTTCATGTAGTTTGACAGTGCCTTCACCTTCTTCATAGTGATATAAAAAAAGAACAAGTAATTTGGAAACGCTTGTGGATGGTATATTAAGGCCTAATTTGGTATAATACATCTTTTTGTGTTTCTAGTATCCCATTGTTGATTGTCCAAGATAAAAGGAATAATACTGTAGTACAATATTATTGTGGCAATAACATGAAGCTAAAAAAACACAGCAAAGACATTAATTCCAGGTAAGCATCACTAAAGGTGAAATATCTTGCTTTCTGAAGTGGGTTAAACAAACAGTAGCTCCCAAAAGATGTTTTCATGCCCTAGTTTTTGGAGCCTATAAGTATTGCCTTATTTGGAAAAATGGCCTTTGCTATGTAATAAATTAAGAATCTTGAGACAGGAGATTATCCTGGATTATCTGGGTAGACCCTAAATCCAATGACAAGTGTCTTTATAAGAGACACACAGAAGAGAAGACGGACATACAGGGAAGGCAATGTGAAAACTGGTAGAGATTGGAGTGATGTAACTATTAACCAGAAGCTCGAAAAGGCACAGAACAGATTTCTCCCCTAGAGTCTCCGTAGGGACTGAGGTCCTGCCCATTGCTTGATTTTGAACTCTGGCCACAAGAATCATGAGGGAATAAATGTCTCTGTTTTAAGCTACCAAGTTTATGGTAATGTTATGGCAGCCCTAGGGGATTAATATACTTTCCAAACTAGATAGATGGATAGATAGAAATACACACATGCACACACGATTATGCACACACATATGTATATAGGTATGGCACACATGCACACGATCATGTACACACACATGCACACACATATTATTTAATAGATAATGCAAATGTGTATATACATGCATATATTCATAATCCATATATTTATGACATACCTGTCAATAAATAAATCTTAACAACTTGAGATGTTCTGTAATACTTGTTAGATATCCCTGAGTGCCTGTTATGAACTGAATACTTGTATCTCTCCCAAATTCCTATGTTGCTATCCTAACCCTCAATGTGATAGGGCCTTTGGGATGTAGCGTGGTCACGAGGTTGGAGCCCTCATTAATGAGATTAGTTCCCTCATAACAGGCAGGAGAGAACTTGCTCCCTTTCTCTCCCAGCCGTGAGAGAATACAATGAGAAGATGGCCGACTGTAAACCAGGTAGGGCGTGTGGATGAAAAGGGGGTGCTACAATAAATCTGACCAAAGTAACCTCACAGGGTGATCTGATCATAAATTTCTAACTGGTCAAGTCAGGGTGGGTAGTCGTGGCCCCCACATCTCCAACCTTTTTTAGTAAAAGGTTTCTAAGTGAGCCCGGTCCATTGTTCTCATGCATCTAGATTAACACACCTTTGGTGTGCCAGGAATAATCATCTTTTCCAGAGGCCTGGAAGGCCTAACCGGCCTTAAGGGCACATAATCTTGTTAACTATCCTGTACTTTGCTTTCTTCCTCTCTCATGTAATCTTCCATGTGTTCCTTCCTTGATTCCAAATGCAGAAGATAAACTTCAGACCTGTCATTCTCTGGAGCATTTGAGATCTTGCTTCCCAACAATACCATCAGTTTGGCTCAGATAAACTCCTAAAATTATCTACAGGTTTGAATAATTTTTACATCAACAAAGGCCTTTACCAAGAACCCAACATTGCTGGCACCCTGATCTTGGACTTCTGGCTGCCAGGACTGAGAAATAAATGTTTACTGTTTAAGTTATTCAGTCTAAGGTTTTTCTTTTAGCAGCCCAAACTATGACAGTACCCCAAGTTCATCAGTTTTTCCTAGAGAACCATGAATGATTGTAATTTTTAGTTTTTAGTTTACCTGGTTGTAAAAGTGATAAACTATAAAATTACTATGGCATGATATTTAAAGAAATATTTCATCCAGCTGATAATTTTAAAACAAAATTTAAGCCATGCTAAATGTCAAGCGACAACTATGATTAGCACCTATGACCTTAGGCTCCATAGGGCAGGTAGAAATGATAATAGTGGTTCTTATCCATCTCAAGAGCCAGATGGAACAAGACTTTATGAGTGTGCTATGAGCTTCTTCCTAAATTGGCATGGTAAGGAAAGAAATACCATTTCCAAAGAATTATACTTGATTTTTGTTAATGGCTCCTGATTTCCTTTCTCTACGTGGATCCTAGAGAAACCACAGAAACAAGAGCCCTCTTGAGGAGACTGGGGACTGTCATGCATTGGTATGAGGAGTGAGTGAGGCAGCGGTGTTATGCAGGCAGGCGTGTCTGGAGACTGAAGTGGAGGGACAGTATGGAGAGCTGTAAACTTTGTTCTTACTTTTTACCACATTGTCTATGGAAAACTGCCTGCCCCATGACTGAAGAGATTCATAGCAATGGCCAGGCTGTTGGGGTTGGTGGCATATACAAGGACCATAGCCACCCCTGACCCCACAGTCTCTCAGAGATTTATGAAGAGATGTGCACAAGGATGATCACTGCAGCCTCATGAGAGCACAGAGTTTGGGAGTGGAGAAGAGGCACCCTACTGGGGAATTAGGCAGCAGTTATTGTTTTCTTTTTACCAAAATATGATCCCTCAGGTTTTTGCTTTGTTTTTCTTAAAGCCTAATTTTAAGCCCTGGCTGGTGTAGCTCAGTGGATTGAGCACAGGCCTGCAAACCAAAGGATTGCAGTTCGATTCCCAGTCTGGGCACATGCCTGGGTTACAGGCCAGTTCCCAGCAGGGGACACACGAGAGGCAACCATACACTGATATTTCTCTCCCTCTCTCCTTCCCTTCCCCTCCACAGATAAATAAATAAAATCTTTAAAAAAACTGTAAAAAAAAATAAAGCCTAATTTTATACCAGTGAGTGGTTGGGAAAGAAACTGTAGAAATTTTCATTAACCATGAAGTTGCAAAATATACGAATTGGTGTATTCCAGCTACCCTATTAAGTTTAACCATGGGCAATATTTCTGTAATTTTTTGGAAGAAAGAACTATGCCAAACAGGTTAAAGTATCCAAAGAAATGATGGTTGTAAATTAGAGCCGTCAATATAAATGATCAATATCAGTAACTTTAGTGCTCTTCCTGTTTCCCATATTCTCACATTCATCCATCCACTTTGGAAAGCATGGGTTGTTATTATCAGTCTTTCCTAGGCACAGTAATGTTTTAGGAAGTCATTTTACTTGTGCAACCAAGTATCGCTGAACTGGAATCTGATCCCACAACTGAACTGGGTAAGTCAAGGGTTTTAAAAGGCAGACATGGAATGCTTTAACATAATTAATGTCCTTTTTTCTAAAGAATGTCTAACAACTCAATCCCAACGGTGTTTGGTTAGAGAAACAGTATTGACAGAGATACCGCATAATTTTAAAACTGAAATTTTAAGAAATTTGTGAAGATAACACCAACAATTCCATTTGAAAGTAGTTTTAAGAACAAAAGAATTTACACCACATATCATCCCTGTTTTACTTTGTTCTTTGGAAATTCATCTTTCCTTTAACAAAGGAAACCTACAAGAATACAATTTCTGACCAAGTCCAGTTATAATTGTTATCATGATATTTTTCAAAGCCCATGGCAATAATTCTGAGAATCTGAGAACTCACTATGATTTTAATGGCTGTCTGGCAGTTTTTCTAATTAGCACCACTGTGCCTCATGTCCTTTTCTTTTTTTATTTCTTACCATTTACTATCATTGTAATACAATAATGAATATCAACTGATGCAAATAATCAAGATTAATGAATACATCTATACCAAGAAAGCAATGGTAAGTCTAAGGAATGTAGAAAACATTCTTTTATTTAAAATGAGCATTCCTATTAAAATATCAATGACATATTTCACAGAGATAGAACAAATAGTTCAAAAATTTATATGAAACCATAAACAACGCCAAATAGCCCCAGCAATTTTGAGAAAGAACAAAGTAGGAAGGATCACAATACATGATATCAACGTACATTACAAGGCCACTTGTAATCAAAACAGTCTGGTAGTAGACACATAGAACAGACACACAGAACAATGGAACAGAAGAGAGAGCCTAGAAATAAACTCATGTCTCTGTGGTCAACTAATATTTGACAAAAGGTAGGAGCATACAATGGGGTACAAATAGCCTCTTCAACAAATGGTGTTAGGAGATCTGGACAGCTATTTGCAAAAAAAAAAGAAAAGAAACTTGATCACCAACTTACACTATAAACAAAAATAAACTCAAGATGGGTAAAAGACTTAAATATAAGTTGTGACACCATAATAGTGGTGTCATATGCTGGAGGCATAGTAGTCCATAGGCAGAAAAATGCATGATATTCCAGATGTTCCATGCAGTGATATTTTCACTGATAAGTCCCTTAGAGCAAGGTACATAAAGGAAAGAATAAACAAATGGGACTTTATCAAAATAAAAAAGCTTCTCCATGGCTAAAGAAAACATCAGCAAAATGAAAAGAAAACCAATTGTATGAGAAAATATATTTGCCAATGATAACTTGGACAAGTGTTTGATTTCCAAAATATACAAAGAACTCACACAACTCTACTAGAGGAAGACAAAAAGCCCAATTAAAAAATGGGCAAAGGACCTGAACAAACACTTCTCCAAGGAGGACATACAGAACATTCAGAGACACATGAAGAGATGCTCAATATCGTTAGCTATCAGAGAGATGCAAATTAAAACCACAATGAGATACCACTTCACACTGGTCAGAATGGCCATCATAAACAAGACAACAAACAACAAGTGCTAGTGAGGCTGTGAAGAAAAGAGAACCCTAGTGCACTGTTGGTGGGAATGCAGACTGGTGCAGCCACTGTGCAAAACACTATGGAATTTCCTCAGAAAACTAAAAATGGGATACCACTGCTGGGATAATACCCTAAGCAATACCACTGCTGGGATAATACCCTAAGAAAATTCTGAAACACCAATTCAAAAGAATCTACCCACCCCAATGTTCATAGCAGGATTATTTACAATAGCCAAGCGCTGGAAATAGCCTAAGTGCTCATCAGTAAATGAGTGGATCAAAAATCTGTGGTACATTTACACAATGGAATACTATGAAGTAGAAAGAAAAAAGGAGTTCCTACCTTTCGCGACAGCATGGATGAAACTGGAAAGCACTATGCTAAGTGAAATAAGTCAGGCGGTGAAAGACAAATAGCATATGATCTCATCTGTGAGTGGAACCCAATCAACAAAACAAACAAGTGAGCAAAAGAGAACCAGGGACCTGGAAATAAAGAACAAACTGACAGTCACCAGAAGAAGGGAGGAGCGGGACAATGGGGGGAATAAGGTGAAGGGTCAAGTCAAGGAACATGTAAAAAGGACCCATGGACAAGGACAATGCAGGGGAGGACTGAATGTGAGAGGTGGATTGGGCAGGCCAGGGGAGAGTAGTGGGGGAAAATGGGGACAAATGTAATTGAACAACAATAAAATATTTTAAAAATAAAAAATAAAATCAGAGCCTGAACAAAAAATAAAATGCATATATTAATTTCTTTGGACATATATCACTATGAACTCTTATTTTTTCTTTTTATTTATTTTCCCAATACTCATAACTCAGCTCTAATAATGATGAACATTTTGCCATTCTTGGCTAATCTATCCCCTTCCACTTTATTTTTCGGCAGTATTTTATTTATTTACTTATTTATTTTTTAATTATTTACTTATTTATTTTTAAATTGTTTTAAATTTTATTGATTATGCTATTACAGTTGTCCCCACTTTTCCCCTTTTGCCCCCCCCCTTTGGCCAGCACCCCCATTCCTTCAGGCAATCCCCACACCATTTTTCATGTCGATGGGTAAGCATGTAAGTTCTTTGGCTACTGTGTTTTCTATGCTATACTTTATATTCCCATGGCTATCCTCTACTATCTATTAATCCCCTCACTTCTTCACCTATTCTCCCACATCCCCTCCTATCTGGCAACAAACAAAACCCTCTCCATACCCATGGTTCTGTCTCTGCTCTTGTTTGCTTAGTTTGTTTTTTAGATTCAATGGTTGAGAGATATGTATTTATTGCCATTTTATTGTTCATACTTTTGACCTTCTTTCTCTTAAATAAGTCCCTTTAGTATTTTATATAATGATGCTTTGGTGATGATGAATTCCTTCAGTTTTTTTCTTGTCTGGGAAGCTCTTTGTCTGCCCTTCAATTATAAATAATAACTTTGCTGGATAAAGCAATCTTGGCTGTAGGTCCATGCTTTTTATGACTTTGAATATTTCTTGCCAATCCTTTCTAGCTTGCAAAGTTTCTTTTGAGAAATCAGCTGACAGTCTTATGGGAACTTTCCTGTAGGTAACTAACTGCTTTTCTCTTGCTGCTTTTAAGATTCTCTCTTTAGGCCTTGTGACTTGGGCTGTGGGCATGCTGGAGGGTCTTTGGCCATGGTTTTCTCAAATAATGATGAAAGCCTTATTTAAAAAAGTTACCAGAAGAACTTCTTTTAAGAGTTCTAGCAAAGATGGAGGTATAGATAGAAATGCTTTACTTCCCTGCACAACCAAAAGAAGTATAACAACCAATTTAAAAACAATAAACAAACAGAACTGCCAGAATAGCAAACTGTATGGGACTTCGACATCCAAGGAGTTAAAGAAACATTCATCCAGACTGGTAGAAGTGGCGGAGAAGGGCAGCCAGGTGGCAAGAACCTGGGGCAAGGCAGTGGACTGCTCGGGTGAGGCAGGGTTGGCTGACCAAGAAACTAAAAATTCAAAACCTCTAGCTATAAAATTCTGTGGGGGTTGCGAAGGTGGGAGAAACTCCCAGTCTCACAGAAGAGTTTGTTGGAAAGTGGGGCTAGAAATGAACAAGTGAGCAGCATTGTTCCCTCTCTGACTCCTTCCCCACAGACAGCACCACAACTCAGTAAAGAGGTTTGCCCTGCTCTGGCAAATACCCAAGGCTTCATCCCTTACAACGTAACAGGTGTACTGAGACAAAGAAATATGTCTCAAATTAAAGAACAGATCAAAACTCCAGAAAAAGAGCTAAGTGACGAGGAGACAAACAACCTATCTGATGCAGAATTCAAAACACTGGTAATCAGGATGCTCAAAGAATTGAGCTTGGTTGCAAAATGAAGGAAGAAATGAAGGCTATGCAAAGTAAAAAAAATAGAAGGAAAATATACAGGCAACCAAGAGTGAAGAGAAGGAAACTGGGACTCAAGTCAAGGATTTGGAACAAAAGGAAGAAATAAATATCCAACCAGAATAGAATGAAGAAATAAGAATTCAAAAAAATGAGGAGAAGCTTCAGAACCTATGGGACAACTTTAAGCTTTCCAACATTCAAATCAGAGGGGTGCCAGAAGAAGAGGAAAAGCAAGAAACTGCAAACTTTTTGAATAAATAATGAAGAAAAACTTCCTCGATCTGCTGAAGGAAATAGATTTCCAGGAAGTCCAGGAAGCACAGAGAGTCCCAAAGAAATTGGACCCCAGGAAGAACACACCAAGACACATTGCAATTAAGTTACCCAAGATTAAAGATAAGGAGAGAATCTTAAAAGCAGCAAGAGGAAAGGAGAGAGTTACCTACAAAGGAGTTCCCATAAGACTATCAGCTGATTTCTCAAAAGAAACCTTGTAGGCAAGAAGGGGCTGGAAAGAAGTATTCCAAGTCATGAAATCCAAAGACCTACATCCAAGATTGCTCTACCCTGCAGAGCTTTCATTTAGAATGGAAGGGCAGATAAGGTGCTTCTCAAATAAGGTCAAGCTAAAGGAGTTCATCATCACCAAGCCCTTATTGTATAAAATATTAAAGGGACTTATCTAAGAAATAGAAAAAGATAAAAAACTATGAACAGTAATATGACAACAAACTCATAACTATCAATGGTTGAACCTAAAAAACAAAAACTTAGTACATTATATAATGTCTAATCACTGGGTTGTACATCTGAAACTAATACAATATTGTATGTTAACTGTATTTAAAAATAAAAATGAGGAAGGGTTTGAAGTAACTAGTATAAAGGACACATGGACAATAAAGGGGGGGTGGAGATGGGAGGGAGGTGAGAGGGGCTGGGGAGGTAGGCTGGGATGGGCGTAAAGGGGTTGATAGAGTCTCATATATGGTGTCTGTCTGCTGGTTCTGTGGCTCTTTGGAGGGAGGGTTCAGAAAAGGGGCAATGGCCTCTGTCTACCTTACCTCTGTCTGGGAGGCAGCTGTCCCCAAATTCTTGCCTTGATGCCAGACACTTCAGTCACTCCCAGAATGACACTGGTGCCTTTCAAGCTGCTACCCTTGTGCTGGAGCTCAGAGGAAGTGAGTCTGAGTAATCCGTGTGTGGCGGGCTCTTTAAAAGGAAATGTGTGGGAGTCTAGCAGTTTCTTCCACCGACTCAGTACCCACTGCTTTTTGCAGCCAGAAATTAGTGGAATTATTTTTTTGGCACTGGAACCCTGGATTGTGGGGCCTCGTGTGGGACTGGGACTCCTCACTCCTGAGATATCCCTCCCAAATTTTTATCCGCCACACCTGTAAGTGGGACCCGCTCATTCCTCATCTCTGCCCCTCCTACCAGTCTGGATGGGTGTGGTTTCTTTAATTCTGTAGTTGTTGGACTTCCATTCACCTTGACTTCTGATGCATCTGAGTGATGGCTATTCTATAATTTAGTTGCAATTTTGATGTGGTTGTGCAAAGAGGTAAGCTGTGTTTACTTATGTCTCCATCTTGACCAGAAGTCTCAAAGTTTTTTTTCTTTTTAACAGTCAATGTAAGTAGTAAACAGAATCAGCTACTATATAGACCCAAGAGTTTAAAAATGGTCAGAATCTACAACTAAAAAAAAAACATGTCTGTGTTACAGACATCTCATTGTAGGTCCAGAAAACATGAGACAAACCCTAAATGCACAGGCACAGTTGTAGAGGTTCAGTTGCTTGAGTCAGATGGGGCATTTGATGATTTTAGTAAGTCTCTTAATTGGGATTATATATACTATATATTACACACATATGCTATATGTAAATAGTACTTCTATTAAATATATAATAAATACCTCTCTGCTCCAATCTATTTCTCATTCTTTAGCCATATTAATAGTTCTAAAATATCATATCTAGGTCATTCTTTTCCTCAAGAATGCTCAGCTCTCCTCCATATTTGTAAGATAGCTCTCAAATTGTCCTTCCTAGCTATACCATGTTCTCTAACCTATACCTCTCCCTACAACTATTCAGCCATATCTCTCATGAATTATTCATACTGCTCTTTGCCCCAAACTGCCCATTGCCAGCTTCAAGCCTAACATGTGTTTTTCATGCCAGTTGCCATTCTCAAACTGTCACTTGTGTAGCTTGAGCCCAATCTCTCTTAAAAATGTCTCAGTATCTTTAGCACTCTTGGATCTGAATTCTTGTTGCACTTCTTTTCTCATCTGCTTATTTTAGCATCTCATTATATACTTCTGTATCTTGTTAATTATTTTTTCAAAGTTCAATCAGGTTTCTATAATTAGGTATTTAAATAATAATTACTGCTGTATATGAGATCTTTTTGTCTGCCGAATGAATGAGTGTTGAGACAACAAGTTCAAGTACAATGATCTAGAAAAATCACAAGTGATATTAGGTGTCTTGCTTACAGAAATCTAAGAAACATACAATATATAATAGTAACTGATTTCTCATCTGTGACATGTCAGGCAATGCATACCAGCAGGAAATGTATATGTGGTCAAGGCACATTTAGTGCCTTAGTCAAGATTTTGACAACATTCTAGCAATAAGAGTATCTTGGACCTGGCTGACAACAGTGAAAATGGAGAAAATATATTAAGATGACAGAGCTGACAGTGTATGCTGATGAATTAGAGGTTAGGATGTAAGAGAAAGAAGGGGACCAGGACAAACCCAAGTTTTTTGACTGAATCATCAAAAATACAGAATTGCCAGGAGTTCAGTTTCAGGCATATTTGGGTGGAGAGGCCTGTGAGACCTTCACCTGGAGACACTGAGTGGCCACTAAGTCTGGGGCGGTGGGAGGAAGTTCTGGCTCCAGATATACGAGGGGAGACATCAACACGGTTTGACACTTCATACCTATGTTGGGAAATGAGTAACAGTGGTTTTATTTATACTCCATGTTGATGAAATAAGAAACCTGAGATGCGCAGTTTGAAAGACAGCACAAGGCCCCTTCCCTGTCCAGTAGAACAGCAATGACAGCCTCCGCCTCTCAGCCTCAGGCCAGGACTCTTGCTTACAGCACTTGTCCTGTTTAAATACATCTACCTCTTTGTTTCAGCCTCCAAGGCACAGATTCAGAACATATTTACGAAACAGCCATGATGTGCAAGAACCGTTCTACAGGCTGGGGGGTACAACAGTGAACAAACTGCCAAGATCCTGTCTGTTGTGGGGCTTACAACTTAGGGGAGAAACACAAATGAATAAATAAGTTTATGTATAGTGGGTTGGTAGATGATAAATGTAGATTTTAATGATAAATCAGGATAAGAGGGGAAAGAAATATCAGGGGCAGTAGAGGCACTATTGTGTTGTTATTTTCTAAAGGGTAGTCATGGAGAGTGTCACTGAACTGAACAAGCAAAGACCTATGGAGGGAGAGGGAGCCATGTACGATCTGGGGAAAGAAATGATCAGAGGAAACAGCAGCAATTTGGGATGATTTACTCCACCAAGTCAGTAAATCAGAAGAGATGCCACATGAAAATTGTGAGTGAGGATATGTTTGCTCCCTGGCCTAAATGTAAATAGATGTTTCAGCATATAGCTCCATTTATAAAAGAATAAATTTAGATCTGATGTTATGGGATGAAAAATAGACATTGTTCTTGAACTTAAGGACATAAACAATAAAAAATTAATTATTGTTATATTCTAGAAAGTGGATAACTTTTGAACCATCCTTTGCATATCCAAAAACCAAAGGATACATTAACTATACACATGTACAAATATTACTGTAAATAGACACCCTTGCATGTGCTGCCACCTTGTGGCATAACAGAAAAGTACTATTAAATTACTACAGGAATGATTACATTTATGTTACTAATGGTTCTTAGTTGACAAAATATGTCTCCTGGGAGACAAAACCATGCTTTATAAGGGTTTTTTTTAAAGATTATAAACCTTCCAAATAAATTAACACAATATAAAACTAAAACGTGAAATTTATAAAAACTGAGACTATATTAGTTTGCTAAAAAAAACACAGTTGTTTTGTAAAATTACTTTACCACACATAAGATTTCTTCTCAATACACACTACCTAATTTTAAGATTATTATCATTATTTTGTAATCCTCAAATCACTCCTTTCTACACTTAAGCAGATCTTGCCTTTCTATCTTTAATGAATTGCTTTCTGTACATGCTAGGTAATATATAAAAGGATAATTTTTATTCTTCCCCACGTCTATACATTTTATACTTTTTAACTGTAAGTGACTTGAATGGACCAACTGCCTTGGTATTTACGAGCATTGTGCTCGGAGGAATAGGATTCCTGGGGATGAGAGAGATGCTGGAGCAGGTGAATTAACATGTTTTAAAAAGTCACTCCCCGTCACCTGGAAAGTTAAAATATGAGACATTACCAGTGGTGTGTTGTGACCTCATTGGCCTTAAGAGCAAAAGTGTTTGAGAAATGACTCTGTGGGAACACTGAGTCATAGGTCTGACCTTGGCCTCCACCTGGGACTACTCACCAATACCGACTATGTGCTGTGGCGCTGCTCACACCTGGTCCTAGATTCATCACTTTTATCTCACAATGAATTGCTATGTGGTGGGTCCCACAGACCTATCTCACCTCCCCTTACTGGGTAATGTTTTTGTATTGTCAAGACATATGGCATTTACATTTGGTTCTACAGCCTAATTCCCACACTTGCTTAACCTTGGTTCCATATTTAAATGAATTCAACGCTCATGGTTGAGACAGCTAGTGGTCCTCCTGTATCTATCCTCCGCCTTGTCTACTGGTAAACAGAAACCTTGATTTTCACCTGCACACTCGATTGTCCAGAATGCAAAGTACACCTCCACGACTGCTAGATATGGCTAACTCACTAAGCACTAGCTCATAAGAGGAACCAGAAGAGCTGACTGACTTCTTCCACTTGCCTTATTAAAAGGCAGCTAGTGTCCTACATATTAATTTTTAAAAAATCAATTTCAAGTAGTATGTACATTGGAGGACCTTAGACACACTATAGGGTGGGAAATAAACCCTACAAAATTTCAGGAACTCATCACATCAGTTAAGATTCTAGGAGTCCAATAATATGGGATGTGCCCACACATCCCCTCCAAAATAAAAGACAAATGATTACTTCTTGAAGCCTGGCACCCTTGTGGGACAACTCTGAGGGACCATCCAAACTCTGCACTCTCCCTTGGGTTGATGGAAACCTCTGCCGTATCATGCCGGTCTGCCCAATTCTGCGTTCCCTACTTCCTTCCTTGCAGGTGAAGGGGGAGGAGTACCCCTTCCAGGCCCCTCAATTAAACTCCAGAAAACGTACTTCCATTTCCGAGTGCTTTTCCAAGGAACCCACACTAAACCACCTTCCATTGTCCACCCCATCTCCAGCCAGCCCTTCCTGATTTACACAGTCTTCTGGACCTCACAAGGTCTGATATTAAATCTATTTAATGCTGAATTTAACCCCCCTGCTGTCCTTGTAGGTATAGTGTAGACAATGATACATGACATGATTCTATATATATATATAAGCAGATTTTTAAAATACTGGACAAAACCCACAAAATGTATACAGAATTATCTCTAGATTGTAGATAACTTTTGCTTTCTTTCTGACTTTTTCCTAAAAAGAAAACTTATTATTTTCATAACAAAAATTTTTCATAAAGGAAAAAACTGTCACACCTGACAATGATAACAATAACTGCCAGGCAGGGTTATCAGATATACCAAGTAAATCAGATGGATTTGTAACACAAACCCCATTCATAGTGACTGATGAGGACATTCATTATCTCCAGTATAACTCTTTCTCTGCATTCTGAGTAGAGAACTGAGATAAAGTTTGTGGCTCTGGCTGAGAACATTTCAGCGCTCAAAAAGGAAAAATCCAAAGAGCTATTTCTGCAATTTCTAACTGTCAAGTGATGTTTCTGCTGTGATCTGCTTCAAGTCAAGTGAAAGATAAGCATGACCAAAGTGTGGAATGACAGCCACATTACATAACACATTCACTTGGTATTGTTTGGGCTAATCAGCAAGAGTGACCTTCCAGAATTTATCAGAAGGGGATGTCTGGTGGTATTATTATCATTAGAAATCCAAGAATGAATTGCTAATTCACTTTTTGCTAATGTTTGAGATCCTGGCTTTGAACCCAAACTCTCCTGAAGTTCATATAACTCATTCAGTCAGGTGTCTGTTCTTTCTCCTTCTAGGCCTGCTTTCCTGCCCTGCTTTCCAATTTTTGCTGCATTTCCTCGGGAAAAGAAATCTTATAATTCTTTACAGATTTAAAGCTATCACTTATTTGAGGAAGGTGTATCTCTTTCCCTGTAGTTATTAGCTACACAGAGTTAGACCAATTACTTCTCAGTGCAGAGAAAATTGGCTTTTTCACCACTTGTTTTTGAGGCCTGTCATGTTTGTTTGTTTGTTTTCGGTTTAGGAATAATGCTAAGTTAAAGTCACAGTGGGAAGAATTCACTCTGTGTGTGTGTGTGTGTGTGTGTGTGTGTGTGTGTGTGACTTCTTTGAGAAGTCTCTAGGACTTCATGTGTCTGGCACACAAGTGCCTTGAACTCTTAAGACAGTACATGTATTCTTTCAGATCTAAGTCCACTTATATTAGTGCCACATTTTACAAATTATGTCTCCTTTCCTTTAACCTTACAAACAGCTTTAAGAAGAAAATGTTTTTAAAGAAAAACATTAATTAGTCCTAACTAGATGTGGTCAATTATTAAGAATGAAAGAAATAAATGGGCTTGCCACCTATGGATTAATATGAAATTATTGTAATAAATAGTTTTCCTGTGATCATCAGCATGCCTGCACACACAATTTGATGAACACCGGGGGAGAGGCGTCGACTTCCCTCTGAAAATACCTCCCTGTCTTTTCGGACGTTGCTTGAGTGTATCTTCTCAATAGCTTCTTGGCTCTTAAAGGCTTTCCATTTCTTGGTTTACATTTTTACTCCACTGCTATTAGCAGAAGGCCAGTGTCTTGCACATAGATGGTGCTAATGGCTATTTGCTTAACTGCTTGATAGGCGAAAGATTAATACTGTGATGACCCTGACTACATAAGTTATTACTGCCAGCTTTGAGTAAGGGTAAATGGATGAGACTATTTGCTTTAGCAGCAAGTGAACAGCTGTGTACATATATTCCAATGTTATTCTGAGCCCGTTGTGACTATATGTGGCATATCAAAGACAGCCACAAGTTCTTTGTCACTAACACTGGGTCTGATGTCCCTTCCCTTTGAATCCAGGCAAAGCTTTGACTTCAGTGACCAAAAGAGCACCGCGAACACGACACTGTGCCAGTCCCGGATCCAGCCTAAAGAGGAGTGGTAGCTTTCACCGTGGTTTTTAGAAGCCATGGGCCACCATGTAAGAAGTCTGGCTACCCTGAGGGACAGAAAATATGACAAAACTTTGAGATTACCATTCGGTGGGAGAAAGAGTGAGTGAATCTATCATAGACCCCTCCAAACCAGACCAGCTGCTGGGAGAATAGCACCAAGTAACCCCAGTTGGTATCACATGAAACAAAAATCACCCAGTTCAACTCTCCCTAAATTCCAGACTCACAAAATCAGGAGACACACAGAAAGGTTGTTAAATGCCACTACTCTCCTGGGTAGTTTCATACATAGTGATTACTATGAGAACAGTCTGCATGTTGGTTTGCGCAGGGCAGTCCCAGTTTCTGCCACGTGTCTAGGCCCCCTGTCACAATTTGTATTGTTGTGGAGTTTTGATTTGTTCACAAAGTATTATTATCAATTGTGTTGAAATAAGCCAAGATGGGTTTGGTAGTTTCTGTCATCTACATCTAGAAAAGTGTGAGAATTATGTGGAGTAAACATTTCAACCTGAAACTTAAATTGCAAGACAACTGACATAACCCTTTACCCTTTCCTGAAACCCTCAGACTGAAGAAAACTACATGCCTCTTTCAAGGTCAGCATGTAGGTTGCTTGCTAAGAAAGTTATGTTCCTGGGACATAAGCTGCAAGAGACAGCCATCTCTTTCCGGTCTCTGGTAGCAGTAAAGAAACTCTCTCTACTGGGTCTGTAGCTGGCCACTTAGCAAAGCAGCCAGTGGTGTCCGGGTCCTGCCTTGGTCTACCAGATAGACAAATCTGCTAGGCCACCAGTCCTGCTAGGCCACCAGTCCTGCATGAGAGACTATTCATGCTAGATGGGGAGAAGAGTGGCAGGGGAATCATGGGAAATTATAGATTAAGTGTATGTGGTTAATGTGTAGGAACTAGACCTGGAGCTGTCTTATTATAGAGTGAGTAGAAAGTAGTCTTACGCTTAATCTAGTGGTATCATCATTATTGTGTCATGTAAATCTATAATATTTATGTATTGTTTACCAACTTTTAAAACTTTACAATAAATATTCAGAAGTGATGAGCTAAAGATAAAAGTGAACATTTAAGGATACTGAATTTTCATTTTTGAAGTAGATGATTAGTGATTTGCATAAATGTTCATTTCTCATCCACCATGACATCTATACTATGTTACTAACTCATGTAAACTAGGAGACATAAATCTGCTAAAGAAGCATCAGCATCTACCTCAAAAATTAATTTTTAAGGAGACTGTGCCTGAAGAAAACAATTTAGTATGTACAATTGAACAAAATGTGTTTACATATTAATCTGTGAAGCATGACTTTCATTTTCATTGAAAATCCTAATTTTCTAAATTGTCATTATTTAAGTTCCAGAATTTCTTGTGAATCAACAGCTGTTAATGCATCCTCCAGTAGTGAAGGAAGAAGCTTGGTAAGTAATTAATGCTGTTTGTTTATCAATGTCATCACATAGTTCAAACAGAAAATAAGTTAAATTTATATCAATAATCATTCAAATATTTTCCCTCCAACTATTAGAATCAAAGTGAAGTGTTTATTTCCTTTTATAAAAGGAAAACAGCTGACAGTTTGGATCCTATTGTAAAATTTGTCTAAAACTTCAACACTGAAGATAAAATTATTTTTGTGGTAAAAATATGGAGATAAGCTGAGGATAAGCAAAGTTTTATGATTAAAAAGTAGTCTTAAAATTTCATTCAGATTGGTGGTGGTAAACACATAATTCAAAACTAAGTTCAAACAAGCTTTAAAATTATACCAATTGAAATTGAGTATGTTAATTGCCCAAATTTATGATTTATAAATATTATTACATATACATGGAGTAACTGGTCCATAATTTTTTGTGATAAAGTTGGTTTCTATTATTGTAAAAATTACTTCAACATAGCTGCAAGCCTTTCACTAACTGAATTTTGTGGAAAACAGTATGGAATTTTCTCAGAAAAATAAAAATGGACCTGTCTTTTGACCCAGCAATTCTCTTGCTGGGATTATATCCTAAGAACCCTGAAAACACCAATCCAAAAGAACCTATGCACCCCAATGTTCATAGCAGCACAATTTACAATAGCCAAGAGGTGGAAGCAACCTAGGTACCCGTCAGTAAATGAATGGATCAAAAAATTATGGTACATATACACAATGGAAGTCTATGCAGCAGAAAGAAAGAAGGAGCTCCTACCCTTTGCAACAGCATGGATGGAACTGGAAAGCATTATGCTGAGTGAAATAAGCCAGGTGGTGAAAAACAAATACCATATGATCTCACCTTTAACAGGAAGCTAAACAAAACAAACAAGCAAGCAAAATATAACCAAAGACACTGAAATAGAGAACAGGCTGACAGTGACCAGAGGGGAGAGGGGAGGGAATTTCAGGGGAAAAGGGGGAAGGATTTACAGGAACTAGTATAAAGGACACATGGTCAAAAACTAAGGGGGGTGGAAATGGGAGGGAGGTGGGGAGCACTGGGGGGTGGGCTGGGATGGGAGTAAAAGACAGAAAACTGTACTTGAACAATAATTAAAGAATTTTAAAAAAGAAAATAAGATGAATATTTGAGTCTTTGAAGAACTACCTTCCAAGTCAATCTGTGTTCTACAATGGCATTAAACATTGTTGAAATTAGTTCTTTAAAATTTAGAAGAATATTCTTTAAAATTAGTTGAAAACTTTTAATCAAAATGTCCCATGAATTGGGCATTAAAAATCTCTGAAGCATTTGCTCATTGCACCAACTGAGAGCATTGCTTGCAAAATGGAAGGCAATCAAATCATTCTTAAAAAAACGAAAGAGGAACTGAACAAAATAGATTATGTGAACTCAAGACATATGCTGTATAAGATTTAAGTTTAATGTTCTATAGTTGAAATTTGAACTGTCTCAATTTTCAGAAAGAATATTTAATGTTAAGAGCTCCTATTTTTAAATTTAAGTATAACTGTTATACAATCTTATATTGGTTATATTAGTTTCAGGTGTGAAGCATAGTGATTTTACATTTTTATACCTTAAAATGAGATAATGTCACTAATTCTAGTAATTATCTGTCACCATGGCAAACTTATCACAATATTATTGATTATATTCCCCTGTGCTACTCCACCCATTTCTCTATCCTTTCCCTTCTAGTAACCATTCCTTTGGTATCTGTTTCTATGAGTCTGTATTTGTTTTGTTTTCTTTTATTTTTTTTTAGATTCTATATACAAGTGAAACTATATGGTATTTATCTTTCTCTATCTGCCTTATTTCACTTAGCATATTACCCTCTAGATCCATCTATGTTGTTTCAAATGGAAAGAGTTCATTCTTTTTCATTGCTGCATGCTATTCCATTGTACATATGTACCACATTTTTTATTAATTCATGTCTGGATGGACACCTAGGCTGCTCCCATATCTTGGCTATTATAGATAATGCTACATTAAACATAGGGAACATATATCTTTTCAAATTAGTATTTTTATTTTGTTTGGATAAATACACAGAAATGGAATTGCTGGATCTTAGGGTATATCAATTTTTAGCTTCTTGAGGAATCTCCATATAGTTTTCCATAGGGGCTTCATCAGTTTGTAGTCCCACCAATGGCTTTTACTTGTAATAAATTTAAATTCCACATAGAAGTGGAATAAAATTGAGAAGGCCTACAGTTTTCTAACATTTAAGCTTGACAAAACATTGAAAAAAATCATATACAGAGAGGGCTTTTTGATAAATTTTGTCTTGTAATAATATTTGTTAAAAAAGCTCCTGAAATATTAAGCAAAAGCTCATAATTTAATTAAAAAATTTAAAATTGGGAAAGTCTTCTGTTTAGCAGAACTTGTTCTGGGCTTACTAAACATGTCAGTGTCAGGAGAACACCTCAGCAAGTAAAAGCCATCCTACAAACAAGCACATTTCAAATTCCGTGCCATAGAAGGCAACTTTCCAGAAGATTGGAGACAATTTTGTAAAGAAATGAAAAGAATATCCCATTAAAATATATTTTCTAGAAAATATTAATGGCAAGGTAGTAAAAGCTGAAATAGGTATGAAACAGATTAAAATAAGTGTATTTAGGAATATACAGTCTATAAAACAGAAGCAATTACTTTGCTTGTTATTTAAGTTTTCAGCTAATCAATATTTTTCCTTTAATGTGTATATGGTGTATTCTATTTTTGAAAATCAATTTTAAATACAGTGATTTTATAGGTCCATCAAAAATAAAACCAATTTGCTGGCCTGTGAATATTTCTAAAAGCTATAATATTTTAATAATTCTGGTGCCCATGGTTTGCTCTCAGAGTGTCTCAGTTTAGAGGATAACCTACATGGCTGCTTTACTTAATATTAATATGAATTGTTGTTTCTAGTCACTTATTTGCTCGCATTATCAAACTGTCATCATTACCAGATTGTTTTTCTCTTTTCATAAAAGTGAAAATATCAATTTCCTTATACTTTGACATTCCCTTTCATTTTCTATTTCTACTACTTTCTATTTCCTGACATATTTTTACCATCTCTAAAGTCTTAGACATTCTTTGATAATGCTCTGTTAGGATGTCTTGAACTCTTCCTTTCCAAAGCAACCTATGATCTTTCCAGTTTTCAATGTCTAATTCAAATATTCTCTCCTCCCACATTCTCTGAACTATGACTAATCTCATCCCCTTTCCTCCTCCTGAGGAGCTTTACTAGATCACATGCCTTTGGCTCTGCAGTATAGGTAACCGCGTGCCCAGCTTCTTCCTCTAAATCACCCCATTTCATGTTGATCTCTTCCTTCTTCCCTCCCATCCCCTCCAGCCTGTGGTTCAGTGGACGAAAGCCAAGTGGCATAAAAGCCTAGTGGTGCTCTGTAAAGTTTGTTTGACTAATTGCTATTTTTTCTGTAAATATTTTCCACTCGCCTATTTGTTTTTACACATGTAATCGTAATCAAGTTTATTCTTTAATGCATTAAATGTTTATATTCTTTTTACGATGTTTCTCACCCAAACTCCTCATTACTAGTATTTGAAGATGGCCTTCTAGGTTTTCCCTCACAAGTGGAAACATTTTCCCATTGTCTTATTCATCTCTTAGTTTCGCTGCACAGTCTTGTGTTTCATATTGTAATTCTAATGACTTTTTGACAAAATATTATCATTTACTTTCAATTTTTAAGCCCCAATATTTCTCATCATAAAAAGAATCCATTATTTCTTCAGACAATGGATAGCATATGGTAGTTGACACAAACAAATGAAGATAATAACCATGAATATTATTGCTATAAGGAAGCCAGACAGGTTGCAGCATTCAGAAAACACAATATAACCATGCTTAGTCAAATGCTTTAAATTATAACTCTCCAAAGAGAAGTATGAGAATTTGTTTAGTCAAAAAAGACAGCATTTCTGGTAACACAAACAATGGAAAATTACTTGGACTTACTTATCAAGAGCCTTTTTGTATACCTGGCTTGTAATTAAATGCCATTTCCTTCTAAGGTTCTTTGATCTTTATTAAATTTGAAGCTCTGAAAGGTCAAGACCATGCCAGTTTTTGCTCCATATATTTTGCCCAAATATAATGCTCATTACAATAAATATTTATTCAATGAATGGATTATATAAATTTGTACAGAGTAGACCATAACGTGATATTATGGTGCCACTGTTCCTTTTTGCATTACCTCCTCTTATGTCATGCTTCTCCCTGTCCCCAGAGACAGCTCCACAGAGCAGACATGGTTATCTTAAGCTCTCAGCACAGATAGGACTGCTTAATTGTGTGCTCAGGAACCCACAATAATCCTACAACTGGGCCAGGCAAATACATGGGCCACGCATACAAAAATGATAGCTACATCAGTACTTGCTAATCTTCACACACTATTTTATTACTGGCATGTGTAGAGATTAATGTATTTTTATAAATAAATAAGTAAATAAATAAATATGTATGCATATGGAAATGTATGTATGTATTATGTATGCATAATGTATGCATGTATGCATTGGAAGATCAGTAATGATCATATATGTACTTGTCATTCAACTTCCTTTTCCTCTTTTGTTACCTGTTAACTCCAGACCCAGCTTCATGAAAACTGTGAAGTCTGACAACTTTTTATTTTTTAACGTGCCCTTCCACTGTCCTTTTCAACCACTACTGCCCCTACTCTCATCCTTTTCTCATGACATATCAGGATTCCCTCCAGACACCCAGTTTCACCTCCTCCATCTCCCTTGTGTTGAAATTCCTTCACCTTCTTCCCCCTGCTCTTGCAAGTGAAGGATATTATCAAATTATTGGTAAACATCACAAATTGTTATCCCCTCTGAGAAAAAACTCTCTAATACTGGAGTTTCATTTATAGAAAACAGAGTGCCAGCTGATACTTTTGGGAGTAAGAAATATTATCCATGTCTCTTATTCCAACAGTGCAGGTATCCTCTAGCAACCAAAGACAACTCAGGTTTTTTCTCAGTGGTACTGTTTTTAGCTGGTATTTCAAAAAATCAGCCAGTACAGCGTGCAAGGAAATGTATCTTTTTAAAGCTATTCAACTGTTGTAAAAGAAAGAACCACACCCCTAAAACTAAACATTACAGTTCTTACTATAGATTTTCTGCCTGCCTTTGGAAACCACCCAACAATTTTCATATGGTGTTTAGTAGTCGTCCTCCACCCCCATGATTGATGTGGTTTGAATGGTAAAGTTATAGTTCCCTTGTCATCTGAAGTGATTTCCCAAGATGATCTGTTTCCTCTCAAACTTCAGACATTTTAACTCACACTCTGACAACAGCCAAGGCAGTCCTTATGAAAATCAAATTAACTTACCATCAAGGATATGTAAAAAGAATTTTCTGGATCCTAGTCAGTGTTCTTAGATGTTCCTGGACATGACTGGAGATCTAAAACATGTTCTAACTATAATCACTATGGAAAACAAATTCTATTTATTTAAAGTTAAAGGACATTGATTTTAAATATCCATTTTTTCCCAATAAAATAATTTCAGCTTCATTGTGACTACATGCATTAAACAAAAGGAGGATTTGAGGAAATTACCCCTTGGGTAACAGAAAAAAATGTCTCCCACTATTTTATTTTTGATGATCTGCATAGTTCATGTAAAGAGCCTTGTGTTGCTGATCAGCTGGGATACATATCTTTCTAGTAGCAAATGTAAGTGTTTCTGATGTTCTCTTGCCAACATTTTAAATTAAAATTTAGAAATAAGAGTTCCATTCTGTACGTAAAAGAGCAGAAAATGGAAAAGAATTCACGTTTATGCTTTGTAGGAGTGAAACTGAAATTTGTGGAATTGTCAGTAATATTAGCCTCTGCCTCCACCCGTCATCCATTCTTGGCCACACCTGCCAAACATACTCCTTTGTCTCTCTGTTTACCAGGAAATGGTAAAACCAGCTCCTATTACTTATATCAAATACCAGGACATAAATCAAATACCAATCTTTTCTTCTATATTCTCAGAAGATACCATGTTCTGTCTTTACCACATGTTAGTGTTTCTAGAATTTCTTCACTTCTCATCACTCCCATTGGCTCTACGTTATCTGAGGCCACTGCCAACTCTTGCTGAATTATGGGAGAACCTCTGTCAGATTTCTATACCCACATCACTTAATATATCTCTTCCTCCTCCTCCTCAAATCCTACCTTCAACAAAGCTGATATATTGTCGGGTCCCAGCATACATCATATTCACATTTACCCCTGGGCTTGTGAATTCTGCTTCTTTTCTTGGACTCTTCTCCCCAACCTATCCCTAAATGTTCTTTTCTTCTCTTTTTCCTTCAAGGATGAGCTTAGTAATTAGCCTTCCTTACCCTTTTCACCACCATTAGTATGCTAAATGTCCCTTCTCTCTGGTCTTTCAGCCAAAAGAAAATTTAAAACAAACAAAATCAAACTGATTTTTAAACTGACATGGTATACTTTGATCATGATAAAAATATGTTTTCTAACAGACTTCACGAATTACTAAGAAATAATATGAATTTCTGTTTTTGATTACACTTTAACACCCCAAGGACAGGGTCACTGAGATTAATTCAAAGGGTGAAGTTGCTAACACCACAGCACTTTATTAAGGCAACACAGTGGGCAGAACCTGGTAGCCTGTCTCTCCCAGACTATTTGTGAAGTGACTTGCTTCACAGACTTGTTTATAAAAAGTATAGGTTTCCATAATTTGGCATACTTTCTTTCTCAATTTTATAAATCACAAGAGAATGTGGATGATTTAACTCACTAGAATTTAGGCACTTAGTCTGCTCTGTAAAGATTCATGTTTACTATTGTTTCCCTCTCAACCAAAAAGCCTCAGAACTGGTATATACCCTATAACTATTACATAGCTTTAATGTATGTGGCTCACTACAGAATACCATTTTTTTCTTAACAGATTTTTCTATCATCACCTCAAACTGCAATCATTCAAATAGATTTGTGAACTAAAGCAGAGACAAATGAGTTAGAAAATTTGAATTATTTCACCTAAAAGGAGAAGTAATTCGATTTTCAAAATCCTGTACCTGAGCAATGTATAAATAACATCTAAAAGTAATAAAAATTGAGTCTCAGACCCCTAGGCACTGCCCAAGCTGTAATCTCTCCAAATTTTAGTGAAGCTTGGGTATTTTGGGTCCCTCCAGGCTCTCTGCCTTGCCCTAAGAAAATACATTAACTTTCAAATTCTAGTGAAAGAAGAATCCAGCTTTAAATTGTATCCTTCTTCCATACACATCTGATGAGGGGCTTAACTAAAAATATAAGTCTGAGGAGAAGCAAATTTTGGGAAGGGGAGCCTTCGAGATCCATCAAAACTTAACTATCTAAGCATGAGGCACACTGTCCCCCAGAGGGGTAGGTAGGTTAGTTCCAAAACTGTCCTCTATCGTAAGTGTTCTATTAAATGACATGAGCTGATATTCTACATTCATCAAATATTTAAGTCAGTAAAGTTTATTACAGTAAGATTGAATTAAAGCAAAATAAAATCTACTCAATCATGAAATCATCAGTGATTATTTTTAACCTTTTTTGATTACCGTAGTTTGCAGGACCTCAGCACTCTCTCAATATAAAATTCTTGCTGATGTGGAGGAAATATAGTTTTGTTATGTAACACAAAAATGAAGAGTTGATTACCTAGTAATTTTACTAAAGATATTGATTATTGTTTGACTTTCTATATTCCCTTCTAACACCCGCTTAACAGCAGTGAACTTATTTTGTATTCATGTGACCCCCACTTTAGCACACATCATTAGAGTTCATTGATCTTCCTGGATGTGCAGATTGATATTCTTCATCAAATAAGAAGTGTTTTAATCATTATTTTTTGTGCTCTTTTCTGTCTTCTTCTTCTGGCACTACCCATTGTACTTAATGGTGCACATTTCTCTGACATTCTGTTCATTCTTATTCATTTTTTCTCCATTCTTCAGGTTGCATAATTCAGGTTTATAAATTCTTTATTTTGCCAGTTCAAATCTATTGTGAGTCCCTCTGGTGAATTTTTTCATTTCAGTTATTTTACATTTCAGTAAAAACTAGACTTTTCATTTGGTTCTTTTGTATCATTTCAATGTTTTTATTGGTATTTTATATTATATGAGACACTGTCAATATATCTTCATTTAGTTCTTTAAGCATGATTTTCTTTGGCTCTTTGAAATACTTAGACTGGCTACTTTAAGATCTTTGTCTACTAAATCTAGTGCCCCCACCTACTACCCCAGTCCCATATTTAGGTTTTCCTTCATGTGACTCATAATATTTGGTTGGAAACTGGACATTTTTGGTAATATATGATAGCAACTGTAGATAGTGGTTCTTCAGCTCTGCACTTTATGGCTTGCTGTTGTGATTTGCTTGTTTATTTATTTAGTGAATGGTTGCATCAGTTTAGTGAAGTCTATTTTCTCTCCATTGTGTGAAATCTCTAATATTATAGTGAAGTAAAGTTGATTTTCTCTGCATAGTGTGAAACTGTGAGTGTGTGCAGTCACTCTGGGGTGACAATGGCTTTGACAGGGCTCCCTTTCACTCTCTCCCTCACCAATACCAGCTGTTGCCTACCTCACTGACAGCTGACTTCTCTATTGTTTTCAGTAACAGTCTTGGGCATAAATTGCTCCACAGATTGATGCAGTTAAACTAAGATCTTTTTTGGGGGATAGTTTTTGAGGTCGCTGTTTTAGATTTGTTTTGATTCTAGAAAGGCTTTTCTTAGTTGTCCATTTTACTGTTTTTCCATGGTAAACTAGCTGGCTGATGGTTTAGCTTGTATCTCATCTTAATTGCTTTTCACCACAACCTCCATTATTTTTTAGAGCACCCTCAGGCTTGAAAGTCCCTAGGGGACTTTGTTGCAGTAAATTCAGTTCCTTAAGGAGGTGCTTCAATTGCTGTTTTATGATCTACTTTTATCTCTAGGTAAAATCTCTAATTGGCCTCTGAAGCTCAGGGTAGGAAAAGTGACACATTTTTATCTGAGTGACAGCCCTGCTTCAAGGTCTGGTGCATATGGCAGGGAGGTAGGAGTTGAGGACAGTATGCTCACTTATGATATAGCACCTCTGCCAAATGAGTGGGTCAGGGGTGATAGGGTGCTAGTACTCAGTGCTTCCAAAAGTAGAGCTCCTGCCCATGAATGGAGGCTAGGTGGAAGAAGGGAGTGCTCCAGTCATGGCTGTACTTGTCATAACTTAGCCTCTGCAACATGCAGTTGGGAGCAGGATGAGATATGATGACATCCTGTCCCTTCTTGGAAGATACTGTAGCCTCTGGCAGGGGGCTGGGAGAAGAGAAAGTACTGTGTTCTTGGCTACACCCATCTGAAGTAGCACTTCCATTAGGCTAAGCTGAGATGAGGGGATGTAGGGAGCAGGTTGTAGTTTGTATCCCACCTGTTTTTGCTATTCTTACCAACTTCTAGTAAGCTTTCTTGAATAAATATTTCTTTACTTGCTATATGCTCTTAGGACCACTCCAGAAACTTTAAATGGTTATAATTTTTTAAAAACTAATTTTAATCAGTTTTTATGAGGACTGGGGCCACAAAGTTCTTCACACTGCCATGACAGAAGCTCAGCCTCCTCATGTGTTCATTATTAGTGGATGAACATACCTAGCTTGTATTATTGAATTTAAAATTTGCTGATTTGTCAGCAAATCAGGCTCCTCTCAGAAATCTGGAACTAGGAAGCCAAAAGCCTGCTGGGGCAATCAGGAAGGGAATGTGGAAAAACACTACATCAAGAATTTCCATGAGGGCCTACAGCCAACATCATAATGGGCAAAAACTAAAAGCTTTTCCACTAAGATCAGGAACAAGACAAGGGTGTCCACTTTCACCTCTTCTATAGTTTTAGCCACAGTGATCAGACAAGTAAAGGAAATAAAAAGCATCCAAACCAGAAAGGAAGAATTAAAACTGTCATTGTTTGGAGATGACATGATAGTGTACATGGAAAATTCTAAAGACTCTACCCAAAAATTGCTTGACCTAATAAATGAATTTGGCAGAACAGCAGAATACAAGGTCAATATACAGAAATCAAAAGCATTTTTATATACCAACAATGAAACAGCAGAAGCAGAAATCAAGAAAAAAATCCCATTCGATATAACAAAAAGAAAAATAAAATATCTGGGAATAAACCTAACCAAGGAGATAAAAGACCTGTATGCAGAAAACTACACAACACTGAAGAAAAAAATCAAGGAAGACACAAACAAATAGAAACATAAACCATATTCATGGATTGGAAGAATTAACATCATCAAAATGTGCATACTACCCAAAGCAATTTACAGATTCAATGCAATACCTATTAAAGTACCAATGGCATATTTCACAGACATAGAACAAGCACTTCAAAAATTTATATGGAACCATAAACGACCCTGAATAGCAGCTGCAATTTTGAGAAAGAAGAACAAAGTAGGAGGAATCACAATACCTGATACCAAACTGTATTATTACAAGCCCACTGTAATCAAAACAGCCTGGTACTGGCATAAAAACAGACATATAGACCAATGGAACAGAACAGAGAGCCCAGAAATAAACCCAACTCTCTACAGTCAATTAATATTCAACAAAGGGGGCAGCAACATAAAATGGAGTAAAAATAGTCTCTTCACCAAATGGTGTTGGGAGAACTGAACAGTTATGTACAAAAAAATGAAACTTGAGCACCAACTTACACCATACACCAAAATAAATTCAAGGTGGATAAAAGACTTAAATATAAGCCATGACACCATTAAAGTCTTAGAGGAGAACATAGGTAGAAAAAACTTAGATATTTCACACAGCAACATTTTTACTGATATGTCGTCTAGAGCAACAGAGAAGAAAGAATAAAAAATGGGATCTCATCAAAATAAAAAGTTTCTGCATAGCTAAATAAAACAGTATTAACATAAAAAGAGAACCAACCATATGGGAAAACATATTTACCAATGATACCTCAGACAAGGGTTTAATCTCCAAAATATATAAAGAACTTACACAACTCCACTCTAAGAACACAAGCAAACCAATTAAAAGATGGGCAAAGGACTTGAACAGACACTTCTCCAAGGAGGACATACAGAAGATCCAGAGACACATGACAAGATGCTCAATATCGCTAGGTATCAGAGAGATGCAAATTAAAACCACAGTGAGATACCACCTTACACCAGTAAGAATGGCCATCATAAACAAAGCAACAAACAAGTGTTGGAGAGGTTGTGGAGAAAAGGGAACCCTAGTTCACTGTTGGTGTGATTGCAGACTGGTACAACCACTATGGAAAACAGTATGGAATTTTCTCAGAAAACTAAAAATGAATATGCCTTTTGACCCAGCAATTCCACTGCTAGGATTATATCCTAAGAACCCTGAAAACACCAATCCAAAAGAACCTCTGCACCCCAATGTTCGTAGCAACACAATTTACAATAGCCAAGAGTTGGAAGCAACCTAGGTGCCCATCAGTAAATGAACGGATCAAAAAACCATGCTACATATACACAATGAAATTCTATACAGCAGAAAGAAAGGAGCTCCTACTCTTTGCAACAGCATGGATGGGACTGGAAAGCATTATACTGAGTGAAATAAGCCATGCAGTGAAAGACAAATACCATATGATCTCATCTTTAACAGGAACCTAAACAACAAAACAAACAAGCAAGCAAAATATAACCAAAGACACTGAAATAGAGAACAGGCTGACAGTGACCAGAGGGGAGAGGGGAGGGAATTTCAGGGGAAAAGGGGAAGGATTTACAGGAACTAGTATAAAAGAAAGATGGACAACAACTAAGAGGGGAGGGAAATGGGAAGGAGGTGGGGAGCACTGGGGGGGGGGCTGGGATGGGAGTAAAAGACAGAAAACTGTACTTGAACAACAATTAAATAAAAAAAAAGAATTTTGAGACTTCCACCAAGATGGAGGTGTAGGTGGAAACATTGTGCTTTCTCGCACAACCAAGTTTAAAAACAACAAAGTTTTAGCAACAAAAATGCAGCCAAACCACAGAAAATTAAACTATACAGAAGTCTGACAACGAACCTTTCAGCCAGACCAGTAAGAGGGGCAGAGCCAACAGCGGAGCAGGGTCAGGCAGAAAAGATCCACCGGACTGAACCAGGTGCGTGACCCAGGCCTGCAGGCAGCCATGGGCGGATCCCAGGTGTGGAGTAGCAGCAGGTGGATCCACTGAGGGCGCGAGGTGGCAGGCTGAGTGTAGGCACACATTCATGTGCAGATAAACCAGCAGAGGAGTGAGCAGTGAGACAGACCGCGCAGGCCCCAGAGGCAGGAAGCAGCAGAGGGGACTGCTATTGTCCCTCTCTGACCCCGCCCCCACATACAGCATCACAAACCAGTAACCTGGGTAGCCCTGCCCTGGTGAACACCCAAGGCTCCGCTCCTCATAGATAAGAGGCATGAACAGAGCAAAACGTTATGGCTCAAGAAGAACTCAAAGCCCCAGAGCCCATAACTAAGCGATGAAGAAATAGCCAAACTTTCAGAGGCACAGTTCAAAACACTGGTGATCAGGATGATCACAGAACTGGTTGATTTTAGTCACAAATTAGAGGAACATATGAAGGCTAAACTAATTGACATGAAGGGAAATACACAGGAAACCAATAGTGATGGAAAGGAAACTGGGACTCAAATCAAGGAAGTGGACCAGAAAGAGGGAAAAAATGACCAAACAGAAAAGGATGAAGAAACAAGAATTCAAAAAAATGAGGAGAGGCTTAGGAACCTTCAGGACGTCTTTAAATGCTCCAACATCCAAATTTTAGGGGTACCAGAAGGGGAAGAGGAACAGCCATGAGTGGAAAACGTATTTGAACAAATAATAAAGGAGAACTTCCCCAATCTGGCAAAGGAACTTCCAGGAAATACAAGAAGCTCAGAGAGTCCCAAAGAAGTTGGACCCAAGAAGGAACACACCAAGGCACATCATCATTACATTAGCCAAGATTAAAATGAAGGAAAGAATCCTAGAAGCAGCAAGAGCTAAGGGGACAGTCACCTATGAAGGAGTTCCCATCAGACTCTCAGCTGATTTCTCAAAAGAGACCTTACAGGCAAGAAGGGGCTGGAAAGAAGTATTCCAAGTCATGAAATCCAAAGACCTACATCCAAGATTGATCTATCCAGCAAAGCTTTCATTTAGAACGGAAGGACAGATAAACTGCTTCTCAGATAAGATCAAATTCAAGGAGTTCATCATCACCAAGCCCTTATTATATGAAATGTTAAAGGGACTTATCTAAGAAAAAGAAGATAAAAAGTATGAATAGTGAAAGGACAGCAAACTCACAGTCATTAACAACCACACCATAAAGAAAAGCAAACTAAGAGGACAGCTAGATCAGGAGTGAACCATAGAAATGCAGATCACATGGAGGGTTAGCAACAGGGGAGTGGGAGGAGGAGGAGGGGGGAGAAGGTACAGGAGATAAGTAGCATAGACGGTAGGTAGAAAATAGATAGGGGGGAGGGCAAGAATAGTATGGGAAATATAGAATCTAAAGAACTTGAGACACGTGGTTATAAACTAAAGGGTGGGGAATGGAGGGGGAGGGGGTGTGCAGGGTGGAGGGGAATGAAGGGGGAGAATAGAACAACTGTAATGGCATAATCAATAAAATATATTTAAAAAAAGAGTTTTCATGAGGGGATAGAAATGAGAGGGAGGTGGGGAGGGCTGTGGGGCTGGGCAGTGATGAGCGTAAAAGACAGAAAACTGTATGTGAACAATTACAATAAAATAAAAAATAATAATAAAATAATTTTCATGAGGTAAAGGGAATTGGTCAATTCAAATGGGTTACACCAAACTGAAGTGAGTGGATACCATGAGAAAGTGAAGGTTATGGGATAATTGTTAGTGAGAATAGAAAAGCCACTGAGAAGAAGAGAAGCTATGAGTGAGGGACTATGTAGCTGCACTGATGCCGGTTTCATTCCTTGTGCAGTCAGGTTCTACTTTGCTTCTCATCTTTGCAGCCTTGTAATTCTGTCATATTCATGCAGCACAACCACCCTCGCAATTAAATAGGACCAGAGAAAGCAAGCATTCTCTACCTAATTCAGACTCAGGTTTTATTTTCTCTGCTCTGTTCTCTATTTTTCTCAGCAATACATTTGAATACAATAAAAGCTTAAAGACTCTAAGAATAGCATAGTTAAGGAAATGACTGAGGGATAACCGCAGTTCAATAACCTTAAAACTTTTCCAAGTAAAAAAACTAGGACTGCTGGATAAAATCCGACAAGTATACTTGATTTTTTACTGTGGCAATATATACAATAACATAAAATTTAGTGTTTTAACCATTTTAAAATGTGCGTGCAGTTCAGTAGCATTAATTACATTCACAGTTGTCAAACCATCACCACCATCCATCTCTAGAATTCCTTATCTTCCGAAACTGAAACTCTGTATTTATTAAACAATAACTCCCCATCCCTCCCTTCCCAAAGCCCCTGGCAACTACTTTTCTACTCTACATGTTTATGAATGTGACTACTCATATGAGTGGAACCATACAATATTTGTTCTTTTGTGACTCGCTTATTTCACTTAGCATAATGTCTTTGAGGTTCATTTATATTGTAGCATGTGTTAGAATTTT
This sequence comes from Artibeus jamaicensis, assembly GCF_021234435.1. Classification (NCBI taxonomy): domain Eukaryota; kingdom Metazoa; phylum Chordata; class Mammalia; order Chiroptera; family Phyllostomidae; genus Artibeus; species Artibeus jamaicensis. Next base: position 20,194,229 of record NW_026521818.1, on the reverse strand, counting down.
ATTCCCTTTTAAAAGCCAAATAATATTCCATTTTATGTGTAAACACAGCACCTTATGTTTATCCATTTATCCTTAAGTGGACATGAGTTGCTTCCACCTGTTGGTAATCATAGATAATGCTGCTATAAACATTGGTGTACAGATATCTGTTGAAGTCCATACTTTCAATTACTTTGGGTATATACCCAGCAGTGCAGTTGATGAGTCATATAGTAATGCTGTTTAATTTTTTGAGGAACTGCTATACTGACTTCCATAACAGTTGCACCATTTTATATTCCCACCAGAGAGGGACAGGGGCTCCAAATTCTCCACATCTTCATCAATACTTGTTACTTTCTGTTTTGTTTTTATAATAGCCATCCTAATGGGAAAATGTAACAGAAATACTTTTAAGTTCTTATCTGAGCACTCAGGAAGAAATGCAAAGATGGTGAAAGCCAAGGTGGAAGGGGCCCAGAAGACTAAGCCTAGGAGACATGAGGGAATAGGAGACAAATGTAGAGACTGTGCAAGGTGAAGAACCAGCTGAGTGCCTGGATAAAGTCAGGACCACCAAAGAACTATACTCCAAGTGAAGGAAAGGGCTAGGGGGCGGAAATTATCCACCAGTTTATGGAGATATTCACCAATTTATGGAAATGTCCGTGTTAGCCTGAGGAAGAATAGAAGTCTGAGTAAAAAGATCTCTGAGAATTTATAACCATTAGTGTGCCATCAAGCAGATTTTGAATCAAATGTATACTACCATATGGTCCAGAAATACAGAAGTTAGTATATTGTCATGATAGTAGTCAAGACATTCTGTCTAGTAATGCTTAGGGAAGAAGAAAGTATAAAATTGACTTTGGAGACTCCCACCCTCAATCCAGTCTCCATGAGACTGCCTTAAATAAAGCTCCAAAAATACAAGCATATAGTCCAAAATTATAAGACATGGGAAAATATAAGGTATCACAATAAAGTCATTAAACAACAAAAAACATATTTATACTCCAAAGTAATGATGAAATCATCAGTAAAGAAAAACATTAAAATGTTTTAGTGTTTAAAGACATAAGAATGAAATAAAAATAAAGTAGAGGAACACACTTTCAAAGATGCCAAATGAAAAAATAGTCACTGAAATGAAAAACAATCAGTCCATGGAATTGTAAATATATAACATCAGGCATGATTAAGAACAGAATTAATGAACTGAATTATAGTTCTAATGTGATTACCTATAGTGCAGCTATATTAAATAGAAAGTGGAAAACACACCCATATACCCTCAAAGAAATTAGAAGACATGGAGGAAAGAACAAGAGAGGCCAATCTGCCCCTTAAGTTTTAAGAAGAAATGGAAGAGACTTCCAGTGAAGATGGTAACGTAGGCAGACTTGGCTCACCTCTTCACATGACCACATTAAAATTAAAAAATATAGAACAACCATCACTCAGAAACAACAGAAATTGAGTTGAATGGAAGACTGACAACTATGGAATTAAAGAAACCACATCCATTCAGACTGGTAGGAGAGGCACAGATGTGGAATGAGCTGGTCCCTCACTCAGGTGTGGTAGATAAAAATTTGGGAGGGATATTTCAGGAGTGAGGAGTCCCAGTCCCACACCGGGCCTCCCAGTCCAGAATTCTAGTTCCAGGAAGATATGTCCCCACAACTGCTGGCAGCAAAAACCAGTGAGGATTGAGTTAGTGGAAGAAACTGCTGGAGCCCTAAGCAGTTCTCTTACAAACCCACACATGGACTCACCTAGTCAGATTCATTCCTCGAGCTCCAGCACTGGAATAGCAGCTTGAAAGACACGAGTGGCATACAGGGCAAAAGTGTCTGGTATCAAGGCAAACAGAGGCCATTTTCTAAATTCTCCCCTCACAGAGCCAGCAAGCTGGTGCCATATCTGAGACTTCATCAACCTGTCAACACTGTTTGACACATTTGGGAGATATCCAGAGACTCTGGCACTATCCAAATTCCAGGCCCATCCAAGCTGCATTTCCACATGAATGGCTGGCCTTGGCTCATGCTTCACAACTTCTTAAACCCTATCAAACAAGCCACAGCTGGCCTCAGTGAGCCCCAGGCCCAGAACTAGCAGCAGCCAGCGTAGTTTCACAGCTTGGAGAGTCTATTGGGAATATTCAAGCCACACACAAGTAACAGCCATCTCAGATGGCTTTATAGCTCAGGAAGGGTGGCTCCAGGTAAAACACAGGTTGGGACTGGACTTGGCCTGCACACTTGGGAAACCCCAAGACCACGACACCCAGTGGACAGCTACAGACTATGTCAGAGCACCACCACCCTGCCTCTACACAGCTGATCCTCCACAGATGACATAGGTTGGTGGTCAGTGGTTATAGCCAACCCTTGCAGCTGACTGGTCAGAGTAAATCCCTCCCATTCACCTGCCAATAGCAATGAAGGCTCAACTACAAGAGGAGGGTGTACTCAGCTCACACAAATGGCGTACCTTACATCAAAATCTGCTTGATGTGCCCAGTTTGGGTGATAGGAGGGGCTGTGCCACTGGACCCTACAAGACTCCTACTTCATTAGGTCATGCTACCAACACACAGAGTCAAAGCAGCTCTACCTAATACATAGAAACAAACACAGGGAGGCTGCCAAAATGAAGAGACAGAGAAACATGACATGTTCTTTCATGGCCCAAATGAAAGAACAGATCAAAACTCCAGAAAAATAGCTCAATGAAATGAAGATAAGCAATCTAGAGTTCAAAATACTGGTTATAAGGATTATCAAGGAATTTAGTGAGTACTTCAATGTGGCGGCAACTTTTTACCAAGTACCCCCAGTTGCCATGGACACTAGTGAATATGGCCAAGACATGATGTGATCTGCTTGGGGAGGAGAAGTGAGCAGTTGCTAGTTTCTCTGGGAAAAAGGCCAGCTGCAGCCAGTTTCTCCGAGGAGAAAAAGGCCTCGAGCCCCTACCTCCATAGCCTTTTATTGGGTTCTAATACACAGGAATACATGGCGGCAAGGATCAAACAGTAGATAATATTTCAAAGGGATCTGAGGGCTTATTATGAGTTCGAGTCTGCCAGGAACAGAGTTTTAGGGTTTCCTGCTCGAACCCTTAACATGTGAATGAAAGCATTCTTAGCAGAGCAGATTTCACAGGGTTATCAGAAAGTCTTTGTGGTGCCAGATTTTTCCCCAGGACATGCTCTAGCAAGGCAAGGAGCTGCACCTTTCCCCATCAGGTATTCAGGCTTAAGGGGATTAGAGGCAGGAAGCACTTCTCCCAGAGAACATGGGGACTCGGGCTATGTCAAAGCCGGGGGGTGGGAGTCCATTGCTCTTTGTTGCAGCCCCCCGAGTCCTTCCATGAAGGCCTCCCAAGTGATCCAGTCTGGCTTAGGTTGCCCCCCGCTGTGAGGGGTCTTACCCGTCACTGACTTCCGACCAAGCTTTGGGGACAGGGAGAGGAAACTGAGGCAGCGTTTGCTACCAGAGACAAGCTTTATCTCCTGCGGCTCGCATTCCAAAGGTTGTCCCTCGCCCTTAGCCACAAGGGGTTGAGATACAATTCCTAAAACCAGGCAGAGAGGTCTACAACACCTCAATATAAAAAAGATCCATTTAGAAATGAAAGATACACTAATTGAAATAAAGAACAATTTACAGGAAAATGACAGTAGAGTGGATAAAGCTGAGAATCAAATCAATGATATGCAGCATAGGGAACCCAAAACAACGAATCAGAACAAGAAGAAAAAAGAATATAAAAAGTGAGGGTAGTATAAGCAGCCTCTGAGACAACTTCAAGAGGTCCAACATTTGCATTATAGGGGTACCAGAAGGAGAAGAGAAAGAGCAAGAAATTGGAAATCTATTTGAAAAATATAATAAAAGGAAACTCCCTTGATTTGATGAAGGAACTAGACATGCAAGTACAGGAAGCACAGAGAGTCCCCAAACAAGATGGACGCAAAGAGGCCTACTCCAAGACACAATTTAATTCATAATTAGAATGCTAAAGGTTAAAGATAAAGAAAAAAATCTTAAAAGTAGCAAAAGAAGTTAGTTACTTATAGGGGGTTCCCTTAAGACTGTCAGCTGATTTCTCAAAAGAAACTTTGTAAGCTAGAAGGGATTGGCAAGAAATATTCAAAGTCGTGAAAAGCAGGGATCTACAGCCAAGGGTGCTCTACCCAGCAAAACTACCATTTAGAATTGCAGGTCAGATAAAGAGCTTCCCAGAAATGAAAATACTAAAGCAGTTCATCATCACCAAACCATTATTATATGAAATGTCAAAGGAACTTATTTAAGTAAAAGAAGATCAAAACTATGAACATAAAATGGGAAAATACGTATCTCTCAACAATTGAATCTAAACATCAAACTAAGCACATAAAAAGAACAGAAACAGAACCATGGATACAGAGAGCATTTTGCTGGTTGCCAGATGGGAGGGTGGTATGGAGGAATAAATGAAGAGGTGAGGGGATTAAGAAGTACAAATAAGCAGCTATAGAATAGCCATGGAGATGTAAAGTACAGTACAAGAAATGGAGTAGTGGAAGAGCTTATATGCATGACCAATGGATATGAACAATGGTGGAGGGATTGCCTGAAGGAGTGGGGGGTGGTGAGGGGTAGGGGTCAAAGGAGGAAAATCAGAACAAGTGTAATAGCATAATCAACAAAATATAATTAAAAATAAGTGTCTGTTAGATTAAATCAAGACACAAAAATTCTGAATGAGGAAAAAACAATGAAAGCACTTTCATTTCCTGATTTGGGAAAGGAAATAAGTAACTCATTCACTATCTTTCCACAGTTGCTTGTGTGTGTGTGTGTGTGTGTGTGTGTGTGCACTATTTCTTGAACATACCATTATCTAAAGTGGACATCTGAGTCAAAAAATGCCATTTTCTGTTTTATAAATTGTCAATAATATAATGGAAAATTAAAGCTAATTCTCCATGTATTAAGAGCTGCAGTATTGAGACCATGTATTATATTCTGATGCAACAGGCTAAAATATTGAAGATGAAACCTGAAAGCTTATGCCAAAAGAGCAAATTTCTGTCAGACTGAGTTTACAAATGAAAAGGCAATTCTTTCTGATGCTGCCAAGAAAACCAATAAGGGAGAAATATGAAATGATTGTTTTATATCAAAGATAATAGTCAAAACTACTGTTAATATACAGATGATTTACTATAGAATTGTACACCTGAAACCTATATAATTTTATAAATCAATGTCACCCCAATAAATTCAATTAAAAATGAATAAAAATAAATAAATATTTCCATTAGAAAAATCCTACTGTTAGTTCTGCATTAGTCAAATATTTTGGTGACTGATGAGCAAGGCGAACTATTAAATTTTAAAAAGAGTCTATGAATGGTCCACTGTTTATAATCTATATTAAAATAACTTCTTATCCCATTTAAACCCAAAAAGAAGACATACTTGAAGATATTATGACCTAATTGTGTGCTATATGAAAACATGAAAAGACATTTAGATCAACTAGAGTCTTGTAGTAAAATAATTTTCTAGCAAAAAGTACAAGTGTTACTTTAGTGACAATATGAAAATATCAAGTTAAGAAAAAGAGAGACAAAGAAAACTCCCACTCATACTTTTTGGCAGCATCTGATGTTTACAACTGAAACTCTTCAGTAAAAAGGGGAGAGGATGATGAGGACAAGTTCTCTTTTGCTTGTTTGTTTTACTTTTTCCCTGAAGTAAAATGTTGCAAGCACCATGTGACTGGAAGAGAACAGGCTGTAAAAATGAGTGAATTCTTCTCTTTCCCAGCACATTTTCTTCCCCAGACAACTGTAATAGCATAATCAAGAAAATATAATTTAAAAAAGAAGAAATAGAGATGATAAATGAAAGGCAATATTGAAAGGTAATGGTTGAGAATGTTTCAGAGCAATAAAGATGTGGGTCCTCAGATTCATAAAATACACTAAATCACAAGCAATATAAACAAGACAAAATTCATACCTAAACACAATTTAATAAAACCAGAGTATTTTATACCTATAAAAATCTTAATAAAAGCCAGTTTTTCTAGATAACCAGAAAAAAGAATTGAGAGCAGTGGAAAGAAAAGTAATATCCTCAAGGCACTGAGGTAAAATAATCATCAACTAAGATTTTTATTGCCCCCAAATACTATCTTTGAACAATAAAATTATGGTCTATTCAAAAGAATAATATTGATAAAAATTTTCACCAAAAGACTTTCACTTTAGAAACTAAGTTCTCTCAGAAAAGAAGAACTGAGGCAAAAGAAATAATGGTGAACAAAGAAACTGGTAAATTTGTGGTTATATTTACAGAAGCAATAATTGTATAAACTCTAAAAAAATAATGGATAAATTAGTTGAAGTAACTTAATGGAAATAGTCTTCAAAGTTAAAATACTCTAAGTTCAGGGACAGTAAAGATAATTATTAGTTTTTACTTTCTTAATTATCTATAAGTAGGTAAAAATTTAAGAATAATCAGAAAAAAGAGAAATAGAATATATAGTTTCTAAATCAATAAAGGATAGCAAGTACATAAAGAAATCCTGATCAATCCAAACAAATTTTATAAGTGGGAAATAATAAGTAAAGAAATAGCAACACAGAAAACAAAATGTGATAGTGGAAAAACCCCAATAAATGTAATTAAGCTGAATTCAATACATATCCATTCAATAACTAGACTTAAAACATATAAGCATTTAAAGTTAAATGTTAAAAACACAGGTACATAACAAGTACACAAAGTCACTGTAGCTCTTAAAAATTCATATTAAAGCAAGAAGAAGCTGTACTTGTCATGTTTTTTGACAGGTGTTGGATACATGATATTACCTTTTTAACTTTTTGTTATGGCTGAAATACTTTCTAATCATAACAAAAGATGATAAAGGAAATGGACCAAAGTTCAGAGTTAGGAAACAGTCCAAGGACATCTAGAACTCCCAGTTGCCAATTACTACAATGAGGATTTGGGCTGTAGGACTGAAAATACCACTGGGGATTTTGTGTAATGATGTGCATAACAGGTGAAGAAAACTAAACTATTCATTGTGAGCTATAAATCAGTAAAAAAACATAAGTAAATAAAAAAGTACAAGAGTGTCATTTTGGCAAAGACTTAAGACACTAAAACACTGAGCTTGCTTTTGTCTCCTTAGGCACTCCAAATTTCACCTTAATGAACACAGATCAAATTTCCAAACTCTTGTATCCCATTTGCAGATGAGTTGATAGTGTATGTAGAGAACACTAAAGATTCCACCAAAAACTACTAGAAATGATAAATGAATTCAGAAGAGTAGCAGAATACAAAATAAATATTCAAAAATTGCATTTTTTGAAGATTTTATTTATTTATCTTTAGAGAGGAAGGGAAGGAGAGAAACATCAATGTGTGGTTGCCTCTCATGAGTCCCCAGCTGGGAACTGGCCTGCAACCCAGGCATGTGCCCTGACTGGGAATCGAACTGCGATCTTGTGGTTCGCAGGCCTGCGCTCAATCCACTGAGCTTTGCCAGCCAGGGCTGTTTGCATTTTTATATACCAACAGTGTAGTGTCATAAAGGGAAACTAAGAAAACAATCCTATTTACAATTACATGAAAAAATACCTAGGAATAAATTTAACCAAGGAGGTAAAAGACTTATATTTAGAAAATTATAAGACATTGGAGAAAGAAATCAAAGAAGATACTAATAAATGGAAGCATATACTGTACTCATGAATAGGAAGAATTAAAATAATTAAAATGATCATACTACCTAAAGTATCTATAGATTCAACAAAATTTCTATCAAAATACAAATGGCATTTTTCATAGAACTAGAATAATCCAAAAATTTGTATGGAAACATAAAACACCTTAAATAGGGACAGTTATCTTGAAAAAGAAGAACAAAGTTGGAGGACTCACCCCACCTGATATCAAACTATACTACAAGGCCATAGTAATCAAAACAGCATGGTACTAACATAAAAACAGACATGTAGATTAATGAAACAGAATAGAGTCCAGAAATAAGCCCATGCCTATACGGGCAATTAATATTTGACAAAGGAAGCAAAGACATACAATGTGATAAAGATAGTCTATTCCAGAAATGGGGTTGAGAATATTAGACAGACACATGCAAAAACTAGACCAACTTCTTACACCAGATGCAAGAACAAACTCAAAATGCATTAAAGACATAAATGTAAGACCTAAAACCATAAAACTGGAATAAAACATAGGCAGTAAAATCTCAGATATTTCTCTTAGCAATGTTTTTTCTGATGTATCGTCTCAGGCAAGGGACTATATCAGACAAATGGGACTACCTTAAACTAAAAAGTTTTTGCACAGCAAAGGAAACAATCAACAAAACAAGACAACCTACTGCATGGAAGAGCTTTGCCAATGATACATCTAATAAAGGGTTAATATCCAAAATTTATAAAGAACTGATACAACTCAACACCAGAAAAGCAAACAAACCAAATAAAAAGTAGGCAGAAGACCTGAATAGACACCTATCCAAGAAGGACATACAGATGGCCAATAGACACATGATAAGATGCTCAGCGTCAGTAATCATCAGAGAAATGTAAATTAAAACCACAAGGAGATATCATTTCACACCTGTCAGAATGGCTATCATCAGTAAATCAATGAACAACAAGTGTCAATGAGGATGTAGAGAAAAGGGAACTCTATTGGGCTCTTGGTGGGAATACAGAATGGTGCAACCACTATAAAAATCAATGTAGAAGTTCTTCAAAATATTAAAAATGGAACTGCCATATGACCCAGAGATCCCACTTTTGCATATATATCTGATGAAACCCAAAACACTAATTCAAAAGAACATATGCACTCCTGTGTTCACTGCAGCATTATTTACAATCACCAAGTCATGGAAGCAGCCCAAGTAAGTGTCCATTGACAGACAAATGGATAAGAATATGGTACATACCATTTGCAACAGCATGAATGGACCTAGAGGGTATTATGCTAAATGAAATAAGCCAGTCCAAGATAAACAAATACATTAATATATCACTTATATGTGGAACATATATAAGTGAACAAAATAAATGAACAAATAAAATTGAAACAGACTCTAGACATAGAGAAAAAACATAGACACAAACATGAAGAAGGCCTGAGGGGAAGGATTTTGGGGAATGAAGTAAAAAAAACATGAAGAGATTAGGAAGCACTAATTGGTAGTTACAAAGCAGTCATGAGGACATAAGGCAAAGCATAGGGAACACAGTTAATGATATTACTGTGGGAGTGGGGGCAACGGGGTAGGGGTGAGCAAGAGGGGAAAAGGTGGGGCAGCTGTAACTGAACAACAATAGGTAAAAGAACAAAAAATACAATATTGTAATAACTGGTTGTTTGGTACTGGGGGCACTTGAATTGTAAGAGGGAACACTTTAACCTGTAGAGATGTTGACTGCCGTGCTGCACACCTGAAACTAATACAAAGAGTGTTGAACTGCAAACTGTAATCGAAAAATAAAATGGAAAACACACACCAAAACTTATTTATTTGCTTTCTGAATAGAAAAACTTCCAATGCTTTCGGTTAGCTGTTAGGGTACCTGTGTGGAGCCCATGTAGCCACCGTGGTCTTTCTTGCCACCTGAGAAAAATCTTAAGTGAAGAAAGCAGGGCCCTGCTTTGGCAAGCATTTCTAATTTGATGTACGCAAAGAAATGATGGAACACACACAAATACATGCACACATCAGGCACGCTATTTCTCGTAGATGATGAGAGATCTCAGGAAAAAATAGGGCAGCTAGGACAAAGTGGGGGCAGGGGATTAAGAGTACCATGGAAGGAAAACATCCAGCTTTTCCTTAGTAAAGGGGTTGGGGGAATAGAGAAGCAGGGAGAAGGGAGAGAAAGAGAGAGGGAGAGAGAAAATGAATGAATGAGGGAGAAAAAGAAAGAACAGGAAGAGGAGGAGGGAGAGAAGGGAACAGGAGGAGGGAGGAGAGTGGAGGGAGGGGAAGGAAAGGCAGGAGTCAAGTGTCGTTCTTCAGAAGTCCGTATGGGGTTCCCACTGTATGTCCAAGAGTAAGGTGAGACTTCAAACAGCTAGACTTTGCAAAGCACTGGACAGTAACATAATCCAAACTGCCAAACCAGAACAAAACCATGTAAACAAACAAATAAGCCTACCAACCACACCTTCTTTTTCTAAGGAGCATTCCACCCATTATCCCCACATTTATTTTCATCACATTACAGTAATACAATTACTAGCTTTATATAATTTAATTACCACAGAAATTTTATGAAGTATCATCTTATTCGCATTTTACAGAAGAGGTAACCAAGGCAGAGAGAGCATAAATAACTTGTCTGAGGCTGTAGAGCTAGTAAGAGGCAGAGCAGGGTTCTGAACCTAAGTAATCTGGGTTAGAGCCAATCTCAGGCTGAATGCTGATTGCCTCTAGACTTCAGAGAGGCAGGAGAGAGCACGCTCCGCACAAGAAGCAGGGCTGTAGTCTGGGACTCCTAGATCATTCTCCACTCTCTGGGCAATGTTCCTGTAGATTTTATGAGTCAGAAACCATGAGAAGTGGAGAGGGAAATGGTTGCACATTCTTTCTTCTCCATGCTTTCTTCAAGTCAGAGCACACCTGCCACCGAGACAGAGTGATAAAGAGGACTGACTCTTAGTCGGTCTGAGTCACAGACAACCTCGATTTACGCATGGTCCAGCCCTCTGCTGTTTGATTGATTCCCAGGAAGCAGAAAGAAAAGTGCAGAAAGGACACTTCAATGCATGAGACTCAGGAAAGAGTCTCACTGACGACTCCTCAAAACCATGGGCCTTTGGTTGTCTCTCTTTTTAAGAGCATTGTAAACTAAATTGTAGAGAAAGTTTAACAAACAAGTGTAGTGTCACTCTCTGGTGGGGTTCTCATTTGTTCCCTGTTATGTGTGATTCCATCTTCCATTCAGATTACACCACACCTCACAAGAGTCCCTCTCTATGGGCCTGAAATCCCTCTATTATGTCACCAGTTGGCATGGAGAACCTCTGCAGCACTGGCTCTCTGATTTTGAGACACTCCTTTCTCAGAGCGGGCCCAGCAACTCCGCCCAGGACCCCTGAGAGCTGGAGAGCTGCAGATGGAGCTCCTTCCTCCCCATCACTGAAGGAGCAATGTGAGCTGCTGATCACACACCATGGCAGTTGACAAAAATGAACTATTTCTATTTGACTTGAGAGGCTCTCTGGGTAATTTTGCAGGAGTTCTTCTGTCTTGGCTGTTTTTCTTAGATTAACATTTTCACCAGCATTCCAAGGGCATACACTCACTTATGCTCAGGGGCCCAGTAATAAGCGGGAGTGCCACTCTGGAGTCAGACTCTGCCAAGTCTAATACTAAAAGTAGGTGAATGAGATTTGACTGCCTCCTAAATTGAATGTCTGTGGAATTTCTTGGACCTGAAACAGAGCCCAGAACAAGGTCTGTATAGTAACATTCACTAGGTGTCAGTGTTTGACAAACTGTCTTGCCAGCATCATTAGTGGAATGTTCATTTTGGCACAAATTGTCTATGGAAAATGCAATTAGGAAAAAGTTGTGCAAATGGCAATTAGAAACTGAATAACCAGCTTTATTCCTTTTATTCAGATTACCCTTGGCTACTAAACCAAAGCTCCGCTGGAAATAGCTTGCAGACTGTCCCAGTAGCCTCTGGAGTGCATTGTCTGCACAGAGAGCGGGAAGAACAGGCCAGGGATTTCTTCGGTGCTTGCTCACTTCCTCTTCCTGACACTTTCCCCGCCTTTTTCTAGACATCATCCTGTCATTGCAATGGCCACTAAGCCCAGGCTTTCTTCCTCAGCCATAGGCTAGTTCCAATGCCGGAACAAGAAAATCCCTTCCAAAGAAAATCATTTTAACACAAATCAGCCTTGACAAACATTGATCTGCTTTGCACACAGAGGTATCATCATCTGCTTCATTTGGGAATGGTCAGGTACCAAAGAAATTCATTTGTTCTTTCATTCGGTTCACTCAACCACCAATGATGAACTGAATGCTTATAATACACTAGAGACACAGTTTGGGTTCAAGAGAAATAATGGTAAACATTTCTGAGTTTATGGATGTTGCTGTTTAGTTAGAGAAGATAATATAAAAATAAACTATATTATAAATGATATAGTATGCTACATGTCTATAAAGGCTATGGAAAAAATAAAAAAGGGAAAGAACAGAGTGAGTTCCTGGTGCAGAAAGTGGCTGCAAATTCATTGGGGTGGAAGGCATCACTGAGTAGGTGGCACATGAACAAAAACCTGAAAGAAGAGAGTAACACCATCTCTGGAGGTGGCATCTAGGCAGAGGAACTGGCAAATGCAAGTGTCTTGAGAGATGAATGTACCTAGTGGGTTCAAGAAAGAATCAGTGTTGGTGTGGTTGGAGATGAGATCAGAGAAGTAAAGGGGAGTGGAAAGGTACAAATAGGTTGTTGTAAGGGTTGGTGTTTACTCTGGAAACCACTGGAGCATTTTGAACACAGGAATGATATGATCTCACATAAGATTAAAAGATGACTCTGCGGAGGACATTCTCCAGGCATCCGGCTGGGTCAGGGTATGAAGGTAGAAGCCAAAAGACAAGTTAGGAGGCTATTACAAATAATTCAGGTCAAGTGGTAAGGGTGAGTTGCTAAGAAATAAAAAAGATTCAGGATATATTTCAAATGTGTAACTTAAAGGACTTGGTGGATTGTTTCTGGAGTGTGGGAAAGGAGGGGAGTTGAGATAATGCAAAAGATTCTGACATGAGCAATTGGCATTTTCATTTCTTTACAGTGACCTGGCAGGGAGTGGAGCAGGGTAGTGTGGTAGGGGGAAAGAGGCAGTTGAGTTTTGGGCCTGTTAATTTTTGTATGCCTCTTAGGTATCTAAAAGAAGATGATGAGTGAGTAGGTAACTTGATATACAAGTGCTGAGCTCAGGGAAGTGGTCCAGGCTGGGGATGTAAATTTGGGAATCGTCAGTGCACAGGTAGACTTTGAAGTCCTGAGGTGGGCAAAATCACCAATGAAAGGAGTGCAGATAAAGAAGAGATGATGTACAAGGACTGAGCCCCGAGACACTTCACCTTTCAGAGGTTGGGGGTTGGGGGAGGAACCGGTAAAAGATACACAATAAATGGCCAGAGAAGCAGGAGCAACACCTAGAGTAGGCAGTGTCCTGGAAACGGAGGGAAAGGATTGTTCAGAGATCACTATGGTTAGAGTCCTTGTGTAGTCGCTATGTGAGACACTGCTCATATTTGGAAATAAAATATATTTATTTCACTTAATGTAGCTTCCTTCCTGATTGTGTAGCTTCTGCCACTTTTACCCCTCTCCTTAGCATACGTATGATTGCAAGTACACGTCCAGCAAGTGTACACACATGCGCACACTGAGTAACTTCTGGGAATTCCAGGAGTTGGCTCACTTGTGCATATGAGCAAGTCCAGAGAGTTACTGCAAGTTACCCCTCTTCTGTCCTTCATGAGGATGTCTATTACTGCATCCAGCCTCATGTGAACCTTTAATGTGCTAAAAGTCCCCAAGATATTACAGATAGAACTTAATAAAGAGGAGGGGAGTGCAATATTAATAATTAATTTGTGATATTGTTAGTTCTCCAAAAACACCCTAAGCCAAAATATTTTGTTTGCTTTTTTGCTTCCTCCTCTTCCTTTTCATCTTCTTCTTCCACCCCTCCTTCTTCTCTTCCTCCTCCTCCTTCTTTTGTAATAAGACCAAATGTCAAGAAATATTCTGAAAAGGTTATGGTAAAGATATAAGCAATTTAATTCAGTTAAAATACACATAGTACAGGAGTCAACCTGAAAGAGCTCACAATAGCCAAAAATGAAACAATTTGAGTGAGAAAATAAATTACAATAGTATTGGCTTATAACCCACAGAGTAAAATAAATATTCATGAGGCTATACTAATATAAATTAACAATTGAAAGAATCAATGCTGTTTTTTTGTGTACCATAAATAGTACTGAGAAATAAGTCTTTTGTATCTTGCCTTTTTAATTAAACATCTTATTTGGAAGAGCTAACCATATTGTTATGTATATATTTGCCTTTCTGTTTCTGATACACAGTTTTTCACCAGTTTTTATATCCCTTTATCTTATACATGAACACTTAGATTTCCTTCATCTTCCCACTAGCAACTACTATGCTGTACAAATATCCTCAAACACAACTATCTTTATGCAACTATATGAAACTATTTCTCCAGGACATGTATCCAGCAATAGGATCATAGAACAAATATATACTTAATTTTACTAAGCACTTCTAAATTGCTTTCCCAAGTGAGTATACCAAGCTATACTTTCACAAGCAGCAACAAGCTTCCCACCTCTTCACATTTTGCCAATACCTGATGCTATCCATCTGGCCATCTTTGCAATCCCTAAGGGACATTATCTTAGTTTCCATTAATGCTATAACATATTAGCAGAAATATAATAATAAAACTCCAACTTATAATATTATCTTATAGTTCTGGAGATCAGAAATCCAAAATAAGTCTCCCTGGGCTAAAATGAAGGTATCAGTTGGCCTCCCTCATGTTTCTGGAGGTTCCAGGGAAGAGACTGTTTTCTTGCCTTTTTCAGTTTTTGGAGGCTGGCTGTATTCCTTGGAAGGAATGGAAGATTGACCCCTTCTTCCATTCTCAAAGTCAGCAGTGCATTATCTACATATTTCCCTCTCACTCAGAACTTCCTGCTTTCCTCTTATAAAGACCCCTGTAATTACATTGAGCCTCTCCACATAATTCAGAATGGTCTCCTGAACTAAGGATTTTTAACTTAATCCCATCCACAGAATCTCTTTGTCAAGTAAGGCAACATATTCACAGGTTCTAGGGATTAAGATGTGGACATCTTTGGGGGCCATTATTCTGCCTACTATAGGTGTAAACATTTTTTTTGATCATCTTCAAAAGAGTGGCAAAAATATAGAAGGGTCATATTCCACTCTCAAAGGCCATGGGAGCTTTTTTGTTCACTCACACACTGCATTATCACATAACACTCATTTGCTCTGCGACAAGGACATTGGAGAGCATGTAGAGAAAAGACTTGTATGAGCATACAGATTTTCCAAACTCATGCAAGTCAGACACTCCATGAATCAGCATCTAACTAAATCTGCAAGTGTCTAAACACCCGACAGATGAAAAATGAAGCAAAAATGAATTTACCTTCACCTAACTCTAGACATACATTATTATAGATTAAGAATACACTTATTTATTAAGTGTTCAAATTCAATGTCATTAATGCACAAATATAACCATAGGCTTGCTACGGTTCATCCTTGAAAACAAAATTATTCCTGAATTTGTATGTAGAACTTCATATTATTCCCTACTTCTGAAACTGAGAAAGAAAATAATCTAGGGGATCATGAAAAATTTTTTTCTTGAAAGAAGTAAAAGCCTTTTTCAAATACATTCTTAAATTGATCATCAAGGCATAATGAGGAAGCCAAGCTACCTGGTTGAAACAGGAGGTAGACACATGAGCCAGGTTCACTCACCGTCTTTCCCTTTGAAGTAGCCCTGGTGACATCTCTGTGGGGGTCCCAGGCTTTGGGCATCAGAGCTTTACTAATCCTAGAGTAGTATAGAGGATAAACTCCCAAAACAAAGAAAAAAATACAGGGATTTTAGTGCACGCAATGAAACTTTTTTTTCAGAAGAAAAAGGCCTATTAGTGATTTGACAGTGATAAAGAGCATCCTGTCTGCAACAGATTCTGGAAGAGATGTCACATAAAATATTAAGCAGAATACAGACACACTGATTTTCCAGTAAGGGACCATTATAATTGGCTTTTCTGTAACTAGCTTATCATTTGTGGTGGCACCATTATAACTGGCTTATTTGGCATTGTGGGTGAATAGGGAGGTGAAGCTCCCTCTTAACTTTTGGGGAATATGTTGTAACACGGAGCAATTAGAAATTTGTATTAAAAATTAGAAACACGAAGTTCTAGTAAATGTATTGAAATGTATGCTATAGCCAGTCAGATTTCTAATATGTGGGTAGGTATAATGTCTCTGTGATCTGAATCACTTGACTAGCCTCCTATTGATAATGCTCTAAATGTACCCCCCACTTTCTAAATTCTTTCCCATCTCATGGTCTCTGCAGCTCTGCCACCACCAGCATTCCATCTCAACAAACCTGCACCCCAATTCATGCTCTGTGACACACAGCTCCGTTATCCACCTAGTGTCCCATCCAATCTGAGTTCAAAATCACATTTCATGGTCATTTCTCTCAAGTCTATCTTTAATATCCATGAAGCCACAATATTTATATGGCCTTCTTAATTTAATCTGCTGGTTCTCAGTTGGTGAAAATGACAAGGACTTGGCAAGATTTGCAATCCCTGATTGGGTTGATGGATTGTTTTCTATTTAAAGCACTCAATTTAGAAACATTTCTTAGACAATTTGGCCTTTTTAAAAAAAAATCATCAACACACTTTCTGGTCTGTTTTTAGTCATTGCCTTGTTTCCATCTGTCAAAGGGGCTTTGTGCTTTTTTTTAACAACTCTTCAAATGTTGAAGTTTAACCAATGAGCCTCAATTGTGATTTGATTTGGCTTCAGTTACTTTTAATGCTATAAATTGACTTAAATCTTTTGGCTGTAGTGGAGCAATCCACATAATTGGCTGCTGATATGGAAATTAGGTGAATTAGCTAGGTACAGTCATACAAACAGGATTATAGAATAACGTGATTGAAAGATTGGCTTGAGACACTGCAGAGCAGCCAAAGTATCCTTCATATGGAACAGATTGGATCTGTAATCTGGAACCCCAATTTGGTGGTTTGGCTGCTAGAAGGAGCTCACAAGAGGTAAAAATGCTTATTTAACCCCTCCTTTCACAACCCAGGAAGCTAGTGTTTACTATGTCTTGGGTAAGAAAATAGGCAACACTATGAGCAGAGAGCCTGGATTCTGATTCTCTGCAAATACCCCCTGCCAAACTGGAAGTGATGTGCCTATGTACACTGAACAGCCAGAATCCATTCTTTTGTATGACATTAAGTGGACCCTTAAATATTGTGTCATGGCCTGGAAATAAATAAGAATAAAAAGCATATTTATTAGGGAGAGTTCTTCAGAGAAAAAACCCCAATAGTTTGTGTGTGTGTGTGTGTGTGTGTGTGCACAAGAAAGAGAGGGAGAGAGAGAATTTATTTTAAGATATTAACTCATGTTATTGTGGGGGCTGACAGCCGAAAATTTTCAGAGCAGACCGGTAGGCTAGAGACCCAGGGAAGAGTTGTTACAGAGATCTTCAGTCCTAAGACAACCTGGAAGTAGAAAAGTAGAATTCCTTCTTTCTCAGGGCATCTCCACCTTTTCCTTTAATGTCTTCAACTGGTTGGATGAAGCCCACGCATATTATGAAGGGTAATCTGCTTTACTCAGTCTGTTGACTTCAATGTCAATTATTATATCTAAAACATACCTTCACAGCAACATCTGGACTGGTGTTTGATCAAATCTGGGCACCAAAGCCTAAGCCAAGTTGCCACTTGAGATTAACCACCACAGCAAAACAGTAGCCTTTATTCTAGTTCCTTTATTTACAAATTCAAAAATGTTTACTGAGTCCTACCTTATGCTAGGCCCCCTCCTAAACAGAAGGAAAGAAAGAAAGATACAGAAAGAAACAACATTGGCTGGGTCCTTGTTTTACAGCCCAGCTAGGAATATGGACAAGAAAAAACACAAGACATTGAGGTTTTGCCTACTAATTAGAAATTCTGGCTAAAGGCTGAGAAAAATACAACATAATTATCATGATACTCTAAAAAGAAGTATTTGGTTTTTGCAGTTATAACCAGGTACATAATACACAGTATATGAAATAATTGACTTCAAAGTGGACTTAGAAACTGAAATATCTCAGCATGACCTCAATTTTTCAGCATGTTTATACTGCATGGCATGTGAGGAGTATAATTTCCATCATCAAGATATTTCTACCTTGGTAAGGTAAATATTCAAACTGGCTATACACATCTAGCTATAGTGTTATCTGCTCAGCTAAATTTCTGCCAATGTTCTGGGCAGTTGTAAAGTGCTCACATTGCAGACCATGACCAAAAGACTATCATTCCATGTGCATCTAATGTGTTTGTCTGTGAAGACATAGTGTGGCCCAAGAGCCTCACTAACTTGGATAACGGTCTTTTACAAAAACCGCCCGCAGGGGAATGTGTGGGCATTCTCCTTCGGTCCCCTCTGCCTTCGCTGTGGGATGCCTTAGTGGTGTGAGCAGTAGCACTGTTCAGCTTTCCAAAAGGGAGGCAGAATGAAAAAAAAAATTCGAGCTGGTAGGATTCTAGAGAGGTTAAGGAAATGAACTCGGAATTCAGACTGCTTTATGTTTAAAATATGATATGAACTATGTGACTTTAGGTAAGTAGCTTCACATCTCTGTAATTCAGTTTGCTAATTTGTAAATTAGAGATAACACAGTGCCTATGTCGCTGTATTTTTGTAAGTTAAATAATGTATGTTAAGAAACTAGCATAATTCTGGTACTTAGTATGTTTATGTATATAATATACATGCACATATACTCACATGTGTATAAATATATAGATTTTTATATATTATATATATTTACATATGTATGTTCATAGTGTATATGAACAGTACCAGTACGCCAAAATGAAAATTCATTACAGTCTTTCATGGCTCCTTTAAACTTTATTTACTGGGGTAGTATTTCCCTGTATAATATCTTTATTTTTCCGAACACACCCCATCTTTTAAAAATCCTTTGGTCAGCTCCAAATGAGCTTCAGTTAAAATATATGGGCATATAGTTTCAAACAAAATCATCAAAACCCTGTGCTTGATCTATCACATCACTTTCCCCCAGGTGGGAGTGGCTCACTCTCTTCACTTGGACGTTTCTCCGCCCACACCCACCGTGTACTCTGAGTTTGGGGGCCTTTCCAGGAACCATCTCAGAGGAGAGAGGGTTGGGAGGAAGGGGAAGTTTCACACTGTGACGTCTTCTGTGTGGGTGGAGCCCACTGTCTGGCAGCTACCAGTTGTACTACTGCTGTCACTATTCCCAGACTGGGTATTCTTAGCTTGGAGGCCAAAGCATACCTCTCAAATGATTTGCACACTTTTTCTCATACATGAGTATGTGTATTCTGAAGAATGTGTGCATTCCTAATTTTCATTTAGTGAAGAAAAGAAATGCCATTCTATGTAGAAATCATATCATTCAGGGTAAGTTGTTTGACCATCTTCCCTTGCACCCCTAGTAAAGGACAAGAAAAGAGAAGAGAAGAGAAGAGCTCTGTAATAAAACAGGTATGCACTGAGTATCTCCTTTGTAGATGGTACTGATTCAAACATATGTTAAAAGAATCTAGCAATTAGTAATCTAGCAAATAGTAATTTCTGTCTTTTTCTCTCTCATTCTCCCCTACTCCTTCCTGCCATTCTAGGCCCATTCGTTTATCTGATCAGCCTCAGCTCCCTAATATTTTCCTCCCAGCTTTCTCCTTAAACTTTTTATAGTGTTGCTTAGCAGGAATTCATCAATGGGAAAACTCTTAAAATTTGCGATAGTAAACAATGGATGAATTATCTAAAAGCTGAAGTAATTTATTTAGGATAGCTCTACTTCTCAGAATTCAGAAGCAGTTTCTTTCCTCTTAAACTGTCTTCCTTAAAAAAAGGATTATAAGAACACAAAGTACTTTTTCTCTTTTATCATAAAGATCATATTAATCATTAAAAATACTTGGAAACTACAGAATGTTACTTATAGTCAATCCTCCCACACGAAACTTGTATGTGTTCTTTTCCAGTCATTGCCTATAGATACTCACTTCCCTCCATCACTGTAATGTGTACATGTGCCTTTGGTAACCATTTTTCTTGTTGTTTCATATTCATCATAGTTATCTTTATAATGGCTGCCTCATACCTTGTGAGGTACATAATTTTGCACTTTCCTCTCCTGTTAGCTAATTTTATTCTTTAATTTTTACCCTGTTACAAAAATATTTTATCCTTTTTATTGGACTAATGTCTTTGAGACTCAATTCACAGAAATTACATAACTAGGATTTTTTTCCCATAGACAGGTTTTCTATAGGCCTTCAGAAATAACAAATTGCCCAGCATTGTGGTAAACCACCTTCAGTAAACCAGAAACATCTTTGTTCAGTAAGCTAAATATATTAACCTGTGCCATCAGGAGACATAGTATTTTAAAATAGATGACCCCATGAAAAAACACCAAGAACCATACTGGGACTAGTGAAGAGACTATGGAAAGCAGCCATTTCTAATTTAGGTAACTCTTGGAAATAATGAAGAGCCTCTCTCTTAAGCCTATAGTTGAGGCTGTACAAAGGAACTTAGGAGGACAGAGGGCAGATAGAGGTGGACAGCACAGTCTTATCTATCTTTCCTTCTTGGCTCAGCCTTCATGGAAAGTATTTTGAAGGAATTTAAAGTGTGTGTATCTTAGCGAAAATATCCATAGCATGTTTATAAAAGATCACTCTGGTAAGCTCTTGGCAAGCCTGAAGGATCATAGCTGTCATCTTTGCCTATCCTTCATAGTCCAGAGAGAATGAATGATGATAATGTTACTCATCTATAAGAGTTCAGTTTTCTCCATAAACACAGCTGTGTCATGAGTTAAGCAAACCCAATATGTGAAAATTTGGATTGACTGAAAAATAAACTGAAGATAATTATTTGCATCATAAAAGAATTCTGTTCTTTATAAAATGATTCATCATGGAATTATTTTGAATAGTGAGATCTGTTAATGATCCAACAATACAATTCTGTTTATAAGCATATGATTAGCATGAAGCTTTTTAAGGCCTCATCAACTGCATACAGAAAGGTATAACCATGCTCATGATTCTCCCTTCTCTTTTGTGAAGGCTTCTGTTTATTATTCCAAAGAAAGATCAATTTCGAGTTATTATTTTATCATTTAGATGTGAACTCAGATTTAAGCAAACTTAAGTTGACTCTTTAGGAAAATAGTTTCTATTATTTCAGTTCTGGTCAAAACAATTTTTCCTATTTGACCACCTAATTGTTGAAAATAATAATAGAGACATTATTTTTGTAAGGAGATGGTTGGTAATCATATCACTTGTATTTCCAACAGAGCAGTGCATCTAGGAATAATTCACAGTCTATTATGGAATGGAGAATAGGGGCAAAGAAAGTGGACTACAATGCCAGAAACTTGAATAATTTCACCACTTTATATTATGTGTGTAGATTTAAATTTTTCAGAATTCATGTTATGAATATGGAATTACTTGCCAGACTAATAGGTGGATTTAAGTCTGGCAAAGGCTAGGAGATAGAAGCAGGCAATAAGCTGCAACAAGGAACTGAGCAACACTCACAATCTCACCTCACAGTATGGGAGGGGGTTTCAAGACATACAGTTAACAGGAAGCTAAACAACGAAACAAACAAGCAAGCAAAATAAAAACAAAGACACTGAAATAGAGAACAGGGGGAAAGTGACCAGAGGGGAGAGGGGAGGGAATTTCAGGGGAAATAGGGGAGGAATTTAGAGGAACAAGTATAAAGGACACAGGGACAACAACTAAGGGGGATGGAAATGTGAGGGAGGTGGGAAGCACGGGGGGGGGGGCTGGGATGGGAGTAATAGACAAAAAACTGTACTTGAACAACAATTAAATAAAAATAATAATAATAAAAAAAGAGAAAAATAAAACATGAAAAAATTCACAAATTAAAAAACAAGACATACAGTTAAACGTTGCTGGAACAAAAAGAATGATCATTTAAAGTTCCAAAAGTAAAATATATATAATGTATATTAATATAATATAATATAATATAATATAATATAATATAATATAATATAATATAAATTTTAGCTACTATTTTATATATTTTTATAAATATATATTTATATATGTATCTGTAATAGCTAAAAATAATAAACGTACTTATAAAAATTGGGAGAAGAGAGAAATAAAGTTTAGCTAAAATGAACTAAGTGCTTATCTTCTGTAGTGGAGGAATGGTCAAAATACACTGTGTAAAGTTTCAAAACTCAAGAAAATATCATAATGTGATAAGCTAAAAACAATTCCTTTGTGAATTAGGGACAGGAAGAGAAGAGATGATTTGCTGAATGGTGCTTTTCAGCTGAGTCCTTTACTGTTCTGCCTGTTTTACTTTGCTTTTAACAAAAACTTTTGAATGTATAGAGGCATACAACTACACCAGAATCTTCCATGGTTCACATGATCCTGACAAAAAAAAAGAAAGTGCAAACTTCTCAGGATGATCATGGGCCATTCATGACCTAGGACTGCTTAGCTGTCTAACCTCTTCCACTGGTTTCTGACATCTACCTGCAATCCAGCCATACTGAGCAACTTACGGCTCCTCCAGACTTGTCTTTTTCACTTGCCCCTTAAAGTCCCTGCATGTTCTTCTACCTGCTCATTGGCTCTCCCACCCATTTCCTGTATTTTCCAATCTGTTCTGTATTGCAGGGAGCTGACCCTTGCAAAACATATTCCTAGACCCCCTTGCCTGGGTAGTGGAAGGCAAGGATGGGAAATTGATGTGCAGGAGGAAGGTAAAAATCAGAGTACCTTTTTCTGTTTATTTTCTGCTACAGGCAGCTTTCCTTGATGGTCCCAGCTCCTATTAAGCAGACTACTACTCTACAGCTCTGTTTCCACCTGGCAGCCCCAGTTGTCCCAGTTCTATCAGGTACGACCATCTCTTTTTTTATCTCTGCAGACCCAGGAGCAGAGTTCCCTGCAGATGTTCCCCTCTGAATTGCTTCACCTTTTGATTTGCTCTATCAACTCTTCCAACTATTTCTGTCTTAAATCCACCCCTCCTTTTTTAAGAGGCAAGCTCTTTTTAAAAAGATTTTTAAATGGATTTATTTATTTTTAGACAGAAGGGACAGGAGGAAGAGAGAGGGAAACAAACGTCAATGTGTCGTTGCCTCTCACACACCACTACTGGGGACCTGGCCTGCAACTGAGGCATGTATTTCCACTGGGAATCGAACTGGCGGGTCTTTGGTTTGCAGGCTGGTGTTCAATTCACTGAGCTACACAAGCTAAGGCTGAATTCCTGCTATTGAACTACACAGAGTGGGTTCTTTTCCCTGACTGTTAGATCTGGTTAACTCTATTTTTCTGTAAAGACTAAGATCTTATGTTGCCACCTTCAGGAAGCCTTCCTGGTCTGAGTTAGCAGCTCTTCCTCTGACACCTGGAGTCCTCTGTGATCATCACTCTCACTTTCACACTGCATTGTAGTTGTTTCGTTGGGTTGTCTTCCCAGAAGAATGTAAATTTCTCAAGGGCCACACTCCCTTATATTTAACTTATTTTTCTTACATGGAATACTGACAATCCAGTAAGCACTCAGTAAATATTTGATGAATGGTGATATTAGAAATGTGGAAGATTTTCTCTTCAGATTGACAGTAGAGTTGACATTCCAAGCACACGGTTTTGACAGTCCTTGGTAGTCCACAGGTAGTTCTTATGAATGTCAACTGCAGTATTCTCTAAACTGCATCTTCCACCTATGTCAATGTCTTTCAAATGTTTTCTCCACCTTGATCCCCAGTAAAATATACACCTTGATCCCCATTAAAATGTATTTTAATTATGCTTTTTTTAAATAAGATGCACCTATAAATGCAAAACTGGTACTTTATATTATATTCTTTCAACTCATTCTGTTCCATTTCATTTAAAAGTTCTGATTTTGTTCCACGAAATTAGTTTCATGAACAGTTCACAAACTTTCAATTGAAAAGACTACCTTAGGTGATGAAGGTAGCTTTTGCTTACATAGGAGGTCTTTGGTGATGCAGAATGATTATTTCTGCTGTCCTGTTTTAAAACCATTCCCTCAGATACATTACAGATGCCTAAAATCCCATGATGGATCACAGTTACCTAGTTATGTAAGAGGTAATTCCCAAATACTACTATTACTCCTAACAGTAATAATTACAATTGTCTTTGGGAGGTGTAACACTAAGCTCTTATCAAGCACACTTGAATACACAGACACACACAGACACACACGCACACATATATATGTATATATAAATGAGTTTCAGATCTTTCAATAAAGGTGAGATTTAATGAATAGAGAAGTGAAGAATACTGAACACCTGACAGGAAAGGAAAAGGTTTCCTAATTTGAATAGACATATACACAAAAGCACAGGTTTAAACTACTTCACAATTTTACCTTGAACATATGATTGTACAGTTTATATATGCTAAGTTGATATCCTAATCAATAAGAACTTATTAACCTCTCTATTGAGGTTAATTATGAACTTAGTTTTTGATACATTTATTGAATTCTTTCTGATGAAATGTTTGAAAATATTCATAATCTTGACTTGGATGTTAGTTACATGGAACAGCCTGTAAAAAAATCAAAATATTATGGTCTCATTGATCAAATATTTTGGATCAGGCTTACTATCAAAATATCCTCAATAGATTTACAGGGCACTAATCCATCTCTCTTTCTTAGTATACAGATATTGTTTCTCTTATTAGGCATTCATACACAGACACAAAATAATTTTTTCCAAGGTAAGTTACAAAAGACCATTACTAGGCCATCTGTGAGCAATTTCACATCTGAAATGTATAACCAAGGTCAGGAACAAAAACACATAATAGATGGCTCCGGGTCAAAGTCTACATCCTGAACAAAGAGGTAGATGTGATCCAAAGTAAAAGACGTTGCATTCTTTTCTTTTGCTTCAGCAACTAGACTATCAACTCAGGGTTTCATGGGGGTGGGGAGGTGAGTGCTTTCACACATGATCCTTCTTATTAACTTGGTATAATTTTCTCAAATAGGTACATGTACTTCTACCAAGCTACTGTTTGCTCTGAATATGGTCCACAGCAGACCAGAAAAGAAGTTTCATTAAGTCAGATCCCATCCCTACAAATACCAGGAAAACCAGAGTATGTTCTAGCCTGCATTCCTTGTATTTGCTGGGGGTAGTCTATTAAAAAGAAACTGAGCAGAGAGAAAGGAATAGTGTCAAGGGTGAGAGAGAAAGAAAGGGAGATAACAGGATGGAGAGGGAGAGCACACACGAACATTACTTAGAGGATTAGGTTTCTTTCTTTCTGGTGTTAGTTTGACCTTACCAAAAACACACAGCATTATGTTTCAGACCAGATCCTATTCAGAACTTAGGTTTTTTGCTAATAATTAGTATGTCCTTAAAGGAGTAGTGTTATGAGTTGAATTGTATCTCCTAAAATTCATATGTTGATGTCCAAGTCCCCAGTACCTCAAAATGTGACCTTGTTAGGAAAAAGGGTCATTGCCAGCATAATTGGTTAAAATAAGGTCCTATGGCAGTAGGGTAGGCCCCTAATCCAATATGTTTTAGGTATATTAATAATAAGGGGAAATTTTGTCATAGAAATTGGCATGTACAGAGGAGATGTATATGGAGAGACACAGGAAGAAGCTGGCTAGAATCTATGAGCTGAGAAGAGAGATCTGGAACAGATCCTTCTCTTACGTCTTGGTTTTGGACTTCTAGCCCCCAGAACTGTGAGACAACACATTTTTGTTGTTTAAGCCTCCCAGGGGTTTGTTTTGTTTTGTACTTTATTATGGCAGCCCTTAAAAGCCAACAAACACTAAGGCAGGTTTTAGTACACTCACTAAAATTTAAAGTCTATAAAACACTAAGCATTGCTCTAGGATATAGATAGAATAATGGGTTGCCAGTCCTTGCCCTCAAGGAGCTCCGGATCAGGGTTTGGTGTTCAAAAGCAAGGAGAATATTTGATGAACCACCTTAACTGAGAACAAAATAGAGGGCAAATATCATTGTCTCACTTCTAAAGAACCCAAGAGGATTAAATGACTTCTTAAGCGGAACCTTCTCACAAGTGAATTGAACTTTTCTCACTTAATTTGCCAAGGAACAGGTGGTTTCATTTGTAAATTAGGGGTGAGGGTGGGAGTAGAGAGCCTTTGTTTAACCAGAGGGCAGCTGGGGCTTTGAGCATTACAATGTAGAGTGTGAAACACTGAAGTCCAAACCTTTATCTCACTCTGCACTCCCCTTCTTTACTCTTATTTATATGTCATTTCTTCTCTTCTCTCTACTAGCAGTACGTGTGTGAGATGCTGTGCATGGTGGGTTCAACAAGAAACAACTGTCATGTTCCTCAGAATGATGGAAAGGGGACAGGGACAAAATTGAACTGCAGAAGCATGAAGAAGACTTAAGAGGACTGTGAAATGTACAATATTTGAAGTACAAAGAATCTGTTATATTGAATCATTTCTTTCGTACTAATACTTGTTTTATTTCAGACAGTTATTGGATTATTTGCATTTTTACTCTCGGGTCTGAGAAACAGTTGGCAGTGTTTGCACAGACATCATCTCTGCAGGCCTGTCTGTAATTATATAGGCTGTCCAGTATTTTTAGTAAGTTTTACAGTATGATTCCCATGAAGTTGCATATAAGATTCACTCAGAAGCCATTTCTGCTGTGTACAAAATGATCACAAATAAAAATTAAGGTTATTGTATTGGCTCAGAAAAAACCCATTCTGCCTTTTGTGAGCATCTAACTAATATAGGTGTGTAACTGCATTGTGTTAGATGCCAGCTTGAGAACAGCAATTTAGTATTTGTATCTTTCAAGAACCCCTTTTCCTTTTATGAAATATATTAAATACTTATTTATCCATTAGAGGGCAGTGTTTCACAAATTTTAATTCTGTTGTCACCTGGAAGAATAGCCAATTCCCTAAGCAATAAACACCCTTAGAAAATTCTCATTAACTCAATAATTGTTTAACTAAAAATTTGAAAACAACATTTCTGAAGTCTTATTAAAGAACGTAAATTCCGAGAGTCATTAGACATGTTCGTTCATTTATATGACACCTAGATAGAAATAAGTGGTAACAAATGTACAAAATATTTGCAGCATTTCACTGACACTGATAAGGCTATGCAATAAAAATGCCAAGGCATCAGATTATGTATTTGGCTTCAGAAACTCTCCCCGATCTTCAAATTTTGCATCGGCCTATCTAATCAGTCCATTCTTTTACACTTTCTGAATATGCTAGGCAGAGAGAGAGAGGAGCCTATAACTCTTTGTACTACTACCAAACCAAATAAAACTAATGCATGAAGAAAGTTCTAGAAAGAAACACACTGGCTGATGGAGTGATTACCTCTGGATAGAAAATAGATTTGAGGAAATAAGAAGAAAAACTTTTATTATTAACTTTATATTTTTGTATTGTTTAAATTTGATATATATTATGCATTATGTATATTTTTTATAAAAGGATGAACGTGGTGGCATCATCCATTTCAGAAATGTTATTACTTGAGTTCAACTTTGTCATCCTCTTTCCATTTCAAAAAATTGTTATAAACATATTTTAGAGGGAAATGTTCTGTATACAATTACAGATATTGGATTTAGAAGTAGCATACATAGAATAAATATTTACATGGGTATTTTTATGCTATTGGTATAGTTATACAATTTGGGTGATTTCACAATTTGAAGATAGTACTTAGTGAAATTCTCACCATCTCCTAGTTCTACAGAAAAAAATGTTTTCTAACCAATTTAATAATTAAAATATAAAATTATTTAGAATTAAGGAAAAAAGAGTTCATTAGATAAAAATGAAAATAGTAGCTTCAATGAAAAACAATTCATTGTTTTCACTCTTGGCAGAAGCTCATGTGCAGAGAGTTACCGACTAGTCATTCTAGACTGCCTAGTAGGAAGAAACAATGACCATGGTTCTTACATGTAAGTTCTTTGGGTTCTCCATTTCCTACACTATTCTTAACCTCTCCCTGTCTGTTTTATACCTTCTATTTATGCTTCTTATTCCTTGTACTTCCCACTGCCATTCTTCCCTCCTGTTCCCCACTGAAAATCCTCCATGTGATCTCCATGCCTCTGGTTCTGTTCTTGTTCTAGTTGTTTGCTTAGTTTTTGTTTTTGTTTTTTAGGTTCGGTTGTTGATATTCATGAGTTTGTTGTCATTTTACTGTTCATGGTTTTTTTATCTTCTATTTTTTAGATAAGTCCCTTTAACATTTCATGAACTAAGGGGGCATGGGAGGCTGTAGAGCTGGGGGGTACAGGCAGAGGGGGAATAAAAAGGAGAAAAAAATTGGGAAAACTGTAATAGCATAATTAATAAAATACACTTAAAATAAAATTAAATTTAAATAGTAAAAAAAAGAAACAACAATTCCTTCTTGCAAATTTCTAAATTCCAAGATGTGAAGTCAAAACACATATCCTGTGTACTCCATTGCTTTGTCCAAACCCCTTTCTAAGACCTTTCCACTTTTTTCTTCATGACCATGACCTTCATAGTTTTTAAATGACTTCAGGAGGTGAACTGATAGGCATATCTAGCCATCTGATATTTTCTGCTTCCTAGATTGTATTCATGAACTTTAAAGCTGAGGGACATTTGTTAATGACTGAAAGTCAAGTTAGTATTATGTAGCTTATCCCTCTGAGCAATTTCCTCTTCTGAGTTATTTGGTCCTCCAGAGTTCTGCATCCATAATAAGAGCTGAAGAAGCAAGTTTCCAAATTTTAAAATCTCTGGCCAAAGACCTCAGCTATTTGGAGCATCTGCAAATGGTAGTCTGGATGACTTAAAAAGGAACGAATAAAAAGAATAGGATTTTTTACATATTTGCATAGTCATCCAACAATATTAACTTAACTCTTTTCTTAAGTCCCAAATCTATGAGTAATGTGCACTTTGGTGGGATGGAACTGATGAGTGAAAATGGCCAAAAGGGAAATCCGTAGCCTGGGAAATTCTGTGAGTTTAATGGCTTAATAGCAGTATGAGATAACAAGTCTAGACTCTGTAAATTGAAATGCCATTATATGCTTTAGAACAGTGGGAAGATCTGGAAAATACATTTATCTAATTCATCTGAAGCCCATGTAAACACCAGAACACAGAGCTGCAGGATAAATGCATGTTCTTACACTTGTGCATTATCATCACTCCTGGGTATCTGGATCCTCAAAACTAATTAATT
The DNA here is from genome assembly GCF_021234435.1 of Artibeus jamaicensis. Taxonomy (NCBI): domain Eukaryota; kingdom Metazoa; phylum Chordata; class Mammalia; order Chiroptera; family Phyllostomidae; genus Artibeus; species Artibeus jamaicensis. The sequence goes on along the minus strand of NW_026521818.1, from coordinate 20,164,975 downwards.
CTCTCCTTCAGCTAGGTCTCTTTAAGCCTACAAGCAATGCTCATCAATCTCCTTTTAACTGGATTTTATGAGATGTATTGAACTGAGTAAACAGCACCTTGCTATTTGTTCTGCTCACCTAAATTTAATGTCAACACTGAGCCAGAGTTCAGTAAGTTTCTCAGGGAAAAGAAAGATTTTTTTTCCTCTGCCAGGCCACAAGGTGGGGCATTAAGAATGCATTGACATATTGCAACTTGGAGAATGTACCAAAACTTAACTGAGCAAGAGGAAACTGAGGCCATTTCTGATTGACAGGTCATTGGGCTTCCTCCAGCATTCCTATTCCCACAGATCTTTTTCAAACCATGACCACTCTCAAGTTCTCCTAGTCTTGCCAGCTCTCACTCAAAGAAAATAGCCTTGCCTATTGCTTTCCTGGGAACAGAGGTTCACTGGCATGCACTCCATCAAGTTCTCTCCTTTCTCATTACAAAATTCTCTTTATGTTTACTAAGTCTTACCTCTTTTCTCAAAAGGAGGACTACCTCTACCACTTGTCTAGTTGTTTGGATTGGTCATCCCATCCCAAAATCATACTGCTCCATCAACTAGTAACTTACTTGCTCTTAACATAAAATCACACTCAAATTTTTCACTTCAAAAATATTCTCAATACTTTCTTTGGACCTTACATACACCTAAAGTGTAATTAATACATCAACATCTTATTTCTTTTGCAAACTTTTTAAGTAGACTGCACTTCCATTCTCTTACCTTGACTTTAGATCTATGTCTCCATCAGCTATAATCTACTCTTGATTTTTTTAGAGTACTTACCCTCACAAAGCTTCTGGTGACCTTTAATTAGTCCCCTCCATACTTGAAATTTCTGCAGTATCTTACACTGTCCACACCTGAAATTCTTTCCACAAAAACTTCTGTAATATCACATCTCCTGGACTTCCTCTTAATTCTCTGGCTGTTCCCTTGAAGGCTCCTTTTCTTCTAATGTAAAGTCAGTGGCTCTCAAATTTTACAGTGCATTCAGAAGCACTCGGAACACAGACTTGTGTATTCCACCCAAAAGTTTCTGGTTCAGTAAATCTTGAGGAGGGCCTGAGAATTTGTATTTCTAACAAGTGCTGACTCTGATGCTGCCAGTCTGAGACCCACACTGCTTGATATGGACACGTTCTATTTTTTATCCATTTTGCTGTTTTTTAAAGTATTTTTTATTGATTATGCTATTACAGTTTGCCCAATTTCCCCCCTTTCTCCCCCCTCTACCCTGTCCCCCCAACTCCACAGCATTCCCTCCCCCTTAGTTCATGTCCATGGGTTGTACATGTAAGTTCTTTGAGTCCTGTTTCCTATACCATTTTAACCTTTCCCTGTCTATTTTATGCTTATTAATTATCCTTCTTCTTCCCTGCACCTTTCCCCCCCAATTCTCCCTTCCCCTCCCCACTGAATGCCCTCTGTGTGATATCCATTTCTCTGATTCTGTTCCTGTTCGGATTGTTTGCTTAGTTTTGTTTTCATTGTTTTTCTTTTCTTTTAGGTTCATTTGTTAATAGTTGTGAGTTTATCATCATTTAATTGTTCATATTTTTTATCTTCTTTTTCTTAGATAAGTCCCTTTAACATTTCATATAATAATGGCTTGGTGATGATGAACTCCTTTAATTTGACCTGATCTGAGAAGCACTTTATCTGCCTTTCCATTCTAAATGAAAGCTTTGCTGGATAGAGTAATCTTGGATTAGGTCCTTGCCTTTCTTGCCTTCAAATACTTCTTTGCAGCCCCTTCTTGCCCGTAAGGTTTCTTTTGAGAAATCAGCTGACAGCCTTATGGGAACTGCTTTGTAGGTTACTGTCTCCTTTTCTCTTGCTGCTTTTAGGATTTTCTCTTGTCTTTAATCTTGGGTAACTTGATGATGATGTGCCTTGGCATGTTCCTCTTTGGGTTCAACTTCTTTGGGACTCTCTGGCCTTCCTGGACTTTCTAGAAGTCTATTTCCTTTGCCATATTGGGGAAGTTTTCCTTCATTATTTATTCAAATAAGTTTTCAATTTCTTGCTGCTGTTCTTCTCCTTCTGGCACCCCTGTGATTCGGATACTGGAACATTTCAGGTTGTCCCAGAGAATCCTCAACCTCTCTTGTTTTTTTTTGGATTCTTGTTTCTTTGTTCTGATCCAGTTGGATATTTATTTCTTCCTTTTGTTCCAAATTGTTGCTTTGAGTCCTGGTTTCCTTCTCGTCACTGTTGGTTTGCTGAATATTTTGCTTTATTTCATTTTGGGTATCTTTCATTTGTTTTTTCATTTTCTGATCAAGCTGAATCAGTTCTGTGAGCATACTGATTACCAGGGCTTTAAATTTTCTATCAGATAGGTTGGCAATCCTTTCATGGCTTAGTTCTGTTTCTGAGGTTTTGCTGTGTTCTTTCATTTGGACCATATTTCCTTGTCTTGGCACACTGGTCTGGTTGTTCTGGTTGATTTTTTCTTTAATTCCTTGGTTGTCAGAGTTCCATGTAGTTTGATTTTCTGGTGCTTTGGTTTTTTATTGATTTTAGATTGGTTGTTATCCTCCTTTTGGTTGTACAGGGAAGCAAAAGGTTTCTACCTACACCTCTATCTTGGCCAGAACTTGCTTTGCTCTTATTTTATAGTCTTTTATTAAGAGAATTCATCTATTCCCATGCATTTTCTCTTACCTGTAAACAAATTATCCCATTCGAACTCTGTATCAAAGACCCAGTCACCCCCTTCCTGAACTCCTCACCCAGGTTTACCACTGCCTACTAACCATTTCACCTTTGCTTATATATTTTACAGACTTCTCAAAATCTGTATGTTCAGTATGGCACACATTGTTTCTGCCACTCCAAATGGAATTCTCCATTTGTGATCTTTTTGTGTTTTATCATAAGCACCAACCCATCTGCACAAGTAACAAACCTTCAGCCAACTTTGACTTCCCTTGTTCTCAGCCCTTCTTGCCTCACATGTAATAATTCACAAAATCCTGCCAATTCCTATCTCCAGTATATTCCTCTGCTTTTGTTTTCTCCAATTCTTCTTGTCCGCTATATCTTAATCAAAGCCCCTGTTCTCACTTTTTCCCATCCAATTCTGAAATTCATTTCTCTAAAACTCTTATCTGATCATGCCACTTAACCCTTCCTTAAAAACCAAAATTTTGATGACTCCCCATTATCTATAGTATAGAGTTATAATGTCTTAACATGACATTCATAATCTAGCCCCCAGCTAATTTCATCTTGTGATTCTCTCCTTTGTTTTTAGGTTTATGGTTCTTTCTGAGCACTCACCACATCCAGAATCAACCACATAGAGTTCATTCATGTGTATACTCACATTGGATCCTCTGTTTGCTGTTGCCCCCATTCACCAACACTCACCTGTCTTCTAACTCCTGGCACAATTAACAGCCCTCTCTTGGGCTCCCATACCATTTTGTTTATATAACCTACACAAACTATCCACCTAGTGTTGCAGGCCTGTGTATATATGCCTGGCTGCATTGCCAAGTTAGAAACTTCTTGAAGGCCTGAGCTGTATAGGAGTCATGTTTGTATCACTGGTACTTAGCACTGTTCTTAGCAGACAGAAAGCCTTCAGTAAAGGTACTGTTTGAATTGAAGCCCCAGAGTAAGACGAATGTCATAAGGTAGTATAGACACATACTCATGAGATCTGGATTTCTAGGCACTGTGGCTGGGATTGTGAATTTCCATTTCTCCTTGCCCAGCTCTACCAGAGTTGGAATGAATGCTTAAGTGTCACTGACGTGCCCTAACTCAAACTATCTAGTGATTAGCTCAAAGAACAAGTTCCAAATTGGGTTTGTATAACACATGTTCTGATGCCCCGACTCTGCAACTTAATTTGTGTGTTGAGATTGAACACCTGTCTTTAATCTTATTATGGTAGAGCCATAAAGTACCACCTTTTATATAGTTCACAATTCTACCATAGAGCTCGTCCCAGCTCTCCATTTACGTTTGTCTAGTGACTTACCTACCTGGGCCTCAGTTTCCTCATTTCTAAAAACATATACAGCAACAGTTCCTACTTCATAGTTTCTGGTCTGGGCTTTTAAAACAGCCTCTCAGCCAGACTTTCTGCATTATCCTCTCCCTCTGCTACTGGTTAGGTATTTAGACAAATTAGTTTAAATATTAATTGAGTAAGTATATACTAGGTGCTCAATAATGGTAACTATTTTTAATGTTAGCTGTATTTTGAATCTCTTTCAAGACTCACAGCATGCAACTCCAAAGATTAAGGTTTCCAGGGTACTTGTGTATGTTAAAATGTCTATATTTTGTATATAAGCATTAGAGATGAAAACTTGTTCTTAACAATTGGGCCTGGAATTGTCGAAATACATTTGAGCTCTTTAGATACTAGAAACATGCTTTGCTAGTCTTATATAAAGTGACCTGTTACTGTACAGGGGCATTTCCCACTTGTTAGCACGTTTCTATATAGTACATGAGAGAGCAATGTGCCTGTATCATATCGCAGCTCTTAATCATGTATATGGGGGTAGCGAGTGTTAATATGCTAAAAACTGTATTGAATCTATTTTTTCTCCTTATTACTAAAAATTGTGCTTTTGCCTTAACCCACAAACTTATTAAGTTGTCCTCTGGGAAAGAAAAATAAATAAAATAAAAGTAGTTTTACATCATAATCTGAAATCACTCAAACTCCTCATCCACCCCACACAAAGGTCTTAGCCAAAATATTTTCCTATTGAAAACTTAATTTTATTCTGCATTTAGCAAATATTCATTCATTCTCATAGCATTCCTGGGTTTTAAAAGAGATAATTCCAAAACTCTATCCTCACTTCACCCCCTGAAATCCGAGACTCTAAAGGGAACCTGAGACATCTAGAGGTTAAATGGCTTTCTCAGGACCACACACCACGTTAGGGTCAGAACTGAGGTTAGAAACTGCAAGTTTCTTCATTTCTTTCTTAAGTGTTTCACAGGGCTACCCTTCCTCTATATTTATTTAGGTGTAGTAACTTTGCTGGTAACCAGTGAGTGGAGTTTCACAGTATGACACTAACATATTTAAAAGATGACCTTTTAAGAAAGCATTTTGTGCCCTTTGTTTAAAGTAACATGAATATTCTCAAAATAAATCTTTGTCTCCATTTGTCTGGATCTGGAAGTCTGTGTGTGTCAACACAGCAGGTAATTAGCTTTGGGGCATAAGTGTCTTGTTTGGTCCTTTAGGAATATCCTTTTCCCACAGCCATCCTGTTTTATATTTTTATAACATAAGAGGAAAATACTTATTTACTGTTGTGGGATACATCTTTGTGATATAATCAATGGTCTAACAGCTTCCATCAAACAAGGATGCAATGCACAATTGAGTGGGTTATCAGTGACGAACTCTAGAGCAAGGCATTTCCACCAGGGTCTAATGAATGGTGCCCTGTGGAGTTCTACAATGCACAACATGTGTGGCCGTATGCCATGGTTCTGTTGACAGAACCGAAGGGTCTATTCATGTGCAGAATAATTTCCAGCTATGTCCTTTTGCTTAGCCCATGAGAGGTGACAGTACTGACTGCTATCTTCCCCTGACATGTTTAAAGAAATGTCACAGTATAGAAGCAATTAAAATAATTTTTGCTTATTTTTTAATCATTTTAAAAATCCATTTTTTCTCTTTTATTTTTTACTATCATCATATCTCTACTTTGCCACTGGCGTTTTATATTACTTTACTATTTGTTTTTCTTTCTTTTACTTTTCTTCTTAAAAAAGGAGTTAATGCACCTGTATTATATTACAATTCTTAACTAATGAGAGTAGAAAATGTTCATTGTATTGGATCTACTTTTTCTCCTTGTTAACAAAAATTGTGTTTCTCCTTAATCCACAAACAGATTAAATGGTCACTTGAGTAACTTACTCTTTCCACAGCTTTAGCTATTATGGCTCTCTCCTAGTAAGTCCCTTTCTGCTTCCCTAATTACCCCAACCCCCATTCACTTTATTACTAGTTTGTTTTCAGAGTTGGGTAAAGTGTATAAAATATCGGGCCAGGGCAACTTGATCCCAATTCTGGTGATTCTGCTCTAGGGGTTCTATAATTATGAGTCTAGATGTTCAGCTGCCTCATCTGAAAAAATGAAAAGGGTAGATCAGACAATTCCTAATGAGTTTTATTTTATAGCATTGGATGCATACCAAAGTATTTGTGGTTTAAGGAAATACTATCTGATATGTATACCAGCTTGTAGGTTCCACTTTGACTAACAATCTAAGTGATAGCTGAAAAACTACTTAGGGTCAGCCTTATGAAATCCTCAGAAACCACCATGGCCCAAAGAAGCAGAGGGGTGAGCTGAAAGATGACCTGAGACTGGTCAACGGCAAGGAGTCCAAGTCCCATCTTATTATTCTAGTATTGTCCCTACCCTTATTATCTATGACATATTAAGCTCATCTATAAAATGAAGGTGATATCTAGCTCCTAGGGCTTTTGTGAGACTGCAATGAGATAATGTACTTCATTTTGGCATGTGCCACTGAGGCAGCATTCAATACGTATTAGCATCTCTTCAGTCCTTTGCCAACTCAAAGTGAAAAAAACCATCTAACACAGAGATCGAAGTTTTATTTAGAGGGACTAAAGTTTTAAAATATTAGTTTTAATGGGGATGTGGATTATTTCTGGAGTCATAAATAATAGCATGAATGAACTGATTTATTAGTAGGCAATCAATGCAAAGCCCATTGAGAAGCTGGGAACACACTTCAGTCTGAGTGACACGTGAACTCATTATCATGTGGCACAACATGGATCCATCGCATGTCTGCCTGCATGTGACAAAGCTGTGTCCAGAGCTTCCTAGCAGGGCTTTAAAATAGCCATGTGGAGAATAGGCACAAGAATTGTATCTATTTTTAAAGATGTTTTGAGATATGACTGTAAGGGCACTTATGGTTTTTCATCAAAACGAATGGAAGTAGTTTAAGGCATATTTAAAAAACAATTTATTTTCACTTGTTGAGCAAATGCATAGGATAGCCTGACAAAGGAAACTTTACAGATTACAAATAAAAAATCTAGAAAAGAAATGCACTTTTTCAATTTACCAATTTCCAAGGAAATAATAACTCTCAGGTCAAATGTAAATATGTTAAACAAAGCATTTCAGTGATGCTCATCTTGTATTTGTTAAACAAAAAATAGGTTAGAGGGTTTGCAGTTCCCTGGTTGACCTTAGGTAAAAATAAGGACTCAGCCCTGGCTGGTGTAGCTCAGTGGATTGAGCTTGGGCCTGCGAACCAAAAGATCACGGTTCGATTCCCCGTCAGGGCACATGCCTGGGTTGCAGGCCAGTTCCCAGCAGGGGCCAGTTCCCAGCAGGGGATGCACCAGAAGCAACCATACATTGATATTTCTCTCCTTACCTTCCCTTCTAAAGATAAATAAATTAAATTAAAAAAAAATAAATAAAAAGCTAGACTTAAAAAAAAAATAAGGGCTCAAATGTCCTGAAATAGAAATAATAAAATATAAGATAAGCATCACTAAAAAACCCAACAACTTCTTTTTAAATTTTGAGAGAACATGCTTCAAGAACTTTCTACTCTAACTTATTCTATGCATAGCACTGCCTAATAAAAAGTATATATGCCCATTTTACTCGCCATCCTATCTGTTGCAATTAATACTCAAGCCAAATCAAATTGTCTTTAAAAATATGGGGAATCCTCTGGCCTAACTTAGAGCAGTCTATAGGTTTCAGGTTTGATCTGCTGGCTCAATAGCAGCACTGAAAACCTCGTTTCTTTCTCCCCATTTATTAGCTCTTATTTTTTAGTGGTGGCTCCATTCTCAGGGTGGGTCTCCCCTGTGGCACAGAGTATTTTCCAGAGGCTCCTGATGTTAAATGCTTCTTTGTTCATCTCCAGTGGATAAGTAGAATGCCTGCTTCTCAGACACCTCAGTTCAAAATCCCTGAATTCCATCTCCCAGCCCTTACTTGGGTGGCTTGTTTTATATGCCTACCCCTGAACCACTTATAGCCAGGGTAGGAGACTATGAGGACTGGTCCAAGTCAGAACTCAGAAGAACTTGGGGTGGTAAATCCAGGGCAAACCACGTGACTAGGAAATTCAGAGTGGAGTTAGGAAGGGGTGAAGGGAAAAATGATGAGGAGAGATATCCAACAAATAACCACTATACTGATTCCATTAACTCCTTATAGTAGTAGGACCAGTAAAAGAAAAGACTAATAATGCCAGACCTCTCTTATCTGCAAAATGAGTAGTTCCTTAGGCTATCCTAGTTAGAAGAGGTACTTTTAACTTTAATATAGACACCATTCGTGTGGAATTTTAAATAAAGATTCTCTGGCTCTCCCCTTTATGCCCTCCATATCATGGGTTTCCTTCCTGGGCTGTGGAAAGCATATGTTCTGTCTCTGAACTGAATGATCATGGCCCAGCCAATTAGTCACACTGCCTGGCAGACAGCTGGGTGGGAGTAATCATTTTAGGTGATATGAGCATCTTACCTGTAAACTCATTTTTTCAATGTATAGTTGGCCTTTAAGTTATTTATATACAACAATTAACAACAGTATAACCTCTGAAGTTCCTCATAACTTCAGAAATGAACTTATGATCAAACATCTCTTTAGTTTTTTTCATAATTCATGCAAATGCATTACTAAAGAAATAATTTTTCTTTCATTTTAGAAGTTTTTTTATATTCTATATTAAGTTCCACATTAATATTTTCTGTTACTCTCTACTTGTATCATTTTAAAATTTCAGAGAGGAAAGGGGATTATATAGAAGCAAAATAGAAGTGAATCAATTGATAAAAGGTGGAAAATCATACTTTTTGACACAGTTTTGATTTTCTTTTATAAATAATCAGCAGTATATAGGCTTTGAGTGACATAATTATCTCTCAAATCAGGGTGATTAGTTTCAGAAAACAGCTATTGCCTTCATTTTGTATTCATCGATACTGTATCTCTCAGCCCATCAAATATCACATCCTGGATGATCCTGGGTTAACTACTATTGATGATATTAAGGAGAGAGACAGCAATATTCAATATCAACCACTCCACTTACCTACTAGCTATGTAAACTTGGGCAAGTTACCGCACATTTCTAAATCTTTGTGCTGTGAGTTGGCCGTGGTAATAAACAGTTCACAAGGATTTTGTGATGAAAGAATTACGCATTGCACACAAGCAGCTCAGCATGGTGCCCGGCACAGCAGAAGAGCCCACGGACCCATTCGCTGTTGCTGTGAGGTCCTTTTTATCTTGAAAGCGTTCCTCTGGAGAAGTTCCCAAATTTTGTTTTGGAGGTAACAAAGTCCCTGAATACCACAAATTTTGAAAACTTTCTTGGTAATGTTCCAGAAAAATATGGAGAATGTGATTATTGTTGCAAATTACACTACTTTATGTTCATAAAGACCCCACTGTCTAGTGAGGTCTACATAGCTCTTAAGTGAAATGGGCTTCTTTCTAATTTTCACAGAGGAGCCACAGAGAGCCATGTAGGTTCAAGGTCTTTCTACTACCATACCCAGTGCAGTATATCCCAGCCCCACAAGCCCCTCCAACTCATTAAGCTCAAGTCTACCCTTGGAAATTTGTATTACTGCTCTCACTGCTGGGATTGCAGGGATTTTCCAGAGTTTTACCTGGTTCCTACTCATCATTCATAACTCAGCTGTCACTGCCTGAGAGAGGCATCTCCTGACCCATGCACCAAAAGCAGTCCTTGCTTATACCATCACGCTGTTGAATTTTTATTTCAGCATTATTACTATCATTCTCTAGAAGCACTTCATTTTGTTACTTTCTAATTGTCTGTTTCTTCAATTCACACTAGGATTTAAACTTCCCAAAACAGAGACTTTATCTATTTTGCTACATCCCCAGTACCAGGAACAATGGTTGGCACACAGCCAATGCTTAACAAATATTTTTTATTAAACAAACGTACAAATGGCTATGCATGGGGAATTTTTCTTAAGGCTAAGCAATCAATACTCTAAAATGTAACCCTGAATTCTGTGAGACCACTGGTCACCTGTATTCTCAGGTGACACTTTAGGGTTCCCTTTGTAAAACTTGGCTTTGGAAGAACTCTGTGGACCTACTTTATGAAACATATTGCCACAGCTTTGTGAAGGCCATTGCTATGTTTATAACAAGAATATATTAAAGATATTGTTCTCATCATTAATGTATTCTATTTATGAAGACACAAAGGAAAATTATCATAATTCTTTGTAACAGAAAGAGGGATAATTTTCCTGAGCAGTTGGTTTGTTTTTCCTTCTTGACACTGAAACTCATATGATTAATTCTATTTCTTTCGTAATTTGTTTGCTAGGAAATTCAGAGCCAAATTTGTGGCTCACTTTTAATGAATTTACAGCATGAAGTTTGTGTATTAAAGCTTCATTTTTTTTTTAAATTCCAGAGAGAGAGGAAGGGCGGAGCCAAGAGAGAAACACCAATTGGTTGCCTCCCACATGCACCCAAACCAGGACTGAACTGTAACCTAGGAATGTGCCCCAACTGGGAATTGAACCTATGACCTTTTAGATTATGGGACAGTGCTCCAACTGAATGAACCATACTCGCCAGGGCTACGCTTACTTCTTGTTTTTCTATCCTTATTTTATGTTCAGTTTCCATTAAATTTTCTTATTTCCTCTCAGTTCTTCTTTGCTTTATCACATTGAATGATTCTTTGTAATCATACTGTTTGGAATGAGGCAAAGTGGAAATACATTTTAAAGTGAGATTATGCTCCAAAAAGCACTGCTGTTTCTGGATCTTATATTTTGAGAATGAGGTAGAGCTCTAAGTGACACAGAACCCTTGGGACATAAGCAGGTGTACTGTAAAGATACACTGGAGGACTTTCTTTAGTGACTTGTTTTTTGGCCCTAGTATTTAAGATGCTCCATATGCTTGAACAAAATCATTTTCTTAAAAAAACATAAAAGTTACTTTTTTTTAACATTCAAGGAGGTGAAAGAAAAATCCAAATTGCTTTGAAGGACAAGCCTGCAGTGCAGAAGGGTATAAACACAACCCCAGATGCCAGATGTTTTAGCATAGCAATGTGAAGAAATACTCTCCTTTTTAATTTACACTTTACAGCAAATATTTTGCAAAGAGAAAGCAAAGAATGTTGATGTTTCACCAGTTAAGCTTCAAGTATAACAAGGTCCCAAGTTCCACAATGTTGGCGTTCCTTGCAGTGTCCTTCGAAGCACTGTGCAGTGATAAACATCTGGCATTCTATTTTCTCATGTTCAGAAAGAATGATTATTAGGACCACAGAAGAAAAGCCTGCAACACTGGTCAACTTCTAGCTCTATTCTAGATTATAAGGAGGTGGGTGAAGTGACATCATAGTTACTGTTTTTAACCAGGGGAAAGAATTTCCTAATTATGCACACACACGTACACAAACCACTTTTCCTGCTAGTCAAGTGCTTCATTTTCCTTCAGATGGTATTATCGGATCACAGGCCCATCTTTAAATTTGGACATATGTTTGGCAATGGAAAAATACTCTTAATAGAGGTCTCACTAGTCAGAAAACCATACACATTTAAAACAATTTCTTAAAGGGACCATTTGGATTTTGTTACCAACCTGGGGTTCTTCCTCACGTTAGTAAATCAAATGAAAAAAGAGTAAATCATACACTTAATAAAACATCAAAGACAGACTCAGCTGGGAGTGACCACCAGTACCAGTTCCATCATATCAGGAAGGGTCTGATGCGTGGATTGTAAACTTAAAGAGGTTGGGAGAGACTGAAAGAAGGAAGGGCTTCATAAATCTCACATCACAGTGATTTATTCCATTGTGCACTCAGCAAGCAAGGGAAGATGATATAAGTATGTTCTACACACAATTCATAACAGAGATGGACATATTATTTTGTCCTTCAGAAAGGAAGATCATATTAAGTTACATTTCAGAGACCCTTTACTCTTAAGGAGTTGCCCTTTTTATTCACAACTCCAACATGTAGGGAATGCAATTCAATAAAAGACCAAAGAAAAAGTAAGGTGTTAGGATGTTAGAGACCAACTTATCAAACTGAGACCTTCTAGTGAAAGATCAAAGAAATCAAACCTTACCAGGAATCTTTAGTTCAGGCAGATGGAAAGATTCTAAGCCACACCAAAGTTCTGTCACTGCCCTCCAGGTGAGAAGATAATCTGATCTGATCTTATGCCGAATGAACACCATAGCAGGAGTCTGGGGTCCTGACCACCAAAAAAGATCACAGAAATATGAAGCAGGCCCAATAAAAGGTCTGATCTGGAGAGATAAAGCTAATGAAAACAACTGGAACAAAGAGGGAGTTAAAATGGATTTTTGAGATTATTGGAATACTTACCTTAAATTTTTTTTTAGAGGGGGTGAATATGATCACATAGCAAGCTGAGATTAAACTTTTTCTATTTTTGACTTTTTCAATATGCCTTACCAAAGCATTTGTATTTCTAATGAATTTTTCACTTTACACATCTTTCTTGTATAAATATGCTATTATTAAGTGTAACCTACCATCAGAACTGAATCCCTTACCCCCTGACTCTTAACTATCACTTGTTGTCTTAACCTAACAAACCACTTTTTTCTCCAAAATCATTCATGCACGTGCAAGCTGACAAGCCAAGGCTGATGTAGGACTGTCATGTTTTACAGCAGTTAACTGGTCCACTTGGGACCAGACACAGTACCTAGACTTTATTCCACCAGACTCTAAAAAACTATGAGCAAGTCATATGAAGGATAAACACATAGCTACATGATTACAGTTACACCTTCACATATTTATTTAGCTTTTGGTTTAGAGATTAGGCAATTCTTGTCTGACCACCATTAAATCTAGGATGAGATTATATTCATAACTAAAATTAGTAGACCTTTAGATAACAGAAATGATAATTACACCAAGTTCAAATGTCATCTGGGTAAATTTTTCCTATACCAGATTATTCTCATTGCTTTTTTGTTGTTGAACTGCTCCTTCAAGCTTCTGTTTTCAGTGCCATAGATGTTCAGAGGGAAATAAGTGAAGATTACTGTTTTCTTCTCTGCCTTTTGTCCCCCATAAAAGAAGGGCACAAACTGCCTGAGTCAGGGGTTGCTGAGTTTGTCTATGATAATGTCTTTAGTAATACATATTCATATTACTTCCTAAGTAACATCAAGCTGAGGGGAAGAAAACATAAATTCTAAACCTGATTCTTACTGTTATTTTATCTTGTACAGTGGCTGGTTCCTATTGGGTTTATATGCTAGCACTGTGTTACACCCTCTAAATACCTCATCTTTAATTATAATAGTTATATGAGGTAGGTACTATCACTGCTATTTTACACAAGGGGAAGATGAGGCACAAAGAGATTAAGTAACTTGCCCAAGATCATGCAACCAGGACGTGGCCTAAATTCTTCCCCACTATACTAATGGGTTTTAATTTATTCCACACACTTCTGTTCCCCAAATAAAATGCCCTGTGAATAGTCATAATTTAATTAATGGGCATCTAGCTTAGCAGTTGTCAAAATAATTATGTTACTATTAAATATTTTATTTGACTCCCCTCCCCCCAAACTCTATATAATCAGCTCACTTAATTGGGCCAAGATGCATTCTAAATAGCCACTTAATGTTGTGTTAACACATTTTAGGACACTTATTCTCTTCTGGATTATTTTGTTCTTGAGATATTCAACATTTTTTGGAAAGGTCTGCTATTTCCCTGGGGGAAGAAGATACCATTCAATATTTATTCTTTAATGCTTACTATATATAGGAAAAGAAATTATTTATAATACATAACATATTCTTGTAAGTTAGCCACTAGCTTCTTACTCTTATTTCATCTTCATAATGTAAACATATCTCTCCTAGTTAGCTTTTTTTCCCTGTTGTGGCCAGAGATGTAAAGGAGAAAGACAAGTCATCTCCCAATCCCCTCTGTAGACAGGTACTTGCCTTTCTTTACCTCTCTTACCTGCAGAAACTTCAATCCATATTCTGCTTTTACTTTGATAAAACTTTTACATTTTCTGTACCCCATTTCCTATTCTGCTAATTACCACAACTAGAGCAATTTGCTAGTTTTTACACCATTGTTAATATCTATGTTTGCTTGGCATGTAAAAGCAAAATACTTATTGGTGAACTTATACGTTTTGTTTAGAATATGTTAGACAATACTGGTTATTTTATAGCTACCTTTCTTTGTGGACAACCTAATGGCTTTATTTTTTAGGAGATTAAATTAATTAATTTCAACATGTCATCTCATCGTTAATTAAATTTCAACTAGAAGAAAATTTTAGCAGGACATAAATTGTTTATATTTTATTATTGAAGCTTTGTAAAAAAGCAAACAGAAATGTATTCATTATCCTAAAGACAGAAAAGAATGTCAATGAGAATGGAACTAGTGTGGTACCAGGAATCAACTTTTGCTTTTTTTGGTACTTCTAGATTTCCTTTAATGAACATAGCTAATTTTATCCTATAATAACTTTATACTGAGAAATTTTAAAAAGCATATCTAGAAATTTGTGTTTCATCAAGCGTCTGCCTTCAACTCGGTTTTCTCCCGATGCAGAAGAGCACATGCCCAGCCCTGCTCTGCCCTTCTTTACCACTCAGACCTCTCACACCTAAAGCTAGCTAGGCAGAGAGGCTGCTGTTCAAAGATGGCTTCAGCAGAGGCAGGAGCTCACAGGCCACCAGTATTGACATTCTTGGGACCAGGCCAAAGCATAGAAAATTCCTTTCCTTTCATTCCTCACATCTTTGAAATCTAGACTCTGACTTGGAAGATGTAGACTCATTGGAACTCAGGAGCAGATTTTGCAGATGGGTCTGCAAGGAATTTTCTACTTTTTATAGAATTGTTTTAATGCATTAATAGAGAAGAAGCACTCTGTTTATGTTGGTAGAATTTCAAACACTGTGTTTCAGGGCCCTTTTATTGTGTTTGGAAAGCAATAACCCACTCCTGGGGTCACTTTTAGGAATGACAATACTTCAGTCCACTATATGCAGAGATTCTTAATATCCTGAGAAGGTTAAGCATTTTGCCAAAATTGAATTATTTCAGTAATTAGAATTACAGAATCCTAAAGATTGAGGGTTAATATTGTTTTATTTTACATTTAAGGCAACAGGGATTGGAAGAGGTTAAAGTGATTTATTCAAAATCAGAATGAGGAATGGAAGCACCTCTGATGTTGTGCAAGTCAGGCAGACCTGAGCTGCCGCCCCATTTCACCCTTTCCTACCCATCTGGGTCGGCTTCTTATCTAATGCCACCTGCAAGAGAGCTTGTTGTGAGATTATGTGAGATCAGATATGTTTGGCTCCCCGCCCCCACCAATGGCCACACCCAGGCCTTCCCTGAGTCCTCTGAAAAACTCTTATTTGTTGTTCATTCTATTTTGTAAAGGAAAGGGGGCTGTATCTAAAATGAAGAGAATATATACATACTTAATTTTGATAATGTCAACTAACTGCGCCCTCCCCACTACAGTTAAAATTCTTCAGTGTTTCTTTTTTATAAAACTTGGATAAAGTCCAAGCTCTTCCTTATAACTCCAGGATTTAGCTTCTGTCTCCTACTCCAAGGACTTTTCTACCTTTCCACTCCCTCCACAAACCTCATCTGCAGTCATGCCTTTGCTAAATCTCTGGGGGAAATAACCTCCCACCACAAAATCCATCTTCCAACATCCGCCCCACATCTCCTCCTCTATGAATTCCTCACTGCCCTCACTTCCTCCTCTAAAGATGTAATTTCTTAAATGCTTATATTTCACAAAAGCAGGGACCCTATTTTATTCACTTTTGTGCCCCTAGGACTTGATGACTAGATCCAAAAGTCAACGTGGGCAGCATTAAATCTGCCTTTAAAATTGAGCAGCATTGTCCTGCCTGGGTGGCGTGGTTGGCGGAGCATCATCCCCTGTACCAGGTTCGATCCCCAGTCAGGGCACATATGAGAGGCAACTGATTGATGTTTCTCTCTCAAGTCAATGTTTCCCTCTCTCTCTTTCTCCCTTTCTCTCTTTCTAAACATCAATAAACATATCTTTGAGTGAGGATTTAAAAAAAATTGAGAGGCATTATAGTTTAGCAATTAAAAGCACAGACTCCAGGCCTAGATTCTTTGAGTTTAAATGTTGGCTCCACTACTTTCTAGTTTCTGTGGCTTTAGGCAACTTAGCTTTTGATCTTCGTTCCTTCATATGTGAAACAGGAATCATCATAAAGCTGAACTCATAGGACTGAATTGAGAGTTAACATATTTTAAATAACTAAAATAATTCCTGACATATGATTAGTGCTATTATTACTAATCTATTATTATTACTATTATCATCATCATCATCATCATTTAAGCTACCATACAACAGGGGCAATGTCTTTTCAACACAAAACTCTAAATAAATACTACAGAGGAAGGCATTTTTATGCAGTGCAAGGAAACATAAGCTAATCAAATTCTTATAAAACCTTGTATTCTGCAAATATTCTGGCTCTCTACTAATGTAAAACACACTAGGTTATGCTCAGGGAGATATAACTAAGAATAAATCAAGAGCCTAGTCTTCAGGTTCAGAGTGCAATGGAAGACACAGACATATACATGCAGAATAGTAACATTTGTGGAAAAAAGAAAAACCAACCAAATGAGAATAAGCAAAGGCTATTTATTCAGAGCTCAGTATAGTGAGGGAGTCAGCCAGCATTATTTGGTAGAGACTCAAAGGCAGGCAGAGGAGTGGGAGAGTTTTACAGTGGTAAAAAGGGAAGGCTCTGTATGCCCTGATTAGAAGCTGTTGGCTGTTGGCATGTTGGTTGTAGGTGGACTAACCAAAAGCAGGTATCCCATGTGACTGGTTAAAGGCGTATTTTGCTTTCTCTGGATGCACTTAAGCTAAAATTGGGAACAAAATTAGTAAAGAAATCAGGTATTAATCAAGTCCTGGACATCATGAATTGATCATTTTAAGGATTATTGTTTGGATCTCCATAATGGTAACTAGAGCTAGCAGTCTGACTTTCTACAAATCTGACTTATAGACAGCTGGGTAGCTGCCTATAGCTAGGTAGTGGGTTGGTTTCCTGAGCTGGTTACTGCAGGTTGTGGGTCAAAATTCTATTTTTATACATATTCTGACTTGTGGATATACAGTTGCTTCAGGGCCATTTGTTGGACAGACAATTCTTTATCAACTGGATTATATTGGCACCCTTGTCAAATATCAATTGACTACAAATGGAAGTGTATATTTCTAGACTCTAGATTCATTACATTGATCTATGTTTATCTTTATGCTTGTACCGCATTGCTTTTATTACTATAGTTGTAGAAAATTTAAAAGTCAGGAAGTGTGAGCTCTCCAACTTTGTTCTTTTTTAGGTTTGTTTTAGCTATTTTTGGTCCTTTCTCTTTCCATATGCATTTTAGGATAAGCTTGTTAATTTCTACAAAGAATTTGGCTGGGTTTGTGAAATGGATTGAGTTAAAAATCTAGATCATTTTGGTGGTCTTGCAATGAAAGAGTATGCCTTTTGATCCATTAATATATGATGTCTTTCTGTTTATTTAGGGACTCTTTAATTTCAGCAATGTTTTACAGTGTCCAGTTTACAAATCATGCATTCTTTGTTTAAATATATCTTCAAGTATTTTACTCTTTTTGATGCCATTATAAATGGAATTATTTTCTTAATTTCATTTTTGGATTTTTATTGCTGGTATATAGAAATACAACTGATTTTTGTATATTGATATTGTGTCATGCAATATTATTAAACTCATTTATTAGTTCTTATACTTTTTTTAAGTATGGATTCTTTAAGATTTTCTATATATAAGATCACAGAATATGCAAATATAGATAGGTTTACTTCTTTCTTTCCAATATGGAAGCTCTTCTTTACTTTTTCTTGCCTTATTGATCCAGGCTAGACTCTTCATTGGCAAGAGTGGTCATCCTTCTATTGTTCTCAGTCTTAGGGGGAAAACATTTAGTCTTCTACTGTTAATTATAATGTTAGTACTGGGTTTTCGATTAATTTATTTTTAATTATAATTGGCATACAGTATTATATAGGGGGTGGGTGAAAGTAGGTTTACAATTGTGAGTATATAAAACAGTTTATTCTTGTATTACTATTTATTTATTGTGGTAGTATTTACTGGTATTACAACTGTAAACCTACTTTTGCCCACCCCTGCATTAGTTTCAGGTGTGCAACATAGTGACTCAACACTTACATACCTGACAAAGCCATCCCTGCAATAAGTCAGGTTACCATCTGTCACTGTGCATAGTTATTACAGTGCTACTGACTATTCCCTATGCTGCATATTACATCCCTATAACTTATTTTATAACTGAAGTTTGTACTTCTTAATTCCCTTCTCCTTTTCTGCCTCCCTCTTGTCTCTCTGTCAATCATCAATTTTAGTACTGGGTTTTAGAGATGTCCTTTATCAGGTTGTTGAACTTCTATTCCTAGTTTGAAGAGTTGTTTTGTCATTAAAAGGTGTTGGATTTTGTCAAACGTTTTTCTGTGTTTACTGAGATGATTCTGTAGTGTTTGTTCTTTATTTTATCTGGTATGGTTCATTACATTAATTGATTTTCCAATGCTAAATCCACCTTGCAATTATGAGATAAATTTCGCTTGTTTGTTATGTATAATTCTTTGCAAATAGTGACAGATTTTCCTATTTTGAGGATTTCTGCATTTAAAATTACGAGAGATATTGATCCATTGTTTTTTCCCTCCTGTAATATCTTTGTCTGGTTCTAGTGTCCAGGTAATACTGACCTTATAGATTAAATTAAGAAGATTTTCCTTCTCTGCTATACTTAGGAAGAATTTTAAAAATTGTTGTTAATTCTTGTGCAGATATTTGATAAAATGCACCAGCAAAGTCATCTGGGTCTGAGCCTTTCTTTTGAGAAGTTTTAACATGACTAATTAAATTTCTTTACTTGTCATGGTCTATTCCAATTTTCTATTTCTAAGACAGTTTTGATAGATTGCATCTTTCCAGAAATTTGGCCATTTCATCTAAGTTCTCCCACTTTAGATCATACAGTTAGTTGCTCCCAGCATTCCCTTATAGTTTGTTTTATTTCCTCAAGGTTGATAGTGATGTTTGCACTGACGATGAAAAACAGTTTTAGTACACAAGGTTGACATTTGCTGCAGAAATAAGTTTGCATACTCTATGGTGAGGACTGTGAATTGTAACTTTGCAAAATCTTCTTTCAGAACACTTCAGAATATGGTGGCAAATTAGATGTGATTAGCAAGAACTTAAGGGAACTTTAATGTCATAATTTGTAGGTCAACATTTGGACTTTTGTGTTTTAAATTCTGAGGCTGCTTACAGAGCAAGACTGTCCTCCTTGGACATGGAAACAAGTTGCAAAACAAACAGTCTTTCTGGGCTCTTTGGTTTCTGCTGATTAATAACCCCAATGCTTTTTCTCTGTAAGCCTGAACCAGAACTACAGTGTTGACAAATGCCTGATCATATGTTACCCATGGTTCTTGAATCACAGCCCGATTTGCTGACCACTGAGTCAGCTGACTGTTGAATTTTCCAGCTGTACCCACCATAAGATAACGAATGATGTAAGTCTGTGCTCTTGTTTCCCCTAGCAACCTGTCTATCTCTTTGATCATCAGCTTCTTGCACTTTTGCCTTTAAAAACTTTGCTCTGTCCACTCACTACAAAATATGTCTTTGGTTGATACTAAGGACTAAGTCCCTGATTTGCAAATCATATATGAATAAACTAGTTTTTTAACTTTTGGGGGAATGTTTGTTAATAGTAGTAAGGAGGAATTAAAGACAGCCCTGATTTTGGAATCTGAGTGACAAGAAGACTATCCATGCACACCTAAATAGAGGGAAATTAGGAGGGAAATCCGTTTTAAGAGGAAAGTAATGAATTTAATTATTAATTGTTATGTGTGATGGTTATATTAGTTGTTGAGGTGAAAATGTAAGCAGCTAATCAGAAATTAAGAATTACTATTCAGAAGAGACTTATTAAGGACCTCTGTTGAAACAATAGCTTCTTGAACCTACATGAAAAATGAGAAGATTTGTTGTTGTTGCTGCTGCTGTGCTTTGTTTTGGTTTGTTTTTTAAGAATTGAGTGTAAAAGAAAGAAGATCAGATAATATGACAGCTCTCGAGGCACACGTACAATTATGAATAACAGAGAAAGAAATTAATAGCAAAAGCTGAGTGGAAACATTCACAGAAATAGAAAAAATACTAGGAATGGCAATACAGAAACAAAGTAGGGAGCAGCTTTACAGGAAAGAGGAAACAGGAGTGTCAACTGATCTGTAAGATCAAGTAGGGTGAGGAGTGGGAAGAGGCAAGCGGGTCCAAGAAACAGGATGTCAAGTTTGGGTTTTGATATAGTAGTTGGCCTGTCAAAAACCCATTAGAATATTTTTTCCAAAAGTTCCTCATTTCAAACTGTATTCGTTACTAAAATTGACCAAACAGAAATATTTTCCAGTATTGATTGCAAATATTTCGGGTCCCAACATATAATCCTTCTTACATCTCATAAATACAGTTTCCATTAGCTGTATATGTGTTGTGAAACATAAATTCAATATTTTTGAAGTAGATTACGGAAATTGTTTATATGCTTTGCCACATATTTATGTCTCATTTTAAATATTAGCAAACTGCTACCAAAAAATATAAGAAAACCAAATGGATCCCTAAAACCAAGATAAAATGTTTCCGACTGAAAGGTAATATTGGGAGCTAAAATTTATCTTGGCATGAATTTTATCCTGTGAGTGGAGAGTACTAAAATCAGACTCTTACTCTCTTGTGAAAAATTTAAAAAGGCTACATTATCCCCTAAATAGTAACTGTCTGGATGCCTGACCAGAATGTATTCCATCTGGTCCTTGGTTTAGGCAAGTAGAGATGTAATGTAAGTTGTAGCAAATTAGAAACATTAAGCCACATAAAAATGTCATTTTGAAACTGTTAGGACATTCCCAGAAAACTGTGATTCAGTGAAATATGATGTGAATAAGGGAGCCTTAGCTTCCTGCTCAGGAAGCACACACAGCAGCTAGAGTCCTGTTGCCCTTGACTCTTCGGGTCTCAGGGTGGGATGATCACCAGTCAGGAAGCTGGCTCCCTCTCAGCAGATCTGAACACCTGAAGCTGTTAAGGCAAGGTGAGATCCCCATGCAGCCCTTACCCTGAACAGGGCTTCCCTGTACTGAAATTCAATCCCACTGGTTGCTCCAAAGAGCTAGAGATGTGGTTAATGGCACTAGTCTTTGGAGCTAAATTGGACCTTGAAAAGTCCCAGCTGTAAACAAGTTATGTGCATAAGGAGGTTGACTTTCAAATTTCACTGAACGTTTAAACTATGCAACAGATAAAAAGTTTCTTTCTTTTGCTAACAATAAATTAGCACTTGGCTGTTTCATGATCTCTTCATTGTAATTATGTTTTCTTTTTTAAATTAGTTTATTTTAATTGTTGTTCAAGTACAGTTTTCTGTCTTTTACTCCCATCCCGGCCGACTCCCCCAGCCCTCCTCACTCCCCCAGCCCTCCTCACGTCCCTCCTATTTCTACCCCCCTAGTTTTTGTCCATGTGTCTTTTATACTAGTTCCTGTAGACCCTCCTGCTTTTCCCCTGAAATTCCCTCCCCTCTCCCCTCTGATCACTGTCAGCTTGTTCTCTACTTCAGTGTCTTTGGTTATATTTTGCTTCTTTGTTTCTTTTGTTGTTTAGGTTCTTGTTAAAGGTGAGATCATATGGTATTTGTTTTTCACCACCTGGCTTATTTCACTCAGTATAATGCTTTCCAGCTCCATCCATGCTGTTGCAAAGGGTAGGAGCTCCTCCTTTCTTTCTGTTGCATAGAATTCCACTGTGTAAATGTTCCATAGTTTTTTGATCCATTTATTTCCTGATTGGCACCTAGGTTGCTTCCAACTCTTGGCTATTGTAAATTGTGCTGCTATGAACGTTGAGGTGCATAGTTTCTTTTGTATTGGTGTTTCAGGGATCTTAGGATATAATCCTAGCAGTGAAACTGCAGGGTCAAAAGGCAGATCTATTTTTAGTTTTCTGAGAAAATTCCATACTGTTTTCCATAGTGGTTGTACCAGTCTGCAATCGCACCAACAGTGCACTAGGGTTCCCTTTTCTCCACAACCTCTCCAACACTTGTTTGTTGCTTTGTTTATGATGGCCATTCTGACTGGTGTAAAGTGGTATCTCATTTTGGTTTTAATTTGCATCTCTCTGATAGCTAGCGATATTGAGCATCTTGTCATGTGTCTTTGGACCCTCTGTATGTCCTCCTTGGAGAATTGTCTGTTCAAGTCCTTTTCCTATTTTTTAATTGACTTGCTTGTCTTCCTAGAGTGGAGTCGTGTAAGTTCTTTATATATTTTGGAGATTAAACCCTTGTCTGAGGTATCATTGGTAAATATGTTTTCCCATATGGTTGGTTCTTTTTTTATGTTATTACTGTTTTATTTAGCTATGCAGAAACTTTTTATTTTGATGAGATCCCATTTTTTATTCTTTCTTCTCTGTTGCTCTAGACGACATATCAGTAAAAATGTTGCTGTGTGAAATATCTAAGTTTTTTCTACCTATGTTCTCCTCTAGGACTTTAATGGTGTCATGGCTTATATTTAAATCTTTTATCCGCATTAAATTTATTTTTGTGTATGATGTAAGTTGGTGATTTAATTTCATTTTTTTTGCATGTAGCTGACCAGTTCTCCCAATGCCATTTGTTGAAGAGGCTATTTTTGTCCCATTTTATGCTTCACCTTTTGTCGAATATCAGATGGCCATAGAGACTTGGGTTTATTTCTGGGCTCTGTTCTGTTCCATTGGTCCATGTGCCTGTTTTTATGCCAGTACCAGGCTATTTTGATTACAGTGGCCTTGTAATACAGTTTGGTATCAGGTATTGTGATCTCTCATACTTTGCTCTTTTTTCCAAAATTGTAGCAGTTTATGGTTCCATATAAATTTTTGAAGTGTTTGTTATATGTCTGTGAAATATGCCATTGGTACTTTAATAGGTATTGCACTGAGTCTGTAAATTGCTTTGGGTAGTATGGACATTTTGATGATGTTAATTCTTCTAATCCATGAACATGGCATATGTTTCCATATGTTTGTGTCTTCCTTGATTTCTTTCTTCAGTGTTGTGTAGTTTTCTGTAAACAGGTGTATTAACTCCTTGGTTAGGTTTATTCCTAGGTATTTTACTTTTCTTGTTGTTATATCAAATAAGATTTTTTTCTTGATTTCTGCTTCTGCTGTTTCATTGTTGGTATACAAAAATGCTTTTGATTTCTGAATTATTGACTTTGTACCCCACTATTTTGCCAAATTCATTTATTGGGTCAAGCAGTTTTTGGGTGGAGTCTATAGGATTTTCTGTGTACACTATCATGTCATCTGTAAACAATGACAGTTTTAATTCTTCCTTTCTGGTTTGGATGCCCTTTATTTCCTTTTCTTGTCTGATTGCTGTGGCTAAAACTTCCAATACTATGTTGAATAGAAGTGGTGAAAGTGGACAACCTTTACTTGTTCCTGATATTAGTGGAAAAGCTTTTAGTTTTTGCCCATTGAGTATGATATTAGCTGTAGATCTCTCATATATGGCCTTTAGTATATGGAGGAATGATCCTTCTATTCCCACTTTGCTGAGTGTTTTTATCATAAATGGGTGCTGTACCTTATCAAATGCTTTTCTGCATCTATTGATATGATCATGTGATTTTTGTCTTTGCTTTTGTTTATGTGATGTATTACATTTACTGATTTGTGAATATTGTACCATTCTTGCATTCTTGGGATGAATCCCACTTGGTCATGGTATATGATGTTTTTAATGTATTGTTGGATGTGGTTTGCCAATATTTTGTTAAGGATTTTAGTGTCTATGTTCATCAGTGATATTGGCGTAAAGTTTTCTTTCTTTGTTGTGTCTTTATCTGGTTTTGGGATTAGGATGATGTTGGCTTCATAAAAACAGTTTGGGAGTCTACCATCATTTTGAATTTTTTGGAATAGTTTGTGAAGGACAGGAGTTAGCTCTTCCTTAAATGCTTTGTAGAATTCTCCTGTGAAACTGTCTGGTTCAGAGCTTTTGTGTATCAGGAGTTTTTTTTATTACTGCTTCAATTTCATCTGCTGTATTGGGTTGTTCAGGCTTTCTGCTTCTTCATTCAGTTTTGGAAGATTATATTTTTCTAGAAATTTGTCCATTTCACCTGGGTTTCCAAATTTCTTGGTATACAGTTCTTCATAGTAATTTCTTACAATCCTATGTGTTTCTGTGGTGTCAGTTGTAATCTCTCCTCTTTCATTTCTGATTGTGTTTATTTGGGTCCTCTCTTCTTTTTCTCGATCAGCCTGCTTAAGGGGTTGTCAGTTTTGTTTATCTTTTCAAAGAACCAGCTCCTGGATTCATTGATCCTTAGAATTGTGCTTTTCATCTGTATATCATTTAACTCTGCTCTGATTTTGGTTATTTCCTTCCTCCTACTAGCTCTGGGCTGTCTTTGTTGTTGTTCCTCGAGTTCTTGTAGGTGTAGGGTTAGGTTGTTTGTTTGAAATGTTTCTATCTTTTTTAGGTAGGCCTGTATTGCTATGAACTTCCCTCTCAGGACTGTCTTGGCTGTGTCCCATAAGTTTTAGATTGTTTTGAGTTCATTTTCATTTGTTTCCAGAAAGTTTTTGATTTCTTCCCTAATTTCATTCTTGACCCATTCATTATTTAATAATATGCTATTCAATCTCCATAATTTTGAGTATTTTGGGTTGTTTCCTTGGGGATGGTTTCCAGTTTCAGTCCCTGGTGGTCAGAGAAAATGCTTGATATGATTTCAATTTCCTTGAATTTGTTGAAGCTTGTTTTGTGCCCTATCATGTGATCTATGGAAATGTTCCATGTGTACTTGAAAAAATGTGTATTTAGCTTCTTTGGGATGAAGGGCTCTATATATATATCAGGTAAGTCCATTTCATCTAGGGCATTGTTCAATGCCACGATATCTTTGTTGTTATTTTGTGTAGAAGATCTGTTCATTTTTGACAGTGGGGTGTTAAAATCTCCTACTATAATTGTGTTGCTGTCACTATCTTTCTTGAAGTCCTCTAAGATTTTCTTTATGTATTAGGGTGCTCCTATGTTGGATGCATATGTATTTCCAATGTTTATGTCTTCTTGGTGGATTCTTCCCTTGAGTATTATGAAGTGACATTCTGGGTCTCTCTTTATGGCCCTTTTTTGAAGTCTATTTTGTCTGATGTGAGTATTGCTACCCTAGCTTTTTCAATCACGTCCATTTGCTTGGAAAATTTGTTGCCAGCCCTCTACTTTTAGTGTGTGTAGGTCCTTTGTCCTGAGGTGGGTCTCTTGTAGGCAGCATATGTGTGGGTCATACTTTCTTATCCACTCAGCTATTCTATGTCTTTTGATTGAAGCATTTAATCCATTTACATTAAGGTTATTATTGATAGGTACTTATGCATTGCCATTTCGTACCTGTGTTCCTCTCTCCCTCTCTATTTTCCTTCCTTTCCTTAAAGCAGTCCCATTAGCATCTCCTGCAGAGCTGGTTTGATGGAGGTATATTCTTTTAGACTTCTTTTGTGTGAAAAGCTTCTTATTTGGCCTTCCATCTTGATTGAGAGCCTTGCTGGCTAAAGTAGCCTTGGTTGCAGGCCTCTGGTTTTCATTACTTGGAATATTTCTTGCCATTCACTTCTGGCTTGGAGCGTTTCCATTGAGAAGTGAGCTGCTAACCTTATTGGGTCTCCCTTGTATGTTACTTCCTGTTTCTCCCTTGCTGCCTTTAACATTCTCTGTTTGTCTTGAATTCTGGCATTTTTATTATTTGTTTTGAAGTGGGCCTCTTTGGGTTCCTCTTGACTGGGGCTCTCTGTGTTTCCTGGATTTGTCTGATTTTTTTTCTCTCATGAAATTAGGGAAGTTTTCTATCATGACTTTTTCAAATAGGTTTTCTATCCCTTGCTCTTATTCTTCTCCTTCTAGTGTCCGTATTATACGAATATTATTATGTTTCATATTGTCTTGCATTTCTCTTAATCCCTCTTCATTCTTTCTGAGCCTCTTTTCCTTTTATTTCTCTTTCTGGGTGTTTTTTTCTACTTTGTCTTCCAGCTCAATAATTCAATCTTCTGCTTCATTGATCCTACTTTTGATTCCTTCTGCTGTGTTCTTCACTTGAGAAATTGTATTCTTCATTTCCTTTTGGCCCTTGTTGATAGCTTCTACTTCATTTTTCATGTTGAAATAGCTTGCAGTGATTTCATTGTAGTTTCCGTCTAGTTTCTGGTAATTCACTGTGAGCTCATTGAGCTTCCTGATAACCATTGTTTTGAGCCGGATATCTGATAGTTGAATTGCCTCTATTTCATTTAGCATTCTTTCTGAGGCTTCCTCCTTTCCTTTAATTTGGGGATTGTTTCTTTGTCGTCCCATTGTTTCTGAGACTCTTCTTGTTAGCCTCAGCTTCTTAAATTGATTTATGCTCCTTGGGTTTATGGTGTGAACTTGTGTAGTAGAATATCTGAGAGATTCAGTAGTGCTGCCTCCTTGATCTTTCGAGCTTACTGGTCTTGAGCTGCCATTTGAGTTGGCTCTGTGTTTGTCTTTGGTTTCGATTATTGTTGGGTCCTTCCCACCAGCTGATTAACTGAGGATCACTCTGTCCACCATCTCCTGTATTTTGTTGTGCT
Source organism: Artibeus jamaicensis (assembly GCF_021234435.1). Taxonomy (NCBI): domain Eukaryota; kingdom Metazoa; phylum Chordata; class Mammalia; order Chiroptera; family Phyllostomidae; genus Artibeus; species Artibeus jamaicensis. The sequence goes on along the minus strand of NW_026521818.1, from coordinate 20,138,056 downwards.
GATGAGGGCAGGTTGTGTTAAAGTTGTTTCTTTTTTTTTCCAATTTTTATTTTATCGATTATGCCATTACAGTTGTTCTATTCCCCCTTCATTCCTCTCCACCCTGCACCCTCCTCCCCCACCATTCCCCCCTTTAGTTTATGACCATGTGTCTCAAGTTCTTTAGATTCTATATTTCCCATACTATTCTTGCCCTCCCCCCACCTATTTTCTGCCTATCATTTATGCTATTTATTTTCTGTACCTTCTCCCCCCTCTCCTCCTCCCACTCCCCTGTTGCTAGCCCTCCATGAGATCTTCATTTCTATGTTTCCACTCCTGATCTAGCTGTCCTTTTAGTTTGCTTTTGTTTTAGGTGTGGTTGTTAATTTCTGTGAATTTGCTGTCCTTTCACTGTTCATCTTTTTTATCTTCTTTTTCTTAGGTAAGTCCCTTTAACATTTCATATAATAAGGGCTTGGTGATGATGAACTTCTTGAACTTGATCTTATCTGGGAAGCACTTTATCTGTCCTTCCATTCTAAATGAAAGTTTTGCTGGATAGAGTAATCTTGGTTGTAGGTCTTTGGATTTCATGACTTGGAATACTTCTTTCCAGCCCCTTCTTGCCTTTAAGGTCTCTTTTGAGAAATCCACTGATAAGTCTGATGGGAACTCCTTTGTAGGTGACTGTCCCCTTATCTCTTGCCGCTTCTAGGATTCTCTCCTTCATTTTAATCTTGGCTAATGTAATTATGATGTGCTTTGGTGTGTTTCTTCTTGGGTCCAACTTCTTTGGGACTCTCTGAGCTTCCTGGATTTCCTGGAAGTCTATTTCCTTTGCCAGATTGGGGAAATTCTCCTTTATTATTTGTTCATGTAAGTTTTTCCACTGGTGGCTGTTCCTCTTCCCCTTCTGGTACCCCTGTAATTCAGATGTTGGAGCGTTTAAAGATGTCCTGGAGGTTCCTAAGTCTCTCCTCATTTTTTTTGAATTCTTGTTTCTTCGTATTTTCCTGTTTGGTCATTTTTTCTTCCTTCTGGTTCACTCCCTTGATTTGAGTCCCAGTTTCCTTTTCATCACTATTGGTTTCCTGTGCAATTCCCTTCATTTCAATTAGTTTAGCCTTCATATGTTCTTCTAATTTGTGACCAAAGTCAACCAGTTCTGTGAGCATCTGATCACCAGTGTTTTGAAATGTGCATCTGAAAGTTTTGCTATTTCCTTGTCACTTAATGTTATGGGCTCTGTGGCTTTGATATCTTCCAGAGCCATTTTTGGTCTGTTCGAGCCTGTTAAATATGAGGAGTGGAGCCTTAATTGTTCACCAGGGCAGGCCACCCAGGTCGCTAGGTTGTGATGCTGTATGTGGGGGCGGGGTCAGAGTGGGGAAATGGCAGCCCCCTCTGTTGCCTCCTGCTGCTGGGGCCTGCTTGGTCCCCTCTCACTGCCCATTCCCTCGGCGGTCTATCTGTGCAGGAATGCGTGACCACAGTCAACCTGCCACCCTGTGCCCTCGCTGGGTCACTGGTCGCTCACTGGGTCCTTTACTGGGTTTGCCCGTTGCAACCCCACGCCTGGGATCCACGTGCCTGAGTCCTGTCTGACCGAGTTTTCCTGTGCAACCCTGCTCCACCAGCTGCTGCCTTTGCCCCTCTTACCTGTCAGGCTGAAGAATTCATTGTTATGAGACTTCCGAAAAGTTCAATTTTCTGTGTTCTGGCTGTGTTTTCTATTTCTAATATTTTGTTGTCTCTAAACTTGTTTGTGTGAGAAAGCACGGTGTCTCCACCTATGCCTCCAATTTGGTGGAGGTAAAGTTGTTTCTTCACTGTGTACAAGGTTTCATGGATTCTTTCTTGCTCTTGTTCAGTTGTTTGTACTGGGTAATTTCTCCACTATTTAGTTGTATTTCCAGATAGGTCCTCAATTGAGGCTAGTGTGGCTTCCGCTGCCTCATTTACTTTCTTCTGTTGTTCTCTGTTGGTAGTTCCTTTGTTGTTGGGTTTCCTCTTTCAGCACAGGTGTTCACCACTCCCACCTACTCTTTTTTGTGATCAGTTGGAGGAGGAAGGCAAAATGGTTTAAGACAGTAAGATAATATTCTATGATATTTATAGTACCAGCTTGTAGAGAAGAGATAGGAGATCCTTTGGCTATGCATAGTGTTAACTGTGATATTCCACCCAATTAGACACTTTTTAGGAGGAATGAAGAGAAGTCTCTTGTTGGGGAGGGAAGCATTGTGAGTTGGGTCTAGAAGGCAGTGAGTTTGTGGGAGGTCAGATTCTGAGGTAAGGTGAGAGTAAAGGATAGTCAATAGGTGTAGTGTGTGAGAGCATAGAGTTAACCACTACAGTAATAGAGTTCAGGAAACCGTGAAGTAGGCTGAGACCTGGGAGGAGTGTTGTGTAGTATTTACAATTGTACGGAACAGCTACTATTTACAATAATATTAGAGCAACAATCATATGACAGAATCTATGTGATATGGATAACAAGAATAGGGAGTATAAGACCTTGAGTAGTGTGCTAATGGAACACAAGTGAGGTGAAGGACAGTAAATTAGCAATACACTATGAAAGAGAGAACAGGGGACACCTGTCAAATGATACAATATACCCAGCCAAGCAAATAAGATTAGGAAGAAGAGAAATACAAAAATACTATTCAAATAAAAGATATAAGAATAATGAAAAAATAATAACACAAATATGCAATAACTTGCAGGTTCTCTGTAGCAGCAAAGTGAAATGTGTCTGTCTCAGCTGTTGGGATGCCCTCTCTTAGGGTCCAACTGTTGTCTTTTTACATTTTTGGGTTTTTTTGGTCTCACTTGTGGGTATTTTTTTTTAAGGCAGAAGAAGGAAGAAGAGAAAAAATTGGAAAGAAAGGAAGAAAGAATAAAACAAGAAAGAGAGATAGGAAGAAGGATCGAAAGATAAAAAATAATAAAAATTAAAGAATAAAAAATTACTTTTAAAAACTCCTCTGGGTGGTTTCAAACTGGCTACACCGGTTTTTCTGGTTTTGTTGGCTGCAGCAGGCTGAGGGGCTTTTCTCCTTTCCCAATCAGCACTCGCACATACTCTCCCCAGAGCTAGCCAGGCCTCAGCAGGGCCCTGGGTGCAGAATCCAGGCCTTCCACGCAGCGCACTCTCCCTGGGTTTCACACGCGCACGTGCGCTCTCGCCTAGTCCACCTCTGGCCCCATGGATTCTAGCATGCGCCCTTCCCAATGCTACAGTGGTGTGCAGGGCTTCCCCCTGCCTCCTAGGAAGCACTGCCTGGCTTGGTGGGGAGGAGGCCAGAGTGATTGTTGCAGGAGAATTCCCCAAACAGTGTCTCTTTTCGCTTTTTCTTTTTGAGAGATTCCTCCTACTCAAAACTGCCACTCAGTACAGTGGCCTGGCCTCTTGCATAGCCCAATTCTTCAGCCAGACCTGGGACTATTAGGGTCAGGGCCCATCATTTCGAGGCTCTCAACTATCCCCAACCGGCGTCCACAGACTCTGTGAGTGTTTACAGCCCCTGTGTTTGCCACTTAAGTCCTCATTCCCCTCTCTGCAACTTCAAGCAACCAGGTCTCTCCTGGTCCTGCTCAAACCCTGTTTGGCTAGGGAAAGAGCAGCCAACCCAGCTCTCTCCCAAGAGCCCTGTGGCAGACCCTACAGGCACTGGGCCTGGGGCTGCAGCTGCCCTGCTATTCCCTGGGACCTTATGGTCCTGAAACATTCTCCTTATCATCTGGTTTTTCAATGTCCACTACAATTTTTGGTCTCCTATTTTCATATATGCTGGAGTACTGGTGGCTGTTTGTTCTGTTCCTCTGTAGATCAGCCAGGTTTTTCTCCCATGTGTAGGGGGAAGTGGAATTTGCTCCCTCCTACCTTGCTGCCATCTTCCTCAGAAGATTCTAAATCTTTTATTCTCTATATCAATGACTTTCAATATTATTGGACCAGCATCATCAGCATGACATGAGGTCTTTTAGAAATGCAGATTATATGCCTCCAGTGCAGATCAGCTGAATCAGAACCTCTGAGTGGGACCCAGAAATTACTATTTTAATAAGCCTTCCATGAGATTCTGATGCATAGTGGAGTTTCAGAACCATTAGTCTAAATAGGAGAAAAATGAGGACCCTTTTCACAGGCTCCTCAATGTCACTTAATCTCTTCTTCACACTTTTCATCTCTTTCCCTCTCTGTGTTTTATTCAGGCTAATTGTTTTTCAGATTAATTGTTCAAGTCACAAACGCTTTCTGTTGACAGGTGCATTTAGGGTTAAAAACACCCTTTTGACTCTTTTATTCCAATGATATCTTTTATTTCTAGAAATTTTGTTTGGTTATTTTTCAAATATGCTTGGCCATTTGTTATAGTACCTTATAACCTACACATATTTTCAAACTTGGCTTTTAGTTCTTGGAAGAGATCAAACATATTTTTGTAAATTGTGTTTGGTATTTCATTGTCTGTAATATTCTTGAGAGTGTTTTCTGCTGGTTCTTCCTCATAGTGTCTTGTTTGGTTACTTTTGACTGTGGGCTTCTGAATTACATTGGTATTTGTTATAAAATTCATTGAGGACTGGCACAGTGGCAGGTTCTTATACAGATTTGCATTTGCTTCTGCAGGTGGTCTTTGGGACACCAACAATTTGGGATCACTCTAACTTCTCAGCCTGAGGTTTTTGACCACCCATGTGCTGTGTATTTAGGCTTCAAATGCATGTGCAGATTGGTTTGTGGTTATAAATTCTCAACAGTTTCATTTTTCCCTTTCATTCAACACCTATGTTTGAGAGGTTAGATTTTTCTTTTAGGCCCGTAATTAAGGACACAATTTTCCCAGTTCACTTTTACTTTGAGGGTAAAGCCATTTGGGGTCTCAGTTTTACAGAGGGAGTAAGGAGTCTACCAGACTCCTCATCATGGGTGGAACTTTGTCTTTTCTTTTTTCAGCCACATGAAAACCAAAGTTCATGCTAATTTCATTCAATAAATATTTACAGAGTAAAATCCAGCTTTAGCGGTCTACTCAGTCTAAATTCTCAGTCTTTAGACTGAGAATTCCTTACTCTCTTATCAACTCAATGATCTTTTTAAGAGTTATTTTTATATCTTATCCAATAAGTTGCATTGGTTGTCTCTAAAGTCCACGTTTTTTCCTGGTGGGCTAATTCCATATCTACAGACTTCTACCATCTTACCCCTCTCCAGGTGATGATGGGGGCGGAGACCAAAGTGCTGTAGCTGTAAGCCAGGGGAGGCAACCGCCAGAGGCTAGAAACAGGCAAGGAAGGATTCTCCCCTTCAGGTTCGAGAGGGATGATGATCCTACTAGCACCTGATTTCAGACTTCTGGCCTCCAGAACTGTGACTCAATACATTTCTCTTATTTAAGCCCCTCAGTTTATAGTAGTAATATGTCACCACAACCCTAGGCTACTAATGCAGCCCCTCTTCAACATAATCCATTTATAGTGAAAGGACCTCCGGAATATGGGATTGCTTTACAGGCATGAATTTTTTTGTACCCTCAGGAGCAGAGAACACAGAGAAAAGGCCTTTCTCAGTGCTGTCCTGGGTGTTGAATTTGTCCTGCAATTAGGAACAGCCCCAATGTTTGTGTTCTATTATTTGTATCACCCGTGGATGTTTCTTAAACTGGTATTTGAAATACTTGTTACACATGGGAAAGAATATCATTGTGAATACTACTTCCTTGTGATATTTAAGGGCAACCACAGGGAACACTGTTGCAACTAGAAAACAAGCTTCTTGGTGTAACTTCTTTTCAATAAGTGCTGGCCCCACTTTGGCCACCAGAAGCTGAAAACAGCAAGCCAGTGTACTTGGGGAGGAGCTCAAGAGGACAGTGTGAGACTATTGTATGATTTGCAAATCCTGGATTTCACAAAAGGTCCAGGAAAAAAGTTTCTTGGGGCTATGTATATAGTTAAGGTATAGCACTGGCAGTATTTGCCACAGACCTGAATTACAGTAGGAGTTAACTAGGCAAAGGTGAAGAAGGAATCAGGGTAAGAAGAACATTCTAGAGAGAGAGGAAAGGCCTGGGAAAAGGCTGAGTGAATGGTAGAGCATAGTGTCCTCAAGGAATTGAAGGAAGGAGTATGGGGTGTGGAAAGCAAAGGCAATGTGATACAACATGAGGCTGAAAGAGGTAGGCAGTGGTTGATGGTGTGAGGTTCTGCAGATCACATTAAGGGAAGACTTTAAAGTGTTTTAAATGTTTGATCGGAGAAGAGGATTGGTGGATACTGAAACAAAGGGCTCGCCTACACAAAGTACACAGATTGAGCCTTGGGACCAGCCTTCTTCACAATATCTTTTAAATCAAGTGGGAAACCTGACACTCAAGAGACTTTCGGTAACTTGCCCAATATTACACTCTCTTATCACACCCTCCTGCGGCCTTCTCTGTGAGAACAGGCCTCTCTTTAAAAATGGTTCTGCTATGTTAACACTAACCTTAAAGTTTTCCATAGAAGAAAAATTGGCTCTTTTAACAAGCAGTTTCTCTCAGTTAAAATAAAATGGTATACAAAGTGCAGTAAATAAAAATAAAAATGAAATAAATGATCACAACCTGGGCCTGCATATCCCTAAGAAGACAAGTAGCATCTTCTGTTGCTTCCCTCTAAAGGTCAAGATCAAAGACTGAGGGGTTGAAGGAAGCAGTGGAGAAGGTTGGTCATGCACGTCAGAACTGCTCTCAGTACACACTCAGGACCAGGGTTCACTAATGCAGGAATTGCCCTCCTAGCACCTGGTAGGACTTTGTGCCAGACTCCTATGAAAAAATATCCTGAGTTAAAAGTCAGGATAATTAAATACTGATTAATAGTGGATTTTAATGAGAAACAAATCACAAGTTAACATATCCAAATTCACTCTCTGTTTTGTATTGCTCAATACTCAGCAAACATTATGAATTCAGGTACGATTATTTTGATAAATGTTCTACTTTTTGATGAAAATTTCACATTACCTAAATCTCTTAAAATTTCTCATACTTGACAGTCACTGTTTCAGTAGCTTTTGGTGGACACAGACATTTTCTGGAAAGCATCTGACTCCCTGCTTTTGCAGAAGACACTACTGTGAAGGCCACATCCCTCCCACCTCCACAGCTCCATTTCTGCTCTCTTCTCTAGCAAAGAGCATTGACTGCAGTCTCTACTGTAATACCCATTTATTCCTCATGCTGCTCTCAGGCTTTTGACCTCTCTGTGTATTTAAAGATCAGGCTTTCAAGAACACTGATGACCCAATGACCTCCATGTTGCTAAATCAGTAGTCAGTTCTCAGCTCACTTGACCTACGACTGGCATTTGTCACAGATAATCATACCCTTTGGTCATGAAACACTTTCTCACCTTGACATCCAGGACATCACACACTTCTGTGTTTCCTTTTTTCCCCCTTTGCTGCCCTGTTCTCTATCTCGGTTCTTCCTCATCCACCCGACCTCTGAAAGTTGGAATGCTTTAGTCTTTGCCCTTGAATTTCTCTTCTCTGTCTCCATTTACCTCCTTGGTGATCTCCTCAGGCCTCAGGACTTTAATTTCCGCCTATGTGGACAACTTCCAAATGTATGTCCCCAGCCCAGGTGTTGCTCCAGAAGTTTAGATGCAGGTGAACAACTATCTATTTGACATCCAAAATAAGAAACAGTTCTTGGTAGTTTAAAAAGTGATGGAACTATTTTTAAAATGTTATAGAGAATCAGGAGATAAAGTGAAAGATATTGCTTAGAAAGAACTAAAAGTCAAAGTGATATAAATGTTTGAGAAAAATAATAAATACCTCGATGATTTATTCAATAAATTCAATATTCTACTACTAAAATCATAGGAACAATGACTGATAAGAAGGGGAAAGGGCAACTACTAAAAAACATGATATAAGAATTTTCTATAATTAAAAAAATCTTAGGTCTTTATATAAAAAGGCTTTCTAAATGCACATGAGAATACATTTTTAAATCTATACCACTGCACATCATTGTGAAATATCAGATCTCTAGTAAAATGTCAGAAACTCTAAAAGTTTCCAAACAGGAAAACAGAGTAACCTGAAGGCAGAGTCAGGAGAATAGCATATGCTCTTGGCTTTTCAAAACTGCAACACTCCAAGCTAGAAAACAATTCATTCAACAATGATTTATTATGTGCCTATTTGGCACCAGGCTTTGTGTGAGGTGCTGAATAAAGAGATGCCTTTGAAATCCTGAGACAAAATTATTTCCTATCTAAAATAAGATACTCTACCCAAGCAGACTAACGTATATAAACAACAGCAACAACTGTACCTCTTATGAACTTTTGCTTAGAAAGCCGCTGGAGCATGTGAACCACAACAATAAAGTTTGTAAATCAAGAAAGAGGAACACAGGATGCAGAAGATAAGGGGCGTGGATGAAAGAGCGGACTTGTCAGGGAGATGGAAGGAATGTCCCATTAGAGCAGCATGAGGACAAATATGGTTCCCATTAGAGGAGGGACATTGGGGCGGGGGAGATAAAACTCACCAATTACTTATTGTGTTTAACAATTTGGGAAGAGTTTCAGAATTCTATTAATTCTAAAACTGTGAATTAAAGATGTGGAAGTAGCAGCCTCTATAAATGAGACTTGATTTACATTATAAGTTGCATAGTAATGTTTGACTCTTTAAATTAGGATCATTTATTACTTACTAAAATAATAAGTATACATTTAAAAACACTGATTCAAAACCAAAACTTCCAAGTTAAGGCAAAAACAAACAGTCCCTTTTAAAAAAATGTAACTTAATTTCAAAAAGAAATTCATTGCTTTGCTTTCAAATAAACATGCTACTGTGTTTTCCAATATCACTGCTACTGTCTTTTTAAGAATATTTTGAAAAGAAGAACATCAGTTTCCATATGCAGAGACGCAGATTTTGTAAAGTAGGGACTGAAATGAAGTTTATGGCTTCCATAAACAATTGCATCATGCTATGTAGCCTGTATTTTCTTAAGAAGGAAGATAACATTTTCTTTATCAAAGCAAGCTGAAACAGGCTATAAATTATACAATGCCTCCTGGTTCACAGAGAACTACAATCCATCTGGAACCAAGTAGGAATGGAGATATAAAGTTTCTCTAAGTAAATGTAAATTATAGACACAAGAATGTTTCTACCTCGGTTCACCCATAGTTCTGGTCAATTCCTTTCCTATGTTTTGATATGCATGGCAGCCGAGTGACTGGCTACAAAATACCCAGGAGATTTTTACATTTACCCCCTAATAAACAAAATGTAGTGGAAATAATAAGAACCATGATGAAAATAGGTGACTCCGATCTATTTATTAATAGTTAAAGTTAAAATGTTACTGGTAGAGTACACATTTCCTAGTGCAAATATAGTGAGAACCCACTATGTGCAGCATCATTGTGGTGGTAAGAGTATAAATACTTGGAAGCATTAATGTGTTCAGAATGTGAATAACCTTTTCACCCCAAGAAACCTGAATTCGAAGATGGTTAACCACAGAAGTGAAAATATCTTGGGTGGTCTAATGCCAGACATTTGTTCTTAGTGTATTTGGCCAAAGCACAAACCCACCAAGGAGTCTGGCATGATGGATGGTGTCTTCCTAGAAAATGCTTGGGATTAAGCAGGTTGTTTCAAGTCCGACCTGGGTGGAGTAATTGTGGTAAGAAGCTTGTGGAGAGGTTTACCAGGTCATAATAGGCCCTCTGTCCAGGAGGATGTCTTTAATAGAAGCCAGTCTCCTTTAAAATGTTACTTTCCCCCTAATCCTCCTACTAATTACAACTAAAAGTTCTGAACATTATACATAAAACACACTAAGAAGAATACGAAAGGCAGAGATGGGAGGGCAAGACCAGCTAGGGATCTCAGGTCCCAAAGAACAACACTGTAGACTCACCTATCCCAGTTGGGGGGCTGAACAAGATGGCAACCTAAAAAGACAAATGAGTTTAGGGGGGAAAAGCCCTAAAAAAAGCATGCTATCTCTAGCAAAAAAAGACCAGAAAATAGTTAGTTTGGCACAATAGAAGATTTTTAGATGGTAACTGCTCTGCGATAGCCAAATACCACAGGGCAAAAAAAGAAAAAATCCTGTGGTCCCATCCTTACTGCACCAACCAAGGCTGAATGGAGAATGGAGAATTCCACCCTCATCAAGCTAAAACAGGGTGTTCCATTCCTGTTCTCCTACCCTACTGGTGCCAGGGTGGCATCAGAGAAGGCTGAGTAGGAAGCTGGCCATAAGGAGGCCACTCCCCAACCCTGCGGTATCAGTAGCAGCCAACTGAGCAATAGTAGGAGTAGCCTCACAAGGCATCCTTAACTCTTCTAGCTGGTAATGGATCAGTGAAGACCTGGTAGGAAGTTTTTAACTGCCATTCCTGCTCAGTAGTAGTGAGGAATCCACCACTGCTGATGTCAGCGGGGGCCAGTGGGAACCTGGACTCTACTCCCACCTACCAGTAATGAGGCAGTGCCTTCCCACCCCCTTCCCCTGCTGAGCCATATCAGAAAAAGCCAGCTAAAGCAGATGGTTTAAATAAGATGCAGAGTCTCAGAGCAAAGTACCCAAAATATCCAGGTTTCAAAAAAAAAATCGCTCATCATACCAAGAATGCAGAAGATAGCAAACTGAATGAAAAAAGACACTCCTCAGAGGTATATGCACTAAACAACAGAACTACAAAATATATGAAGCAAAAAGTGGTACAACTGAAAACAGATGTAGACAAATCTTCAATTATGGTTGGGGGCTTCAACACTATTCTCTCAATATTAATAAAACTAGATGGAAAATTAGTAAAGATATATAAGGTACTCTATAACACCATCATTCAACAGGATCTAACCAACATTCATTGACCACTTCACTCAAAAACAGCAGAATACTCATTCTTTACAAGTTCCCATAGACTATATACCAAGAAGACCATATTCTCGGGTGGGGTTGTGGTGAACCTTAATAAATTTAAAATAATTGAAATCAAACAGAGTGTGTTCTCCAACCACAATGGAATCAAATTAGAAATGAATAATAGAAAGATAACAAGAAGATCTCCAAATGGTTGGAAACAAAACAATACATTTCTAAATACTCTATAAGACAGATAGGAAGTCTCGAAAGAAACTTAAAAATACATTAAACGGAATGAAAATACAAGATTTAAAACTTGTGGAATGTGGTAAAAGCAGTGTTGAATGGAAACTTTATAACACTAAATGCATACATTATAAAACAGGAAAAGTCTCGAATCAATAATAATGGCATGATCATTTATACAGAAAATCAAAGGGTATCTCCAAAACACTCCTAGAACTAATAAGTGAGTTCAGGAAGGTCACAGGGTAGAAAATAACATACAAAAATCGATTTTATCTTTATATACTAGCAATTTTACAGGTGAACATCAAAACAAAAAATACAGTGCCATTTATATTCTAGAGAGAGCAAGAAAGAGGACAGGGGACAGGGTGAGTGCAAGGGAGAAACAGAGAGAGGGCAGGAGGCAGGGAAGGAAAGAGGGAGTGAGAGCAGAAACGAAGATGATCTAAATAAATGGGAAGACTTGATTTGCTTAGGAATGGAAGTTCAATACAGTAAAGACATCAATTCTTCCGAGTTGATATGCAGGTTCAATGCAATTTCTATCAAAATCCCAGCAAGATTTAGCTATAATTAAGATTATCTTTAAATTTATATAAAAGAAACTTTTTACATAAAAGAGGGATAAACATATAAATCGATGGAACAGAATAGAAAACTCAGAAATAGATCCACACAAACATGCTCAACTGATTTTTGACAAAAATGCAGAAACAATTCAATGGAGGAAATACACCCTTTTCAACCAATGGTGCTGGAGCAATTGGATATCAATGAGAAAAAATGAACCTTGACTGAAGTCTCACACCTTATACAGAAATTAACTGAAACTAAATCATGGACTTGAACTTAAATGTAAAATGCCAAGCTATAAAACCTTTGGAAAAAACAAGAGAAACTCTCAAGCTCTAAGGCTAAGCAAAACATTCCTGGACTTGATGCCAAATGTATGATCCATAAGGGGAATTTTTTAAAATTTGACAATCAAAATGTAATACTTTAATCTTTTTTGTTTCCCCATCCCCCATAACCCTCACCTCATCCCACTTTTTAGATAAGATTTTAATGTTCAGTATATGGGGTGCATGCCTTTATCCTCTTCTGCTGTTTCTGCCACTCTGACCCCTCTGTAGCCTGCCTTCTAAGATACTGTCCATTTCATCAGCTTATAACTTATTATCACCTCCCCCTCCCCCACCAGTCATATAGACCTTCAAAATGGACAAAAGATAAAGGTACCAATTTATTCAATTTTTCCACCCTCCTTGTTTAATTGTTTTCACCTCTTTGTTTAATTTTTGTTTTCTACATAGGGTTCATTATTTGTTTCTCCCTGTGATTGAAGTATTTTTCTCATACTGAGCCCTTCATTCTCCTTTCTTTGGATTTTTCCATTTACTTGTTGTATTTTAAAAATTGCCCAAATGATACATAAGTAATGTTTGCTATACATGATTTCAAGATTACAGAAGTATTCCAAGGAGAATACGACACATGCAGTTTTCTCATCTTCAATACCATTCTCCTTCTCAGAGGTACCAAAGTCAACATTTGTCGTGCATTCTTCCACCTTCTTGTCCTCTTTCTATGCACTTACCTATATATTTTCCAAATAAGAAAATGTCTTATTTTGTTTACAAGGGAGTAAATAAATAATGCTGCACTAAATTTAGTATTCTGCCCTGGCTAGTGTGACCCCGTGGATTGAGTGCCAGATGCAAATCAAAAGGCAGCAGGTTCGATTCCAGATCAGGGCACATGCCTGGGTTGTAGGCCAGGTCACCAGTTAGGGGTGTGTGAGAAGCAGTGAATTGATGTTTCTCTCATACATCAATGTTTCTTTCACTTTCTTTCTCCCTTCCTTCTTTTATTTCCAAAAATAAATAAACAAAATTGTTAAAAAAAGAACATGCCCAATTATAAAAGAACAGTCCTTTAATCAATCAATCAATAAATAAATAGTATCATGAAAATCACAATATTTTCATATGCAATGACAAGCTCATTCCTAAGTTTATATGAAAAAAAGATGCACAAAATAACCAAGAAATTATGAAGATGAACAGTTACTCCAGATATCAAAGCATAAAATCGTGTAGTATTCTGAACCTTCCTCCCATTTTAAGTTTGAGGACATTTTCATGTCAATGCCTATCAGTCTACAGTTCTCATTTTAAGTTACATAATACTCCACAGTATGGCACTACCATAATTTAATTAACTATTTCTTTACTGTTGGACAACTACAGTGTCTTCTTATTTTTATCATTAAAAGTACCCTTACACTTTTGCATAAATGAATATTTCTTTAAGCTACATTCCCAGAAATGGAATTATTGGATGCAAGGACCTGTGCACACTTAGTTTTGAGAAATATTGATCAATTGCCTTCCAAAAGGCAACCAACAGAATATAACAAAGATTCAAAATATCTTATAACAGTGTTCTGAAAAGTGAAAAACATATCTCTATTGTGTTAACATATACTTGATTGCGAGTGAAGCTAAGAAGATATTTTGGTACATTTTATGGCTAGTTTTTAAATTTTTTTTATTGTTGTTCGATTACAGTTGTCATCTTCCCCCTATGGCCAATGTTTATTAGATTTTTCTTTAATATTATAGTTTGTTTAGTTATAGTTCATCAAGTTTACCTTTACGTATGCTGTGAGCTGTGGGTTGGAATACTTTTTCCAAAAGAGAGTCAATTTTCCCAGGATATTAAATAAAGCATCTATCCTTTCCTCCCTGATTTAAAAAAACTTCTTTATTATAAATTGAATTACCTAAAATAAAATAATTTTTTTCTAAAGTCCACTATTCTCCATTTTCCATCTGTTTTTGCCTGCCCTAATACCAAACTACATAAAGCATAGCTTTACAATATGCTCTGATATCTGGAGTAACCGTTCATCTTCAGAATTTTCTTGGTTATTTTACACATCTCTTTCCATATACACTTAAGAATGAACTTATCATTGCATATAAAATTATTGTTGTGATCTTCATTGAGTTCCATTGAATTAGATTATTTTCTCAAAAGTTAGCATCTGTACGATTTTAGTCTTCTCATAGAAATCAGGATATACCTCATATTTCTTTAAGTATTTATGAGGGAGGTCTTTTAGTAGCAGTTTATATTCATATAGTTAGTTCTATGCAGCACTTGCTGTATCTGTGCCTAAAGCATTTATGACTTTGTGAATGGGGTGTTCTTTTAGCATAAATTTTCTAATTGGAGATCACTGATGCATAGAAAAATTACTGATTCTCTTATACTGGTCTTCTAGTCACTCACCCTTCTGAATTATTTATTATATTAGTTTTTCAAGTCATTTACTTGAAAATATTTGTTTTGTGTGTGTTCCATTCAGAGATAGCTATAGATATAGGTGTAGATATATACATATTTAAAATACACACATATCATATATACATCTACTTTTTTATGACACATAACTTGTAATTTTTCTGGCTCATTGTGTCATTGAGAACCTCCAATGCCATATCAGATTTTGATATTGTTAGTGGGCATTCTTACTGTTCCCAGAGGTTTATTTCATTGAACTTACCAGAAAAACACAACGAATGGCTTTTGTTCATTAATTTATTTTTATATTGTCCATTTGATTAACTTCTACTTTTAATTTTATTTATTCCTTTTATTTTTATTGCGCATTTTTATTCTTTTTAACTCTTTAAATTTTACACTTACTTTATTCATTTTATTATATTTCTTTTCTTTTTTAGATTTTCTTTCTTTTTTTATTATTATTCAATTATAGTTGTCCCACCTTTTTTCCCATTACTCTCCCCTTATTTTATAATATAAAATTTATATACTATTCAGGCATCTTTTAATGAGATGCATATTAGAAATATTTATGTTTGAGTTATTTTATACTACCCTTATTTGTTGGAGTTATGACTCACATCAAGTTTCGAGGATAAGGAGAGATAACCCTGGATAAACTCTGTGATGCAGAAAACTGAAGAAATATCTGTTATTTTTCATGTTAGTCATAATTTTAAGTCTGTGATAAGCTTCACAGAACATAGTGGTCCCCATAGAATAAATAGACAGAACTTAGGTTAGAAATTGTTGTCCGTGGCTGAGGGGGGGAAGGGAAGGCTTCTATTACATTTGGGAACTTTGTTATGGCTGCCTTCTACTCAAACTGGCTGCATTTCTGGGTTAATCCTCTCACCCTTGTGGTAGTTTAAAGGTCGAGAAATTTTTTAGGGATCCATATATGTGTTTTTCAAATTGATAAAAACACACAAAATAAAAACAGGAGAAAAAAGGTGAATATCAACATGTAGACAAACAAGACTTCTACTGACTCCTCAATTAAAGAAAACATAAGACTAGGAATACAATGTTGGTGCTGTAAATGGAACAGTTCCCTTAGCAATTGGGAAGCACTGGAAAAGTTGATCTCCGTGTCACTGAGCATGGAATTTGGATTTTAGATCTGCTCTGGTAATGTCCTCTGGATAATTCAAAAGGGAATCATAAGGACATATCTTTCAGGTTTTCTTGTGAGGCAATTAGAAAGCTTAAGATAAAATTTTAGGGCCCTTTGAGGAGTTATTAATGTAAAATTTCCCTTTGGCAGTAAGTGAATATACAGTATTTCTTCTCTCCACAATATTCACCAAGTGGGTTTTACTGATGCTGTAACAAAGTAATTGAATCAATTTCAGGTAAAAAGGATGCATTTTACAAATAAGCCTTTCCAAACTCTAAATAATAACACCTAAATGGTTATAGGGGACAAATTACAAGAATACTAGAATTCCAAGTGACTCTCTACTACACCTCTCAATTTTATTCTGAGGCATCCTATGTATTAAAAAGTGAACCCTGGGAGACTTCCGCCAAGATGGAGGCATATGTAGAGACGCTGTGCTTTCTTCCACAACCAAGTTTAGAGACAATAAAATATTAGCAACAGAAAACACAGCCAGAACACAGAAAGTTGAACTTTTCGGAAGTCTCATAACAACAAATTCTTCAGCCTGACCAGTAACAGTGGCAAGGCCAGCAGCTGGCAGAGCGGAGTTGCACAGGAAAACTCGGTCAGACAGACTCAGGCGCGCGGATCCCAGGCGTGGGGTTGCAACTGGCGGACCCAGTGAGCGACCCAGTGAGCGACCTGCGTACCTGGTGAGGGTGCAGGGAGGCAGGTTGACTGTGGTCCCGCATTCGTGCTCAGGTAGACCAGCGAGGGAGTGGTCGGTGAGACTGGACCGAGCAGGCCCCAGCATCCCTGCTCTGACCCTGCTCCCACATATAGCGTCACAACTCAGTGACCTCAGTGGCCCTGCCCTGGTGAACACCTAAGACTCTGCTCCTCACCCAGAGGAGGGAAGTAGCAGAGAGGGCCGCCATTTCCCGCTCTGACCCCGCCCTCAAATACAGCATCAGCAACCCAGCAACCTGGGCGGCCCTGCCCTGGTGAACACTTAAGGTTCCACTCCTCCTAATTAACGGGTTCAAACAGACCAAAAATGGCTGAAGAATATCTCAAAGGCCCAGAGCCCATAAATCTAAGCAACCAAAAAATTGCCAACCTATCAGAGGCACAATTCAAAACACTGGTGATCAGGATGCTCACAGAACTGGCTGATTTTAGTCACAAATTAGAGGAACATATGAAGGCTAAACTAATTGAAATGAAGGGAATTGCACAGGAAACCAATAGTGATGAAGAGGAAACTGGGACTCAAATCAAGGGAGTGAACCAGAAGGAAGAAAATAATGGCCAAACAGGAAAATATGAAGAAACAAGAATTCAAAAAAATGAGGAGAGACTTAGGAACCTTCAGGACATCTTTAAACGCTCCAACATCTGAATTATAGGGGTACCAGAAGGGGGAAAGGCACAGCCACCAGTGGAAAACTTATTTGAACAAATAATAAAGGAGAATTTCCCCAATCTGGCAAAGGAAATAGACTTCCAGGAAATCCAGGAAGTTCAGAGATTCCCAAAGAAGTTGGACCCAAGAAGGAACACACCAAGGCACATCATCATTACATTAGCCAAGATTGAAATGAAGGAGAGAATCCTAGAAGCATCAAGAGATAAGGAGACAGTCACCTACAAGGGAGTTCCCATCAGACTGTCAGCAGATTTCTCAAAAGAGACCTTACAGGCAAGAAGGGGCTGGAAAGAGGTATTCCAAGTCATGAAATCCAAAGATCTACAACCAAGATTACTCTATCCAGCAAAACTTTCATTTAGAATGGAAGGACAGATAAAGTGCTTCTCAGATAAGATCAAATTCAAGGAGTTCATCATCACTAAGCCCTTATTATATGAAATGTTAAAGGGACTTACCTAAGAAAAAGAAGATAAAAAAGATGAACAGTGAAAGGACAGCAGACTCACAGTTATTAACAACCACACCTAAAACAAAAGCAAACTAAAAGGACAGCTAGATCAGGAGCAAAACCATAGAAATGAAGATCTCATGGAGGGTTAGAAATAGGGGAGTGGGAAGAGGAGAAGGGGGTAGAAGGTACAGAAAATAAGTAGCATAGATGGTAGGTAGCAAATAGATAGGGGGAGGGCAAGAATAGTATGGGAAATATAGAATCTAAAGAACTTGAGACACATGGTCATAAACTAAAGGGGGGAAATGGTGGGGGAGAGGGGTGCAGGGTGGAGGGGAATGAAGGGGGGAAATAGAACAACTGTAATGGCATAATCAATAAAATTAAATTTAAAAAAATAAGACTTAAAAAAAAAAGTGAACCCTGAATGTGAACTGTCTTAATCTTCATCCTCCACTGCATCTAGACAATTTGGGGAAGACTAAACCCAGATCTGCTGCCAATGAAGATGGGAAGCTTGAATCTTAGAAGACTAGAGCAGGAAGGAGTGAATAGAACTTGCACATGCCCAAGCGGAGTTCTATCCCTGGTGCCTAGCCCAGTAACTGAACTGGACAACCAGAGACTCCATGGTAGTAGTGGCTAAAGGCAAGGAAATGAAAATAGGTCAGAACAAGAATTTTTTTTGCACCTATTACCCAGGAACATTTCTTGTTAAATGACCTCAAAAACCCAAACAGAAGACTTGAGTAAGGCTAGCTCCAACATGAGACTGTTCTTCGGACACCAGGTTTCTGCTACCCCAGTATTCTCATTTTATAAGCCAGTAACTACGGACACACAGCAAAGTTTATAAATATCTTTCCTGTTCCTGTGCCTGTTTATATGTAAGAATATAATGACAAACAGAGGGACACATGGACTCTGTTTCACAGCATAACATGACCGTAAAATAATGTGACTCTCCTAACTGCATTATGAGTGAGTTCCTCTGGCCATTGACTTATATATAATAAGGCCTCTTGCTATGAAATGCCTATAAATATGCAACTCGTGAATAGTGTAGCTAAAAAGTCTGGTGAGAGCCACAACTCTTCTTACTGGTGGAGGCCAGGAAACTGCAAAGACAATAAACCCTGGCGTCTGCTCCAGGCTAACTGGCTGTGGCCAAGGCGTACTGTTCACATGCCACTTGGGTCTCTGCCAGGCCATTAGTCATTATACATTCTGCCTCAGTGGTGCTTTAGAAATAGGGTGGACTCTGAAAACACTCAAGGGGAAGAGAGGAACACCAGTTCATATTTGGTTTAGGTTGAATTCTTTTGGCCTTTTCCCTTCCTGGGAAAGTTAAAACAAAAACTGAAATCCCTGTTAGCCAACCTTCAAAGTCACTTTTCCTGTAAAAGTGTGTAGTGGTTATTAACAACTGCTTAGGAAAAAAGATGAAAGCCGAAGGAAATGGGAAAGTTAACACAACAAAAATGGCAGATGTCATTAGTGGAACAATTAAATCTACTTCCTCAAATAATTTGCTTTTTTCCCGTTATTCATATCTACACTGTCCAGAGCCTTTCTCATTAGTGTGCCTACCAATTAACACCATAGTATGTTGTTCTGGGTATATCTGCTATGTCATTGCCCAAAGAATTTTGGGATTACATTTTTAAGGACAATGTCTTTCTGTAAGCAGTAAACCACAGAGATTAGTAGCATCTCTACCCCAGACACAATAATAAAGAAAAAGCTGACTATTTCTAAAAAAAACTCTACTTGGTTTATTTCCAAACAATGGCTTGACTTGCTCAGCAATTGGGTCAATTAACTTCAAATACCTACAATGGTAAAAGCATTAAACTGTATGTATAAATCAACTGTGTTTATACTGATCATTCCAATTACTGCTTAATCAGTAAGTAAAATCAACACACAAATATGAATCTGTGAACATTGTCTGAGGTGATTTTTGTAAAATTTGTAAACAAATTTCAGCTACAAATGACAGACACACATTTCAAACTCTGTTTTCACAGTAACAGGGATTTATTTTGCTAATATACAAGAGGGACCCAAAAACCCCAGAAATTTATTTATAAAAAATTTTGTACAAGGGGGACCCCCTCAAAGAAAGAACTGAAATTGGCAGGTGCCTTGTAGTACAGGCTTCCCCTCAGTGTTCTAGGAACACACCTGTATCAGTGTACTAACTGGTGTTGTTCTGAGAGGCTGTGTTTGGTATCAGTGCAATTTTTTTGAAGAGTCTTTCAATATGTTTGCTCATTGCGTGAGTGTGATTTTTGGGGTCTCATTCCTAAATACATTTTATCTTTTTGCTTCCCTCCATTTATTCTTACATGTTTAAACTTCAGTCACCTTCAAAGTACTTTCCATTTGATGTAATATACCTCTCAAGACATTTTTCCACTGTTCAAAACAGTTTTTAAACTTGTTCGTTTTTATGCCTTTTAGTGCTTCTGCTGTTTTTTGTTTCACCTTTTCTACATTGTCAAAACCTTTTTCTTGGAGGACTTTTTTGAACTGAGAAAATGAAAAAAGTCACTCAGGGTGAGATTGGGTGAATAGATAGGGTGGGGCATGAGGGTTATGCCATTTTTGGTCAAAAACTGCTGAATACTCAGTGTGCGTAGGTGCACTTGCAAATCACCCATCTTGAAATGGGAAAATGCGTTGAAAGAGTCTTTAAAAAAAAGCTGATGGAAGCCAAATGCAGCCTCTCACACACCAGCTGGTACACTGTTACAGACTGGTTCCTAGAATACTCACCTATGGGGGAAGCCTCTCCTATTGCACAAGGGACCCACCCTCCAGAAGATAATTCTGTGGGGTTTTTTGGGTCTTCCCTCATAACTAAAATTTCAGGTGTATACTAACTCCAAACACAGCAGGTCCAGGGACCCAAACAATGTCTCAACATAGATTCTCTTTGTAGGTTAGTCCCTCTGACAGAACAGAGCTTTTCATAAACTGAAAAGATGGCTACTGTCTCTTTTCAAGACAATTACAAAAAATTGTCTTGAAAATGTTAATAATAGTGCTGACATTGAGAATGCCTGATATATAAAGATAGATAATTTATCCTCAATCACACTATCATTAATTAGTAAAGCTGGTTTAAACATTTTCATAGTTATATATTATAGGTTCAAAATATATTTCAAAACATTTCTTGGAAGTCTATCATAAATTGCTTTTTTCTATATTATTTTGTGTTCATTAACTTTCACATTCTGTGGCATTATTAAAACTACTCGTAGTTGATACAGATATTTCAGAAACAAGGTGGATAGGGTGACACGTGCCAAATGTTAAGTCTTGACCTATCTCTCCCCTATTTAAAGCCATTAAATGGTTCTCCATCAATACCAGAATTAAGACCAAACTAGTTACTTTCATATGCAGGGCTCTCCATAATCATGCCATAACTATCTCAATTTCCTGCTCAGCCAGAACAATCATTTAAAATAAAACAAAACAAAATTAAATGAAAAAGTTAGCCACATACATCTCCTGCTTAAGTCATTTTAACAACTTTCAACACCACAAAAAAGAGAGAGAGAGAGATTTTGGTCCCTACCATCCATGTAACAAATATTTGGGAGGATTCTTAATGTCTTCTTTGAGCCACATTCTTCTCTTTAAACTACTCACCTTGGACAGAGGGATGGTATTCTCCGTTGTTCTGGCCGGGGTCCTGTGCCTGTCCTGTTGTGTGGGTGGGAGGAGTGCACGGCGTCCATGCTGACCTGACTCAGCCGTCCAGGATTAACATCTGCCAACAGAAAGGCCTGTTTTAGCGATGCCACATGCTCTCCCTGCTCTGATTTTAGACAGGCCCGCTTGGACCACAGATTGTCTCTTTCTTGCAGAACTAAGGAGATCTGTCCAAACGTTAGATTACTGGTCTCAAGTTAAAGCAAGTGTTGACCAAGGCAGGGAGTCAGGAACTAGAGCAAGAGATGACTCTAGAGTCAGGAGGAGGTAGAGAAGAGAGACGGCACAATGCCCCATCTCTTCCCAGACTCCTCCCTGGCATCCCTTGCTCGACAATGGTAATAATCAACCCCCTTTAAGAAACTCTCGATTTGCACACAGACTGGAACAAGAAGCAGATTTGTGGGAGGGGAACATTTTGAGGCAGCTCTGCCATGTCTACTTGGAGTTAAGGTTTGCTGTTATCAGATGGAAGGGAGAGGGCTGCTAGAAATACCAAAACAAGATGTATTGTTCATAAAAACCAACCACAGCAAGCTCAACAAGTCTTTTACTTATTATGCCTGAATGTGGCCTTCTTACAAGCATTCTTTTGTCTCAGCCTAGACACTAAAGCATTAGGTTTAATTATATATTACCTAGTTTTTATGTAAAGTGGTATGTTAGTGCTGCAAAACCTGGCTGAAGATAGTGTGGTAGAAATGCTAATTTTATGACCCATGATTTTATTTTACATGATAAATGTCATTAAGTGATCTAAAAACAGGAATTATAAATGAAGAATGTCTATATAACTGTATATGGCATATATTTTACAGATAAATACTTATCTGCAAGAGGACGTATTGAGAGAGGATGGGGAAAGAGAATCTAATCCTACCCATAAATGAGAAATGATTCACTGAATAATTTTCATAATTTTACAGTTAAAATAAGATTGTTTAGATATCTTTATCTTAAAGTTAGTAAAAATTAATCTGTAATGGAAACTGTACAAATACATAAACAATCTAATTTTAATAACATTAGAATTCTAAATCTAATACTTTTACAATATGAAGCAGGTGTTTAATTCATGCAGCCTTTCTATCTGGGGCTCTAAATATTATTTGAGCTGCCAGAATCTCCCTAGGTTTTACTCTTTAGGGCAACTTAAATATTGAGAATTAATATTTTAGGATTTAATATATAACGAAGTTTTTAAAAGGTATAGGGCCAATTTTTATACAATTTAGCAAATTATGCTTTCTCAATAGGAAAGTAAAAAATTTACTTTTGATTTTCCATACAGAAATGTTTACTACTTTTCTCCTTTCTTATCAAAGGAACCTTATAATGTTTAGCTGATAACCCAAATAGATAATAAGTAGAAAAATAAAAAGTCTGAGTTTAGCGTTCTCTAAAAATAACACCAATTCCCATAAAATGTAGCCTCATATAAACTGTGCCCTCCAAACCCCCCAACTACATTACTCCTGCTGAGCTCTGTTTTCTACATCACTTTGCTTTTTAAGAATTCCTAGATTTCAAAAATAAATAACTATATAAATTATTTTGTGCACCAGCAAAAATCCAAATAAATATATTTTGCACTTTTATTTCCTGACAAGGTATTTACCTTCTGGTATTCTTGCTTTCTCCATCCTATAAAATAAATCTAGTATGGTGTGTACTTATTTTTAGCATGGTCTTCAAAGTCTAAGCATTGGTTTAGAAAACTTCAATAATAGCTAAGTAGGAAGCATAATAAGGAAACAAACGTCATATAAGGGAAATTATATATAACCACTTAATTCCATTTTAAGTATGTAGATATCACCATATGTTAAGCTACTGAAACTGATTTTTATGGTTCTGATGGAATAAAAGTTTGGAAAATACATTCTAGCATAAGAAATGGAGAATGAAGAGAAAGCAGTAGAAGGGAAAAAATGAACATATTTTGAATGCCTACCATGTACAAAAGATTACAGAAGCAAATTTTACAATAAAAAGAAATATACCAAATAAATATTCTTTTGCAGACTTCATAGAATTTTTACCAAATGCTGCCATTTCTTTTAGGTCAGGTTTAATTTCTTTCAAACTCTGAGTTTATGAGGTAAAACCAATTTGCTGAGTTGCATTTATAGACTGAGTCTATATCTATCCATTCCTATCATAATTTGTATGCCTGTCTAATTATTTGTTTTGATTCCTTGAAAACTAGGAATTGAATATACCATTTCCCAAGATGTAAAATATATTTACAACACACACAAGTACGTATGGATTCAAAAACAGATACAAAGCTATATAGCTATAGCTTGTATAATAGTACAAATTTAGGTGCCCCAAAAGTGTCTTAAATGCTTCCAATTTTATTTATTACAAATAAACAAAAGGATAAGTCTACAGTTTAATGATTACACACATAGGTTATGGCATGCAGAAGGTCATAAGTCATCTATAAACCTTAATCAGACACTTCATTTTTTGAAAGAAAATATTTCCTTTTGTATCTGAGGAATCTGATGAATTAAAACCAGCACTAGGGGATCTCTTGTTAACTCTGGACCATTTGATCAGCTCCTGCCCTCTGTTAGCCTCTACAAGAACTTTAGTGGCTCCACGGGAAGTTTATTCAACTGCTTCTCATCACATCCACCCACGCAGATTTACATGCAAAGAGCTCAGGATGTCCAAAAACCTGGACTTTGAAAACAGAAAGGAAGAGAGAAGGGCAGGAGGTGGAGGGGGTTGGGGGAAGTGAGAAAAACATTTTTGAAATATGTACCTTCCAACCCATTTATAACAACTGCAGCCTTTTACACAGTCATTTTATTGAAATTATTAGCTGTTAGAAAGAAGTTTTGTCATCATCATTGGAGTATGTTGAGCTCACCAGGACACCTCATGCTTTTCAAAGCAAAGGAGAAAGGCAGGAAATAACTGCTATTTTATTTTTTTTAATTTCCTGAAATGTGATGATAAATTAAAGTGATTTTAAGTACAAAAGGGGTCCCCAGTGAGACTGGTCTCTTAGGTCACTCTTCATAGTGGCTCTTGTGTCACCCACCTTGGAGGGATTCTTGGCAACATTTGTTTGCCTCCCTATTCACATCTCAGCCTAATCATAAAGCAACTATTCTTTTCTATTTCAGTGTTTTGAAGTGATGGGTTCCTCATTGCCAGCCTGGGTCTACTTACTCATTTCTCAGAGGAAATAAAAAACTTAAATGAAAATTAAGAGAAAGTGCATAAAATTAAAAGATGCTGAAGCAGAATCTTCTATCCTTGTGGTGCCTGCCTTGCCTATAGATGATACCTTTTGAGAGGTAGTGTCATTGCCCCAGTCCCAGCCAAAGGAAACATTTCATAAAATCCCTTCTGAAAAGTGGTAGTGATCTGACCACGTCCACGGACCCTCTGATAGAAATCACTGGACCAGGGAGGCTACAACAGAGGAACCTAATCTATAGACAGGTAAGTAGTTTGTTAGGTAGCCTAGGCAGGGGTGTCCAACCCTTGGCCCATGGGCCACATGCGGTCCAGGATGGTTATAAATGCTACCCAACACAAAATAATAAATTTACTTAAAACATAATGAGATTTTAAAATTTTTCATTAGTGTTTGTGCATTTAATGTATAAAATTCTTCTTCTTCCAGTACGGTTCAGAGACGCCAAAAGGTTGGACACCCCTGCTAGAATTTCACTCAGTGAATATCAGGAGATTTGAATTGGAAACTCAGCAAGTCAGTGAGTATGGGTGCTGAAAAGTTAGGTGGAAAACTGAAAAGACACACAGAAAGAAGTAAAGATCTTTTAATAGCTTATGCTTGTTAACCACTAAAAGAGGGGCATCATCATCATCATCAAAAAGGCAGCACTGGGCCCCTGAATGACGTTCCATTTGTTAAAATGCTCCCTGGATGCCAGTCCTTCCCTGAGCATCAGCAGGTCCACTTGGGCATCTGTGAGGCCTGGCCACTGTGGCTGAGAAATCCAGTTCTCTTGGTAAATCCTTAAAATGAAACTCCCCTCCCTTGAATTACTTTGAGTGATTTTTGTTACCTGCAACCAAAGAATCTAACTAACACCAGGGGTCAGCAAAGATATTGTAGATTGAATCAAGTGACATTTTTGCAAATTTATGTTAAGCAAAATGGGTGCTTAAGAGAGATGTTTGCATAAATGAGGAACAAAACTTAAACAATATAGTCATGTATCTAAAATTTCAGTTTTCCCTCTCACTTTTGATGATTCTCCCAAATGCTTTTACTAAAAATCTGAGTTGTCCCTGACATTTCTTTCTTCTCACTTTCCATAGTCACCAAAGCCTGATGATTCTCCCTTCAAATTGTATCTTAAAACCTCTGCCATATCTCACATCCTTCAGCTTCTCTGAGTTGCCACCACTATCCCAATTCAAGACACTTAGTGATGCTGACTTTAATTGTGGAAACTGCTTATCTGAGTTATTTCTACTAACATATTCATTGAAGTCAGTCATGTGTTTAATATCATGTGTCTTCAATATCATAGTATTTCTTTTAGAATAAGGACAAAGTCCCTCAGCTTGATCTTGCAGACTCAAAAATCTGGCTCCTGTGTACCACTGAAGCCTTCAACTACAAACCAACTTATATCTGTTCCCCAATTGTAGATTATTCTTTTTCCCTCACTACCTCTGCTCCCACTCCACTCACCTGGCTTAATTCTTTACTCAAATGGCAATTTTAGAGTCCCCGTTTCAATTTCACAGCTTTGGAGAAACTTTTCCTGACACTTTTTCTGTTGTGTGATTTCAAAGTTTTTCATATTACTCATGCACAGTGCTTATTACATTGTGCATGTCCAGTAATTTGGGACTGCAAATCATTTAGTTTTGTAGGATCACCTTTCCTTTAATATTTAAAAAATAGAATTTAGTTCTGTCACCAGACTATCATCTAAAAGACCCTGACATTTGCCCTGGCCAGGGTGGCTCACTATGTTGCTGTGTTGTCGGGGAAATGAAAGGTTGCTGGTTTGATTCCTGGTCAGGGCACAATGCCTAGGTTGCTGGTTGGTCCCTGGTTGGGCACTTACTAGAGGCAACTGATTGATGTTGCTGTCTCACATCGATGCTTCTATCCCTTGCTCTCTCCCTCCCTTACCCTCTCTCCAAAAACTATAGGCATGCCCTCAGGATTAACAGATCTCACACTGGCCAGCATATCAACTAACACAACAGACCATCCCAAATGTGAAAGTTCAGTAGGATCATCTCCATTTCACTTATGAAGAAACAAGGCTCAGGAGTTAAGAAATGTGCCAAGTATCTAGCTGCTAACTGGGAGAACCAGAATCTGAACCTTGACAGGTCTGACCTTTTGTCTTTCTACCTTATGCTCTTGATCATGTCTCCATCATGGTCAGAAATAGGGGGAGGAACGAATCAATGCGTATCAATGAAGATGCTGATTTTTATTTTAAAATAACATTTACTTAACCAAGGTAACTCTAACTAAGTGTTTCCTTTAAATTAGTCCAGGCAGTTTTATTATGAAAAGTTTTCTGATCTGAAAGTTTGTTCATCATGAAATGAATGAACACAATGTTTGCTAACTGCCCTGGGTCCTCACTGCTTTCTGTGCTGTCCTGCAAACTAGAACTGCATGCAGCTCCTTTCAGAGATTTCTCATTGTCTTCTTAACACTGAAGATACCATGAATTTAAAATAAAGTATGCATTTGTTCTTAAACTAGAAAACAAAAAAATGCTGAAAGGATCTATTTAAGTTTTGTTCTAGACACTTGGAGTAAAATACAAAGTTAAAACAACTCTATAAATAATTTTACAATAAATATAATTATAATCATATATATATATATATATATATATATATATATACACACATACATACATACACATCTTTCCTCGATTGTCTAAACAGTTAGGTAAAAGTGGTTTTAAAAAAATGTAATGTATCTAGAGATTTTCCAAGCTGCCCATTTTATTTATTAGGACCAAAGTTGCTTCTTAAAAATGAACCTTCTTGATAAACATATTTTTAAAGAAGAGCGAGTGACTGAAGTGTAAAAAGTTTTGTGGCGGTGTGCTACTATGTCAGTCTGCATCCGTGCAGTCACACACAGGTTTCCTCCATATTAGAAATGGTTCTTCGGGTATATTGTTGTGGTTTGTTTTTAATGCTGTCCACATTTTCCAAGCATGTGATTTGCTGTGTTTCAGATATCACTGGTATAATGACAGAAAATGTGCAATATTGGCAATCATAGGTTATGTTAAAATACAAAGAACACATTACTTCCAACAAGCCAAACCCTCGTATTCCGTTTCATGTGGGCAGTTTCCTCTCTCTTGTTTTCACTGGACACTTGCCTGCTTTCACAGTACCATGCACCACACATCCTGTTTATTAGTTTCAAGGAGTTTATTTTAACAAAGGGGTTTATTTTATGTTTTTCTCTGTCCACCAAAATGCAATTCATTATTTTAAAAAAATTATTTATTGAATTCAACATTGCTTAATTAAATTATAGGTTTCAGGTGTAAAATTCTATAATACATCATCTGTATACTGTACTGTGTGTTAACCACCCCAGTCACGTCTCCTTCCACCATCATTCATCCCTCTTTTCCCTCTTCTACACCCCTCTCACCCCCCGGCTCCCTTTCCCTCTGGTAATCACCATTCTGTTGCCTGTCTGTGAGGGTTTTTTTGTTATTCCCTTCACCTATTTCAACAAGCCCTATCCCCCTCCCCTCTGACAGCATGTTCTCTGTATCTATGAGTCTGCTTCTATTATGTTTGTTAGTTCACTTTATTCATTAGATTCCATATATGAATGAAATCGTATGGTACTTGTCATTCACTGACTGGCTTATTTCATTTAGTGTAATGCTGGTCTATCCATGCAGTCACAGAAAGTAAGATTTTCTTCTTTTTTATAGCCAAGTTGTAGTCCATTTGTGTAAATGTGCCACAGCTTTTTAATCCCCTCATCTACCCACCTACCAATGGACACCTGGACTGACACTTTACTACTCCCATGAGAAGTGCTTTCCTCAGTCCAGCCCTGTGCCTCATGACAACTTCTGTAACATTCACACGATGTTCAGACAGTCACCTTCTTATCATCCATGCTGATTTTCATGAATATTGCCCAATAGCAATTTAAGTGTCAATTTGATTTGGAGCTTAAAAATTGTTCTAGCCACCTTTTGAGAATTCAAAATATTTTTCAGTTGTACATTTGTTCATCATTGTCTTAAAAAAAAACCTCCTTGTATTCAGTGGTATTGCAATGTATTATTTGGTCTCCACTGTAGGTACTCTTATTTTAGATTTATGACTCTTAGCAAAGTGGAGGGAACACATCTTACTTTAACGTAATTTCAACATAGTCCCTGGTATGACTGCTCGAACAAACTAAATACCATTACATTGATGTTCTATTTACAGAAAAGGTCTTATTATTTAACATTTTTGTAAACTGCTTGCCTAGTTCCCTTAGAGACCCACCAACCCAAACTAAAAATATGCCCCATCATTTCCCCTTATGTTACCACTACCAAGTCTCTCCAATAGCTCTGATGTGCCTTGGTATAAAGAGCACAGAACTAGAAGTGGCAGCCTGTGTGATATTGCACATGGCTAATACACCTCCAGGAGGGGTTATATTTTTTCTCTCCCAAAGCCAATCACCCTCTTGGAACAGTGGTATGTAGAAGCACATTGGGAACACTGTTAAATTCTTTATCCAAGTGTCCTCGTTTTTTCAAATGTTACACAACAGTGATTCCTGGCCCAAGGCCATGTCCCAAGAAGTCAGTAATCTCTTTTAATCAAAATTTAAAAGTCCTGTCTTCAAACTCTACAATTTACCTACTTCATACCAGAGAAAAGCTTCATTTGGCCTGTCACCCGGAATGTTGTTTTCCTGGCTCCAAATATCATGAACACTAAATTCAATTACATAATGAGCCATATGATGTGAATCCTGCTAGAGCAGTATGTGGGTCAGTGGGACTAACCACAAATAGAATAATCAAAACCACAGTTAGTGTGGAATGCTTGTTTGGGCTTGTTAGGGAGGCGGTGCTGAGAGCTGTAGAGACAATTATAGTGAATCAAGCTAATTTCTATTCTGATCCTATAAATGAGCTCTTGCATAGAGCAAAGGAAAATGATACACCCAGTTTACCTTAGATGCAAAGGAGACACAGGGGAACAAGGATGTAGGAAATTATTAGCAGAGAATCCCCATACCAAAGCTCTTTGTAGGCCACTGGCAAAATATCTAAACTGTCTAAACTTTAGGTTCCTTTTCTGTACAATGGAAGTAAAATTAATTCTACTTCCCTCAAAGTGTTCTTATGGAGATATCCATATAAGGCACTTAAATAGTTTTTAGGAAGCAGTTGGATTAAAATCAAAATTGTTTTACTCAAGTCTTCATGAGTAGCCTATTTGTATGCCTGTATAGAAACCACCTCAGTTAGGGTGATGAACCATATGGTTCGTTGGGGACTGACAGGTTTCCTGGGTGTGGTGGGGATGCAGACGCATCTATCACCTAACTCAGAAGTAATCATGCTACTGTGGAAGTTGCAGGCCTTTTTGGTTTTCTCCAACTAAAGTAATAGCTCTGTAACTTCTATTCTTTGCACTACTTGGCAAAAAATGGTTAAAAAATGTAATTACTAATGAATGAATATTACTAGCTGGGAAGAAGTAGAAGTTAATGTATTCACAAACTAGGCTTAAAAATTCAATGAAGGCAGAGTTCCTTTTCAGTGAAGAGGACTCTTCATGAAAAAGATAGTGGCTGACACTTTTTCTCTACTTACTAGATTTTTTCCAGTTGTCCTTTTGTTTCACATTACTTAGTGGTTGCTAAGACAATCCCTTCTGGATGGAGGCAGAAATAAGATGCTGTTGGGGCAGAGATCACTCTCTGCTGCTAAATCATCTGCAGTGTAAAGTATTCCATGATTATCTTTGTTCTTTGGGTGGTCAGAGGAGTAAAAGAAAAAAATATTAGCTGCTCTGGAATGTAAGGTAGGAGTGGAAAAAGGAAGTGCTGTGAAAGACATTTGTCTAAGGCTGGTCTTCGGGGAAATTAGGGGTCTTTGTTTTTTGTTTTGTTTTTGTTCTGTTTCGTATTACTATATTTTATACACTATTAAAGCATCTGTGAGGATTATAATATCTACGAGAGGCAATTTCATGAAAAGATTTGGGTATTCAATATAAAGAATGTCCTTTTTCTATGTTCATCAGGATGACAGCTTTCCTGGTTATTGTCTCTCCAGTCAGCCATCAGCAGCTGGAAAGTCCCTCGAATCATCTACATTCATCCCTGATGTCACTTAAGATACAAACCACAAGTTACCTCTTAAACAGTTTGTAAACAGAACTTGAAAAGCTGGAAAGAGATTGATTTCCTTCTTGCAGATGGCCAAATGCCATTTTATATACCTAAACCACAGTCATTCCCATATCATTACATCAGACAATGATGTTTTGTTAAAATTAAAAGTAACTCTTATACAAAACATTATCTTTCTTCATGGTTATGTGACATTTTCATTGAAAAATATTTAGTAAGCAACTTAAAATAGTGATTATAATTATATACTGACCATATACAGACATTAGGCTAATTGATTTTCATATATTATCTCATTTGTTCCTCACAACTATTGGGAGGTATTAGAAACTTTTTGAGACAGATGAAGAAATTGAGGCTCATAAAGTAAATGTAATTTGCCCAGGTTTCATTGATAGAATTTAGCAGAATCTGGATTTCAACTCAAATCTGACTGTTTCTAACACCACCATCTTACCCACACATTATATTTTCCTGTTATTTAAAAGCATTTGTACTAGATACAATCAAACATACAACATGAATAAGATATCATGCCTTATACAAGAGTAAAATCTTTTAGTAAGGCAAAACACAGTCACAGAAAAGAAGAAAAAACCCCTCACTTTGGACAAAGAACTGAACCTTACTGAGCCTTAGTATCCTCACTTATAAAATGAGAGTACTAATTGCCAGTGCATAAGTTTGTTGTTAGGATTAATGAGAATGTATGTACATTTAAAAAGATACTCAATGTATACAGCACTGATATTTGTGCCCTGCTGTCTCACCCTGGGTACTTCTACACGGTCACTTCATGCAGGTATAGAGCTTTTTCCTGACATGCCAGGAGATGCCCAGGGCTCTTCTGCAGCTTTCTGGCTGTGCTGAGGAACACTCTCTGGAAACTTATCTTATAGAAAAGCTGGACTATCACAGAGAAAAGACTCCAGGTGTTGAGTGGATGTCCAACACCAGCAAAAAAAGAAAATAGAGAAGTGGTAAATTGTTGATTGATCCAAAAGGATCTCACTTACATGAAGACGTGGTAGGCACTTGAATGATGACCACACTGATCCTGAACTCCCCTGTGATGTTCCATCTTGGCCTACTCTCCTCATTCCCTGGGCAGAGGGCTCTGGCTCTAAAAAACTGTTCTCAGTTTATGGTCCTAAGCACACAGATTACCTTCTCCCTGTCTTCTGCCTCCATCTTTTTCTGTCACCTGCCCCAAACCACTCACTTATTCTCTACTCTTCCCTCTCTTTTCTTCTACTCTTATATGATTGTCTTTAGTGGCCCATCAGAATGGCTTCAATAACTCCTTAAAACAGGCTAAAACTGTGACTACCAGAAAATTAGTTCTCTTTTTTTCATATCCTATCATACATTCTAATGCTCTTTTCCATTTACCCCACTCTATTTCATTTTATCCATCAAGTATAACCCAAATGTCATCTATCTGAAAATGTACCAAGTTTGCAAGAGCAGTAAAAAACCTATTCCTCTATTAGGATCTAACAGCTTTTTGAGTAAAATTTCCTCACAGTACTTACCACTTTTTAATATAATTATTTGCTTATATGTCTTATCCTTAAGCAACTGCAACTTCTTTAAGGAATAAACCCTTCTACAGTTAACTCTGTATCAGCAGAGTCTGCAAGAGAAAAGCTAGAGGTTCTCTTTCTTTATTGTTGTTTTCTTGTTCCTATACTGATAAGAACAAGGGAAAGGGCAGAAATGCAAACTGAAAATTTTGCCTATGATTCTCTAGAAAGTAAAAATCAGCAGTAGAAGAATAAATAGGTAAATAAATCATGGCATATCCATTTATTCATTCCATACATTATGACAGTATGGAGCTATTAAGCAGAATGATCTGTAATGATGCATATGTATACATATATATGTATGTGTATGATAATATATGTACAGAGATTATCTATCATCTATCTATCTATCTATCTATCTATCTATCTATCTATCTATCTATCTATCTATCGGGAAAGATGTTCAAGTTACCTTACATATTAGCCCCTGGCTGGTGTGGCTCAGTGGGCTGAGTGACGCCAACCTGCAAACCAAAGAACTGCCAGGTCAGTTCCCAGTCAGAGCACATGCCTGGGTTGCGGGCTGGGCTCCCATTGAGGGTACACATAAGAGTCAACCACACATTGATGTTTCTCTCCCTGTCTTCCTCTCTCTCCTCTCTCTGTAAAAATAAATAAAATCTTTAAAAAAAGTTTCCTTACATATTATTAAGTGAAAAAAGCAATAACAGAATAATATATGACAATGATATAAATAATACAATTAAAAAAAATCCAGATAGGCACAATGAAGCAGGATATGAAAATATATGAATAACTCTATGAATGTAAGTTAGTTATAGTATAAAAAGAATTTGAGGCACACAATGTATAAAGATACAACAGGGAAATGGGGACAGACTCATAGGTAGAGAGCAGGATGATAGCTAGTGGGGGGAGGTTAAGGGATGGAGGAATAGAGCAGAAAGGAAAAAGGACTCATGGACATGGACAACTGTGATGATTGCTGGGGGAGGGGGGTATCGGGGGACTAAATGATAGTGGAAAGAAACCACAATAATAATTAAATTTAAAAACACACAGTTTCGTGACATCAACAACTAAAAGGGTTCAGGTGGAGCTGTAAAGGGGCAGAGATTTTGCATGTTATTCAAGTTAAGCTAATATAAATTCAAATAAAGCATTATAACTTCAGGATATTAAACATAATACCCATTATAACCACAAAGAAAATAGCTGTAAAATATACACCAAAAAAGGAGAAATTTAAATGTTTCAGTCCAAAAAAAAACCTCACAAAAGAAGGTAGTAATGCAAGAAATGAGGAAAAAAAACTCTATAAGACCTAGAAAACAAAGAGAAAAATGACAGAATTAAGTCCCTTCTTATTAGTAATTGCTTTATATATAAGTGAATTAAACTCTCCAGATCAAATGGCAGAAATTCACAGAATAGATTTTAAAAATTATCCAACTATATACCATCCACGAAACATCTAGATCCAATGACAAATAAATTAAAAGTGAAAGGACGAAGAGAGATAATTGCATGCAAGGTAATAACCAAAAGAGGGTAGCAGTGGTTAAACTAATATCAGAGTTAAAACATATAATATCAGAGAAAAGAAACTTGAACTCAAAAAAGGTTACAAGAGATGTAAGAGGATATTGTATGTTCGAAAAGTTTCAATATAGTACAAAAATATAGCAAGTATAAACATTTACCATAACAGGCCATCAAAATGTACTAAAAATTCTGATGGAACAAAAGGGAAAAATGGACACTTCTAAGATAAGAATTAAAGACTTCAATATCTTACTTTCAATAATTGTTGGAACAACCAGACAGAAAACAAATAAGTATAAAAAGGACCTGAATAACACAATAATCCAACCAGATATATCAGACACATACAGACACTCTATCCAACAACAGAATACACATTCTTCTCAAGTGCCCATGGGACATTTTCCAGCATAACCATATGTTAAGCCATAAATTAAGTCTCAATAGATTTAAGAAGATAGATATGATACAAAAACTCTCCTCTGACCACAACAGGATGAAGCGAGAAACCAATAGCAAAGAGAAAAGTGGATAATACACAAAATTGTGGAAATTAAATAAGATGCTTTGTTTATTTTCATTGGGGTAACAGTAGTTGACAACATGATATAAAGTTCAGGTGTACAATGTTATAATACAACATACGTATATTACATTGTGTGCTCACCATCCAAAGTGTAATCTCCTCTGTCATCATATATTTGACCCCCTTTACCCTCTTAATCCTACCCCCACATACATTCCCCTGTGGTAACCATAATTCTGTTGTCTCTATCTATGAGTTTGTTTGTTTGTTTGTTTGTTTGTTTGTTTGTTTGTTAAAAATACACCTCTAGCCCCTGCTGGTGTAGCTCAGTGGATTGAGCACGGGCCTGAGAACCAAAGGATCGAGGTTTGATTCCCAGTCAGGGCACATGCCTGGGTTGCAGGCCAGTTCCCAGCAGGGGATGCACAGGAGGCAATCACACATTGATATTTCTCTCCCTCTCTCCTTCCTTTCCCCTCTAAAAGGTAAATAAAATCTTAAAAAAAAATCTTTAAAAAATACACTTCTAAAAAAATCATAAGAGAAATTAGAAAGTACTTATAGTCAAATGAAAACAAAAACACAACATACCAAAACTTATGTAATGAAGTGAAAATGATGCTAAGGAAAATTTATAGCTACAGACATTTACCTTAACAAGAAAAATTTCACATGAACAACCTAACTTTACAACTTAAGGAACTAGAAACAAACAAACAAACAAACAAACAAAAAGGAAAACAAATCCCTAAGCTAGCAGAGAAAAGGAAATAAAGATTAAAGCAGAGAAAAATAAAATGAAGAATAGAAAAACAATAGAAAAAAATTAATAAACCCAAAAGTTAGTTCCTTAAAAAGATCAACAAACTTTTAGGTAGATAGACTAAGAGAAAAGAAGATAAAAAAATGTTAAAATCAGCCCAGGCTGGTGTAGCTCAGTGGATTGAGCATGGGCCTGTGAACCAAAGGGTCACTGGTTTGATTCCCAGTTCAGCACATGCCTAGGTTGCAGGCCAGGTCGTCAGCTAGAGGTGTGTGAGAGGCAACCCATACACTGATATTTCTCTCCCTCTCTTTCTCTTTCCCTTCCCCTCTCTCTAAAAATAAATAAAATCTTTAAAACACCAGAAAGTGAGACTATTACTATTAATTCTATGGAAATAAAAAGCATTATAAGAGAGTGCTATAACAATTGTACATCAACAAATTGTGTATTTCATAATAAATGGACAAATTCCTAGAAACTCAAAAATTACCATGACTAAATTACAAAGAAATAGAAAATCTAAATAGATCTATAATTAGTAAGGAGATTGAATTAGTAATAAAATATCTCACAGCAAAGAAAAGTACTGGACCTGGGCTTCACTAGTAAGTTTTACCAACACCTAAAGAAGAGCTAACACCAATTCTTCTCAAACTTGAAAAAAATATTAAGAGGGAACACATCCAAATTCACTTTTTTGATGCTACTATTTCTCTGATATGAAAGCCAAAGACACTACAAGAAAACTACAGACCTATATCCCTAACAATCATTAATACAAAATACTCAAAAAAATACTAGCAAACTGAATTCATCAGCATCTTAAAAGGATTATTCATCTAAGTGATATTCATACCTAGAATGCAAGAACAGCTCAACATACAAATTCTGATCAATGTCATACACCATATTAACATAATAAAGGAAAAAGCCACATGATCATCTCAATTAATGTAGTGAAAAACATTTTGCAAAATTCAATACTATTTCATGATAAAAACATCCAACAAGCTAGGAAAAAAGAGAAACTACCTCAACATATATAACAATCCTACAGTGACCCTGACTGGTATGGCTCAGTGGCTTGGGCGTCATCCCATAAGCCAAAAGATTGCAGGTTAGGTTCCTGGTCAGGGCACATGCCTGGGTTGTAGGCCAGGTCTCCAGTTGGGGGTGTGTAAGAGGCAACTGATCAATGTTTGTCTTGCACATAAATATTTTTCTCCCTCTTTTTCTCCCTCCCTACCCCTCTCTCTAAAAATCAATAAAATCTTTAAAAACTAACAAAAAATCTTATAGTGAATATCATAATTGTGAAGGACTAAAAGCTTTTCTTATAAGATCAGGAAAAGGCAAGGATGCCCATTTCTGCCACTTCTTTTCCACATAGTGCTAGAAGTTCTACCCAGAATAGTAAAACAAGAAAAAGAAATAAAAGGTATGCAAATCAGAAAGGAAGAGGTAAGGTCATCTCTGTTTCAGATATGATCTTAAATGCAAAAAATCCTAAAGGTTCCTCAAATAAATTGTTGGAACAATAAGTAGCAGGATCCAAGGTTAATGCCAAAAATCAGTTTCATTTTTATACATTACAATGAACAATCCCAAATGAAAATTAAGAAATCAATTCTATTTAAAATAGCACTAAAAAGAATAAAATACTTAGAAGTTAATGAAGGAGGTGAAAGACTTATAAATAAAAAGTACAAAATATTGCTGAAAGAAATTAAAGAAGGCATAAATAAGTAGAAACATATCCAATGTTCATTGTTTGGAAGACTTAATATTTTTAGGATGCCAGTACTACCCAAAATAATCTACCAGTTCAGTGCAATTCTTATCAAAAGCCTAATGAAGCTTTTTTGGATGTAGAAAAACCCATCTTAAAAATCATATGAAATCTCAAGATACTCTTTTTTTAAATATATTTTATCGATTATGCAATTACAGTTGTCCTATTTCCCCCCTTCATTCCCCTCCACCCTGCACACCCCCTTCCCCACCATTCCCCCCTTTAGTTTATGACCATATCTCAAGTTCTTTAGATTCTATATTTCCCATACTATTCTTGCCCTCCCCTTATCTATTTTCTACCTACCATCTATGCTACTTATTTTGTGCACCTTCTCCCCCCTTCTCCTTCTCCCACTCCCCTGTTGCTAACCCTCCATGTGATCTCCATTTCTATGATTCCGCTCCTGATCTAGCTGTCCTCTTAGTTTGCTTTTGTTTTAGGTGTGGTTGTTGTAACTGTGAGTTTGCTGTCCTTTCGCTGTTCATCTTTTTTATCTTCTTTCTCTTAGGTAAGACCCTTTAACATTTCATATAATAAGGGCTTGGTGATGATGAACTCCTTGAATTTGATCTTATCTTAGAAGCAGTTTATCTGTCCTTCCATTCTAAATAAAAGCTTTGCTGGATAGAGCAATCTTGGATGTAGGTCTTTGGTTTTCATGACTTGGAATACCTCTTTCCAGCCCCTTCTTGCCTGTAAGGTCCCTTTTGAGAAATCCGCTGACAGTCTGATGGGAACTCCTTTGTAGGTGACTGTCCCCTTATCTCTGGCTGCTTCTAGGATTCTCTCCTTCATTTTAATCTTGGCTAATGTAATGATGATGTGCCTTGGTGTGTTCCTTCTTGGGTCCAACTTCTTTGGGACTCTCTGAGCTTCCTGGATTTCCTGGAAGTCTATTTCCTTTGCCAGATTGGGGAAGTTCTCCTTTATTATTTGTTCAAATATGTTTTCCACTCATGGCTGTTCCTCTTCCCCTTCTGGTACCCCTAAAATTTGGATGTTGGAACATTTAAAGATGTCCTGAAGGTTCCTAAGCTGCTCCTCCTTTTTTTGAATTCTTGTTTCTTCATCCTTTTCTGTTTGGTCATTTTTTTCTTCCTTCTGGTTCACTCCCTTGATTTGATTCCCAATTTCCTTTTCATCACTATTGGTTTCCTGTGCATTTCCCTTCATTTCAATTAGTTTAGCCTTCATACGTTCCTCTAATGTGTGACTAAAATCAACCAGTTCTGTCAGCATCCTGATCACCAGTGTTTTGAACTGTGCCTCTGATAGGTTGGCAATTTCTTGTTCGCTTAGATTTATGGGCCCTGGGGCTCTGAGTTCTTCTTGAGCCATGTTTTGATCTGTTCTTGCCTGTTATGTTTGAGGAGAGGCGCCTGAGGTGTTCACCATGGCAGGGCCACCCAGGTCACTGGTTTGTGATGCTGTATGTGGGGGTGGGGTCAGAGAGGGATCAATGGCAGTCCTCTCTGCTTCCTCCTGCCCGGTCTGCCTCACTGCTCACCACCCCCCCCCCCGCCTGTTTATTGTGTGCAAATGCAGGACCAAGGTCAGCCTTCACTGGGTTTGCCCGTTGCTACCCCACACCTGGGATCCGGGCCCTTGGCTGTCTGCGCCTGGGTTGGGGGATCTTTTTTGCCCGACCCGCTCTGCTGCTGGCTCTGCCCCTCTCGCAGGTTTAGCTGAGCAGTTTGTTGTTGTCTGACTCCATATTGTTCAATTTTCTGCGGCTTAGCTGCGTTTATTATTGCTAAAACTTTATTGTTTTTAGATTTGGTTGTGGGAGAAGGCAAAGTGTTTCCACTTATGCCTCCATCTTGGCAGAAGTTGTATTTTTATCCTTTATTTTTATGGTTGACAAAAGAGGTAGAGAGTATTATTGTTTCTTTTGTGCAGATGAGGAAACTAAGGTTGAGCGATACTGAGTAATTTGCTTTGTTCATAAAACTCTTTAGAGGCAGAACTTAAACATGAAATCCAGCATGTTTGACTCCAAATCCTGTGCCCTCCTCACTGCTAAACTCATCATAAAATAAAGTAAAAGCAACTAAGAATGTAAAAGAATCATGAAGGTAGTATTGGAGTGTTTATAAGCAATAATTTGTTCTTCCATTGTGCTTAATCAGAATAAAGACAGGTATCAAATAAATAAAATGGTCCCTCGGAAATTACAAGGAAATTTGGTCAAAAATAATTCTCTAAAATTTAAGTCAGTATTATAAAAAATCAAAATGAGCATTCTAATAGGATTATCGTATGAGGCAATTTTGTCTGGCAATGTAGGTATCGCTCTCATTTCTCGTCATATCGGGAATGCGTGTTCCATCATCAATAGCTACACAGGATATATGGCAAAAGGATTTGGATGATTCATTAAATGCAAAGCTTTGGCAGCACATATGGGGAAGTGTTTATAAAGCAGTTTGGGAAACAAGACTGCAACAAATTCAGGTTAATATTCTTCCCAGAACCTGCTGGTCCCCATCCAGATGGGGTTATAGACATACTTCACTTTGGAAATGCTGAAGATGCAAGGCTGTTATTCTTTGTTACCATAGTTTGGTTCTGATCTTTACTAAAAGCAGTAAGCCTAATTCCTTTTTATCAACACTAGGTCTTTGGGTGAGTAATTCTAGAACATAGCACATTATCAACAAAACAATAATATGTATTTTATTTTAAGCTCTGCAACCAGTATTTTGAACAGGGAATAAACGGTGCCCATGCGCAGGCCATTAAGAACACTGCCAGGACAGGGTTACTGACTGAAGGGGTATTAGGTGGAGTTTAAATCGTTTTTATAAGGCAGAGTCTGGACTTCTCACTGGTTCTTGACCAATAACTTTTGACAAAGAACCAGCTTTACTTCATATCTTGCTTCCAAATTTTACCTCATGTTATATGGGAGATTGTTAGAATTTAAATTGTTAAAGCTACTCCAAGTATTCCAGGAGCTCCTTGTCACCCACTTTATAGAAGAACTAGCTGAATGTTGGTCAAATTTTAATGGGAAAGAAAATATTTTTAAAAAAACTGTTTATTCCAATGACCTAGAGGGACAGCAAGAGATTTTGGGGACAATGAGGAATTGCTGGATCTTCTAAGCAGACCAGTTCTGCTGAGTTTTGAACCTTGTTAACTCCTCTTGGTTTGCCCTCTGACCCAGGCTGGCCCAAGTACGGTCCAACAAAGCCTAAGGAATGTCAGGTGATGCCTCCTTCAGTCAGCAACCAGCAGGAGCACTGGCAACCAGCCACACCAGCTTATTTTGGCATTGATGAAGGGTCATGGGACTAAAGATCACTCACAAAGTTCTTGGAAGGGAGAGAAGTTTTCTTCTGGCCGCCCAAGGTGGCTGTCATGGGAAGTAGAGGGCATTTCTGGGAAAGCCGTTTGCCCCATTGCCCTTCTGGAATTGGAGGCTACTCTGGCTCCAATCTCACAGGATTGTGGTAAGAAACCACCATCGCTGCTATCAAATAAGATATGCATGTGCAGAGGGCTACATTCCATCAACTACCTGGGAAAAAATCTGTCCCTGTGTGTCATATGCAATCATGAACCATGAAAAAGAGATGGATCTAAAGGTGAGGGAGGCACCAAGAGCATAGGATCTTGGAAAGGGAACTTCAAAACTACCACAACACAGTTATTGAGTTCTTAGTTTGGGCTGAGCTTTGCACTAAGTGCTTTGTATCAGTTATTTTAACTAAAGCCTTATAATAACCCCAAAAGATAGGAATCCTGAGCCCCATTGGTCACGTGTTACAAGTTAGCAAGCTTTTGAAAAACAGCTTGACTCAAATCTGGCTGGTGAGATTGCTTCTCTGTTAACCAAAATTCTATTTGCTGGAGTCCTGCACAGACATCTCAGGATTTCCAGGAGCACAGTTCCTGTGCAAGCCAGCTGGCCCCAGAGGCAGCCAACATTCTTTGGGCTGCACACCCGTGATGGGAAGCTGGAGTCCAGCCCTCTGCACAGCTGGCTTATGAGCAAGCCTCCATTTTCCCCCTGGAACTCCTTCTGTCTGCAGGTTTATGATGCTTAGGCTTTTTGTTAAATCTGGCTGGACTGTAAATGAGAATACTTTGCACTTCTATGAGGCCTGTTATCTAAAAGTTTTAAAGGACTTTACATATTATGTCAACGAACCACCATCTCCACTAGTACAGATATTTTAACTATTTTGGAAATGAGTAATCAGCCATGCAGATTTAGTCATTTGTTTGAGGGTTTCCATAACCACTTACTCAATGAACAAATGAAGCATTGATGGCCTTCTACTGTGGGGGTTGATGGCAGAACCACTGATTTCTGGACGTTATATAAGCATTAACAAAGCAATGTTCCCCTTGTTTACCATATCACAATCTGTGCCTCGTATCGTGGTACTATCTAAGTCATATTCACCTTTTATGCTGATGAAATAACTTGCACTGGGAACAAGTAAGATAGCAACAGTTGTATCCTAACCTTCCAATATTATCTTTGCATGAAAATGAATATATTAGTCTCATTTTATGCACACATGGGTCAGGAATCTCTACATGAAAAGTTGGCTTCCCTGTTGACTCCCAGAGTATTATGGAATAGCGGCTGAAGCTAAACTGCCTGAATATAAACCTCAACTCAATCTCTTACCATCTTTGTGTTTTGGACAAGTTACTCAACCTCTCTATGCCTCAGTTTCCTCTTCCATTATTGGAAGTAATAAAACAATTCCTACCTCAGAGGTTTGTTGCTGAGAGTCAAATGAGTTAATGTATTAGAACGGCTTAGAACAGCACCTGGCATACATATATCAAGCTCTGTATAAGTGTTGGCTACTACTATAATAATGAATACTAATGCCATACATCTGTACATGAAGTAAAACATGTACTTCATGTACATACTGTATCTTCATTGCTGCTTGTTCCCTTTCCACATGACTCCAAGAAAGCATTTTATTTCCATGTGGGTAGTCTCATTTACAACTGAACCAGGGAGCAAGTCACTTACCCAAGTAAGTAAATGCATTCTCGTAGTTTATCTATATAGATTATCTTCTCAAAATCAAGCTGTGCATTTTCCTTCTGTAGAAAATGTGATTCACCACAGTTTAATATTCAATTTAAATGAAGTTACTGATCTTCACTCATTTTCTTCCTTCTTAGCTTGATTACTCTTTTCTCATTTCCCATATTTCTTTTTCCTGTTAATATACCTTTTCCAATTTTCCAGACATCTCTTCCTTATGTTTTCATAGTTTTAAACCAGCATTTCATTTTCTCTGCTTTTCTTCTCAAAGCTCACCCCTTTATGTTACCATCAACAGTGCATTTTCTCTTGATTCATAGCAGCCTCATATTCAATCATCTTTCTCCATTTTCATATCTGGCCTCTTGACCCCACTTCCTTTCTCTTTGCCTTTCCTTCTTCATATTGTCTGGCTCCTTTCCACTGGATTTCAGTCCTTTATTTCTTTACCAGGAACTTTCTCCCCTGAGAACTTTGACATAAATCCCTAAAATTTAATTTCTATTAGTGATGATTCTACACATCCTCCCTCATCATAAGCCCCTGAGGGAAAAATGCCCTCATCTTGGCTTCTATTCGATGTATAACACTCTGAGACCATCTTAGGGAAAACTGACGTTTTAAGGACAATCTAACCAATAGCATAGCTCCTCCACTACCCTAATTACAGCACTGGGAATGCTCCCATTTGGGCCATATAAATCCC
Organism: Artibeus jamaicensis; assembly: GCF_021234435.1. Lineage (NCBI taxonomy): Eukaryota > Metazoa > Chordata > Mammalia > Chiroptera > Phyllostomidae > Artibeus > Artibeus jamaicensis. Next base: position 20,095,557 of record NW_026521818.1, on the reverse strand, counting down.
AATCTTTAATGAGGAGTTTCCTTACTCATTTCAAATAGACACAGACAAGTACAGTAAATTTCTCAGAATGAAATGTGAATGACAGATTAATAGCACCCAAGAGGATGAATGAAAAACCCTACGGCTTTGACATATTCTGGCGAACCCATCCAGCATTTTCTGAAAAGTTCTAGAGCCATCAATGGGTCAGCACAGTTAGCATAGCAGGCTGCCAGAGAAACAGATGTTGCTATTGGAAATACATCAGCAACACCTCGTGCACACAGCCATGGGTCTACAGAGGAGAGGCAAGATGGCAAATAAACATTTACCCTTTTATTGTAATCATTCAAGTGGCAATTGCTACAAAATATTGTCATGTTGGGCTTTTTTTCTTCTTAAAAAAACCTGCAGTAGACAATGAAGATTAGCAATAGAGATATGTTAAATTCTTGATAATTTGAGAGAAAGACTGAGACAGAAAGACCAACTCTTACTACACAAGGAACATGCTATGCTTTTAGTTCCCTACTAGAATGAAATACATTGTGTTCCATATTTGAGTTCAATAGCGATGCAGAGCCAATGCAGCTCCAGTCTCCATTGGGAACATTTTCCTTGGCATCAGTCTGCACATTTTGGATTAAACACTGTTCTCTCTTAACTGACAAAGAACTTAGGTAATGTCTTTTTTGTAAGAACTTTACAAATATATTGGCAATGAAGCTAATCACACTTCAAAAGCTCTTTTTTGTATAGTTATCATAAAACAATCGACATTATACACAACTGAAAAGAACACCTTTGTGTTACGTTTTATGTTAACCGCCCTTAAGGTATATCCATCTGTTGAAACCATTTACTGGTACTTGGAAATACAAACGAGTGTTTTAGAACATTTATTAAAGAAAGATGATGTGTCTGACTCATAACACAAAGAGATTTGTCTCGAAGAGGAACTGTGCTGTGAACTCAGGTACTAGGGCAGCACAAAGAGCAGTGAATTCCCCTTAGGGATGGTAGTGGTCTCTTTTCCCCTTTGTCAATTTGCCACCACATCAGGTCTGTTCTCTCTGTCATTTGGTGATGACACCTCTATAGATAATTGGAAGTGTCAATGAAAAGTAACATTCTCCTCAGCATCATCCCTACCACCCTCATGCTGATTACCACCATTATCATTACCTGCAGCACCCTCACTACAACCATCTCCACCACCATCACTATGGGGCCACACATGTTGTCAACACCACCGCCACACACCACTACCGTTATTGGCACCAGCACAACCCTCACTTTCACCACCTGCACCTTCACCACCATCACCACTCCTGCTAACACCAATACCTTCTATACCACCATTACCATCACCACCTGCATATTGGCACTGTCACCACCACGACTCCCACCCTCCTACCACCAAATTGCCAAACATTTTTCAGGACTTTTTTGCCTTTTCATTTTATTTTATAGGCATGCAATGTGCTTCTAATGCCCAATTCCAATTTCGTTTTCTATAACAATCCATGCCAGCCAGAAATGACTATTGCTTTGTCTATACCCCTCATTGTTTCGTGTTAGTATTATGACATTACAAGCTCTTGGATATTTTTTCTTCATTTTTTTTAGCTCATCACTTGCCCTAGCAGAGACTTCTTCAGAAAAAGGACAAGAACAGAATTCTAACAGTTCATGTTTACTCATATAGCATGTACCAGAAGACTCTGGGATAAACTAAAAGGTTATTAGGAAACTTACAGTCATTTTTCCCTAGGGAACCTCTGGCTCCCTCTATCTATCTATCTATCTATCTATCTATCTATCTATCTATCATCTATCTATCTATCCATCCATCCATGATCTATTTTCATAAAACCTTTCCTTTGCATGCAATTTACATGAAAGGGGAAAGAATCTGATGACTTATTAAGTCCCTGCTACCCTGTTGCAACTCTAGGATTTTCTATCCTTGTGAACATGATCTGTTTTTACAAATCCCTTGAAATATGAATCACGATTCTAGTTGCAGAAAAGAAACATTCCTGAAAGTATTTATCTCAGCCATGGCCTCAAGGTTGCCCTTGAAAAGTTTGTGAAATCTAATGGGATTACAGGGGCAAGATGGAGAGAGACTGTCAGCATCTCTCACATGAGATAATAGCAATAATTCTAAAAATGCTTTTGTCTTGTTGCAACAACTGTCATCAAAGAGACTCACGTTTTTGCAAAGCAGAAGCATCTTTACAGACAGAATCACTTGGAACAGCAGGAGCATAAAGCAGAGGGGAAAGTTTACATGCTGCAGCCTGAATAGCTTAATCACTGAGGATGTCGAGTTTGATGGTCGCCTGGTTTCAGGGATTAAGGAGGAGGTTATTTGTTCCACTGCCAACTCTTTCCTAATAAACTTCTCCAACTGGAGTTCATCTACTCATTATCTGTTCAAACTGTTAAGATTAATTTTGTAGCCTATGCAATCAGAAAAGAAGTCTTGCGATGTGATTCTTGGTTAACATTGTGCCAGAAACATCAGGATCTAATGAATGGAGTCTTGGTCTGAAAGCCAATCTGATCAGATTCTTTTGCCAAGTCCATCCATGACTGACCCAATTGCTATTTTAAAGAAATGGGCTCAGTGGTGAGTGCCTTAGACCCTCAAATAAGTAACTAAACTGTTCAGACCTGAAATTCCTTATCTCTTAAATTACTGGACTTCTTATGTTATTAGAAGCTATATAATCTCCAGTCCTAACTGGTGTGGCTCAGTGGGTTGGGTGTTGTCTAGGAAACTGAAATGTCACCAGTTTGATTCTCAGTCGGGGCACATGTCTGTGTTGCAGACCAGATTCCCCCATTGGGTGTATGTGAGAGGTGATCAATCAATGTTTCTCTTGCACATCAATGTCTCCCTCCAACTCCTTCTGCTTCCCTTCTCCTCTCTCTAAAAGTAAATAAAATCTTTTTTTAAAAAGAAGCTATAAGTTCCTCATAGGCCAGTTTCTTACTGGTAGGTAAGGAAAAAATCTGTGAGTTAAACCAGCCTGTCCATGCCACAGTGTAGTGAAGTCATAATTAGCCTTTTGCCTAGACATACCTCTCATTTATTCATCAAGTATTTTGAGTTTCTACAGTGCATCTGGCACTGTGCTAAGTACCAGGTATACCATGGTGATCAAGCACAGATATACATACTTGTACAGATATATTTGCCTTGTAAAAGCACAGATATACATCAAGCACAGATATACTTGCCTTGTAAAACCTAGAATTTAGTGTAGGAGCCATATAGGAAAGTAACCACACAAATGAATGTATTGTTACAACTTTAATAAATACAAGGAAGAAGGAAAACATGATGCCAAGTAGGATTTGGCTACCCCTCCTCTCTCAAATTTATGTAGGCTAAATGTTATGCTGGTACTGACTGGGGTGGAAGGGAATTGAGGAAAAAGACAGAAATGGGAAAAAGAGTTTGTCACGGCTCAACTCGTGGTGAGTCTGTGGTAGTCAAGCTCTGGCCAGCGTTGCGCCACCCTTGATGAATACACAGATGCACAAAGTCTAAGCTACAACATCACAAGAACTAAGGAACCCATGTCAGCAGACCTCTCAGAAAAGAGGGCTTCTCTGTCATCATGCACCAGGCAGTATCACATAACCACAAAAATTGTCTCTGTGTGTCTAAATTGCCACTGCAGCCCTATGAATGAAGCCCTGTGAATCTAGAACCAATGGCAATCTCAGTCAGAACAAAGTTAGTTGCTGTTCGTCCAATTCTCTGTGTGATACATGTAGAACATATGAAAAATAGCATCGTCTTTCCTAGAATTACCATTCTTCAGAATCTTACCTCTGTTTTTTCTTTGTAGTTTCATACCATCTATAGATGGTACACTGATGATTTTTGTTCAAAATATGTTTTTTCCATTTAACCTATAACCTAAAACACACATAACAGTCATTGAAGAAATCAGAGTCCATTAAAACACGACTCTGCTTGCCCCTCTGCCAACTGGCAGACGTGAACAAGCCTAAGGGCATCGCCATTTGCTCCAGATCATGCGTATCACTGAAAATTGATTCCCTAAAATTTGAAAAAGTTTTATTTGGTTCACAGTGCCACGCATTATTTTTCTGTGGACTCCATACAGCCATTTCTCTGTTCTCTCGTCTCCCATCTGCCCTCAAAATGACCAATAATACTTGCCTATCAATCCACAGAAGAATAGAAATGCAAAAAGAGAGCACTAAGTGCCTTTTTGACCTCATTTCTGAGGATCTGGAGTAATACTGGAATAGGAGCAGAAACTTCTGCCTACCACCCTGACCCCCATTGCATTGCCTCTAACTCAAATCTCTTTGTTCTTTCCCCCATTTAATGTCAGGCTTGACTCCTATCCAGTCCCAGCTCCCTCCACGAGTGCATTAGTCCACCTCTTCTTGGCATGATTTCCAGCTGTGCCTGCCAAAGCTGGCTCTGCTGCCCCTTTCTGAAGGTTGCCTCTTGCTCCCTCAGTGCCTGCAGGCAGCAACTTCACCCTTGCCACATCCCTGCCTCCTAACCCTTCCTCCCTTCCTTCACCCAATGCCAGGACTTCAATCCAAGGCAGTTCAACTTTTTTACACTTTTCAAAGATTCAAAAGGTGTTTCTACTCTCTTGCTTCATATTTTTTCAGCCTCTTAAAAAAAGTTGCATTGTTTATGGAAGATATTATCAAAACATTACAACTGGAAAAGACACAAAACAGAACTGTAAAACACCCCCAAATCCTACTACTCAGGATAAAGCAAGGGTTAGTGTATTGGTGAACATTCTTCAGACATTTCTCTCTCTCTGAATAAATGCTTACATGATTTATAGTAACAATTTCACTTGCATGGAACAGGCAGAACAGGATGACTGGTAATCTACATGCTTCACTGTCTGCAGGGCAGCAGATCAAGATCTCCAGCCGCCTGATAAATGACTGCATGGACTTCTGGCGTGTGTATGTAATTACTGAAGGGCATTGGGACTGTTTGGGACTCTTCAATGTAGCCATTCCAGAAATTGTGAAGGGTAGGGCTGCTGCTTGGTGAAGAATTTTGGGCTCCCTTTTCTTTAGTAGACCCTTCATGCTCAAAAGCTGCACACTTGTTCATCTGGCTTTCCACTAGAATGGAGCCTGTGGGAGGCAGAATCATGTCCCCACAAAGAAGTACATATGCTAAAACCCAGACCCACGACCGTTACCTTACATGGCAAAAGGACTTTGCAGATGTGACTAAGGTAAGCATCTTGAGGTGTCTGCATCTCAAAACATCTTCATCTCAGATGCTAGATTTTCTCTGAGGGCCCCATGTAATTAAAAAAAAAGTTGCTTATAAAGCAAAGGAGGAGACAGGGGAGTGACAGTCAGAGAAGGAAATGTGATGGTGTGACGACAGAAGCAGAGGACAGAGAGAGATTTGGACATGCTGGTTTTGAAGGTGGAGGCCAGGACTATGAACCAAGTATTGTAAATAATCCCCAGAAGCTGGAAAAGACAAGGAAGCAGATTCTCTCTCAGAACATCCATTAACAAACACTTCTGCCAACACCTTGATTTTAGGACTTATGATCTCCAGAACCATAAGGTAATAAATCTGTGTTGTTTTAAGACAGTTTCTGGTAATTTGTTATGGTAACAATAGGGACACTAATACAGAGCCGGTCTCCATTTCCCCCTTAATACTCTCCTAAGAGAGTCCGTGAAACCATTACCACCTGTTCTGGGAACTGCTGCCCACATGTAAAGATTTTAATCATGGTCCTGGAATTCTTTCTCACAAACAGCCTCTTGAAATTCTACATAACCTTAACATAAGAGCAATCTTCACTTTGGGAAAATGTTGTCTTTGAGAATTCAGCGAGGAAGGGAGAGAGCACCAGCCTCTCCATTATGTCAAGTGAAGTTCACTGGTTAGCCTGTGACAGATGTCATAACCCAGTTACACTCACATGTCTTAGGAACCTTTATAAGCAGAGTCAAGCAAGATACATTCCCAATCAGTCACAACCCAGAAAAGGGATCTGAAACCATTGTGGAACTTCTCTGAGAAATGTGCACAGCATACAGACATGTACTCTACATAATTAAAAATAAGGGCAATCATTCCAGGGACACTGAAATGTTTAGGACAGATAGATCTGAAAAAGTAAAAGCTGAGAGAGAACATGGTCAAAAGTTAAAAAAACTATCTGTAGAGCCAGAAAAAAAATAACCAGACGATTGTTTACTACAAAATTAGAAAGGAAGGAGGCATTTTTGGCATGGATGAGATAGAAATATGAATTTAATTTTAAAAGTTTTTCTCTCTACAGATTTAGTGAGTGTGTGAAATTCATGCTACTCAGGGGTCTCTTGAGGACAAAGGCTGGTCTTATTCACCGCTGTGCTTTCATATCCCACTGTGGGACCTAGGATAGTAGATGATCTTTAGGCATTTTTAGGTAGATAAATGAAAGAGCTATGGGTTCATTATTCTGAGTTCCAAGTTTCTCTAAAACTTGTAAGAGAGAATTCACAGATTTGAGGATAAGCCACTTGAACATGGTGACAAATAAAAATATCCTGTGGTCTCCCCTCAGCACGACCTCCTTGCTTCCCCAATACAATCTACCTTTTAACGTCACCAGCCACTCATATGCTAACCTCTGACTTCTAAAATAACTGCTAAGCAATGTGATCCACTAAACCAGCTGTAGTGGCCATTAGAGTGAGTGTTCATGGATAGAGACTGGACTTTCCTTAGATCCCCAGCATTTCCCCAGCATTTTCAGAGACCTACTGGCTCGCGAACCCTAAGATATTTATTATCTAGCTCTTTCCACAAAGTTTGCCAACCCCCTTTTGTCATTACTGACCTCTTACCGCTGTAGCATGAAAATAGCCATAGACAATACACAGATAGCAGGGTGGTATTTGATCTGCAGAGCATTGTTAGCAAAGCGCTTATATAAAGGACAAAGACCCAACTGTACCTCAGGAGTTCAAGTATACAGACATGTATCGCTTCATGGAATAGTGATAAGTGCCTGGAGTTTGGAAGGAATAGAAGCTGGCAAAGCAGAGAAACACAGGGCAGGGCATTTTGGCAGGGACAAGAGCACAGACACAGAGGTGAGGGAAGACGGGTAGTCAGCACCTTCAAGCTGTACAGCGTGGCTGGAACATTTGTTGCATGTGGAGAGTGTTAACAGATGGGGCTGGAAAGATCAGCTCCATTCAGTTAGGATGTGTCTATTCTGCCCACTTCCTCTCCTGGGCCTGGCACAAAGCCTGTCAGGTAGCAGAGGCTCCATAAGTGTTAGTTCACCCAGAATGAAAGATAGGCAGGGTGTAGAGAAGTAACTCAAAGTTTTTTTCTTTTTTCTTTTAATGTCAAGAAAAGGAGAAAGCTAAGAGTGATAATACATTATGGAAGCATTAAGACACAGCCACTTAAGACCTGTGACGATGAACAATTTCCTTAACATCTCAGGTCTCTAAATCTACATTTTCTTGAATGTGAAACTACAGCGGTGATGTTTACCTCATAGTATTGCTGCAAGGATTAAGTGCAGTGGCTGGAGTAAGTAAGCTGCCTGGTTCAAGGCCCTGCACCTAGCGGCAGTGATTACTGCGCGTCTGTGTCACTGCTGGGCTTGGCAGCACCTCAATGTTTGATACTGTATCTCCTCTGGCAGGGAAAACTGAAACAGGGCTGAAGAGCGTGATGGTGAAAGCAGTGCACCGAGATTCTGTTCTGGTTGCAGCTGGGATTGTTTGTTCAGTCCTAACAGCTAGCGTGAGTCCTCCTTTGGGACTCTGAGAAATCACCAGCCACACGGTAACCAAAAAGCAGGCAGAAACCCGAGTAGCCAGGAGGGAGGCAGAGGCGGTCTTTGTGGAGAAAACATTTGTTCCTCTTAAAGAAATAGGATGTTTGAAAAGAAAACACAATGTTGGCGACACAGGCTCCAGCCCATACATTTGGTTACCACTCCCTGCAGATGGGTGAGAGGATCAAGCCAGCTACATGATACATTCTCCTTTGCCAGGAACAAAACTCACCACAGAGAATGCTGTATTTTCACACAAGCTAATTTTTGTTATATTAAACTAGAGCCATTTCCAATCGCTATTTTCTGGAAAACAAGCAACCACTCTAATTCCTTAAATTGATGATGCACCTAAAAGTCGTGAAATCCATAATCAATTTGTGGTTTGGGCATTGTTTGCCATACCCAAAAGAGTACGATGGAGTTTTTCCAAGCTTTAGAAATGCAGAAGGGTTGAATGCACTCTCCCCTCCCCCCATGTTTTACACTTTTAAATCTGGTCTAGACTGGAATGGGAAAAGCTGTCTTGGCATGGGAATAACCTGCAGCCAAAGTTAACTCGATGGGCCCCACTCCATGGGGAGCCTGGAATAACAGGCCGAGAGGAGACAAATAACAGTGTGTGCACACAGAGCAAAATCCAAAAAGCAGAGTCCAGGAGGCAATAAGATATCCTGGGTCAGCCTGTCAACCCTTCTGCAAAGTTTTCCTCTGTAAAATAACTTTCTGAATAATCTGCTCAAGTTCTGATAACCATCTAGCTCCTCACTCTGCTAGCATTTTGTTCCCTCATCACTTTGCCTAACTGACATCAGTGACATTTAACCAAACTAACCAGCCTTCCATGTAAAACACAGGGTGGACAAAAGTAGGTTTACAGTTGTTCATATGGAAAAATAATACAATAATTAATAAATAATAATACATGAATAAACTCTCATTTCTTTAAATTCTTTTTGCTTCTCTGCTTGGCTGTTTTTTCTACCATCATGACTTCCAAATCACTGATTCAGTCCTCTGCTTCATATGACTTGTTTATTCCTTCCAGTGTATTACTTATTTCAGATATTGCATTCTTCATTTCTGACTGGTCCTTTTTAATGGTTTCTATGTATTTTTTCATACTGTTGTATATCCTCACAATCACTAATCTAAACTCTGTACCTGTATCTATTGCATTTCACTCAGTGGTTCTTTTGGAGAATTCTCTTTTCATTTGGTGCCTGTTTCTTTGTCTCCCATTTTGGCTGTTTGTATTTATTTCTTTGTATTAGGTAGACCTGCAAAGACTCTGGTATAGCCCTACGTCAGACAATGCCTGTGACTGGCACTGGGCAACTTGTCTGAAGTTATCAGTGATCCATAGCTCGTGGCTCCATCTGCTGATGCTGGGTGTGTGCAGAATGAACCAGTATGTGTATTAAGGGTGGCTTTCACCAGCATCGGGGCCAGGGATGTGTCAGCTAAAATCTCAAAGCCCTCAAAGATCCACCTTTGCTCTTAGACTTAATTACTGCTATAATAACCTCCAGCTTCACTCAGCAATCTGACTTGAGTTCCACTAGGTGGGGCAAGTGTGATTTCTGTGGGTGGGGTATTGCTTCCCCTCAGGATGATGCTGTAACAGGGTACAGCGGGGGGGGGGGGGCAAATAGAGATTTGTAATGGGGTCCAGAACTCCATGTCCAGGAAATATTCCAAAAAAACATTATATATATATATATATATGATGTCCTCACCCCACAAGTCTGAACTGGGGGATGGGACACATGGAGCAGGGCCATTGAGAGTTGTTTTGAATAGCAACAGTTTTGCAGATAACCTTTAGCACAGTCATTTAACAAATCTATAGTTTCATGGATATATTAAACAGCTGTGGCCATGCTTTGAGCCAGGGGGATGGGAGTGACTTCAACCCATGATGTAATTGGGAGGCAACTCCCCCTGGTTACAGAGCCTGCATAAGAGCTTGGAGATGATTGGCTCCACACCACAGGGCCACACCTGCCTGGACTTACTGTGGCAGCCAAGTAAAGCCAGAAGAACACAGGAATGCTGACAGCTGTGGCCAATTGTGGGAGGAGTCGGAAATGGTGCAGTGGAGGAAGATTGGTGCTGGGATTTAAACCCAGGTGCAGCAGCCATGCGGTGTCTTTTTGAGACCACACAACTTGGGCAGAGAGGAACCAGGGACTTAGATTTCTTTTTCTGAGATACAGTACCCTGGACTGGGCATGGTGGGGAGGAAGAACTGTGTATTCATAGGTATTCTAAAGGACTTTGGGATCTCAAAGAAGACATTAAGTCATTACTCTTAAGCTTATATAACTCTTTAAATAAATAATCCCTTTCCTTTTCACCAAACTATGGCATGGAGAGACATCTTTCCCTGGCGGCAGGCAAGGCGTACAGGGTGGGGGGTCCCCCGGAGAACAAGGTTGGGTCCATTCAGTAATAGTATATCATTTACCCTGCTCCGTTCTGTAACAATGCTACATGGATAGGAGTGCTTTGTCTGAGAAAGATGGCTCCTTCATTATGGGGAAAGACAGCACAGGCATCCTGGTGGTTGTTCCTTCAGTTCTCTCCTTACACCCACCAGCCCCAGACTCTCCTCGCATGTCACTAGTCCACTCTGCCTTCCCTCTGCTGAAGCCCAGAGTAAGTGGTTGCAATGAAAGTTTGTGGGTTGGCCCTTTGTTTTTTAAATATATTTTATTGATTATGTTATTACAGTTGTCCCATTTCCCTTTATTCCCCTCCATCCTGCATACCTTCACCCCCATATTCCCCCCATTTAGTTCATGTCGATGTGTCATAAGTTCTTTAGCTTTTACATTCCCCATACTATTCTTGCCCTCCCCCTATTTTCTGCCTGCCATCAATGCTACTTATTCTCTGTACCTTCCCCCCCCCTTTCTCCCACTCCCCTGTTGCTAACCCTCCATGTGATCTCCATTTCTGTGGTTCTGTTCCTGTTCTAGTTATTTACTTAGTTTGTTTTTATTTTAGGTGTGGTTGTTATGAATTGTGAGTTTGCTGTCATTTTAGTATACATGTTTTTTATCTTCTTTTTTTAGATAAGTCCCTTTTACATTTCATAAAATAAGGGCTTGATGATGATGAACTCCTTCAACTTGACCTTATCTGAGAAGCGCTTTATCTGTTCTTCCATTCTAAATGAAAGCTTTGCTGGATAGAGCAATCTTGGATGTAGGTCTTTGGATTTCATGAGTTGGAATACTTCTTTCCAGCCCCTTCTTGCCTGTAAGGTCTCTTGAGAAATCCGCTGACAGTCTGATGGGAACTCCTTTGTAGGTAACTGTCTCCTTATCTCTCCATGCTTCTAGGATTCTCTCCTTCATTTGAATCTCGGCTAATGTAATGATGATGTACCTTGGTGTGTTCCTTTTTGGGTCCAACTTCTTTGGGACTCTCTGAGCTTCCTGGACTTCCTGCAAGTCTATTTCCTTTGCCAGATTGGGGAAGTTCTCTTTTATTATTTGTTCAAATAACTTTTCCACTTGTTGCTCTTCCTCTTCCCCTTCTGGTACCCAGATAACTGGGGAGTGAGACAGATTGAGCAACCCAGGGTCCTAGTGCCAGGAAATAAAGCCTCAAAACACCAGTTGAAAATACTTTTGGGGGGTGAGGTGCAGAGAGAGACCCCCACCCTCACAGGAAAGTTTATTGGAGAAACCCACAGGGTACTAGAATGCACACAAGCCCACCCACACGGGAACTAGCACCAGAAAGGCCCAGTTTGCTTGGGAGGAGAGGGAGCAGGGCCTGAGGTGCAACAGAGAGTGGAGCAAAGTGCCATTTTTTCCCCTCTCGGATCCTGTTCCCCATATACAGCATCACAACCCAGCGACTTGAGTTGCACTGCCCTGGTGAACACCTAAGGCTCCACCCCTCATATGTAATAGGTGTGAACAGACCAAAATGTTACAGCTCAAGCAGAAAAACAGCTCAAAGCCCCAGAGCCAATACTTCTAAGCAACAGAAAGTTAGCCAACCTATCAGATGCACAGTTCAAAACACTGATGATCAGGATGCTCACAGAAGTGGTTGATTTTAGTCACAAATTAGAGGAACAAATGAAGGCTACACTAAGTGAAACAAAGAAAAATACACAGGGAACCAACACTGATGGGAAGGAAACTGGGACTCAAATCAATGGAGTGGACCAGAAGAAAGAAATAAATGACCGAACAGAAAAGAATGAAGAAACAAGAATTCAAAAAAATGAGGAGAGGGTTAGGAACCTCCAGGACATCTTAAACGTTCCAACATCTGAATTATTGGGTTGGCTCTCTGCGTCTCTAGCTGCCTCTCCCTAGCAGACAGAAACTGCTGGTTTCCACAGCCAGATGTTATTTGGGTTCCTTTCCCAGTTCTGGTGCTATAGGCTGGGGAGTCCGGCTTAGGGTTTAGACCCTACACTTATCAGGGGAATTCCCCTATCCTCTGAAATAGCCCTCCGGATCTTCAGGTGCCACCCATGAGAGCCCAGCCAGGGCTCTCTTGCCTCCTCTGCACTTCCTACCAGTCACATCGTGGTGAAGTGGTTACTTTTGTATGTCCGTGGTTATAAGGCTTCTCTCCAGCTAGTGTTTAGTTCGTTATTCAGGATGATTTTAATTTAGTTGTAATTCCAGTTTGGTCCTGGGAGGAGATTAGTGTAGCTTCCACCAACTCCACTGCCATCTTCTCAATCTTCTCCATTAATTTCTAATTTTGGCTATTCAGCATTTTTGTCAAACTTCCAAAACTTAAATGTTTTATTAACATGTTTGCAAATCTTTCTTCACCACTAACTTTTTAACTCTCTGAATTTTTTTTTTTTGCATACTGGATACTATTTAGTGTCCTTCTCTTGTTATTTTAAAGATATTGTGAAATTTTTCTCTTCAATTTAATAAAACTCAAAATGTTTTAAAATAGAATTTTTATATTTATAAGTGGCAAGACTTTGGGTATTTTATTGATTTCTTGTTTTATTACTTTAAGGAAACAGAATATACTTGATTGTATTCTATATAACTTCTACTATTTTAGATTATATTGGTTATCTTTTAAATTTTAATGTATGATGACATTTATAAATATTTCATGGGTATGGCTATAGAAGATGTGTGTGTACACGGAAACACAAATATGTTTGAAAAAGAGAAAGGGATCTTCCATTGTATCCAGTTCCTGAGCTATCTGTAATTATTTTTTTCTTCCTAATCTGAGAGATTTGTATTGAGGCTTTATATTTCATTCAACAATATAAATGTGTTTTATTAAAATCTCCTTGAAAAAAAAGTACATTTTCACTTTGCACTTGGCTCTGCAAATAACGTACCTGATGTTCACATCTTACAACATATCTTATGAAAATGGCTGCATACATCAACATGAACGTACTAGGTCATCAGGTAACCATACATTCAGCTCTAGTAGGCACTATATAACTATTTTCAACATGGTTTACCAATTTATAATTCCCCTTGCAATATATGATAATTCTAATTGCTGACTCTTCCCAACTCTTTAAATTTTGCCTTTTAAAATTTATTTTGCTGAGTTAATCTGCATTTCTCTGATGCCAAAGAAAGTTGAGCATCTTTTCATGTTTATTAGCAATCTGGATATACTCTTTGATGAAGTGCCAAAGTTGTTGTGTCGGTTTGTCCATTGGGTTACTTTTCTTCTTTCTTTCTTATTATTATTTATAGATGTTCTTCATTTAGACTACAGTCTAAATAATTTTTTTTTAGTTTTACAATTTTCCTGGTATTAATAGAAACTTGAAACACCTAAACTCCATTTTCCCTTTGCATTATTGTGACATTTTTATTCTATATATATTAAACCCTATAAAACATTACTATTACTATCATTGTTTTGTACATCTTGGAATTCTAAATATCCAAGAATATTTTAACTGTATTATTGAATACTGATTGCTTTATTTTTTATTCTTTAATTTAAAAAATTGTTCTGTGTTTAATATATTAAAGTCTTTTCACCTGCCTTAATTTCTCCCATATTCTGTTTCTAATGATTAATTTGGATTTTTCAATAGCAGAAATTAATCTCTTTTGTATTTTTTATAGATATATTTTATATTATTCTCCAAATGGCCAATAATTCTCATCTAAAACTTAATATATACAGTTTATTTTAGAGACTGGTTATTTTTGAATTTTCTTTATGCTCTACAAATTTCTCAATGTATTAATACAATTTGATGTGTGTATCATTTTCCTCTCACTTATGTTTCTTTGTAATTTTCTGAACATTAGAAATCTAGTTTCATGAAAGCCAGTGTTTAATTGGAGTATAAATATACATAGTAAAATTCAGTTTTGACAAATGTATTCATTTGTGTAACCAACCAATACCCCAAGAGATATAGAAGATTGTCATGCTTCTAAAAAGTTCCCTTGTTTTTCCCCTTTCCAGTCAATCACTTCCTTACCAGAACAACCATTTATTCAGATTTCTATCCCCATAGATTCATTTTTGCATGTTCTTGAACTTCATATTGATGGAATAATACTGCATGTATACTTTTGTGTTTGGTTTCTTTGACTCAAAAATCTTTTGAGAGCAACTGATGTTGTTCAATTTATTTATCAGTAGTTCATTGCTCTTTGTTAATGAGTAGTACTCCTCATTTATCATACTTTGTCTTTCCAGTTTCCTGCGTATAAACATTTGGGTTGCTCTGGAGTTCAAATTAGATTTTATTGCTTTTGTGTAATAATTCCCCATCACTTAAGGTGAGGAGAGATATGTAGAAAAGTGTACTAAATTTTAGAATATTGTTTAATCTTGCCATTTGCGTAGGAAAGTTTTATAGATTTTCTTCTTTTGATAATTTCATGAAAGCTTAATTTAAAAATGTAATAGAGAATTTCCAGGAAATACCCTTACTCTGTCATCTTATCTGAATAATTAGGATCATATGCATCAAATATATATCCCCAGGAAGCACTAAAGATTTTATAAATTGGAACCTTTAAATGGAGTGAAAAGTGTTAGCTAAGACTAAATAAAAAAAAATTGCAGTGTTAACCACATACAGGTATTTAAGCTATTTTAAGATTTTATTGAGGAAGAGAAAGATGGCAGTGAGGTAAGAAGGAGAAGATTCCACTTCCCCCTCCACTCGGGAGAAAAACCTAGCTGACCTATAAAGGAACAGCACATTGGCCACCAGTACCATAGCATATATGAAAACAGAAGATCAAAAATTGTAGCAGACATTGAAAAACCAGATGGTAAGGATAGTGATTCAGGACAATAAGGACCCAGGGATCAGCACAGGGACCAGGGTGGCTGCAGCCCCAGGCTCATCAACCACTGGGTCTGTCACAGGGCTCTTGGGAGAGAGATGGGTCAGAGCTCTCTCTGTGACCAAGCAGGGTTTGAGTAGCACTGGGAGAGATCTGGCTGCTTGGGGTCACAGAGAGGGGAGTAAGAACTAAGTGGCAAACACAGGGGGGCTGTGAGCACCCATGCATAGCCCCGGGAAGAATGTGAGCCTGAGCCTGTGCAACCAGAGGCAGCCTGGCTGAGTGCCCGAGCCCAAAACCAGGGAGAGAGAGCTTTTTAGAATGCCTGGAACCCACACCTGTGGACCCAGAGAGAGTGCACCTCCACAAAAGGCCTGGAGCCCACACCCATAAACCCAGGGAGAGGGAGTGCTCCTCGGGAGGTCTGGAGCCCATACCCAGGGCCCTGCGGAGGAGCGCCAGGCTAGCTCTGGAGAGAGTGAGCTCGAGGCTGACTCAGTGCTGAACAGGAAGGGAAAAAAAAAAAACAAACCAGTAGCCCCTTAGCCTGCTGCAGCCAGCAAGAACATAAAAATAAGTTTAGCCAGTTTCAAACCAGAAAAAAGGTGTTTTTTTTTTGGTTTGATTTTTTTAAGTAATTCTTTATTTTTATTATTTTTTATCTCTCAATTCCTTTCACTTCTCATCCCTTCTTTCTTGTTTTATTCCTTCTTCCTTTCTTTCCAATTTTATCTCTTTTTCCTTCTGCCTTTTTTTTTTTAATACCCACAAGTGAGGCAAAAAACCTCGGAACTGTGAAAAGACAAGAGTTGGACCCAAAAAGGGGGCATCGCAGCATCTGAGACAGACAAATTTCATTTTGCTATCACAGAGAACCTGCAAGTAATTGCATATTTGTATTATTATTTTTCATTACTCTTACATCTTTTTTAATAGTATTTTTGTATTCCTCTTCTTTCTGTTAGCCTTCTTTGCTTGGCTGGTTATATTGTATCATTTGACAGGTTTCTCATATTCTCTCATTCATAGTGTATTGATAATTTACTGTCCTTCACTTCATTTGTGTTCCATTAGCACACTCCTCAAGGTCCTATACTCCCTATTCTTAATATCTAGATCTCATAGATTCTGTCATATGATTGTTGTTCTAATATTATTGTAAATAATGACTCTTCCATACAACTGAAAATAGTATACAACACCCCTCCCAGATCTTAGCCCACTTCATGGTTTCCTGAACTCTATTACTGTTGTGGTTAACTCTATTCTTTCACACACTACACCTATTGACTATCCTTTACTCTCGCCTCACCTCAGAATCTGTCCTCCCTCGACCTCACTGCTTTCTAGATCTAACTCACAACCCTTCCATCCTCAACAAGAGTCTTACCTTTTTTCCACCCTTTCTAAAAAGTGGCTAGTTGGGCAGAAGATCATGATTAACACTATACATAGTCAAGGATCTCCTATCTCTTCTCTACTGCCTGCTACTGTAAATAACATAGAATACTCTCTTGCTATCTTAAACCATTTTGCCTTCCCCCTCCAAATATTCAAAAAAAGAGTAGACTGAAGCTGTGAACACTAGGACACCTGAAGGAGATTGCACCACTGAATATCATAGGTATTCTACCACAGAAGTTCACACCATAAACCCAAAGAACCAGAACAGATCAATTTAAGAAGCTGAGGCTAACAAGAAAATTCTCACAAACAATGGGAAGACAAAGAAACAATCCCCAAATGAAAGCCTCAGAGAAAGCCTCAGAAAGAATGCTAGATGAAATAGAGGCAAGTCAGCTATCAGATATTGAGTTCAAAGCAATGGTTACCAGGAAGCTCCATGAGCTCACAGAAAATTATCAGAAACTACAGGGAAACTACAATGAACTTGCTGCAAACTATATCAACATGAAATAGGAAATAGAAACTGTCAACAAGGGCTAAGAGGAAATGAACAATACAATATCTGAACTGAAGAACATAGCAGAAGGAATCCAAAGCAGGATTGATGAAGCAGAAGATCGAATCAGTGAGCTGGAGGATAACGTTAAAAAAAACTAGCCAGAAAAAGCAGGAAAAAGGAAAGAGGTTCAAAAGAATAAAGAGGGATTAAGAGAAATGCAAGACAATGTGAAACATAATAATATCCGTATAATAGGGATACTAGAAAAAGAAGAAAAAGAGCAAGGGATAGAAAACCTATTTGAAAAAGTAATGATGGAAAACTTCCCTAATTTCATGAGACAAAAAGTCACACAAATCCAGGAAACACAGAGAGTCCCAATCAAGAGAAACTCAAAGAGGCCCACTTCAAGACACATCATAATAAAAATGGCAAAATTCCAAGACAAACAGGGAATGTTAAAGGCAGCAAGGGAGAAACAGGAAGCAACATACAAGGGAGTCCCGATACAGTTAATAGTTGACTTCTCAATGAAAACGCTCCAAGCCAGAAGAGAATGGCAAGAAATATTCCAAGTAATGAAAACCAGAGGCCTGCAACCAAGACTACTTTACCCAGCAAGGCTCCTGATCAAGATTGAAGGTCAAATAAGGAGCTTTTCACACAAAAGAAGTCTAAAAGAATACACCTCCATCAAACCAGCTCTGCAGGAGATGCTAATGGGACTGCTTTAAGGAAAGGAAGGAAAATAGAGAGGGAGAGAGGAACACAGGTACGAAATGGCAATGCATAAGTACCTATCAATAATAACCTTAATGTAAATGGATTAAATGCTCCAATCAAAAGACATAGAATAGCTGAGTGGATAAGAAAGCATGATCCACACATATGCTGCCTACAAGAGACCCACCTCAGGACAAAAGACCTTCACAGACTCAAAGTGAAGGGCTGGAAACAAATTTTCCAAGCAAATGGACATGAATGAAAAAGCCAGGGTAGCAATACTCATATCAGACAAAACAGACTTCAAAAAAAGGGCCATAAAGAGAGACCCAGAATGTCACTTCATAATACTCAAGGGAAGAATCCACCAAGAAGACATAAACATTGGAAATACATATGCATCCAACATAGGAGCACCCAAATATGTAAAGAAATCTTAGAGGACTTCAAGAAAGATATTGACAGCAACACAATTATAGTAGGGGATTTTAACACCCCACTGTCAAAAATGGACAGATCTTCCACACAAAATATCAACAAAGATATTGTGGCATTGAACAATGCCCTAGATGAAATAGACTTAACTGATACATATGGAGTCCTTCATCCCAAAGAAGCTAAATACACAGTGTCTTCAAATGCACGTGGAACACTTTCAAAGATAGACCACATGATAGGACATAAAACAAGCCTCAAGGAACTCAAGAAAACTGAAATCATACCAAGCATTTTCTCTGACCACAAGGGACTGAAACTAGAAACCATCCCAAGGAAAAAAAAACCCAAAATACTCAAAATCATGAGGATTAAATAGCATGCTATTATACAATGAATGGGTCAAGAATGAAATTAGGGAAGAAATCAAAAACTTTCTGGAAACAAATGAAAATGAACTCAAAACAATCCAAAATTTATGGGACACAGCCAAGGCAGTCCTGAGAGGGAAGTTCATAGCAATACAGGCCTACCTAAAAAAGATAGAAACATTTCAAACAAACAACCTAACCCTACACCTACAAGAACTCGAGGAACAACAACAAAGACAGCCAAGAGCTAGTAGGAGGAAGGAAATAACCAAAATCAGAGCAGAGTTAAATGATATACAGATGAAAAGCACAATTCTAAGGATCAATGAATCCAGGAGCTGGTTCTTTGAAAAGATAAACAAAACTGACAACCCTTTAAGCAGGCTGATCAAGAAAAAGAAAAGAGGACCCAAATAAACACAATCAGAAATGAAAGAGGAGAGATTACAACTGACACCACAGAAACACATAGGATTGTAAGAAATTACTATGAAGAACTGTATACCAAGAAATTTGGAAACCCAGGTGAAATGGACAAATTTCTAGAAAAATATAATCTTCCAAAACTGAATGAAGAAGCAGAAAGCCTGAACAACCCAATACAGCAGATGAAATTGAAGCAGTAATAAAAAAAAACTCCTGATACACAAAAGCTCTGAACCAGACAGTTTCACAGGAGAATTCTACAAAGCATTTAAGGAAGAGCTAACTCCTATCCTTCACAAACTATTCCAAAAAATTCAAAATGATGGTAGACTCCCAAACTGTTTTTATGAAGCCAACATCATCCTAATCCCAAAACCAGATCAAGACACAACAAAGAAAGAAAACTTCAGGCCCATATTGCTAATGAACATAGACACTAAAATCCTTAACAAAATATTGGCAAATCACATCCAACAATATATTAAAATGATCACACACCATCACCAAGTGAGATTCATTCCAGGGATGCAAGGATGGTTCAACATCCGCAAATCAGTAAATGTAATATACCACATAAACAAAGGCAAAGACAAAAACCACATGATCATATCAATAGATGCAGAAAAAGCTTTTGATAAGGTACAGCACCCATTTGTTATAAAAACACTCAGCAAAGTGGGAATAGAGGGAGCATTCCTCCATATAATAAAGGCCATATATGAGAGACCTACAGCCAATATCACAGTCAATAGGCAAAAACTAAAAGCTTTTCCACTAAGATCAGCAACAAGACAAGGTTGCCCACTTTCACCACTTCTATTCAATATAGTATTGAAAGTCTTAGCCACAGCGATCAGACAAGAAAAGGAAATAAAGGCCATCCAAACCAGAAAGGAAGAATTAAAACTGTCATTGTTTGCAGATGACATGATAGTGTACACAGAAAATCTCCACCCAAAAACTGCTTGACCCAATAAATGAATTTGGCAAAACAGTGGGGTACAAAGTCAATAATCCAGAAATCAAAAGCATTTTTGTATACCAACAATGAAACAGCAGAAGCAGAAATCAAGAAAAAAATCTTATTTGATATAACAACAAGAAAAGTAAAATACCTAGGAATAAACCTAACCAAGGAATTAATACACCTGTTTACAGAAAACTACACAACACTGAAGAAAGAAATCAAGGAAGACACAAACAAATGGAAACATATACTGTGTTCATAGATCGGAAGAATTAACATCATCAAAATGTCCATACTACCCAAAGCAATTTACAGATTCAATGCAATACCTATTAAAGTACCAATGGCATATTTCACAGGCATAGAACAAACACTTCAAAAATTATATGGAACCATAAATGACCCTGAGTAACTGCTGCAATTTTGAGAAAGAAGAGCAAAGTAAGAGGGATCACAATACCTGATACCAAACTGTATTACAAGGCCACTATAATCAAAACAGCCTGGTACTAGCCTAAAAACAGATGCATGGGCCAGTGGAACAGAACAGTGAGCCCAGAAATAAACTCAAGTTTCTATGGTCAATTAATATTTGACAAAGCAGGCAGCAACATAAATGGAGTATATATAGCCTCTTCAACAAATGGTTTTGGGAGAACTGGACAGGTACATGCAAAAAAAGGAAACTTGCGCACCAACTTACACCATACACCAAAATATATTCAAGGTGGAAAAAACATTTAAATATAAGCTGTAACACCATTAAAGTCCTAGAGGAGAACTTATAGCAACATTTCCCAGGAAAATCCAAGTTATTTCACACAGCGACATTTTTACTGATATGTCCCCTAGAGTAAGGGACATAAAGGAAAAAATAAACAAATGGGATCTCATCAAAATGAAAAGCTTCTGCATGGCTAAAAAAAACAGTATTAAAATAAAAAGAGAGCCAACCATATGGGAAAACAGAGTTGCCAGTGATACCTCAGACAAGGGTTTAATTTCCCAAATATATAAAGAACTTACATGACTCCACTCTAAGAAGACAAGCAAACCAATTACAAGATGGGCAAAGGACTTGAACAGACACTTCTCCAAGGAGGACATACAGAGGATCCAGAGACACATGAAAAAATGCTCAATATTGCTAGCTATCAGAAAGATGCAAATTAAAACCACAATGAGATACCACTTCACAACAGTAAGAATGGCTATCATAAACAAAGCAACAAACAACAAATATTGGAGAGGTTGTGGGGAAAAGGGGTCCTTAGTTCACTGTTGGTGGGACTGCAGACTGGTACAACCATTATGGAAAACAGTATAGAATTTTCTCAGACAACTAAAAATGGACCTGCCTTTTGACCCAGCAATTCCACTGCTAGGATTATATCCTAAGAACCCTAAAACATCAATTTGAAAGAACCTATGCACCACAATGTTCATAGCAGCACAATTTACAATAGCCAAGAGTTGGAAGCAACCTAGGTACCCATCAGTAAATGAATGGATCAAAAAACTATGGTACATATACACAATGGAATTCTATGCAGCAGAGAGAAAGCAGGAGCTCCTACCCTTTGCAACAGCATGGATGGAACTGGAAAGCATTATGCTCAGTGAAATAAGCCAAGTGTTGAAAGACAAATACCATATGATCTCACCTTTAACAGGAAGCTAAACAACAAAACAAACAAGCAAGCAAAATAAAAACAAAGACATTGAAATAGAGAAAAACGGGACAGAGACCAGAGGGGAGAGGGGAAGGAATTTAAGGGGAAAAAATGGGAGGGATTTAGAGGAACAAGTATAAAGGACACAGGGATAAATAACTAAGTATAACTTAGTATAAATAACTAAGGGGGTGAAAATGGGAGGGAGGTGGGGAGCACTGGGCAGGGTGGGCTGGGATGGGAGAAATAGAAAATTGTACTTAAAAAATAACTAAATAAAAAAATTTTAAAAAGCAACAAACAAGTGTTAGAGAGTTTGTGGAGAAAAGGAAACCTTAGCTCACTGTTGGTGGGATTGCATACTGGTACAACCACTATGGAAAACAGTATGGAATTTTCTCAAAAAACTAAAAATGGATTGCCTTTTGACCCAGCAGATGCTAGGATTATATCCTAAGAACCCTGAAACACCAATCCAAAAGAACCTATGCACCCCAATATTCATAGCAGCACAATTTACAACAGCCAAGTGCTGGAAGCAACTTAGGTGCCCATAAGTAAATGAGCAAAAAACTATGGTACATTTACACAATGGAATTCTGTGCAGTAGAAAGAAAGAAGGAGCTGCTACCCTTTGGGACAGCATGGATGGAACCGGAAAGCATATGCTAAGGGAAATAAGCCAGGTGGTGAGGGACAAACACCATATGACCTCACCTTTAACAGGAACCTAAACAACAAAAGAAACAAACAAGCAAAATATAACCAAAGACACTGAAATAGAGAACAGGCTGACAGTGATCAGAGCGGAGAGGAGAGGGAATTTCATGGGAAAAGGTGAAGGGTCTAGAGGAACAAGTATAAAAGACACGTGGAGAAAAATTAGAGGGGGTGGAAATGGGAGGGAGGTCTGAGTGGGTGGGCTGGGATGGGAGTAAAAGACAGAAAACTGTACTTGAACAACAATTAAAATAAAAAAAAACCATTTTATTGAGATATAATCAGATTCAACAAGATTTACTGATTTGTGTGCACAGTTTAATGAGTTTTGGTAATGTATACAGGTATTTAACTATCTTCCAAATCAAGATACAAAATAAATCCCTCACCCTAAATAGTTTCCTTTTGCCCCTGTATAGTCAGTCGTATTCCCTGACCCCCACCCCCAGGCACCCACTCATGTCTTCTATATATAGTTCAGCTTTTTCTAGAATTTCGTGTAAGTGGTATCTGTAGTATAAAGTTATATTGTTATCATTAATTTAGCATAATGATTTTTACAACTTTATTGTGGCATATTTTACATATAATAAAATTCACCATTTAAATGTGGATAATTTTAAATAAGTTTACCAAGTTGTGTAACCATGACCATGAGTCAGTTGTAGAATATTTTCATCACCCAATGAAAGATCCTTCATGCCTATTTACGCTTTTCACCCCGCTCTCATTCTCTGTCCCATGTAACCACTTTCTTTCTCCATAGGTTTATCTTTTGTGGGCATTTTATGTAAATTGAGTCATACAATATGTTATTTCTTGTGTCTAGCTCCTTTCACTTGGTATTCTTTTTACATTTTTATTTATTGATCTGAGAGAGAGCAACATCAACTTGTTGTTGTCCTTATTTTAGAAGACTCTTTTTGAGATTCATCCATGCCGTTGAGTATATTAATATTTTGCTCCTTTTTATTATTGACTTTTTTATTCATTTAATCAAAATATGTAGTATCACTTAATTTGCTTATTTGTTCACCTTTTTGATAGATATCTGAGTTGTTCCCAACTTTTGGGCTATTATGAATAATGCTCTCATGAACACTTTCAAGCCTGTGTGTAAGATATGTTTTCATTTCTTTTGGGCAAATACCTAAGATTGAGATTACTGGGCCATATGCTAAGTACATATGTAACTATAATACACTGTTCTACTGATTTTGAAAGTGGCTGTACAATTTTGCCTTCTTCAAGCAACATGTAATAGGATCAGTTGTCCCATATATTTATCAACACTTGGCTAGTGTCAAAATTTGTACTGTTAGTCTTTTAAACCTTAGCCATTTCAGTGGGTGTGCAATGGGATCTATATGGCTATTAGTACATATGTCTATATCAATACAACCTCAATCAAAATCCTAAAAGACTTTTTAAAAGAATTAATAAGCTGAATATAAAATTTATATTAAAATACAAAAAATGAGAAGAGCCAAAACAAGAAGGAAAATTTGAAGGACTTATAGCACCTGATTTCAAGATATACTGTACAACTTTATGACAAGATGCTATGGTATTAGCATAAAGATAGACATAGATCAATAATGCAGCATAGCCAGGACATAGATTCATACTTAACAAAGGTCTGTCCAGAAAGTATCCAGGCATGCATTATGAAACATAGAGACATTTACTGAAGAAGATACAAGATACCAAAAACATTGTCCATAGGACAATGACATCTCAGTCTTCTTCAAAGTAAGCACCTTGGGACCTCACACAGTTCTCCCATTCACCATCAGTTGCCCCATTGTATTTTCCTGAATCCCAATGATGGTCTGAAATCTCTTCCTTTTCAAGGTGATTTTAGTTTTGGGAAAAGGCAGACATCACAGGACACCAAATCTGGGCTATAGGGAGGGCTGAGTCACTATGGTGATTTGATGTTTGGCTAAAAAACTCTGAACAGGATGTGATGCATGAGCAGGTACATTGTCATCATGAAGCTGCCAATTACCAGTTGCCCATAACTGTGGCCTTCTGAATCCTCTGAATAGTTTCCATGGAGGAATGTTTTGCTTAATGCAAAATACGATGCAGATTTGTTGCTCTACTTACTCAGTCATTTTGAATGCAATGGCCACAGAGTGCACATGCTCACTCAATGGTGTCTACCATCCCTACTGACTAGTACATGGAAGTCAACCATTGTTCATTCACACATGCACATTCCAGTCCACTCTCCTTGGCTGCCAGGTTACATAGATATCATATGAATATTATATTAACAATGGTGGCACTTTTTCTGAACAGACCTCATATATAATCCTTTATTTGCAACATTAAAGATATCTGAAATTTCATTCATTCAATGTAGTTATCAGGCATCTCCTATACGCCAGAGACAGTGCAATAGGTTCTGGGGAAATAACTATCAACAAAGCATTCATAATCTGTATTCTCATGTAATTTATATTTTGGTTGGGCAAGAAAATTAATAAATAAATAAATAAACAAACATATGTTAGATAATTATAAGTCCTTTGGAGGAAAGTAAAGAAAGGGCCTAAGGGGTGATAGGGATCTGTTTACATGTTAGCCAAGGTAACAAGCCACCTGCATAACATGCAAGGAGAGGAAGCACCAAGTGCAGATTCCCTGAGGCAAACCTTGAAGGAGAGAGTGAGGTGAGAATAAGCAAGGGATAGAGTCAGGGGCCTCAGCTAAAAAATAAAATAAAATAAAATAAAAATAAAAATAAAAATAAATGAAAAAAGCAAGCCTGGCCCAGATCACACACGAGCTTGTCAGAACTGTAAGGAATTTAGATTTGACTGCCTGAGACAGGAAGCCATTGATGGGTTTTGAGTGGAGAGGTGATTACAATTAAAGGTCTTCAAAGGATTACTATGGCTGATATAGCAAAAATGGAATTTCAAGATAGATGGGAGGCAAGGGGGAAGAAGTACAGCCTAATCAAAAATTAATCTGGCCATCACAAGAGAAACCACAGAGTGAATGTTATAAAACAGGAGATGACAAAAGATACAGATAAACAGGAACTAAAGAGAGAGAGATGGAAAACTGATCACGGTATTAAAAAAGAAAAAAAACTAAAAGCATGAGAGGATTGATTTTTGAAAATCAGAGAGACAGTGTCAAATGTTTCAAAGAAGACAAGCTGTATAAGGCTGGGAAAAGACCAGTGAATATTAAGCATAAGGGATCATTTGGTGAATTTCTGTAACACAGTCTCGGTACCATGGTAGGACCATGGTGGCTTTAGAACAAATGAACACAGCAGTAAAAATTACTCGCTTGAGAAATTTTCTAGCAGAAGGCAGGACAATAGCATGAGTTAGAGAAAAGAAGAGGAAAATAAAGGTTGGTTTCAGGACAGGCTAGACCACAAGGGCTTAGAAGCGAGGAGAAAGATCCAGAGCCTGGAGTAACAGGATGATAGAGAGAGCAGAGGATTGGACGTGTTGCAGAGGGTGGAGAGTGGGGGAACTGCTAGGAACCAAGCTTCCTAGAATCTCCTAGCCAACTCCAGAAATTGCCTTGAAGGTGCTGTTTCTTTTCATATTTTTGAGGTGTTTGTTTTGTTTTCCTAAAGTACAGTGTTCACAAAAGCACAAATCCCAGCTCACGTAACAACTTACCTCAACAAGGTTGTGCCCATCTGCTTTATTTTAACTTCAACTTCTTGTTCTGCTTGGAAACCCAAATAAGATGCAAAAAATTCTAAAAAGATACAAGTCAATCTTGTAGAAAACATCTGTTTGATGCTGCCTGGATGATGTGCTCTGTAGCAGGCACTCTAACTTAGTGGTGTGAACGGTCATAGCCTGGTGCTGTTTGATCACCTTATCTGCGAGGCCACTGGAGGCACTATTTTGCTCCCCAATACACAACATCTGCCATGCAGGGCAGCCTGGTTCCAAGTAGGAGGTAGGCAGGAATAGCTGAGCAAGACTAGGGAATTTCACCCCCTACATACACATCCTTCTTTAATTTTTCCTTGAAAGGCTCACACCCAGTTTCATTTTCACACACAAAGAGGTCCTTTGTATTTCATTATGACCAAGTCACAAAAGTAAATGTTTTTCTTTTAAAGGAAAGTGGGTGTGGATGATGGTCGCTTGGGTGGAATGTGAATAAAGACTTTTCTCCCAGCAAGCTGAACTCCAAAGGAAAATGGAACTATACTGAACTCCCAATTTGACAATAATGCTTTTATTTTAATTATTTGTTTGTTATTTTGTTTTTCCCTGGTCTCTAAGGAATTTTGGAAATATTTTAAATGTAACCATGCTGGGTAGAAAGAATTCTTAAGTCCCAGAAGCAAGTAACACTGCTGAATAAAAGCAAATTATTCTTTATTCTCCTTTGTATCAAAAGTGGATGCTCAACTAAAATTTTCAATATGTTTTAGTATCACTATAATATGTGGAATGCATTTTTTACAAGGGAACTACAAGCTAGTGCCCTAACCAGATACAGCTCAATGGGACCATTGCAGATCACTTCATCTAACTAACTCAAACACACACTTCTGTTTCCTCTCCACCACTACACTTTCTCTGGTGGACCACATAAAGCATGAGCACCCTGCTTTTGCAAATTGTGAAGTAGACAAATATTTGAGTAAACTAATTTAACGTGTACTTTCTAGATTCTTCAACTCTGCTGACAAGACATTCCCCATGCAAATGTTACTATTTTCCCTGAAGGCTTCATGTTCTCCTCTCAATTTTCTTTCTCCTTCAAAACATTCTTTTGGGAAAGAATCTTAAAGAATAGTAACATGTAGATAACCAATAAGTCTTTAAGTGTTACATGTCACAGGAACTTCTACACTGAAAATGGAAAAAACATGGTAATGCAAAGCAACGAAGCTTTAACCAATTTCAGCTGGCAACCAGCACAAGTTTCCTTTCTCGAGGAAAGGAAACTTTCTAGTACCTTTGAAAAGAAACATTGACATCTTCCTAGTCTGAACAGTCTTAAGTATGGGAAGACTTGTAGACAGGCATTTCCATTTGGAAAAAAAGTTATTAATTCAATAAATACTTATTGAACATTTTCCCCCTGTGGCTTTTACTTTTTTCTCCCCTGAGGACCACATTTTACATCATGATCCAACATACACACATATATACTCCAACTCTGGAAACAATATTTTGATTAAAACATACTTATCTCACCCTGTGCAATGCACCCTGATATTTTCATTTCTGTTGAATTTTTCAATGCTCATGATATCTCACAACCCAGATTTTATGACCCGGTTTTAAAAAGCACTGTAGACTGAACCCTCTGTTAGGTACTGATGACATGCACCTACTTTCAACCTTCATGGTAGTTGTAGTCCAGAGTGGGAGATATTCTAGAAGTAAACAAGTAATTATAATTTGTGATATATTCTATGAAGGTAATCAATACAGAACTCTGATAAAATTATGAGACCTAATTGGAAAGAGTTGTCAGAGAAGACCTCTTTAAAGAGGGAAGTAAGCTGAGACCCAAAGGATGAAAAAGAGACACATACCAAGGGCAGGGGGGGACAGCATTCCAGGGAGAGGCAACCACATTCCATGAGGCTGGAAGGAGCCTTTTGAAGAACTGGCAGGAGGCCAGCGTGTCTCCATGTAGGGAGAGGAGAGGGGGTTAGGAAATGAGGTTGGACAGAGAGGCAGGGATGTAGCATGCAAGGATTTGTAGAAAGTAGGAAAGGGTTTGGACTTAATTCTAAATGTAGTGGTAGCCTCTGAAAGATTTTTGAATTGTGCTAAGTTAGGTTATGCAGCTAAAGTTACCATAAATCATTATGTACTTTGACCTCCATTGTTGAAGATTCCATACTTCATTTTTAGAAACTTGCCAAGTTCCAGAACTGATTGGCTCTCCAGTGATTTTGGAGGAAGCATGTATGAAATGAGCTCATGTAACCAATGTATAAAAGGAAGAATTCCCTTTGGGAATGGAAAGGAAAATAGTGGCAATATGTGTGTACATATATACATATATACAAACATATATATATTGTACCCACTCAAAATCAAGTGCATTTAAGATACTCCCATTCTAAGGCACAGATTTTATTTAATAGCTGCATAAAATTGCTCATATTGAATCTTTACAATGTGGCACACAGTTTGGTACTCACAAATTTCCATCTCCCTAACCTTATATGGACAGCTGTGCCTAAAAAAATAGGTGAAAGATTACATTAGCCAGTTCTCTTGGTATTCCCATTTTATGGCTTTTGTGGGAATGCAGTTCAAGCTTGCCTGCTATTTTATTTAATACGCCTCCTTGTAAATTCCAGCTGTTGACCATGTAATTAATCCCCGCATGGAAAAAATATTGGCATTCGTTCCTGCAATACCTGAGCTTCATCCCAACAGAATTATATTCATCATAGCCCTTTCCATTACTCTACAGTTATTCCTCAGAAGCATTTTATGTTCCACACAATTAATATATACCAGGACTCTGATCCCAACTTCTGCATAGTTACTCAACCATGACTTTCATTTATTCTCCTTGGTTTGTAGTCACTGAAATATAGGATTTTTAAATAACAAGCATCTTCTGTGTCAGTCCTAGAAAGGTTACTACTTAAGTTGTTAACTTATTGTAGAGTGTGGTAACTGGAACAAACATGGTGGTTGGATCTGGATCACTGCAAGTAATGCAAGAGGCAGTGTTTGACTTTGATCCTTGGCCCCAGGATCTCTCATTAAATCCTCTTTAGCTTTCCACCCTACACCTTACCTTTTGTAGTCATTCAGTTTGTGTTCTCTTCTTTACTCAGGAGATTTATAGAAACTTGTTTTCCTTTATTACACCAAAAAAAAAAATGGCTGAGAATTTCAAGCACCACCCTCATAGGAGTATTTGCCTTTTGATAGGGGGAGAAGTTTAATATAAAGGGAAAATTCACCTGCTTTTTCTCCATAAAGTGACAGAAGCTCCACTGAGCCTGCCTGTCCCTGACATGTCACCTTGTAATTAGTTCTTACACTACACATCTATAAGGCCAGCTCTGTTCACTATAACATGATATCTCAAGTAAGAATAACATCTATATTATTAGTATTGATCTGATGGCAAAATAAATCTTCAAACATTAAAAAATTTGCATTTATTTAAGCAATTTGATGAAAGATCATCAGCTTTGCAACAATGTCTGGAAATCAGTTTTTTTAAGCCCAAAGAAGAAAGGACTAATTTAAAAAACAAAACAAAAGCCTGCTATCTGAAAATTTACCCTAGGATCTGGGAAGTAAGTGTACTAATGAAGAACAGCTGGATTTGGGACAAAATTATGAAAGTAAATCACACATTTGACTGGGTATGTTTTCTTTAGGATAGAGATCAAGAAGATACATTGCCAACCCAAATGTAGATGGATTTTAATATGTTTTTTTTAATGTATAAAGTTAAAGGCTGCTTTGTAAAAGCTTACACTTATTTATCATATTAAATATATTTGTCAAATGGGAAAGAATTTGGAGTGAATGTAAATTCTTGTTTGAAAGAGAAAGTAGAAAACTCTATGAAGTCCTCCTGAGTGAAAAATTTTAAGAAGAAAAATGCTGATGACAATTTCTTAAGGATTTTCTAGTTTGTCATTTCCTCTAGGATATTTTAAGGGCCGCTGCGTGTTTCTGTTAACCATACACAAACACATAAAAGGAAACATATCAGTGACAGAATAAATTTATTTTTTCAACTAATATTATTTGATAATTTACTATATTTAAATTTGTGAGAGGTATAAAAGTAAATTAGACATGAAATGTATCTTAAAAGAGTCTTTTTGTAGAGAAGAAAATATGAGTCTCAATGACTTAATAAAAGATGATGAATTAACTAAATCTACAAACACTATAGTGAATTTCTTATGGATAAAAGAATACTGTGCTCATCAAAAGATTTCCTTAAGAGTTTTAGACGATTATCAGAAATATATATATCGGGGGGGAATGGGAGGGAGGGGGGAGACCGGGCGGGGGGGC
Source organism: Artibeus jamaicensis (assembly GCF_021234435.1). NCBI lineage: Eukaryota > Metazoa > Chordata > Mammalia > Chiroptera > Phyllostomidae > Artibeus > Artibeus jamaicensis. The sequence goes on along the minus strand of NW_026521818.1, from coordinate 20,065,200 downwards.
GGGGGTGGGATGGGAGAAATAGATAAAAAAAAAATGTACTTGAAAAGTAACTAAATAAAATTTAATATTAAAAATAAAATAAAATAAAAGGTTAAAAATTTCAAAACAAAAATACAAAAAAAAGAAATATATATATCAATATTGATAATATAAAAAATTATTCTTCCTGACATTGTTACAGTATTTTTGTTTTCATACTGTGACTTATTTTACCCTTTCCAGGTTGAAATACAACTAAAATTTCATAAACTTTTTCATCAGAATATAAGAATATGAAATTAAATCATTGTAATATATTTTAAACCCTAACAACAAGTTAGTGCAGGTTTGGAAATTAGACATCTGGAGGACAGCTTTAGAACAAAGTCTATCCCAATGTTATCTCATGTATGTAGAAAGCCATAAACATTCTTACCAGAGTGAAGGCATGGCCCATGGGGTGGAAGGCCAGCTTAAGCAAGGCTTCATTCAGTGTATAGGGTTTTTCAAAACCCCAACCAAGATGTGTGTGCATGTGTATGTAAAACTGTTAATGTTAAGTATATTTACTACACATTGTTGCTGCTTTGATAATAGGTTCCTTATCTTCATATATCACAAACCGATTACTCCTTCATATTCCTGCACTCTCCATTTCTGCAAACAAACAGAAGGAAGGGAGTCCACGCTGCTGGCTGACTCTGACCCCCACAACATTTCTCATTGACCAGCATCTGGGTTAAGAGTTACTTAAATAAAAGTTTATTGACTTGTATATAAATATGAAAGAAATCATCTCTTATTTAAAAAACCTAGAAAATTCTTATTTTTACTGCAAATTACAAATTACTAGCATCTGGAGTGTCTACCCTACTCTGGATGCTAACCTCCTCATTGGGCCAGGTGAATCCTCTATTGACACACAAGCATTGCCTCTAGGGTTAATGCTGCTGAGAATTCAGCAGAAGGAGGACATAGGCATCTGGATGACCTCTAGAACAGTATCAACTGCCCACCTTGTTTACACCCGTCACTGCTCCCTTTGCTTACAAGCAACCTGCCAGGAACAAATAGATATTCCTCTTCTTCCAAATTAGAATGCCTTTCCAGGAAAAGAATGTTCCATTGGGGTACCAAATGGAACCCTTAAAAAAAACTGGCACTATAAATATATACATTAAATTGTAAGATGGTTTGGGGTAAAATGCTTTCTGAATGACAGCTAATTCAAATGGGATTTTTGGAATACAATTCAAAATAGTACCTATGGAAATGCTTTTCTTTAACCAACAAATACCCTGTGTTAAGTGGCTTATGATCCTATTATAGTCAAGTAAGATGACAGCTATAATGTCTTATAGTTTGCTCTTCTCTTTCAGTGTCATAGCTATAGCCAAAAATACATCTTTCTTAAGAGTCAGATGAAGGGCAATTGCTTGCCCTACTTCTGCAAACCTAACATGAACCTTACCATTCTAGGGAGAGAGGGCTGCAGGAGTACTACATTTAACTTCATACTTTTCTATTTCAATCTGCTCCTTTAAGACCAATACCACTATTAATACAGTCTTCATTTTATATTTATTAGAAGTAGGTTGGGCCTAAAACAATGATAAATTTTTTTACTGATAAATTTTCATCATCACCTATGTTATATATACTATCTATTTACACTCAATTTTCTTCTGTCAAGAAAATGGAAAAGTGATGTTAAACTTTTCTGTTTTCCTAAAAGTAAAGCAGATATACACACCCCCCTTCTGCTTTCTATGCTGTAGAATTTTGGTCTGACAAAACCCTAGAAGCCAAAAACTGTTGGGGAGAATACTGTCATAATTCATGTTCTCTCTTTAATTCAATTATTTTCTTGATTCTGTGTCCAGCTCCATATCCCTGCTGAAACTTTGTGACTCACATTCATTTGTTTAGTTGTGGCATGTAGCTGAACCTACATCATCCGACCTCATAGTTCTACTATCTTTTAAGAGACATTTCTCAGTTGCCTTTAAATTTTTTTCCATGAATGGTTCTTAGGCCCCAATGTATAGTAAACAATAGCCTTCCAAAATGAGAAAGACTTAATGAAATTGTTTAAATACAGATAATTAGAAGAGGAGGTTCACAAGTGGGAAGAGACAACAATGTGAGACACAGGATATAAACCTAGGGTTTGGGCAAGTAAATTCTTAAAAGATGGTTGTTCAAAAGATGTGTTATGTGCAGTTTTGATAAGGGAAAATACAAGGCAATGACAGTAGGATACTTTCTCCCTTGGGAATTCTGAGGAATTACAGGGAAAGCATTAGAAATTATGGAAATTTGGAGTTCTCCAATTGCACAGTTGAGAGATGAGGTTGGCGGGTGGGAGGTGGGGACAGAAAGAGAACTGAAAAGGAGGAGTCCTCAGGGACCTGGGCTTTCCAATCTTGCTGTGTTTTCATCTGGAATACATTATTCCAAGATCCTTCCACACTAACTCCAGAATCCCCTCTCTGAGCTTTAAACTATTTCTGCTTTATACCAAGAAAACTACTGTAAAGTTTTCAATTAATTTTAAGGAACTGTAGTTTTATGTTATGCATAGAAATCATTTTTTTATTGAAGACAGACAAGTAGAAGTCTAGAAAATATCTAAAATACACATATGTAGAAATAATGTATGAACATTGAGAGGAAAGTGGACAAATTGACTGGATGGAATGCCCAGATTATAGAGCATATTTTTAGTGTTATTTCACAGATTTTAGGCAATAAATCAGAATTTTAAAAATGAAATCTCTAAAATATTATTTCCATGCCACTACTGGTGGCTTTGTTAATTCAGTCTTTCAAAATACTGTCTTACTCCACCTACTTTTCTCCATCTCCGTAGCCTACCCTGCTTAGCTACCCTTCTTGCCTTCCTGAAGGACTTCCCTAGTCTCCTCACTGGTCTCCTCACCAACCACTCTAATTCCTTCTAATTTTTACTCACATTTTAACCAGAATGAACTTTCTAAAACAATACAAGAACAAAAATGTTATCCAGCCTACTGATCCCATAGTAGAACGAACTTCTTCACACAGCCTCACACCATCCCATACTGGCCTTGACTCCTGAGCCTCACCCTTTGCTTCCTAACATTGCTGTAACTACTCTGGCCTACTGACGTTCTCTTTCTTTCTCCCCTCTTAGACCTCCTCAACAGTCTGGGGGATACTGTTCACCTCTGCCTCTTCTCATCAAATTAACTCATGCTAGTTTGTCAGATCTCAATTCAAATACCACTTTCCTTCAGGGAAGCATTTTTTAATGTCTCTTAGACTACATCACAAACTCCTGTATCACTAAGTATCTTATAACTTCTTGTTTTTTCTTCATACTAATACTAATTTGTTCTTATATTTCCATTTGTGTAATTATTTGTGTAATCTTTTTCAACAGATTGTAGGTTTCACAATGGCAGAGATTCTGTCTTGTTCATAATTTATTTCCCAAGATCTAACACAGCACCTGATATTTAATAAAAAATGTTGAACAAATGAATAGAATAGACCAATGACTGTCAAGTAAACATTGCTAATGTATACATTTCTTAAAATATCCCCTTTCCATTCGACAACTACTCACTCATTGGTTCACACTGATAAACCACCCAAAAATTTCATGAAGGGCTTTTAAATTTTTTTCAACTTCACTGATTTCAAAGCATGTTGGGAACCACTCTGCCTGGTTTCAGGAGTTGTAATCACTCCCCATGGATAAGGCTAAGTGATCTACCTTCGGACTGTGAGCCACTGAGGAGACAAAGCTTATCTCCCTGGCAGCAGCGCTGCTTCTGCTTCATCCATCTCTGTCCCCAATGCTTGGTCAGTTAGTCAGTGACGAGTAAGACCCCTCAGAGAAGGGGCAACCTAAGCCAGACACAATCACTTGGGAGGCCCTCAAGGAAGGACTCGGGGGGCTGCAGCAAAGAGGGAGTGATGGAACCTTGTCCCCTGGCTATGCTGACATAGCCTGAGTCCCCATTTCCATCTGGGAAAAGTGCTTCCTGGCTCTAATCCACTTAAGCCTGAAAACCTATGACTGGGAAGGCGGTGCAGCCCTTTGCCAGCTAGAGTGGGTTCTGGGGTGACTGAGTATAAGAAAGAATTCACAAAGTCCTGTGAAGCCTGTTTTGCTAAGAGTGCTTTCATTCATATGATAAGGGTCCGAGCAGGAAATAAGTATGTCTCCCAAAGTTTTTGCAACCCTTTTACCTGACAGAAACTGACTCAGATTTCTTTGAAATGTTATCTATTGTTTGATCCTTGCCACCTGACACTGATTGATGAGCTTCACCTGTATTCCTGTGTGTTCCAAACCTAATAAAAGCCACTGAAGAAGAGGTTCTTGGTTCTTCTCCTATGAGAGATTGACCATCTCTCCTCCCCAAGCAGATATCTTGGTAGTTTCATTTTCATCCACGGTGGACAGGGGGACTTGTGGGCAAAGTTGCCCTCACAAAAGCACATCCTTTCTTATAGTTAAAAATACCCCTCATGAAAATTTTGATTTGGGGTAGATAAACACAAATTTTATTGAAAATTCACTTAGACCACTCAGTCTAACTCTTTTACAACCTAGGTCTTAATTTACATATTAGTTCCTCTAGAGAAATTTTCTGCATTCCTCATCTAGGATAAGTGCCATTCTAATGTAAGGCCAAGATTAATATTCCTTGTGGGCATGCCCCTCTTCACAAGATTCAGGAACAAAGGCTCCATCTTAAGTTTCCACTATGCCCTCATGGTCAATTATGCAACCAGTCAATAGGCAATAAGAATCTGGAAAAGGTATAACTCCATTGGTAAGAACCTGTACATGCTTACACCTTACTAAAAGGAATACCATAAATATTAGTCTATCTGTATACACAGCAAGACGAAATAGGATTGGAGAGCTCCCAGAAGTATTTGCCAACCTTCATGCCAGGTACCTAACCTTTTACATGTCCACTAAAATTTATCTATACTCTGTGCCATGGAATCATCCTGGTATTTTTTTTTAAGATTTTGTTTATTTATTTATCTTTAGAGGGGAAGGAAAGAGGGAGAGAAACATCAATGTATGGTTGCCTTTCGTGCATCCCCTGCTGGGAACTGGCCTGCAGGAAACTGGTCTGCAACCCAGGAATATCCCCTGACTGGGAATTGAACCACAATCCTCTGGTTCACAGGCCTGTGCTCAATCCACTGAGCTACACCAGTCAGGCATCCTGGTATTTCTAATTAAAACAATGTAATCATGCCCTGGCAAGTGTGGTTCAGTTAGTTGTAACATCCTTCAGGAAAATGAAAGGTCGAGGGTTTGACTCTGGTCACAGCAGATACCTAGGTTGCCAGTTGGTCCCTGGTCCGGCATGCACAGGGGGCAACCAATTGATGTTTCTCACATGATGTTTCTCTCCCTCTTTCTCCCTCCCTCCCTTCTGCTCTCAATAAGCATGTTGTCTGGTGAGGTTAAAAAAATATATAGTCATGTGACATCAATTAAATTTGAAATTGATGCCCTAAGATTTCAGTAAGTCTGCACCTGCATCAAGCTTTACAGCTTTAACCTCCAAATTAGTTGAGGGTCACTGCAGCACCTACCTTCCAGACCGGGGTGTAGCATTGCTAGAGCTAAAATTTCCCTCAGGGACCCTTGCCTGCCCACCCAAGCTGCTTCCCGGATGAAGAGGCCTGTGTGTGGACACAAGTTGCAGGGAAGGAGGTAGGATTTCTAGCACTCAGGCTGCTAGATAGAGATTGGGGGCAGAGAAGGGCAAAATAATGACTCTGGATCAGAAAAGTTAAATAATAATAAGGTGTTCCCTTACACTGTTCCTGCCACAGAGGCAGAGGAGCCAGTCTGAAGGCCTCTACCACTCTGCCTATTACGATTGCTTTATCCTTACCTTTATTCTTGGTACTACTTGCGGACTTATCTTATAGTTCAGTTGCAAGAAATAAAAGTATTTTAAAACATCATATTTCTGTTTTCTTACAAATAAATACACCATGAAAAAGCAAAAAATTTGGGAAACCGACTCACAGGCTCCCCTTGGGCTCAGGCTTCATCTGCGCAGGCGCAAGCCCGCAAGATGGCGGCAGCTGGAGCGTGCTACCTGAGGCGGGCGGGCCGCGACGGCCTTGCTGCTCTTGAGCTCGCGGCTGCCTGCTGGGAGCTGTCAGCTCCAGGCCCGGCTCTATCGCAAGAAAGATGTGGATCATTATGAAAATCCCAGACACATGGTGTCTCTTGACAAGACAGCTAAAGCTGTCGGAACTGGCCTTGACCCGTGTTGCTTAGTCTTTTGAGCAGGCATCTTCTGGCAAGGTGAAAGGTCCCCAGGGCACTGCTGTCACGGCGCATGTCTGCGCTGCCACCCCGTCCCACGTCGGGGCGGTGGGAGGGGCGGCCGGTGATGTTTCTCAAACATAACAATGTTTCCTCTCTTTCCCTCTCCCTTCCCCTCTCTCTAAAAATAAACACATGCAATCTTTTTAAAAAATGTTGGAACTGGGTTGGTGGGGACTCTAGCATGTGGTGATGTAATGAGATTGCAGATTCAAGTGGATGAAAAGGGGAAGATGGTGGATGCCAAGTTGAAAACATTTGTCTGTAGTTCTGCAGTTGCGCCAGCTGGCTTGTTGCCCCCTGATAGAGTGAAAGGGAAGCCTTGGCCATCAAAAACACAGACAGCGCCAAGGCACTGTGCCTTCCCTCCCCCGTGAAAAGGCACTGTTCCATACGGACTGGAGATTCCCTCCAGGCTTCCCGGGCTGCCTACAAACTCAAACCAGAACCCAGGGCAAGACCTGCGGAGAAGAGGGCCCTGGGCGCAGACTCCCCCAGGGCGCTCAGCAGCGTGCCTGCCCGCCCCGCCGTCACCTGTACGTCAGCCGTTCTTCACGCTACGAAGGGTGCACCCTGTGCACATTCGATGTTCACATTGTAGCTCCAGTGCAAGTAAAATACACAGTTCAGTTGTTCTGAATTCTGGGGTTATTTTTAGCTCACTTTTATTGCCTTCACCCAGTTTATGTATGTTTTGAATTGTGTTTATGGCTTCAAAACTAAAATCAGTAACGAAGTCTCAAGTTTTACTCGTCCATGAAGTGCACAGAGATCCATTTTACCTGAATCTATTTTGGGGAAGAGTACCAATAAAATGCGTTGGTATCATTATTTGCTAGAGCCAAATATTGTACATAAAACAGATTTACATAGACATAGTAAATAAAAGAATGCTAGACAAAAAAGATACTTATACAAGAATTATAAATCATAAGTTAGAAAAATCTAAAATTATAATTTAAGTAAGCAAACCATCTTCTTCCCCATATGCATTTCACCCTCTATAATCTCCATGAATCACTTCATTCTACCAATTATCTAAGCAAGAAACAAAGATAGAAATATCTTACTTTTCTTGATTCAACCATAACCAGTCTGCCGACATGTGATGTTTAGCCTGCACTCTACATATTTATTGATTGCCTTCTATCTACAACACTACCTAGCATAGAGCCTATCATGTTGCTCACCATTATTCTTCTCACAAAGATTTATCTGACCACCACACCCCACTTGTCCAACCTTCCCACTGCTGTGCATTCTCCTAAAACTTTTAACACACTTCCGAATTATATCTGACTTTCCCGTCCAGCACAGTCCTCATCTAGAGGTTATAAAATTTGTCATTGGGTTGTTACAAATAATCAAAGACAGGGTTTGGAAAGTTCTCATCACTGTATCTTGTAATTATTTTTTATATGTCTGAGTCCTCCCAATGCTTTGGTCTTTAGTTCATTGATAATGGGAATTATCTTCATCTTTATATCATAGGTGCCTGCCTTGTTGCCTGACATAGAGGAAGCTCTCAACAATTGTGCTGAATAAACAAACCGCAAATAATGGTGTGAAATTAGAGATCACACACAAATACGTACTGAAAGTTCCATAAATTTCTAACACACAAACATAATTAGATGTTGGTCAGGTTTTAAAATTTCTGTATTTTTCTCTCTTAAAAAATACCAAAGGGAGACCAACATTCACCATAATAAATAGAATACCACAGACGTCAGGAAATCTATGTTAGACTTGTTATAATAAACTCAAATTCACCCACATTGCACATAATGTCTATTAAGGTTCCCTATTTAATAGTCTAGCTAGTAATCACAAAAAATATATATGTGCAGTGTGGGTGAAGTATAGTTATTATGAGAGCTTTACCACGTGTATCACTGGGCTTTTTTTCTTTTTGTATGGTGATATTTTTGCACCTTAGTAAAATTTTAATATATTTTAAAGTAACTTCTCTAAGAAAATGCAATTTAAATTGCATTGAAATATTTAAATTTAAATATTTGTAGGAAGACAAATATATTCTTCCATCAATATTCACAGTTGTATGTCTCTCAGGAATATTCAAGTCAGTCACCAAAGACTCCTTGGCTGAAGAGCTCAGTCTGTTCAATGTGTAAAACCTCATGATTATTGTTGAAATTCCAAGCAAAGTAGAAATTATTTAAGCCAGAAATTACTCAATTGTATACAAACCTCCAAACCAGTGGTTCTTCCCTAGAGCACTTTTAATCATTTTAGGAGAAAATGATTTTATTTTAAAAAAGCTTAAAACTTGGAACTGCATAGAAGGTAGGGGGAAAAGCCTGACCAAGTGACCTTGCAAAGTGAATTTGCCTACAAGTGACCACCACAGGCAAAGCTTCCAGAAAGCTTTTCTGTCTATGAATTGAAAAACCTGGAATCATAGGTACCAGGAATATACACTGCCTTAAGTAAAGTAGTTTTATACTATTATTATTTTTTAATTTGAATCAGAAAAGTCTGTCTTTAAGCAGTTAGGCACCTCAAGAACTGAGATGTGAATATGCACTCTGACCATCTTAATTCAAATATCTTATAATAAAGGGAGACTCAGGCTCTCAATAGAAGTGCTGAAAGAATTTTTCTTGAAAATTGAAATTCATATCCTAAAGTTTATATAGAAAAATAAACAAAAGTAATAGTATCAAGGAAACTCCAAAAAAGAACAACAGAGGACTAGCCCAACCAGATACTGAGATATACTATAAAATATCAATAATTGAAATATTTTATTTTACACAAATAACCAAGTAGACTAATGGAATAGAATAGAATTTTTAGAAACAGGCTGAAATACATATGGAAAATAAGAATATGATACATCAGGCTTTTCATATCAAAGCTGCTTATTCACCTTTTAAGAATTGATATTAAAATAAGTGGATAGCTATTTAGAGAAAGATAAATTTGGACTGACACCTCACTGCATACTCCAGGAAAAACTCCAAAAAGAATAAAGCTATAAAATTATGAAATATAATTTTTATAATTATAAGTATAAAACTATAAAAGAAAACAGTATAAAATACTATGTGAAAACATGGGTGAATATTTTTAATATCTTAAACAAGGGAAGGCCTTCCTAAATATAATGTAAAATCCAAAAGTCATATGAGAAAAGACTGACAAATGAGAATACATAAAAGTAAAAACTTAAACATGTCATGTGTGAGAAGAAGCACCATAAGAAAATTGTAAGAGAAATAATCAACTGAGAAAAAACTTACAATTATTATAGACAGAGGTAAATCTTCCTATAATATGTAAAGAGTCACTAGAAATGGAGACAAGAACAAAAATCCTAATAGAACTCTGAGGAAAAGATACTAAAAGAGAGCTCACAGGGGAAAAACTGTCCCTTAAACATGTGAACTAATGTTTGATTTCACTCATATTAAGAGAAATGTAAAGTAAAACCAAGAAATGTAAAGTAAAACTATACACCAAGGTGCCATTTCTCACTTATCACTGGGCAAAAATCCAAAAGTTCATACAGTTGGGAAACAAAATGGTACTGCTTCTCTACAGAATAATTTAGCCATCTCTCACAAAATTTCAGATTATATTTTTGACCCCAAAATTCTATTTTCCAAAAATCTATCCTACTAATACACCCACACAAGTGTAAAATCACATATGTACAAGAATATTCATTGCAACATCATTAGTAAGAGCAAGTGATTAGAAACAACCCAGATATCTAGCAAAAAATAATTAGTCGAATGGACTGTGATACAGCCACTCAATGCAATAGTACAACTTCTTAAAAGGAAGCTTTCTGTGCCCTTTCAGAGAGATTGCTTGCATACATTCTTAAGCAAATATATGCAAGTGCAGAGGAGTGTTTATCTTATGTTACATTTTGGGTAAAAGAAATAGAAAATATGTAAAAATATGTGCTTGCAAAGTGAAACAGAAAGATAAACAAGAAACTAATAAAACTATTTACCTATCATGATAGGATTAACAAGTAACCTGGCTGGTGTAGCTCTGTGGATTGAGCGAGGGCCTGTGAACCAAAGGATTGCAGTTCGATTCCCAGTCAGGGCACGTGCCTGGGTTGCAGGCCAGTTCCCAGCAAGGGATGCACAAGAGGCAACCATACATTGATATTTCTCTCCCTCTCTCCTTCCCTTCCCTTCTAAAAATAAAGAAATAAAATTGTTAAAAAATTTTAAAAAGACAAGTAAGTATGTGTAAAGAAACTAAACAATACAGGTACCAATAGAAGACAGGGGAATAGGCTAGTAGGAGAAGAAATGGAAGGAAAGCACTGTGTATATATTTCTATACAATTTTAACGTTTGAATTATGAAAATGCACTGTTACTCTAAAAATCTAAAGCTAATCACAAAATACTTAAAATTGAAATTAATTGACTATAAAGGAATTCATAAGAAGTCTCCCCAAGGTGCACCTCTGTGGTATGCAAATTATTTTGAGCCAAAAGCAATCAAGACTCCATGGGCTCAGGAGAATTTTCTGCTCCTCCCTAACTCCTCAGAAGAATCTAAATTCTGGGCCCTGACCATAATAAGTTATCAGGATTAACTTTTTATGACTTATCTATATGGCAGGGAAAAATTCTAGTTACTGAATATTTTCTCTCCTTATTATCCAACAAGTTACCTTCCTCCCTATCAAAACACCAGGACACTTTATCTCACTCCTTGCCTCAAGATGCCATAGAGACCTCATTTTCCCTTTCTGTGTCTGAACCTCTCATGTATGTGGACTTTCCATGCTATCCAGAAAGTATCTAGTCATGTACTATGAAAAAATAGAGACACGTACTAAAAAAGATACAAGGTACAAGAAACATTGTACACAGGATAATGAGGCCTGAGTCCCCTTCAAAGTAGGTACCTTGGGACCTCATACAGTTCCCTCAGTCTTTCTTCCACTATTCACAACACTCCATAAATTCTTTGTTGGAATTGCCATCAGCTGCCCCGTAGTATGTTCCTGAATCTCACTGATGGTCTGAAATCTTTTCCCTTTCAAAAGTGATTTTAGTTTTGGGTAAAGAATGAAGTCACAGGGCACCAAATCCGGGCTGTACAGGGGCTGAGTCACCTGGCTGATTTGATGTTTCACCAAACACTCTAAACAAGACGTGATGAAGATACTAATCGCCAGTTGCTCATAGTCACATTTTTGTTGTATTGCATCTCTCAACTGATGAAGAACATGGAGGCAGTACTCCTTATTAATTGTTTGGCCTGGGGGGGGTGTACTTGTGATGGACAACACCTTCCTAATAAAACAATAGATTATCGACATGGTCTTGATCTTACTGTGACTTTGCTGTACTTTCTTCTGGCATGGAGAACCAGGTGACTTGCATTGGGACAACTGGGCCTTGGTTTCTAGATCGTAGCTATAGACCCATGATTCATCTCCTGTTATGACCTTCTTGAGGAAATCTGGTCTATTGGTAATGGTTTGAATCAAGTCATTAGCAACTGCAGCACAATGTTCCTTCTGCTCTGGTAGCAGAGGCCACAGAACAGATTTTGTCATGACATGTTTCATGCCAAGATCCTGCATCAAAATCTCGAACATAGTAGTTTTTGGAGTCCCCGAGATCAGCTTCTAGTTCTTGCATTGTCAGTCACCAATCTTTGTTGATTGCAGCCCATACACATGTTAAACATTCATTAGGCCTTCCAGACTGTAGATCACTTTCGACAGATTATTGACCATCTTTGAATCATTTGTGCCACACTTTTATTTGTGCCAGACTCATTGCATCATCCCTGAAAGCCTTCTGAATCATTCGAATAGTTTCTTCAGAGGAATGCTCAAGCTTAATGCAAAATTTGATGCAGATTCATTGCTTTGCTCATTCAGTCATTTTGAATGAGACAGACACACAGTAAACATGTTCATTCAATGGTGTCTGCTGTCCACTTGACTAGTCAAGTGAAGTTGTCATTGTTCACACATGGGCATTCCAGCCCACTGTTCTTGGCTGGCAAGTCATATCAATGTCATGCAAAGTGTTCTTGCTGTATTAACAATGGCTGGACTTTTTCCAGTCAGACCTCCTATACTTATGTAATTAATCTGGCTATTTTCTCTTGTTAAAATGTCTCATGTTAATTTAATTATTAGGCTATCTGAAAGAATCTAGAAGAGTAGAGAAAAATGCCTTCCTCCTGCACATCTACTGATAACCTAAAAGCAATGTCATCTCAGTAGCAATGAGTACCTCTAGCACCTAAATTTTAATTTTTATTTTTATACCCTAAACATGAGACTCTTTGGAGAAATATTTATTTCAAGGCTGGGATAAAGAAGGCATGATGTGAGCCTGGACACATTTTTGTGCCAGAAGCAAAGAAGCTTTCCAAAATCAGTGCGATCATATCAAAAGTACACAGTAGTCCATTAAAAGGTGTCATACTGCTCAAAATTATGAATAAAATGAGCAACAAAAGGATAATTTAATGGATTGGTAGTAGGCTATGGAAGGCCTCAGCCAAAAAAAAAAGTTGACTTTTGAGTAGAGATCTGTAAAGAGGGACCTGGCGTATGAATATCTAGGAGAAGAACATTCTATACCCAGAGACACAATAGCAAATTCAAAGGCTCCAAACCAAAAAGGTACATGGACTATTGAAAAGTGAAGGTACCTGGCGAGGTTAGAGTATAAAGAGTCAGGGGGGGACTACGGTATTAGAACAGCAGGGGGTCCAGATCACAGTAGGAACAAATGGCATTGGCTTATGGGCCAAATAACAATGATATGTGTTATGCTCTAGGAAGATGGAGGCCCTTGCTGTACAGCAATGAAGCATCTTAATCACTGACATCTTCTATTACTAGACAGTAATTAATTATTGTAATCAACAATAATTACATCTTCTATTACACTCAGTTGCCTTTGAACCTTTGGTTCTAGGTGACAAGTCTGGGGAAATATTAGAAGTTTGTGTTGATTTTTACTGGATGCATGTAGCAATATTGTCAGAGAAAGAAATAGTCCCAGGCAAGAATTGGCTGTTTAGAAGTAGTAATAAAAGGGAATAGAGATTTGAGACATGAAAATATTTGCAAGTTCACTGCTACCAACCCTAAACATAGGAAATAAGAGTGAGCCCTGACTGGTGCAGCTCAGTTGGTTGGTGTCATTCCACAAAGCAAAAGAGTGCTGGGTTGATTCCCATCAGGGCATACCCCTGGGTTGCAGGTTCTGTCCCTGGTTGGGGCACATATGAGAGGCAACCAATGTTTCTCTCTCACATCTATGTTTCTGTCCCTCTCTTTCTCCCTCTGTTCCCCTCTCTCTAAAAATAAATAAATAAAATATTTTAAAAAATGAAATAAGAGTGAAAAGCCCTTGGACAATAAAGCCCCATTAAGGCTCAGTCCTGTGCTGATGATCAGGTTAAAGTGTGGCCTTCCCCCTGAAACTAATTGTTTCAAGGTTGATGCCTTTCCATTGAGTGGCTTGGCAGTGAGAAACAGACATCAGACTTGAGTATTATGTCCAGGAAAGGATGTGGGCATGTTTACTGATGCATAAAACTAAGAAAAGCAAATCAATCTAAAGCCTATTAAATTTTCAAGGGAATTGTATTGACAAATAAATAACAGCCCTCAACTGAAAAGGGCTTTAATGTTTGGGTCACAAAACAATCTCAGTTGTCCCAAATTTGGTCCAGAATGGAGTAGGCTACAAAAGCTTTACAGCCCTGGAAATCATACTTCCCTAAATCCACTTTAGTCATGGCCATGGAAGATAATAGGCAGAGACAAACCTCCAAGAAAGTGGACCTGGAGGATACAAAGAACAATGAACAAAAGTGCTCTTGCCATAGAGCAGAAGCAGGTCTAATTAAGGAACTCTATTTACCCAGACTAGAAGTCTTTGACAATGCTTACCCCTTGGGCTTTTCTCAATGCTATAAATTTCCTTCTCCAAGTAGAAATTTAAATTACAATATTCTTGTCCCTGCTCCACCACTGTGTAGTGAGTGAGTGAGTGAGTGAGTGTGTGTGTGTGTGTGCGTGTGTGTGTATTTTGGGAGATAGATTGAAATGGTAGGGCAATAACTCTGTCTTCAGTGTATGGGTCTCAGGAGCCAATGTTTTGACCTGATAAACCGTAATATGCAGTAAAGCACCCAGAAATCCTGACCTTTGTAATGGATGCAGTACATAAATGGGACTTTAGATTATCTTCTTCCAGGGGAATGAATGGTAGAAGGAAGGACACAACAGATAGCTGGTGCCAGAAGAGAGTAAAGCAACCATGCCCAAAACAAAAACAGAAACAAGCTAAGCAAACAACTAGAACAGGAACAGAACCACAGAAATGGAGATCACATGGAGGGTTAGCAACAGGGGAGTGGGAGGAGGAGAGGGCAGGGAGAAGGTACAGAGAATAAGTAGCAAAGATGGTAGGTAGAAAATAGACAGGGGGAGGGTAAGAATAGTGTGGGAAATGTAGAAGCCAAAGAACTTATGACACATGGACATGAACTAAAGGGGGGGAATGTGGGTGGGAGGGGGTGTGTGGGGTGGAGGGGAATGAAGGGGGGAAATGGGACAACTGTAATAGCATAACCAATAAAATATATTTAAAAAAAGAAATGTTAATGCCCTGGCTGGCATAGCTCAGTGAATTGAGTGTGGGCCTGCGAACCAGAGTATTGTGGTTCAATTCCCAGTCAGGGCACATGCCTGGGTTGCAGGCCAGTTCCCAGCTGGGAACTCACGAGAGGCAACCACACACTGATGTTTCTCTCCTTCTCTCCTTCCCTTTTTCTCTAAAGATAAATACGTAAAATCTTCGGAAAAAAGGAAAAAAAAAGAAATGTTAAAAAAAGATGAACTATTCACTAACTCATTCACTAATTAACTCATTCACTAACTATTCACTAATTTTCTTCCTTCCCAGCACTCTCACCTCCCTTCCACTCTGTGGGACGATGCCCAACTGACTGAACCACACTGGTCAGGGCTATTTTCATATTCTTAGAGTCAACATTTGTTCAGATTTAGCCTCTTGTGTACCATTTTCTTTGTTCAGCATAGTTTTTGGCATCTCAAACCTTTCCTCTGAGATCACTTCTATTCTTCCTTAAATATATATTTTTAGGAGGAATTTAGCAAAGTGTCTGTTGGACTGTTAGAGTTGACTCTTTATTAAAAATATCTTTATGTGACATTTTTTCTGGGTGCACAAATCTAGATGAATAGTTATTTTCTTTCATAATTTTGAATATATTATTCTGTAGTATTCCTTTGCTGCTGTTGAGAAATCAGCTGTCAGATTTTCTTTTGTATATTTAAATTGTACTTATTAAACAATATTTATGTGGCATTTACCACATGCTAGACTTTGTTCTAAGCACTTAACAATATGAGGTGGGAACTGTAATTGTCATCCCCACTCTAGAAATTAATTATTTAAAGCACAGAGAGTTCATTTACCCTTTTGCCTAATGTCATCCAAGTAGTGGGGGTCTAAGCCAGTATTTGAACATGGGCTGTTTGGCTCCAGAGTTCCTGCTCTTAGGTATCACTTAATGATGCCTTTCTTACTTTTCTTTCCATTATTTAAGAAAAAAAATTTTGTTGTGTTTAACAAGTGCTGTAAGACAAATGTTTCTAACAAGCTAAAAATCAATCAGTCAACATTTTTGAGAAAAAAGTCTCTTTATATTTAGTATTCTGCATTTTGATGAAAATAGATATACAATTTTTCTTAATTTCTTTAAATCATTTTTATTTATGACTTGTTAGGCTTCCTGATACTGTAGGGTGGTAGCTTTCAACATTTCTGGAAATTTTCAGCTCTTTTTAAAGAGAGTTGCCTCTCACTCATTGTTTCTAATTGTCTCTTAAATAATTGGGTTAGATGTATGTTGAATTTTCTAGCTAGGCTCATTATGTCTCTTAACAAGTCTTTCATGCAATTTCTTTATTTTCTCTTTCTCTACTACTGGACACTTCAGATAGGTCTTCCGGTTTGTTATTTATCTTTAGCTGTGTCAAATCTACTGTGTAGCCATTTCATTTTTCAAAAATTTATCTCATTCTTTTTAAAATATGACTGCCTAAATGTTTCTTAGCTATACTTTTAATTTCTTTCTGTATTCATTTAAACATAGTAAGCATACTTTTATCCTGTAATCTTTATCTTTAATAACTCAATTCTTGCAAATCAATTACGCACTTTATTGTTTCCATGACTCTCACTCTTAATAATTTGTTTCTTGTGAATTAGGGATTTAATGGTAAGATAATGTACTTTTGAACCATAACCTGAGAGACTTGTTTGAAGCTTGGGTTTAAAATTTATGATCTCCAAAGAGGATTTTTCTTTCTTCCTTTGTTATGAGAGTTGCACAAGCAGTGTGACCTCTTTTAACACAAATGAGTACAAAATTTGGATTATGAATTTTCAGAGAAATTGTTTTCCCTATTCTGCTCTATGCAGAGACAAAGTTTGTATCAACACTTTCTAATTCCATGGGCTTGGGCTTTGTTGTTGTTGTTTGTGAGGGTGACACATCAGTCAGTAAAGATGAGCACTTGATTTCATGTGGAAATCTCTGTTTAACCCCTAGTCTTGTTTTGGCCCCAGGCTTTGTCTTGTGGTTCATTATAACTGAGATTCTGGGCTTTACAGAATGGACAAAGAATTGGGGAGAAACCTCAATTAAATTCCCATAATTTTCTTCCAGCTCAGCTATGGATTAAAATTTTTCTTTAATAATGCATCAGCATTCATATTTGAATTATACATAGAAGTCTCAATAAATGTTCATCATTGTTTGATGTTATTTGAATATTGGCATCACCAACCTGCAGTAACAACACAAATTTGATGAGTTCTTATTATGTATAGGCGCTTTTCTAAACATAGGGATATGGAGATAAACCAAGCCAAACAAAAATAAAACAGTGTTCTGACCTCATGGACAAGCAGTATTGCCAGGAAAAAGCCATTTTAAAAAAAGTAACTAAACCAAAGTGTTATCTGTGTGGTGACTTTTACGACATTTGCATTTTTACTACTTTAAATGACTAGTCCATAACACTGATATAAAGGCCTTTATATGAAATAAATATGTATATGTAAGTAGTAGAGACTATTTGAAACCACATGTAGATGGCGAAATCAGCAAATGTTAGCGAGACTAGAATGGTTGACCAGATATCACCAAAGAAATCCTAATACATAACTTACAAAGAAACAATGCTAGATTTAAGAGGACATATTCTAAGACATTATAACGCATAACTTAAAAAAACAAAGAAAAAATGTTGCATTTAAGAGGAAGTGGAAGCATTAGAAGGAGGAGAAAAGCAAAACATTTTTTTTTACTGGAGCTACTTGAGATGGTTCAATGTGACAAATGTAAAATGGGGACAAGGCAGCATTGCAAAGGACATCAGAAACTGAAGAGAAGTAGGGGCCCCAAGCCAGATGACACTAATTATCAGTGTGGAATGTATGTCACCTGTTGAGTGCCAGCAAGGAAAAAACACCATAAAGAGCCTGTAAAGGAATCCTGTGGAATTGTAGCTGAAACTCCCCTGGCGACTGCTTTAAGCCAAAATCTGGAGTTGCCAGATGTCTGCCCAGAAAGAAGTCTGCTGGAGTCATGACCCAGAGATTTCCCAACACTGATGCATGAACCTGGTTGACATAATTCCATCAAAGAACTCTCAAACATCCAGGGTGTCTTCATTTTTTACTTTCTTTCTCCAAATTATTCTTAATATATAATATCAACATTTTAACAAGTACTTAAATATATGATGAGCTATTTTTCAAAGTATAGTTAGTTTGTTGCAAAAAGAAATTCTAAATGGATATTACCCCATTTTTGGTCCTGCTTTGTGTTGATTCTGGTATTTTTCAGATTATTTTAGAGACTTAGAATTTACAGAATATTTTAGAAACTGAAAAATAATTCTACACAGCCAGATACAGATTTGAATGGAGACTAGGTATGTTGTGACATGAGAAGTGCTTGCAATTTAAAAATTATTACTAAGTATTCTCTGATTCCAAAAGCATTCTAAGTCTGATGTATACTTTCTGAAAACACAGTGTACAATAAGATGATAAAAGGGGCAAATCCATGAAGATAAATAACACCACCGACAACATCACCTCGAATAAAGATAATACAGTCGGGATAAATTCCTGAATTATACAGTATATTTAAATGGTCTAAGTTTAAAAGGTTTTAGAATATTAAACCATCTTAGCAATGATCTACTTCTATTCCCTTTATTTTACAAAGCAATTTTATTAAGTGGCTGTTCAGAAGTTGCATTAAAATTGTGTAGCAAACAATTTTTTATATATACAAACAATTCACCCAAACATGGGATGGCTAGAATTTGGGTGGCATATTTGGCCACCCTATAGAAAATTAAAAGTTCTCTGCTTCATCAAGAGTTTTGTATTGACACTGAAACATGGACTGGAACAGGTACTGGTTTGGGGAACTTAGCTGACTGAAAGAATGTTAGAGCCAAAACAAAAAACAAAACACAAAAAAGCAAGCCCCTCCAGACAAAAATTTCAAACCCATGTTTGATGTTTAATCATCCATCAATCAAAATGTGTATGTATTTGAGGCCACAGGGATTAAATTCCAACTGAATAAGTAGTTAGGTATAATAAGATAGGAAAAAATATCTCAGAAAGGGAAAAAAGAGGACGTGCTTCGAGACTTCACAGATGTGGGCTTCTTTCTTGCCAAGAACATGCCTTCCGACAATAGGACAGGGCTTGTGATGCTGGCCTTCATGGCAATCACTTGGAATTAACTTATCAGCTGAGCCAACAAGAAGAACTGGATCAAACACATTTTGATGAAGCATTCATCAGATAGCTGAATTGCGTCCAAATGGAACTATTACCTTTGCCAAGCTTTCCCTGAAGAAATTAAAGTGAGATGAAGGGCATACATTTTATAATCATTTTCTTGGTGTAAGAAATAACAAAACTATAAATATTATATATGTGATTCATGGTGTGAACTTAGATGGTGGGTCCTATCAAAAATCTAGATAAACTCTTCCAAATTTCTATCACTGAATGCTTTTTTGAAAATCAGGCCACCTGAAAGAAATAACATGGATGAAAAAGTGTTCTAATTTTCCTCCTCTTTGCTTTGATCTATGACATGCAGGTTTTCCCTGCTGAAAAGATGAGACCCCTATCAGTTAGAAACCAGTGTTTTGAAAACATGATTCGTGCTTAAAAACAAAAAGAGGGATCTTGATTGGTGATTGACTGATTACTGGATGAATTTCTTTAGTTTTAAAAACTAATTACAAAGAAACAAATCTGAAATTGTCATTTGAATCTTGAATAGTTTACCAAAATGTATTTTTCTTTACATCCTAAAGTCACCAAATATCTGTTACATTAATGGAAAAGGTATTTATTTGACGATTATGGTTCATTATTCTTAATAATAGAGAAGTCAGCTCATCCCAAATAAAAGAAACAGAAACTCAAAACCTTATGTGGGTCATTCATCTCTACAATTTTCCTCTGCAATTATGCCAAGATCTAAAGTTATTCTGCTATCCTCTTTTTGCCCTCCTACTAGCCATTCCTAGAAGTTATGATACGCCTAGCCATGTTATAGTGGTGCTAGGAACAGCTTTTTATATGGCTCATACTATCAAAGGCACCTAACAGTGAAACAGAGGATTTGAAAAGGTGGTTTGAAGTTCAATGAGTGAACAACTGGGTTAAAACATGCAGCAATTTTGGAAGCTCTTCTCAGCAGAGCCACTGATGTGCTCCTGTGTCACAGCTGTTTTTAGGTCAAACCTTCTCAAGTCAGTAAATATACTCACATCAGCTGAAGGCCACCTTACCTTTGTCCCAAACAAATCTGAGAAGAGATCGTCTCAGACTCTTTCCTAAACAGTGTTTGGGTGACACACTGTTGACTGGTGTGCAAGTTTGTTTCCTAAATCTCTTTTGCTAACACCCCAAGACTACTGGGAGTTTCCAGTTTTTCCCTGCCTAGTCCCCCAGTTTCCCTCCATTCTTGCTTTTGTCCAGAGTGTGACCCAGAACTGAATTAACCCTGAAATAACTTTTGTAGGGTTTGGGGCTAACTTGTGTTTCTTAAAAGTGTGCCTTAGTTGCCAATATTTGAAATTAGATGATTTTTTTGACAAGCTAGTGCCTCCCCACCTACAAATAATATTTATTGCAAAGGGAAAAATAATAACTTTACTGTGGACAATTCTAGCAAATACTACTTTACCCAGACAATCAAGATGGATATCACCAGTAAAGAGATATATCAATATAATATCAGAGGTTACTTTTTAGGAGCCAATCAAAGGCCAGTCTTGAAGACATACCTTTTTTGGAATGTGCAAGATTTGAGCAACTCATGCCTGGTTAGTTAATGCTTTCCTGCACAATGGAAAAGTTCATGATACCTGAGTAAATCTGTAGTTTATACTATTGTACTAATGTTAATTTTTCATTGAATAATTATATTATGCTTATATAACATGTTAAAATTTAGAAAAATATGGGTGTAATGGATTGAAGAGTGACTCTCAAAAAGGATATCCAAGTCCTAACTCTTTGCACTCATAAATGTGACCTTACTTGGAAATAAGGTCTTTGCATACAATTGGTCACACACTTCTCTCAGAGCATAGGGTGAGTTCCAGAAAATATCTCAGAATACCTCCCCAGTAACCCTAGGGTCTGTCCTCCACGTGGGAGGTTCCATTACCCATTTTTGTTTCTGAGAATTGACTGGCATGCCTCAAACATGTCTTGAAGTATGTCAGCTGTGCATGTCCACCTTAAATGTATGCTACCTGTGGAAGACGATTAGAATCATAAGAAGCAGACTCTTTATTTCGGCACCAGAGAAGGTTATGTTTCTATACAGAATTTCTGTAATTTCTAGAAACAATTTAACATAATTTCTATAAACAAATTTCTATAAATAATTTACTAAGAAAGAAAAAGATCTCCATATTTTTTATCATACTTCACATAATCTTTTCAAAATGTGCATGTTTGGTTTTGTTTCTTCAGAATCTCTTCTATATGTTACTTTTCTAAGAAATTAAACACGATGCTCTGGCTGGTGTGACTCAGTGAATTGAGTGCCAGCCTGTGTGCGAATTGAAAGGTTGCCAGTCAGATTCCCAGTCAGGGCATATGCCTGGGTTGCAGTTGGAGGCTTGCGAGAGGCAACTGGTCAATGTATCTCTCACAAACACTGAAGTTTCTCTCCCTCTCTCTCTCCTTCCCTTCCTCTCTCTCTAAAAATAAATAAATAAAATCTTAGAAAAAAAGTAGTCCCATTAAAAAAACTTAAACATGAACTTTTACATGAGCCAGGAATTGTGATATGTATTAATAAGTTCAAAGTATTTCTGTTGTATCTTTGCCATAATGTTTCCTGAAAGCATTTTCACTGTGGACATTTTTGTCACACAATTAATTGGCCAGAAAGCAGTTTTGCTGTAAAAGATTAAATAAGAGGGTCAGTAAAAAAGACATAATGAAACATGAAAAATGAATAACAAAATTTAAAAGACTATTGCAAAAAAATGAGGACACTTTGTCTTTGAAGCCTTTTTTCCTAGTGTTACATATATTTTTTCCTTGACTTGTCTCATTTGACACTACCCCACTTTTTCTTCTCCACTACAATTTCTTCCTTCATTAAGAGAGGTATCCGCTTCCAGTTAAAAAAATGAATAATTAATACTCCTGAAAAGAGTTGTGAATTACTAGCCATCTCTTTCCTGTCTACCACAGCATGGTAAACTTCTGGTTTTGAAGGGTGGGAGGGAACTCTGATCACCAAAAGATTTGCAAACTGGTATGTTATCATTTTCTAGTACAGTGTACAAGGAGCACGTGGCTCTGGCGTATAGGTAGTTGTCACCTGCTTCAAGGCCACCATGTCTACTAGTCACTGTATTAACCATTATGAAGGCTAAAATTTAATATAAAAATGGGAGTAATGTAAGAATTTCTTTCATGGAGAAATGAAGCCAATTGACAATTAGCTTAAATTAAGTCTGCCAAATGTAAATCAAACTGTTGAGCTGTCATTTTATCTTTTACAGCAAAACTGCCTTTACAGATAATTGTGTGGCAAAAGGTCCATGGTGAAAATGCTTGTGGCAAAGATGTTATGGCAAACATGCTTATGGTAAACATACCAGACACTGTATTACTATATATAGTGCTAGTAATCTACATTTATTAAAATAACTTTGCAAAATTTTATGAGTAAGGAAATTATAAGAGAAATATTTTCAGCCACAGGAGGATATAATAAATAAAGAAATAAATACAACAAACAAATAAATAAATCTTAAACCACTGCTGCTTGCTAAAAAGAAAGAAACATCTTTCCAGGGAAACTTGTGCATACATATTTGAGTAAGTTCCTAAACAGGAAGTGAGAGGCAGAGAGATGTGTAAAAATTGAACATGCAGGCTGTCATCTGTGGTAAATATGTATCTGGGTGACTTTGTTGTAATTACCATCACTAAATCATCGCGAAGGGAGAAAGGGGGTCATTTTTCCATTTTTCTCCCTTCCAGATGGTCTTTTTCATCATCTGCCTTTGGCCACAGGTGTGATTGAGATGGTTTTGGAGAATGTGGCTTGATGTAGGCTGAATACTTGCTCAAAGATTCCATAGGTACATATAACTCCCATGGACATTAGTATCAATGATGATAATCCATTCACCTGTTAAAAAAACACCAAGTTCTACCATATATTAAGCAAGCACTGTTCTAAGAGCGAATACCACACCAAAAGGGCCTTGCTCATTAGGGAAAAAGAAAATTAATAAATAGAGAGTAAAACAATAAACAGTATGGAGTACACAAAGTGCCAAATATTTGGTATTCACCAAAAACCCAATAGGGAAGGAGCCTATTAGTACTAGTGTACTAGTTCAGGATGTTGACTTTGGGTACCCAAAGCTCAGTTGACTCTGCCATTGCTGGCTAGGTAAATTCAGGAAAATTATTTGATCCTGTGGTTATCAAAGAGTAGTTCCCAGAACAGCAGCATCAGCATGTCTCAGAACTTGTTAGAAAGAGGGACAACATTTTTTTTCTTAACATGCCCTCTAAAGACTGATGCACACTGAATTTTGAGAACTACGACTTAACCTGTGTCTCAAGATCCTGGTTATATGTTGTTACAAAGACTAAATGTTATATCATAATGAAGCCCACAAATGGCAGCTAGTTTAGTATTGTTATTATTATTGAAGTGCAGAGAAGGTTGTACTTGAGCTGAGGTTAGAGGATGGATAGGATTAGGTAAATATGGAGGTCATCCTAGGAAGTGGGAATGTATACCGTGTTTTCAAGGGTCAGTGACTAGAGATTTCATTAGGCATTGCAGTCAGGTAGATTCTGGACTATGTTTACAAGTGGGTAGATCTGTGTTCAAATGCAGGCCCCAACAATTATGTATTCTGTCATCTTAGATGATTTACTTCAGTGGAATAAATTTACTTAAATAAAAATAATAATAATTCTAGACGATTACTGGGAAGATTGAGATAATCCATGTAATTTCCATAGCATAATGATTGGCATTAACAATTTACTATTGTTGTTATTATCTGTTCATTGTTAAAGTCTTTCTTCTCTTTTTTACTGTTTTCTGTTGGTTTGTTATGGTTGATTATTTTTTTTAATGGTTAATTTTTCCTATCCCTGCAGGGTCTTGGTCAAATGACTTCTCATTGCCTGGGGAGATTAGAATTGCTATGAGCAATGTCTGAGGTTTTGCTGCTTATGTTTTCTTCTAGGATTTTTATGGTTTCTGGTGAAATATTTAAGTGTTTGATCCATTTTAAATTTATTCTTGTGTATGGTATAAGAAGGTGATCTAGTTCCACTTTTCTGCACATTATCTGTCTAATTTTTCTACTAGCATTTATTGAATAAACTATCTTTAGCTCACTGTATGTTTGCTTCCTTTGTCAAAAGTTAATTGACTATATAGGTGTGAGTTTATTTCTGGGCTCTCTCTTCTATTTCATTGATGCTGTGTGTGTCTGTTTTCATGTCAGGCAAGGGAAACCAAAGAAAAAAGAAACAAATGGCACTACATCAAACTAAAATGTTTTAGCATAGCAAAGAAATCATCAACAAAAATAAAAAGTTAACCCATGGAATGGGAGAACATATTTGCCAAAACATCCAATAAGGCATTAAAATCCAAAACATGTAAATTAGCAAAACTCAACACCAAAAAACCAAATTACCTAATTAAAAATGGGCAAAGAACTTGAATTTATGACACTTCTCCAAGGAGTATATAAATATGGCCAATAGATCTATGAAAAGATGATCAGTGCCACTAATCATCAGAGAAATGCAAATTGAACCACAATGAGATACCATCTTATACCTGTCAGAATGGCCATCATCAATAAATCAATGAATAACAAGTGCTGGTGAGGGTGTGGAGAAAGGGGAGCCTTTTTACACTGTTAGTGGGAATGCAGACTGGTGCAGCCAGTGTAGAAGGCAGTATGGAGATACCTCGAAAAATTAAAATGGACCTGCCTTTTGAGCGAGTGATCCAACTTCTGGGAATATAACCAAAGGAACCCAAAACACTAATTTGAAAGAACATAAGCACCCACATGTTCATTGCGGCATTATTTACAATCACCAAGATATGGAAGCAGCCAGTATCCACCAATAAATGAATGGATAAAACTATGGGACATTTACACAGTGGAAGAGTACGTGGCTGTAAAAAAGAAGAAATTTTTACCCTTTGGAGAAGTATAGATGGACCTGGAGAACATTATGCTCAGTGAAATAAGCCAGTCAGAGAAAGACAAATACCATGATTTCACTTATATGAAATCTAAGAACAAACTGAATTAACAAGCGAAACAGAGACGGACTCATAGATGGTGAGCAGATAACAACTAGTAGTGGTGGTTAGAGGGTGGAGGGATTGAGCAAAAAGTTTGAAAAAGGACTTATGGACATGGACAACAATGTGGTAATTCCTAGAGGGAAGAGGGAATAAGGAGGTTAAATGGTAATGAAAAAAATACAATAAAGAATAAATAAATAAATAAATAAATAAATAAATAAATAAATAAATAGATATCTTCTCAGTTAAACTTCCATGATTAAATAACATAAATAACAACCCCCTTCCTTGTTTTCTATCTTGGATTCTGCCTATTTTCTTATTTATTTAAAGTAAAATAAAGATATTAAGATAAAAGTTATTTTCCCCCCGATCCCCAGAGTTTCTGACTCTGTAGATATAGAGGGCCTGAAAATTTGCATGTGAAACAAGTTCTAAGAGGGGGCTGATGCTGTTGTTTTGAGGACCACAGGTTAAATAACTACCAAATTTACTAAACCAACAAACAGCATGGGTGTCCGAAGTCTAAGTTCTTACCTAGTGCACTAGTACTAATATGCTTCTTTCCCAGAGGGTGTTGAGTGACTATCAGGCATTTGGCACTAAGTGTACCTCATACTGTTTATTGCTTTATTTTTCCGTACCTCAAATCAGAGCACATTATAATAAGCTTCCTTTGGTATCCCCAGTGCTGTGCATAACCATGACACTGTAAAGGTCAGTTTGTGGTTGTCATCTCTATCTCTGCTTAATTTAGGCTATTTTGACTACAAGAATTCACAACTTGTTTAGGCTAGCTTCTGCAATGGAGGTTTGTTATAAGGATATGTGTGACAGTAAAAGAGAAAGAATTTTGGCATGAGTCTAAGTCTGGTGTTATTGATACTGGATCTGATGGTGTTCTGGGCATCACTGGTAACCTCAGCTGCATTATCATTTTAAAGCTATTCTGAATGTTTCCCTTTGTATCAATCTACTTTCATTCCTGTTACTGTGTAGTAGATTCTTTTTGAGTATATTCTCAGGTCAAATTCCTGAAAGAAAAAGCATCTGATAAGTCCAGATTATTACTACCATCCCTATTTGGACAGGACTTTTTATGCTTGGCAATTAATGGTCTTCTGCCCCATCTATGAATTGGTAGCACTTGGGTCAGGTGCCGAATCCCTGGGCCAATCAGCTGTGGTCATCTGGGAAGGGTCTCAGAGTCCAGCATGTAGGTGGTCGTGGCTGTACTCTCAGCAATGGCTGTGGACACATTCCGTGTGATTGACATGTCTGGTACAAAAATTACTTTCTACCCAAACTCTTTCTTCTATTATTTCTAATTATAGAAAGTATTTAAGTAAACAACACAAAGACTTTATAAATATATTCTATGGTTAACAGAGTTTTCTTTTCTTATACCTTTTTGTTCATTAATTCTTTGATGAGATTTTTCCTGTAGTTTTACATGTAATATTATATTCTCAATGGAGCAATGCAATATAGCTATTAAAAATGAGAAATAACAGTGGAGAACTATTAATCCCTTGTCCCAGGATGTGAGAATAGCATCTTAATCCCATATCTCAAGGGGTGAGAATAGATATGGGAGGGAAGTTATGTTTTACGTAAAACGACACTGACAGTCTCATAAAT
This sequence comes from Artibeus jamaicensis, assembly GCF_021234435.1. Lineage (NCBI taxonomy): Eukaryota > Metazoa > Chordata > Mammalia > Chiroptera > Phyllostomidae > Artibeus > Artibeus jamaicensis. Next base: position 20,038,266 of record NW_026521818.1, on the reverse strand, counting down.
TCATTTGTCTGCTATGTTTGCTCTCTTGGCAGAGCCAGAGTGATAATTGAAACCTTTTATTCTTCAAACAAAACCTATATTTTCAGAAAAACTTGGACTGAGATTTTGTTTTACCTTGGATAGTTTATACATTCTTTTAATTTTTTCTTTTTTTCCTGCAAACAGAATACCATATATTAAGTTTCCATAGTCAGTTAGGCAAACATATAAATTTAAAACTTCACATTTCTAAAAGATTTTTATCTTAAGAATTGCTACCATTATTAACCCACTAAAAAAATCCAGACGTTTAACCAAGGTCCCTGCTGTGATTTTATTTGCTAGTTGCTGCTCTGAAATTCATGATGACCTATCTCAAATTTCAGAATTTCATTCATCCATAAAACAGGGGTTCAGAATGACTTATCTCTTGAAATCAGTTACTAAACTAATATACTTTATTGACTTTCCTGTTCAGATTCCTCTTCCAATGTTGTCCTGGTTTGGGGATTATCTCTCTACCCGACCCTCTTCATCTTCTGAGACTCCTGAGAGTTTTCCTCTTCTCCTCTTCCTCCTCCTCCTCTTCCTCTTCTCCTTTCCTCTCCCTCCTCTGCCCCCTCTCTCCTCCCACTTCATCCCTTCTCCCTTCCTCCTCCTCCTCTTCTTTAATTTATTTGGCTTGAATTTCTACAAGTTAGAGTCTAGATACTTCAACTTGGAGATGGTGGTAAGAATTTCATTTTTAAAACCTCTTGTGTTTTTTTAAACATTAGAGATATAGGGCCAGGTTCACTTGTTCATTCCCAGTTTTTTTCCCAGCCAGGGTAGGACCATACAAGGAAACAGTTCATAATGCTGAAGAATTATTAAATGTATATAGGTTTTATGAATGTTCTTATTCATTGCCACAAGCATATTTCATAAATAAATTTTTTAAACACATGTTTTAAAGTTGGAAAGTGCTAGGAGAAAGTAGCCTATTTCAACTCTGAGACATGATTGTCTGAAATGAGTCAAGAAAAAATCATTTCCACAGAGTTAAATTAAATCACACATAACAACATTGTATTCTACCGTCTATTATTGTCTTATGTTGGTGACCACTCTGGTGTCTCTTTTTTTCTAAAAGGACAGCAGATCAGAGCAATGTGTGCCTATGATTAGTCAGAGGCATGAAAGTATAGACTTGAAAAGAAATGAATGGTCTCAAATATAATTCATTCTTAAATGACATCATGTTGAGATAGAACACCTATAAGAACATATGGAATCTAGTCAAGAGAGGTAAAAGCCAGCACTGAAAGAATATGCTTTTCATTTGCTATTTGAAACAAAATGTAGAAACTTAATTTAATGTTACCTGTAAATATAAAAGAGTTTCCTCTCTTTTAGGAGGCATATTATGGCCAGCAACAAATTCCATGAAACCCTTTATAGGGGGTGGGGGGCAGGGTGAACATCTGGATTCCCTCTGTATCATCAAAAGGCTCTGAGTTTGGCCTCTTAGGAACTTATTTATTCATTTTTCCAGTCAACCATGAGATTAGAGAGAAGGAGGTGAAAAAAAGGGTGAGAAAATTACTTTGATATGATTAAAATTTCTTTCTGGTAAGAGTGAATAATTATGACCAAGTGAAAATAAAGAGAAGAAGCAATATTGGAATGTTGTGGAGAGACAGTTAACAAGCTTTGCTTCTTCAATCATACAATGAGTTGCCTCTTGGCCTTTATTCCTTTGGGCACAAACACAAATCAAAATAGAGTACAAGATCTTTTTTATTTACAAAGAACTAGAATTCCTCTTACTGCACCACCCCCACCCCATCTGTTCTTAGCTACTTCTCATTGGACCTGAAACAAGAACTCAAAGGAAAGATGGCCTGTTTTAAACTGTAGAGAATTAATTATATCTCATGTTACCTTATTTATGACCCAGCTGAACTTTAATTATTTAGTTCTGCTATTCTCAAAGTTGGCATGTAGAATAATACATTATAGAAGGCAGCACACATTTCCTAGGAGTCTCCTCGTCTAAGTTTGCACTATGTAATTTAGCTTCAATTAACTTCAGGGGGCTAACGGAATAGAAGAGGCAAGGTCTATAATTTCCAGCACAGTTTCAAAATAAAGATTACGTTCAGAAAAGCTTTTTGTCCAATAGTTTTGCTTCCTCTTAAGACTGCAAAGCTGGTACTGGTCATTTTCATTTTTTTCTCCATAACAATATTAAGACTATCTGAGGCCTAAGAGTCAACCTTATATTCCCTGCTGCTGACTTGACAGAGACAAGTAAATAGGAATAACTTCAGGGAAGGTAACTCAGAATTATGGGTGAATTTAGAGTGGCAGAAGGTGAAAACCTTTTATTAGTTTAACTCTGTTCTACAGAAGAGTATGCATTATGCTTTTGCCATTTTAGCTATAGTAGAAATATGTTATTACCTTTGTATCAGAGCCTCTTTAGAATCTATAATTAAGATCTGAACACTAGAAAAATACAACAGCAATACTAGTTGTCACCTACTGAGCATGTCCTCTGTGTTCCTGAGCTGTACAAGGCACTTTACAGGACTCACTTCACTCTGCAACCTGTGCTTTATTGCCTCTTCACAGATGAGGACACTGAGGCTGAGGAATGGAAGGAACTGCCTCACGATCACCAGGCTTGTAACAGTGTTGAGGCCTCTGTCTGCTTCATTACAAATCTGAACTGATTGTCTGCACTTACTTCAAAAAGCATTAGCATATGACATCAATAACCAAATAAGGGTAATTTACATTGGTGGTTAAGCCAATCTTGATGGAGCTCGAGGTAGAATTTCCGTTTGCTTTCAAAACATGTAGAATAAAACAACCTTTATTTTCCTAATATAGTCCTTGTCAGAGATTAGATTATATCCTCATTATTAGAGGTTAAACCTGCTTTTAGGAAAGATGCAATTCACTCTTGAAAAACCCTTAAGTACAGCAAGGAAACTTAAGCTTTGTTTTCAAAGGCCCATTAAAATATGCATATACAATTTAGGTTTCACTATCTGACATCCCTCTCTTTCCAATCTATCCCTGAAAACTCTCCTTTAACCTAACCCTTGGCCCCATATTTTAGAAACAGCTTAGGCTTTTAGGCTAATTAAATTCCCTTTAGACTTTATGTAAAACTTCATTATTTTCTGTCCATAACAAGAATAAAACAGCAGGAATTGAATTCCTGTTCAGCTTGGCTTCTGTCCAGGCTGGCGATACTTCCCTCCCCTCCTTCTCATTGTTGTTAAAATGCAATTGGCTCTCACAGATTCAGTCTTTGGCAGGACAGCACCACTTCCAACCTGAAACAGCTGCAGAAATGTTAGAACAAACCGATTTCTAATGATTAATAGCAAATTTCTAAACAAAAAAAATAACCCCCCTCATAGATACAGAGAACAATCTGGTGGTTACCAGAGGGGAAAGGCCGTTACCTAAGGGGTAAAGGCGGTTAATTATATGGTGACAGATAGTAACTAGACTTTGGGGGGCGATCATTTTGTACTGGATACAGATGTTGAATTATGTTATACACCTGAAACTTACATAATAATTCTAAAAGATAGCACAATTCTGAAAGGACAAAAGATTATCCAATAAATCCCTACGATTTCTTTGGATCTTCCAAATCAATGTTATCAGAATTCTATATTTTCCTCTAACAGTCTTTTAGGTCTATGTGTTATGAACAAAACATAACAATAAATTATGTTCTTTTTAACCTATGTTAAATCTCTTTATGACTTACTCATAATTTATAAAGCTATAGATATTAGAACTTTGACTTTTGCTGCTGAAAATACATCCAAAATTGTTGTGTAGAAACATTCAATGGCTAGAACTTTAATAGTCCATCATCTTTGAAATGATCCATTTGTTTCAGCCTGTCATTCTGTGATAGAATCAAAAGGAACCTACTGTTATTAACTGTTCAAGAAAGAAGAGAATGCACTCTATTTATTTCCACTTTAATTCACCAAATTCATAGAGAAATCTATCCAGTCACATGCCTGTACTCAATCACTAATACATAAGAATAGTATGTAAAACAATGAATATTTAGATATATTGTAATACTGTGTGAGAAATCATGGAAATATACCAAGATCTTTTACATTGTATTCATGAAAGGAATTTTATTGGGCAGAGATTGTGGAAGACCCTTGTGAATTTCAAATTCCCAAATTCATGGAATTTGAAAGTTAGAGAGTTTAAATAACTTACCTAAGGACACAGAGCTACCAAGTAATGGACCCAGCATGTTAACCCTTTTCTTCCCGACTCTAAATTTATGCTTTAAATGTCTGAGTCAATCAATGCATGTACATAACTCATAAAAGGAAGCAGAGAATAAACATGCTAAGAGAGGCATGCAGATCAGAGAAGGAAAGGGTCACATTAAATTGGAACGTTATAATAGACTGGCGGGCCATGAGCTGCACCTTGTAACATGAAGGGGATTATGAGGTTACAAGGGGAGTCTGTGAGTGGGACAATGTGAAGGAATGGTGTAAGAATGCATAAAAAGAAAATGAATATGGGAACAAGGAATTTGCGCTGTTATGCTCTGCCAAAAGAGGGTGCTAGAGAGAGACTGTGAAGCTGGAGGAGAGAGGAGTAATTATTTCTTTGCTGTTTGCTCTCTGTTCTTGTTAGGGTAACCCCAACAATATTTCTTCAGTCTGGTGGCAGTTTGTTCTTGAAGGAGAAGCAAAATAACTTGAGTTTATTGTTTTGTCACATTCCCAGAACCAATGTCATTACACTCTTTCAGAAACACTGACACCAGCCAGCCAGAATCTACTCTGCAGATGTCTGGGGTTCAGCTCCATAAGGCCCCCTCTCTTCACTGTTAAGTTTAATAATTCCAACTTTTTATCTTTGCTTACTCCTAAACTTATTTCCTCATGATACCTGAGTATTCCAGTTTTGCCTTTCTACTTCTCCACTATCTGGTTGGTCAGTTAACTATTTGTTAAAATAACTGATATAGTTTCTGTCTCCTACATATGCCCTCACTGATATATGAGTACATCATTTATATGCTAATGCCCAAACCAGCCACTGGTGAGAAAAATAGTATGACCATAATGGGCTTATTATTAATAAACTTTCAACTTTGCACATGGAGAGGGGCTCAAAGTACATATGTGACCCAGTATTTCAATAAAATTGTCAGAGATGGTTCTTCTGTTAACAAAAGGAAGAAGGAAATGGGGTGTTAGGAAGAAAGTAACAGTGATGGCAAGAAACACAAAAGATAAATAGAAAGTAGCTAGGTGAAAAAAGGGAAGAGCATTCTTGGACAGAAGAGGAATTGGGAGGGACCAGAGTGGGGAAAGACAGAGATTTATTTAAGAACCCGAGGGAAGCATAGTATGGCTGGAGTGGTGAAAAGAATGGGAAAAGGGAAATCAGTTGAGGTCAGATCCAGGAAGGAGAGTTTAGATGGCCTGGGGATTAGAGTACAGAGTTTAGAAAACCGGTTATGAAATTTAAAATAGGGATGTTAAAAAAAGAAAGGTAAGATTCAGGTTATGTTGACTATAAAAGGTTTGGCTGCAGAAGCATATAATTTTTAACTTGATATGAGAAATCTTGACCTACTACATTAGCTTCAAGGCAATGAGGAAGCCACTAGAACAGAAATAATATATATAGAAGAAACTAAGGTCAAACTTTGGAGAATGAAAATGGAGTTGCGATTAGAGAGTGGAAGTGGAGACGACACTGGATAATTTTCCAAGAATAACTAAGGTCAAAGACAAGTACTTCCAGTTACTGGCTGAAGAGAAGTGGAGATGAATAAAATAGAATCAAGGGGGTTAAAAACAATGAGAGTAGAGTGTCAGAAGGGCCAAGAATATGGATATTGAAGTCACTGATGACTATAACAATTGAAGGGATAGAAAGGAAGATTTAGAAGCAGATGTTGAAGTCACTGAGGAAGTGGGGACATATTCCCTGAAGATCGAAGATGACTAAGATAAGAATATGATATGGAGAATAGGGGGTCTAAAGGATTGTCCTGGAAGGATGATCAGTCAGTGGCAGAGAGTATCAGGGGCTTGTAGTTTACACTTCATCCCAAACACATATGGTTAACTGACTAGTAGTTTAAAGAAGCCCAGAGTTCATTATGACTCTTAAGCCTAAATAACAGAGATCAAGGGCCTCCATGCAAGATGGAGGCGTAGGTAGACACACTGTGCCTCCTCACATAACCAAAAGAAGGACAACAACAAATTTAAAAACAAAAACAACTGACAGAAAGTCAAACTGTATGGAAGTTCGACAACCAAGGAGTTAAAGAAGAAACATCCATCCAGACTGGTAGGAGGGTGTGGAGACAAGCAGCCAGGAAAAGAGGACTTGCAGTAAGGCCGTGGCTAGAGAACCCTTCTGGGCGGCTGATTGTGGACTGGATGGTCCCACATTTGCATGCAGGTAAACTCAGAGGAACAACTGGAAAGCGAGATAGACTGTACAACCCAGACTTTCAGTGTGGCACAATTAAGGCTCAAACTTCTGATTGGAAACACCTGTGGGGGTTGAGGCGGCAGCGGGAGAAACTCCCAGCCTCACAGGAGAGTTCATTGGAGAAACCCACGGTGTCCTAGAAAGTACACAAGCCTACCCACATGGGAGTCAGCACCAGAGGGGCCCAATTTGATTGTGGGTAGCAGGGGAAGTGACTGAAAACCAGCAGAGAGCAGAGCAAGCAGCATTGTTCACTCTCAGACAGCTCCCCCACATATAGCATCTCAACCCAGCAACTGGGTTGTCTCACCCAGGTGAACACTAAGGCTTTGCCCCTTACTACATAACAGATATGTCCAGACCAAAAAAAATGGCCCAAATGAAAGAACAGATCAAAGCTTCAGAAAAAATACAATTAAGTGACAAAGACATAGCAACCGATCGGGTACACAGTTCAAAACACTGGCAATTAGGATGCTCACAGAATTGGTTGAATATGGTCACAAATTAGATGAAAAAAATGAAGGCTATGTTAAGTGAAATAAAGGAAAATGTACAGGGAACCAACAGTGATGGGAAGGAAATGGAACTCATATCAATGGTTTGGACCAGAAGGAAGAAATGAATATTCAACCAGAATGGAATGAAGAAACAAGAATTCATAAAAAGGAGGAAAGGCTTAGGAACCTCCAGGACATCTTTAAATGTTCCAACATCCAAATCATAGGGGTACCAGAAAGAGAAGAAGAAGAGGAAGAAATTGAAAACTTATTAGAAAACATAAAGAAGAAGAACTTCCCTAATTTGGCAAAGGAAATAGACTTCTAGGAAGTCCAGAAAGCTCAGAGAGTCCCAAAGAAGTTGGACCCAAGGAGAAACACGCCAGGGTACATCATAATTACATTACTCAAGAATAAAATTAAGGACAGAATCTTAAAAGCAGCAAGAGAAAAGGAGACAGTTACCTACAAAGGAGTTCCCAGGAGACTCTCAGCTAATTTCTCAAAAAAAAAATCCTTAAAAGTAAGAAGGGGCTGGAAAGAAGTATTCCAAGTCATGAAATCCAAAGACCTACATCCAAGATTGCTCTATCCAGCAAAGCTTTCATTTAGAATGGAAGGGAAGATAATCAAGTGCTTCCCAGATAAGGTCAGGTTAAAGGAGTTCATCATCACCAAGCCCTTATTATATGAAATTTTAAAAGGACTTATCTAAGAAAAAGAAGGTGAAATGTATGAACAGTAAAATGACAAAAAATTCACAGTTATTAACAACCATATGTAAAACAAAAACAAACTAAGCAAATGACTAGAACAGGAACAGAATCACAGAAATGGAGATCACACGGAGTGTTACCAGTGGGGGAGTGGAAGGAGGAGAGGGGGGGAAAAGGAATAGAGAATAAGTAGCATAAATGGTAGGTAGAACATAGACAGGGGGAGGTTAAGAACAGTATAGGAAATGTAGAAGTTAAAGAACATATATGAATGATCCATGGACATGAACTGAAGCAGGGGAATGTGGGTGGGAGGGAGTATGCAGGGCAGAGGGAAATAAAGGGGAGAAAAATGGGATAAGTGTAATAGCATAATCAATAAAATATGTTTTTTAAAAAAAGAACAGAGATCATGTGGGAACAGAAACAATAGATATTTCGGTGAACACTACAGCTGGAGATTTTACTGAGTGTTGAAGATTCAGCTCAGTAACACTTCCTTTAGTGCTTCTCCTTTTAGTGTTTTGGTTATCTCTTGCTGTGTAACAAACTACCCCAAAACTTAGAGGTTATAACAACCAATTTATTATATTTTATGATTCTGTGTAATGGAAATCTAACAAGGACTTTTCTGTTGTTCTTTTGTTCCATTTGTTATCAACTAATAGCAGGGCAGATCTAAAGAATGTAAGATGCTCTTTTGGGACTTTGGTGGGGATTGCTGGAAGGCTGGGATCAGCTGGGCATATCTCCCTCTTTATTTAGTCTCAGGGTCTCTGAGACTAAATATTTTGCAAACAGTTAGGTAGAGCCTCTTGGATTCTGCTGACAAAAGCAGCATACGTGACCTTTGCTGCTCTAAAATCTTACCTGCCCACCCCCCCAGTGGAAGAATTACATGATAGGAAGTAACTACATTTTGGCTTTTCTTAAGCGAAGCCTAATGTATCTCTCTCTGTGGACAATACTTTCTGAGATTAACATGAAAACTAAGGCCCAAGCTCCAGACCAATGAGAACTTTTGCCAGTGGAAGTAGTATACCAATTAGTAGCTCCCCTTTTGATGAAGAAGCTGGTTTAAAATTGAGCCACTTTAACAACAAGGATATTATTTAAGATGCTTGTTCTTAAATGAAATAATGGTACACCTTAAAACACTACTCTGTGATTTTAATGTCTTAGATCTTATGTTAGAGGGTTTAATTTCTGACAATCTAAAGAGCCTTATTTTCTGAGGGTTCCTACTAAGAGGTGGTTTCTCAGCACAGTTTAGGTTCTGGGGTATCACCTAGGAAGCAAGTATAGAGTCATACAGTTATAGGCTCCAGCTCTTGAGAGTCAGAATCAGTAGGTCTGGGAGGACACTGACATTCTTTACTGGAACACGAGGTGATAATGATGTATGGGTTCTACATATGAAAAAAAAAATGTCTTAAGATACGGTGTAATGGGATGGCTTAAACTTGGGTAAAAGAAGATAAAAGTATAAAGTGGTAATGTCACAATGAGTCCTTAAATTTCTGTAGATACTAACTCAAGGCAAAGGAGTACGACTGCCCTTTTTGAGAATTTTCTCGTAATTACATAGAGTATCACGGGTCACTAGTAGAGCTTTCTGAGCCCTATTTAGTACGAAGCCTTCATTTTACAGAGGAAACATCTCCCCCAATTCATGTCCCTCTTTGTGTTTCTAAAGCATCCCATACTTTCCTTTGTCGCAGCAACTTTCACATTGTGTAGTAATTGGCCACTCTGACTGTCTCTCTCATTGGGCCAAAATCAGCTCAATAGGTTGGATATTTTCTTCTTCAGTATCATTTTTCTAAGATCTGTCACTGTTCCAGACATTTAAGAGGTGTTTAACTGATGGATGGGTGAATAAAAATAATTAAGACCAGAGAATTTAAATGTCTTGTTTGTGGTTCCAGGGGCAACAGAAACAAATCTGGTCCCTCAGCTGGCACACCAGAGTTCTTATAACCACACGTTGGTGTTCAGGGATTTTCTCATCTATGCATAAAATAATACCTAGCACACTGTAAATGCCCACTAACATATTGTCTGTCTTATGTTATTTTTATGTGAAGTAAAGAGAATAGTAGTACAGAACAGTAATTAACAACCTGGAGCTTGAAATCAGAAAAATCTGGTTTTGATGTATGATGATGAGGATAACTCTGAACCTCATGCTGCCCAAAACATTGCCTATAAAAGGGTATTATTTGGGTAATTCCAACCTTATTCGACTATTAAAAAGATATTAATGAGCCCCTACTATGTACTAGCCACATTTCTAGGCACCGTGCACATAAAAATGAGGTAAACAAGCAAAAATTTCTGATCTCATAGTGTTTAGATTCTAGTAGGGGGGCAATAAATAAATAAATGAATAGATTATGTATTCTTCTGGATTTTTTGTAATAAATCAGAGAAAGGGGTAAACAGTAGGCTTATAGTCAGACTTTACAAAGGCCAAGGTTGGGCCAGACCATAGACTGGAAAGAACAAGGGAATTGAAGGCATATTCAAGGGAGTGACTAAAAGCATGTGACTATGAACATGCAATTTAAAATGAGTAGGAAAAGAAGTTAGAACATGAGAGGGTACAGTGAGGGATAGAGGAAAGATACAAGAATCAGTGGAGTGTAGGTCTCAGATGGGATTGAATAATTGTTGAAATTGTTATATATATCTTAGATTGGGTTGCTCCCAAAAGAGACCTTGAGAAGAGGAATTAAATACAGGTAGTTTATTAGGAAAGCAATTTCACAAAGCACAAGTGAGGAAGTTGGGAAGTAAGACAGGAAGCAAATAAATCCAGTAAAGCTGGGCAACCAGGGTTCAGTCTCACAGGGGACAATCCAGAAAACACACAGGGTATTCCTGAAAATTGTTCTACCAGAGACAGGGAGACTGGGATGTTATTCATGGACTTTCTCTTCTCACTGGCTGAAGGTTTCCCATGGGGATGTTATGTGCCATCCCCACTATACATAGTGGAGGAAGTTCCCATGCAGAAGTTTTTTTTTTTCTCTGAGAAAGCCCTCAGAAAAGGAAAGACAGAAAGAAGAAAGGCACAAGTGATTAAGATGGGATGCGGTCAGCTTGTTGGCAGCCATGACTTCACGTGAAATCGGTTCAAGGAAATATGGATGGAACACAAACAATCTTTGCCTCAGGATACTGGAGAAAATAAATGAGAAAGCAGGAGGTAGTCATGGGTGAATGAATTTCTTTAAAATGATGTTATGGAATAATGGCAGTTATTATTAATAACAAGGTTAAGGGTATAATGATGGAATTAAAAGCCATAGTACAAGATCAATGGAGGAGAGATATAAGGAAACATATGATGCAGAATTTTGGAAAGATCATCTATGAGGATATTTAATTCACCAAAAAGTATGACGAGTGGTGTTGAAAGAAGAGGCAAGGAGTCAAGAACTAAAATTTTTTTAAACTATGAAAGGGTAACCAAGGGAACTATAGGTAAAAATAACAAAGAGGGATAATGTCTTATATAATGACATGAGAATCATATTGATTTTTAGAACCAGGGTGAAAAGAATAATCATAAAACATCAATGAGCATGCAAAGAGTCACTAATCGCATTTCCAGCCCAATGTAAAGGAGTGTAAAAGACCAGTCTCCACTGAGGTTAAGAGTGAGGTTTCAGCAATAACATCAAGGTAGAGGGAATCTTCATTAAAAAAGATTTAAATATAGGGAATTTAACTGATGACTAACCTTGATGTTCAGGGGGCTCAGATGATAGAAGTCAGGGAATTGAGATAGATGAGAAATAAGTCAAAAAAGCAGATGCATGAAGTCAAAGCAGATGTGATCAAAAGATATGCATTACTGTATTTCATGTGGCCTGATCTTTGTATTTTTGACAATTGTATCATATAGGAGAAAGCAAAGTTAATTATTTTAATTTGCCACCTTAAATTTTCTCCAAGTCAATATTCTTAAGTGTCAAAGAGGCTATTTAATTCAATACTAAATGTAGCAGAATATTGAGATATAATGTTTGAAAAATATAGTATGATTTGAAAATAAGAAACATCTCAATAACACAGATTAAAGAAAAATGTCAAATGAATTTAAAAATGTTTAGACCTAATAATAATAAAAATGCATTCATGATACATCTAACTAAAGCAATTCTTAGGAGTTACTAGATGGTTTAAGATGCTAATATAAAAAATTAATAATAATTGGAATTAATGAGCTAAGCATTTAGCTTATGTATAAAAAACATCAATAATACAATTCCAAAGTAAATAAAGGAAATAATAAAGAGAAGCCCAAAGTTAGTAAAAATGAAGGCAAACAGAGAAAAATAAAGCAAAAAAGTTTTTTCTCCAAGAAAACCTTCGACAAAGTACTATGAGATTATAAGAACCAATGAAAAGGAAAATAAACAAATATTGAAGAACATGATTTTGTAAAGATGCATTATGATATGTGCTGAAGACATAAAAAAGATAACTAAAGAATGCTACTAACAACCTTAGATTACAATTGAAAAGGTAGATGAAGTGAAAAATTTTTGGAGAAAATATAACTTAAAGAATACTTCAAGGAGAAATAAAAAACCTAACAAGTGTTATAATCACTAAATACAGTGAAGTAATAGTTTACAATTTCCTTCAAAGATGACTATAAGCTCAAATGGTTTTCTCAGCAAGTTTTACCAAAAATTTAAGCAAGAAATTCAATTCTTACAAAAACTTTTTCAGAGACCCATTTTGGAGAATAGAAAAGAGGGAGCTTGAAGAACATAATATAAGAGAATGAATTAATGATTATAGGGTAGGAAAATCATCTCAAGTAACAAAAACAAGCATTATTTTTAAAGAAAAATTGACAACTATTTCCACATTAAAATTAAGAATCTTGTTCATCAATGGACATCAGAAATAAAGTGAAAAAATACAAGCCATTTATTTTTTTAAATTTTGCTTTGTAGTACTCAAAAGTGACAGAGTAGTATCACAAATATATAAAGAACTACTACAAGTCAAAATGAAAAAGAAAAAATGCCTCCACAAACAGCTGAACCACTTGAACAGATGACACATCTACGAGAGGAGATTCAAACAGCCAGTACATGCATGAAAAGTGTCCAATCCTACTGGTAGGAAAATGCAAGTTAAGACCACAATGAAATATCATGATTTTCTTAATAGGCACATACTAAAATGTCTGGCAAAGAAAGGAGTAGCATGAAATATTCAAGATGATGAAAAGCAAGAACCTAAAACCAAGGCTAATTTGACCAGCAAGGCTATTATTTAAAACAGGAGAAATGAGCTTCCCAGCAAGGAAAAGCTAAAGGAGTTTGTTAACACCAAACCAGTACTGCATCAAATGTTGAAGAGCCTGCTTTAAGACGAAGAAAAAGAAAAAGAGAGAAAAAAAGATGAAAACAGTCTAACAATAAAAGGGCACTACATGCATCTCTATCAATTACCACCTTAAATGAAAATGTCTTCAATGCTCTGACCAAAAGACAAAGGGTAGCTGAATGGATAAGAAAACAAGACCCATATATATGCTGCCTCCAAGAGACCCATTCAGAAAGAAAGATACAAACAGACTAAAAGTAATGAGTTGGAAAAAGGTATTTCATGCAAATGGAAAAGAAAAAAAGCTGGGATAGCAGTTTATATCCAAAAAAATAGACTTTGAAACCAAGGCTATAGTGAGAGACAAAGAAGAACACTACATAATGATACAGGGAACAGTCCAAAAAGAGGATGTAACCCTAATAATACTTTATGCACCCAAAATAGGAGCACTTAAATATGTAAAGCAAATCTTAATGGACATAAAGGAAGAGACATATAGAAATACACTCATAGTTGTAACACATCTTTGATTTCAATGTATAGATCTTCCAGGCAGAAAAGCAACAAAGAGACAGCAGCTTTAAATGAATACTAGATCAAATGGATTTAATTGATATCTTCAGAGCATTTCTCACTCAAACAACAGAATACAGATACTTTTTAAGTCCACATGGAATGTTTTCTAGGATAGACTACATGTTAGGGCACAAAACAAGTCTCAATAAATTTGAGAAGACTGAAATCATATCAAGCATCTTCTCTGACCACAATGCTATGACACTAGAAATCAATTGCAAGAAGAACACTGAAAAAATACACAAAGACATAGAAGCTAAATAACATTATTAAACAATGAATGGGTCAACAATGAGATCAAGGAAGAAATCAAAAGATACCTTCAAACAAATTGAAATGAGGACACAACAACCTAAAATCTGTAGGATGCTGGGAAAGCCATTCTAAGAGAGAAATATATAGCATTACAGGCCTATCTCAACAAACAAGAAAAAGCTCAAATAAATGACCTAACTTCATACATAAAGGAACTTGAAAAAGAACAATCAAAGTTCAAAGCAAGTACAAGGAAGGATATAATAAAGATTAGAGCAGAAATAAGTGAAATACAGTCTAAAAATCAATATAAAAGGTCAATGAATCCAAGGGAAGGTTCTTGGAAAAGATAAGATTGACAAACCAGACTCATCAAGACAAAAAGAGAAAGGATGCAAATAATTAAAATCAGAAATGAAAGCAGAGAAATAACAATTGACACCAAAGAAATACAAAGGATTGTAACAAAGTATTATGACAACTGTGTGCCAACAGACTGGACAACCTGGATAAAATGAATGAATTGCTAGAGACATACAATCTGCCCAAACTAAATCAGGAAGAATCAGAGAATCTGAAGAGACAGATTATATCTAATGGAACTGGGTCAGTAATAAAAAAAAAAAAACCTCCTAGTAAACAAAAGCCCTGGATCAAATAGTTTCATAGGTAAATTTTACCAAACATTCCAAGAAGAACTAAGACCTCTCTTTTTCAAACCATTTCATAAAATTCAAGAGGAGGGAAGGCTCCTAAACTCATTTTATGAGGCCAGCATTACCCTAATTCCAAAACCAGATAAAGATACTACAAAAAAAGAAGATTATAGGCCAATATCACTGATCAACTTAGGTGCTGAAACCCTCAACAAAATATTAGCAAACAGAATACAGGAATGCATAAAAAAGATCATACACCATGATCAAGTAGGATTTATTCCAGGAATGCAGGAATGGTACATTCACAAATCAATAAATGTGATTCACCACAAAAACAAAATGAAGCATAAAAAACACATGATTATATCAATAGATGCAGAAAAAGCTTTTGATAAAATCCAGCACCCATTTATGATCAAAACTCTCAGCAAAGTGGGAATAGAGGAAACAAACCTAAACATAACAAAGGCCATATATGAAAAAAACACTGCCAGCATCATACACAATGGATAAAAATTACAAGCCTTCCCCTTAAGATGGGGGACAAGACAAAGGTGTCTGCTTTCACCTCTTTTTTATTCAACACAGTACTGGAAGTCCTTGCCACAGCAATCAAACAAGAAGAAATAAAAGGCATCCAAACTGAAAAGGAAGAAGTAGAACTGTCTTTATTTGCAGATCACATGATACTGTAAATAGAAAACACCCAAGATTCCTCCAAGAAGCTACTAGATCTGATAAATGAATTCAGCAAAGTATCAGGATACAAAATTAATATTTGGAAATTAGTTGCATTTTTATATTCCAATAACAAACTAAAAGAAAGAGAAATTAAGAAAACAATCCCACCCTAGCTGGTGTAGCTCAGTGGATTGAGCATGGGCCTGTGAACCAAAGGTTTGCAGTTCAGTTTCCAGTCAGGGCACATGCCTGGGTTGCAGGCCAGTTCCCAGCAGGGGATCCATGAGAGGCAACCATACATTGATATTTCTCTCCTTCCCTTCCCCTCTCTAAAGATAAATAAATAAAATCTAAAAAAAAAAAAAAAAAAAGAAATCAATCCCATTCACCATTGCTGCAAAAAGAATAAAATACCTAGGAATAAACCTACTAAGGATGTAAAACACCTGTACTCAGAAAATTATAAGACACTGAAGAAAATTGAAGGAGATACAAGTAAATAGAAGCACATACCAAGTTCATGGATAGGACAAATTAACATCATTAAAATGTCCACACTACCCAAAGCAATCTATAGATTCAATGTAATTCTTATCAAGAATCCAATGATATATTTCACAGGACTGGAACGAATATTTCAAAAATTTATATGGAACCACAAAAGGCTGTACACAGCAACAGCAATCCTGAGAAAGAAGAACAAATTTGGGGAAATCATGCTACCTAATATCAAACTATACTGCAAGGCCATAGTAATCAAAACAGCCTGGTACTGGTACAAAAACAGATGCATAGATCAATGGAACAAAACGAAGAGCCCAGAAATAAACTAAGGCTTTATAGTTAATTAACATTCAACAGGGGAAGCAAGCACATGTAATGGGCTAAAGATAGTTTATTCAATAAATCATGTTGGAAAAATTGGACAGATATGTGCAGAAAAATGAGAAAATGAGACTAGATCACCTTCTTATACCACACACAAGAATAAATTCAAAATGGATCAAAGGCTTAAATGTTAGACCAGAAACCATAAAAATCCTATAAGAAAACATAAGCAGTAAAATGTTGGACGTTGCTCATAGAAATTATTTATTTGAAGTATCGCCCCAGACAAGAGAAAGAAACAAAAAATAAACAATTGAGACTGCATCAATCGAAAAAGTTTCTGTACAGCAAAGGAAATCATCAACAAAATAAAAAGTCAACCCACAGAATGGGAGAACATATTAGCCAATACATCTGATAAGTGATTAATGTTCAAAATTTATAAAGTACTTACAGAACTCAACACCAAAAAACAAACAGCCCAATAAAAAAATGGGCAAAGGACCTGAATAGACACTTCTCCAAAGAGGATATACAGATGGCCAATAGACCTATGAAAAGATGATCAATGTCACTAATCATCAGTGAAATGCAAATTAAAACCACAATGAGCTACTACCTCACACCTGTCAGAATGGCTATCATCAATAAACCAACAAACAAGTGCTGGCGAGGATGTGGAGAAAGGGGGAAACTTTTGCACTGTTGGTGGGAATGCAGACTGGTACAGCCACTGTAGAAAGCAGTATGGAAATACCTCAAAAAATTAAAAATGGATCTGCCTTTTGATCCAGCATTCCCATCTCTGGAAATGTATCCGAAGGAATCTGAAACATTAATTTGAAAGAACATAAGCACTCCTATGTTCACTGCAGTGTTATTTACAATTGACAAGCTATGCAAGATGCCCAAGTGTCCATAAATAGATGAGTGGGTAAAACTATGGGACATTTACACAATGGAATACCATTTGGCCATAAAAAAGAAGCAATTTTTACCCTTTGGAAACATATGGATGGACTTGGAGAACATTATGCTCAGTGAAATAAGCCAGTCAGAGAAAGACAAATACCAAATGATTTCACTCATACATGGAATTTAATGAACAAATGGAATTAACAAGCAAAACAGAGACAGACTCATAGATGGATAGCAGATGACAGTTGGGGGCAGGGAGGTTAAGAGGTGGAGGGATTGAGCAAAAAGGAAAAAGGACTCATGGACATGAGCAACAGTCTGGTGATTGCTGGGTAGTAGGAGGTATAAGGAGACTAAATGGTAATGGAAAAAATACAATAAAGATTAAATCAAAAATAAAATAAAATTAAAAATTTTTAAGTGAAAAAAAATTGCCTCACAAAAACAAACAAATAAACAAAGTGTCTGGCAAAATCAAACACTGGCAAGAGTGGGGTGTAATAAGAACTCTAATATAATGCTACAATGTACAATACATTCATTTGTTTAACTACAGCATGGTAATTACCAAACAGAAAGGGGGATGGGAGGGGGTAGAGAAGGGAATGGGGGATAAATGGTGATGGAAGGACACTTGACTTATAGTGAACACACAATGCAGTATACAGATGATATACACCTGAAACCCATACACTTTTATTAACCAATGTCACCCCAATAAATTCAATAAAAGACTAAATCTGGAGTCACCTAAAGAGTTGCAAGTATGCATATTCTATTACTCAATAATTTTACTCTAGGTATATTTTTTAAAGTAACTTAAGCACATGTGATCCAAGATTTGCGTATAGAGTGTTCATAAAGGAATTGATCAAAACAATAAGTTAGAAAACAAACTACATGTCCAAAAATAGTTGAATGAAAAAATATATTATAATATAATATATTCATACAACAGAATACCAATGCTGAAATAATAATGTTACTATAGGTACTCCTTAAAACATCGATGATTTCACAAACATGACTCAGCAGGTGAAGCAAGAAACAAAAGAATACATGCATTTTGATTCCATTCATGTAAATACCAGAAAGAGGTAAAACTAAACTTTGCTGTGTAGACATGCACAGAGAAGTTCCTTTTTCTGTAAAAGAAAAGAAGACAATGTCTGAAGCAAAAGTAATGATCGGGTGGAGCACACAGGGAACTTCTAGGGTACAAACCAAGTTCTGTTTTATGACCTAGGATGAATTCCATAGGAGTTGACTTCACAAATACGGCTGTACTGTATATTTATGTTTTCCTGTATGTATACCTCACAAATTTTTTAAATGTTAAAATGGAGATTTATTGAAAATTATCTGCATGTTCATAAGATAATTTTTCCTGAAGATCCAGGATAACTGTTCATGTATAATTTCATTGCACACCTATTTTGCAATACTGTACATTTGAGAATCATCATATGAGTTTGCTGAGCATTTAGCAAATAATTTTTGAATTGAAGCAAATTTATCATTCCATCATCCATTAAATTTAGTTACTTCTACAGAAGCTTTACTAAACAAAGTTCTAAGAAATTGAAATTCCTGGAAACATCTGGAAGCTAAAATTAATAGTAACATTTTCATCAGTTTTCAGAGTGTTGTCTTGACATTCCAAGAATAAGCCTAGTAGTTTCTTTCTGGGAAATTGTTTTAAACCTATTCCCTACAATATTTGCACTTGGTAAGAACAAAGCTTCTTGAGGTAAACAGTCCCTAAAGCTGATCTCCATGTATTATTTCCAATGCCTCCTAATAAAGACAACAGAGTTAGAAGCTTCGTGTGACAATATTATCTTCATTGGTTCCTAGGATGTTCTTACCTTTGCACTCTCTCACACCAACAGGAAATTTTCACCGTGTTTTTCACTAATTCTTTTTCTTCTCTCTCCAGACATTGCAATCGCCAATAGCCAAAGTACTCATGTTCATACAAATAGAGTTGCGAGCTCTGCTCACATTTATTTTCACTTGTTTTGGGGATCCTATCTAGCTAAGTAGTAATAACAACCGGAATTTCTCTTATATCGCAAATTTTCACAATAGTTTGATAAGACTGAAGGTTAGGAATTTCTCTGTGTTATAATCTTAGGTTAATTACCTTCTGATGACTTGCAAAACATATTCTTTTGGGGAGATCCAGAGGCTATCAGAAGAATTTAACATCTAGATCAATCATTTAATTTCTGACTCTGATGACTATTTAAATATCAAAAGAGCACGTAAACATTATTGGTACACTTTATACTTTGGCTCCCACTCAATCTGTGGTTTTATTTTATCAACTAAGCAACTGAGTACTTTAAGACTTATGGCTAAAACAAACAAATATGATTGTTTTTGAATGATTTATATGATCAAATCACTCAGAGTACTTTGTTTCTACAAAATAATTTAGTTCAGTTTTTGGAAAAATAGTGATTTGGTCCTGAAGGTTCTTTTTGGTTTTTAATACATAGCTGTCTTAGATGGTTTGCTTGTGTTTTAAGCTTTATTTATTGTAAGTGCTTAGTAACCCAAGCCACAAAATTGCAAAAATCTTATTCTTTTATTTTCCCAGTCTTCCTTTCTTCTCTTAGTGGTGCCAGCAACAAAAGGACATGTAACTTTATCCTTTCTGGTTGCTAATACTTTACCTTTTAGACTCTGGAATGACAAGTTCTATAATTGCTGCTATTTTTCACCATTCTGTTCCTGTCTGTGCTGTGAAATGGCTGGTATGTGCTTCCAAATTATATTTTTAAATAAAGTTCCTTTAAGTTGATGGAGGCTAAAGAAATATCTAAGCCAAAATGTTTTGGACTTAATTTTTTAAAACAGAATTTGATTTTCCAGTTCCAGAAATGGGTCACTTCAAAGTTTCCAGGTTTTCTTTTCTACAGTCTTTGTATAAAAAATAATTCCTTTTGTCCTTTGAAACTATTAGGTCATTATTATTTGGTATCAATTTCAAAGAAGTCAATTAACACTTTCATTTAACATATACTGAGTGCACATGGACAGCATTAAGATTAAAAATGGAATAATATAGAAATAAAGATAAACTAGAAATCACCATTACTGGGGAAAAGAGGAACAGAAATCTCTGATTCTTACGATTTAATAAGAATTTTTAACAATTAAACATGAAGCTTAAAATTTTGGATTTCTCCACTGGTTTCTGATATACAGTGGATTCATATATTTTTTCTCTTCTCTTCTTTTCTCATTTTTTGGGAAAGCAAAGAATGTTTTCTTTAATTCATCAGAGCTGTATTCTCTGACTTCCATAGCCTGTGACGAGAAGATAATTATATCATCATATTAGAAATGATCACTGTCCCCAGCATTGACTAAAGTTCCATAAAATTTGCATGGTTTTTCAATAAATGACAGTTCCCACATGATAGAGATGGTAACACTATCCAAATTTCCTATACAGAAACTTTTTATTATACAAACAACAAGTTTTCTTCACTACGTCAGTCTCTTCCCTTGGACACACTATAGTTTATCTGTGTTACAACGAAAAGGTGGTCTTGTGTCTCTCACACACCACAGTGCATGGTTTGAGCAGCACAGAGAACAGATCTCTCATCATGCTTGCTGTGCAGTGAGTACTTCCATCCATATTTCTTTCTCACATATGTTGCTCTTAAGCCATATGCAATTCATCTTAAATTTGAGCAGTGAGTTTGGGGTCCTAAATTACTTCTATTAACTATAAGCCTGCCAGTACAGAATGCCTGCCAATCAATTGTGAACATTGATTTCACCATCTGTTATATTAGATCACCATGCTGTTTCACATCATCTACGACTTTATCAGAGTCATAATTGAATATATTGAACAGAACAGGGCCAAAGATAACGTAAGTTAATTTTAATCAGTGATCTTTGCACATGGTTCCCTAACAAGTTACAAATCCATTTAACTATAGTATCTTCCAGATCAAATTCCTCCATTTAATACATTTGAGAGTCTATTAAATGCTTTACTGAAATTAGGGAGCACTATTGCCATACTGTGCTCCTAATCCACAGTCCCAAAAAGGAATAAAGCCAAAACTAGTTATGCTTTTTTAAAATAAACCCAATGATCACCAGTTATCATTTGAGCTCAGACAGCCAATCTTTTAATAATCTGTTCTGGAATCTTTCTCAAGACCAGTAAGAAGTTTGCAGTATTCACTTTCTTGGGAATTTCAAAAAAGACCTCATCTTCAGAAATCTATAAGCTTTTTAAAAATTAAAACTCCAAATAAATTTTATTTATTATATGTTTTTTTTAAGTACAGGTGGCATGCAATACTATATTAGTTTTAGGTGCGCAACATAGGAATTTGACATTAATATACCTGACAATGTGATCACCCCCCTAAGTCTAGTAACCATCTGCCACCATGCAAAGTTATACCATCATTGACTATTATCATCCACTCACCATTTTCACCCTTCCCTCCAAATTGCCCTACCTGCACTCCCTCTGGCAACCATCAATTTGTTCTTTGTTTCTATGAAACTTTTTTGTTTTATTTGTTCGTGTATTTTCTTTACTTTAAAATTCCACCTATAAGTGAAATCATGTAATATTTTTATAAATTTCTTAATAACAATTTACAGATTATCAAATAGAGGCTCAACAATGTCATACAGCCCTGGCTAGTGTGGCTCTGTGGATTGAGTACCAGCCTGCAAACCAAAAGGTCACTAGTTCAATTACTAGGCAGGGCACATGCCTGAGTTGTAGGCCAGGTCCCCAGTAGGGAACATGAGAGAGGCAACCACACATTACTATTTCTCTCCTTCTCTTTCTCCCTCCCTTCCCCTCTCTCTAAAAATAAATAAATAAAATTTTTTAAAAAGAAAAAAAACTGCCAAACATCTTTAGTGCTTTCGTCCATTTTTTCCAAACTAGGCTACTGAGAGGCACTATGAGCATCTAATATTTCAGAGCAAACTGTTCTTTAAAAAGAGAGAGAAGTACTATATTTACTAAATTAAAGAATGGGACCCACACTTGAATGTAGTTAAAATGAATTTGCCTAAGAAAGGTAAAAAAGTGGAAACAGTTTTCATTATAAAACTCTTCCAACACATATTACCTTCTAGGAAGTTTGTTTCTTCTCCTCTTACCCGAACAACAAAACCTGCTTTGAGTCAAGGATCTGATATAACCAAATATTTTAGTGTGACTTTAAGTCAATGCGTTCTCTTTCAAAGGGAGTATTTGTGTTTTAATCCCCACTTCTCTTATCTTCAGGTGTGGAATTTAAATCTAGATTCTTTATTAAGGGAATTTCAAGTACCATAGAGCAGAAGGGAAATTCGGTTTAGCTGGGAGAGGGAGAAATGCTCCTAGTTATCCCTGAAATCACACCACTTGAATGCTAGCCCTTCCTTTGGCTTGTAACTGAAAACCACCTGACCAAAATACAAAGCAAAAAAACCATGCCAGCAATTCAAGAAAGATCGATCAACCCTAAGGATCAACTAAGTTCTCACTCTTCTGTATCTGAAATGAGTTTAAAAATATAAGCCTGTATTTATCTTTAGAAACATGAATCTTAAATTTTTGTCAAGAATTCAGCATTCAGTGCTAAAAGGTTGCAAGAAAGACACTGAAAATGAAAGCTGAAAGTTACTTCAAATTTAACTCAGAAAACATTTCAAAGGCTGAGCTTTGGTCCTTGTACCATCTCTTCCTCATAGTGGTTACTCTGAACAGTGCCAATCTGGAAGCTTAACAGAAATTTTTAGGCACAATTTTAGCATAATTCATATTTAGTAATAAATATAATAATCATATTTACAATAAAAATGGACTTTTAAGTCTTTCAAATAATTGTTTGTGTTTAATAGTCTGCAATGACCTTTCCTAAGTCAATGCTTACATATATTATTAGATAAAAACATTTCATTTTAATGTCATCTCACTGACAAAATGTACCATGTGATATTATTTTATTAACTCCTAGCTCAATGCCAGTTGTGTTTTAGGTCAATACTGATTTAAAAAAATTGAACTCTATCTAGAATTACTTAATGACCGAAGCAATGAAATATTCTAAGAGAATCATAAAAAAGAAAAGAGAATTAATAGCATTCAGCATGAATCCAAAATTCACTTCTCATATTTTGGTGATTTCATTTGCATTTCCAAAAACTTATTTCACTATAAATCTTTTCCTTTTGTTCTAACACATATTTTTGAAATTGGAAAAGCCTCTGAGAAGTGACATAGAAAATTAACAGTATTTCAATACACCCATGGAAAAAAAACAAATTTGAGTAATTATCACATATCCCAATTGTAAATTTATTGTAAAAATTCTGATATAATTTTCTTTAGATTATTAAAAAAGGGATACTCAATTGACTTAATCTATTGAAATGTTGCTTTCATCTACTGGAATTTACAGTAAGAGATTATAGGCAGAGTCTCATACTTCTGAATCTGCCACTCTCCTTTGTATTTAATGGAGGGATCAATGGTGATGGACAGAGATGTGACTTGGGGTGTTGAACATACAATACGGTGTAGAGATACTGTGATGTAGAACTGTACACATGAAACCTATATACTTGTGTCAACCCCAATTCATTCAATAAAAAAGAAGATAAAATAATGAAATATATAATGTTGTATTAGATACTCATGTACCTTGACATGAATAAGAAATCAGTTTTTGTTGGTTGGTTTTTGCTTGTTGGTTGATTTTGTGTTCAATTTTGAACACAAAAGCAGCATTTAAAAGAAAGATCTTCCCACCTGGGCTCAGTTTAGACTTGATAGCCTAGTTTTTTTAGTAAAATACAACATATGCAGTACAGTTATTCTTTTAAAGAAACACACTTGAGCATATATTGGAGTGGAGATGGGTGCCAACTCTTTTGGGGTAGGGTAGGAGAGAGGTATTTTGCTAATTACTTCACATCACAGCCTTATCCATACAAAATTTTAAGTTAAATAATCCTGGAAGACATAAATAATCATTTCCATTTTATAAATTTAAAAAATATGGCCCTGGCTGGTGTAACTCAGTGGATTGAGCATGGGCCTGTGAACCAGACAATCGCGGTTCGATTCCCAGTCAGGGCACATGCCTGGGTTGCAGGCCGGTTCCCTGCAGGCCACTTCCCAGCAGGGGATGCACAAAAGGCAACCATACATTGATGTTTCTCTCCCTCTCTCCTTCCCTTCCCCTCTAAAGATAAATAAATAAAGTCTTTAAAAAAAATATGGCTCAGAGATGTTAAAAAGCCTGCTCAGTACTGCTCGACCAGCAGTCAAATCAATTAGTCCTAAAATCCATATACTTTCTGGTACACCACATAAATGTCCAATAACAAGGAAAGGGGTCAAGATAAATTGCTAATTATCAACTTCCAGGAGTATTATATAGCACTAAAATTATACTTATGAAATTTAACACCATGGGGAATGTTTATAATTGTTCCATAAACAGGAATTCCAAATTATAGATATCTTGTGATTACTATTATGTAAAAATGAAAGAAGATTATTTGATAAAGTGGTGAGAGGATTATAAAAGATATGCAATGTAGTTTTTATCACTGTTTTAAAGATATGTGTGAAATACATGTATAGAAAGAGGGAGAATGCCTGTCTCTTGTTCTTTGAATGTGGTCAATATAAATGTGTTGGGACAAACTTGAAGTTGGGAATCCATTTGTTAAATAATGGCTTTAAATGTGTGATCTCATTTAATCCTCCCACATATACAAACTAGGGATCATTATCACCCATATCTCACAGTTTAGAAAAATGGAAAAGAAATATAAATTAAGTAACTTGGCCTCGATTTCCTAACTAATTGCTGACAGAGGCAGATGATGAGCCCACAGCTCACTTTCTAGCCACAGATACTATGTTGCCAATATTTAAGAAAGAATAAAAGACATCCACAGGACTTCTGGCCAAGATGGAGGCATAGGTGGAAATATTATGACTCCTTGCACAACCCAGCTTAAAGACAACAAAGTTTTAGTGACAAAACCACAGCCAAAACACAGAAAATTGAACTGTATGGAAGTCCGACAACAATGAACCATTTAGCCAGACTGGTAAGCGGCGTGGAGTCAGTGGCTGGTGGAGCAGGGGCAGAGCGGGGTTGGGCAGGAAAGATTGGTGGACCGACCTAGGAGCACAGGTGGCCGTTGGCAGATCCCAGGTGTGGGGTGGCAATGGGTGGATCCAGGGAGGGCGCAAGGCAGCTGGCTGACCACAGTCACACATTTGCCCACAGATAAACCAAGCAAAGAAGCGAGCAGTGAGACTGCTCAGGTTAGGGCCCCACCAATGGGAATTAGAGCCTGAAAGCACCAATTGGAAATACTTTTGGGGTTGAGGTGCTGGGAGAGGCTCCCACGTTCACCAAGAGTTTGGTGGAGAGACCCACAGGGTCCTGGAGGATGCACAGGCCCACACACCCAGGAGCTGGCACCAGGGGGCCAGGTTTGCTTGCAGGAAGCAGCAGAGGAAACCAAAATCCGAGAGAGAGCAGAACAAACCCCTTTGCCCCTCTCTGACCCTACCCCCACATACAGCATCACAACCCAACTACTGCTTTGTCCCACCCTGGTGAACACCTAAGGCTCCGCCCCTCATACATAACAGGCAAGAACAGACCAAAACATTCTGGCTCAAGAACAGCTCAAAGCCCCAGAGCCAATGATTCTAAGTGACCAAGAGATAGCCAGCCTATCAGATGCACAGTTCAAAACACTGGTGATCAGGATGCTCACAGAACTGGCTGATTTTAGTCACAAATTAGAGGAACAAATGAAGGCTAAACTAATTGAAATGAAGGGAAATGCACAGGAAACCAATAGTGACGGAAAGGAAACTGGGACTCAAATTAAGGGAGTGGACCAGAAGGAAGAAAAAAGTGACCAAACAGAAAGGAATGAAGAAACAAGAATTCAAAAAAATGAGGAGAGGCTTAGGAACCTCCAGGACATCTTTAAACGCTCCAACATCCAAATGATAGGGGTACCAGAAGGGGAAGAAGAACAGCAACAAGTGGAAAACTTATTTGAACAAATAACAAACAAAAGCTTCCCCAATCTGGCAAAAAAAATAGACTTCCAGGAAATCCAGGAAGCTCAGAGTGTCCCAAAGAAGTTGAACCCAAGAAGGAACATACCAAGGCACATCATCATTACATTAGCCAAGATTAAAATGAAGGAGAGAATCCTAGAAGCAGCAAGAGATAAGGGGACAGTCACCTACAAAGGAGATCCCATCAGACTGTCAGCTGATTTCTCAAAAGAGACCTTACAAGCAAGAAGGGGCTGGAAAGAGGTATTCCAAGTCATGAAATTCAAAGACCTACAACCAAGATTGCTCTATCCAGCAAAGCTTTCATTTAGAATGGAAGGGCAGATAAAGTGCTTCTCAGTTAAGGTCAAATTCAAGGAGTACATCATTACCAAGCCTTTATTATATGAAATGTTAAAGGGACTTATCTAAGAAAAAGCAGATAAAAAAGATGAACAGTGAAAGGACAGCAAACTCAGTTATTAACAACCACACCTAAAACAAAAGCAAACTAAGAGGACAGCTAGATCAGGAGCAGAACCATAGAAATGGAGATCACATGGAGGGTTAGCAACAGGGGAGTGGGAGGAGGAGAAGGTACAGAGAATAAGTAGCATAGACAGTAGGTAGAAAATAGGCAGGGGGAGGCCAAGAATAGTATGGGAAATATAGAATGTAAAGAACTTGTGACACATGGACATAAACAAAAGGGGGAATGATGGGGGAGAGGTGTGCAGTGTGGAGGGGAATGAAGGGGGGATATAGGACAACTGTAATGGCATAATCAATAAAATATATTAAAAAATAGACATCAACAGTGCTTACTTTATGGGATGAAAGCTTACTTTATGGGATATTAATAGATAACACAAAAATGACAACATGACAGCTAATATTAAATACATAAGAAGTAACACAGACTCAGAGGTATAGGTAAAAAATGAAATGTTAGGATTAATTCCAAAGGGTCACTGATACTGCTATAATATTTCAAAGGTAAACCACATTAAGGGACAAATAGAAAAATACATTTTATGGAAGTTAACAAAAATAATATAATCATAAGTATCTTGAGATTGGTATTTAAAAAGAAACAATTGAATTGTTATGGAGGTCAAGGAGAAAATGTGGAAACAGAATGAGAATTCCGTACATAGGAACAAATAAAGGAGATGGCATAGACAGACCAAGTAGAGGGATACAACATGTAAATAGGACAAAAGAGTGGAGGAGAAAATTATGTACTTTATATGTATTTTGTAGCTAATTCTAAAATAAATCACCACTGAATTGCATTGGTTGAGTTTTGTCTAAATAAGATTTTTAAAAGTCCTCACCCAAGGGTATGTTTATTGATTTTTTTAGAGAGAGAGAAAGAGAGAGAGAAACATTGATGTGAAACATTGATCAGTTGCCTACTGTGTATGCCCAAATAGGAAATCGAACCCGCAACCTAGGTATTACCCTGACTTGCATAGAACTCAGAACCTTTAGGTGTATGGGATGACTTTCCAACCAACCGAGCTGCCCAACCAAGGTGAGATTGTTTTGTTTGTTTGGGTTTTTTCTTTTTTGTTTTTTAGCATGAGGCACACCATCTTTACAAAAGTTTAAGTGCACATCATATTGCTAACTTTAGGCACTATGTTACACAGCACATGTCTGGATTATTCATCATGTATTACTGTGACTTTTTGCCCATTGAACAATTGCCCATTTCTTCCTCCACTATCTCTTGGCAATTACCATTCTATTTTCTGCTTCTATAAGTTTGACTTTTAAATACCTCCCATAAGTAGAAGGCTTCATAATTTGACTGTATGTGATATCACTTAGTATAATGTCCTCCAGGCCCATCCATGTATTTTAATTTCAATTATTTTTAGATATATATCCTGGAGTGAGATTTCTGGATTATACAGTAGCTCTATTTTTAGAAGTACTTTCATACTGTTTTTCATATTAGTTGCAATATTTTACATTCTTATCAACAGTATACACATTTCTCAACTCATTTTATGAGTTCTGATACCAAGACAAAGATAATACAAAGAAAAAACCTACAAACCAATATTCATAATGAATATAGAGTCAAAAATCCTCAACAAAATACTGGAAAATAGAGGTCAACATCATATTAAAAGTATCATATACAATGATCAAGTGGGATTTATCCCTGGGGTCCAGGAATGGTTCGACAAATGAAGTATGAAGGACATGTGGACAAAGCCAAAGGGGGTGGGTCTGAGAGTGGAAGGTGGGGATGAGTGGGGAGGGGGGTGTGATGGAATAAAAATGGAGACAAATGTACTTAAACAACAATAAAAGAATAAAAATTTAAAAAACCATCAAAATTGGTGAAAAAAGTAATCAATGTGACAAACCACATTAACAGAAGGAAGAATTAAAATATGCAATCATCTTAATAGATTCAGAAAAGGCATTTGGCAAAATTAAACATCCCTTCATGATAAAAAAAAAAACACTCCACAAACTAGGTGCAGAGGGAATGTACCTTGATGTAATTAAGGTCTCATATGACAAGACCACAGCTAACATCATACTCAACAGAGAAAGGTTGAAAACTTTTCCTCTAATATCAGGATTCAGATAAGGATGCCCACTCTTGCCAGTTATATTTAAATAGTACTGGACGTCCCAGGCAAAGAAATTAAGCAAGAAAAAAAGATAAAGTACTTCCAAAGCAGAAAGGAAGAAGTAAAATTATCTGTTTGCAGATGATATGATCTTATATAAAGCCAACCCTAAAAATCAACATACAAAATCAGTTGCATTTCTATACACTAACAATGAACTATCTGAAAAGCAAATTGAGAAAACAATCCCATTTATAATTGTACCCAAAGGAACAAAATACTTAGGAATTAACTTAAAAGGAAGGAATGACTTGTACACTGAAAACTACTGTACATTGGTAAAGGAAATTAAAGGACACACACATAAAAAAATTAAAAAACATCCTGTGTTCATGGATTGAAAGACTTAATATTGTTAAGACTTGTATAATTCTATATGTTTTAGTAACAAAAAGTCCTACAGCAGAGGTCAGGAACTCATCTTCTCATCATGCTTTGTCACCATCCAAGCAACCTCAGGCAATGACTCAGACTTTCTTGTGCTCAGTTTCCTGATTTGCAAAGCAGGGGCAGAGCTGAGAGAGTCTCTCCATTCACCTGTGAGCCGCAGCAGTTTCTGAGCTGTATTTCACCAGTTCTGTCATTTGAACATAGTGACAGATGAAATGTGTGCAAAGGGGAGATGGTATCATATTTTGCTTTATATCATGTTAACATTTATGGTAGTAGTCTAAACAAAACAACTATTTATTATGTTCAAATATTTATTTAAGTTTATATTTCCCATAAAGAGGTACCATTTTTAAAATTTATAGCAAATTGTTTAAATACATACAACTTTAACTGCACATCTTGAAGTTCAAGGACCATGCAATGAAAGAACCGACTTTAAAGGTGGCAGAGCATGTTTAAATGTCCTGCCCTGCCCCTTGCTAAGAGATTTACTTAATCTCTTTGAATTTCGGTATCCTCATCTGTTGGGCTAGTATTATCTGTTTTAAGAATTAAGATGAGGATTAATAAAATAAACAATGTAAATTAGCCTGATGACTGCCAGATCCCAGTAGGGATAATGAGTAATGCCAATTAGCCTTATTAGTTGAGCACCAATCCATGAAGCTTTAAAGACTGAGAGAACTAAATCAAGCAAGTGTTCATCTTCCTGGCTTTATGCAGAGAGCCTACAAAGTGAAAGTATGCCAGAAAAAAAAATCTAGGTAGAGGTAGTTGACAAAAAACACAAAACCAATGCAGGAGAATACAGATAAATGTGGAAGAAAATGCCTACACTAGGTGGAAAACTATTTTGATTCTGAGTCAAGTATGTGACCCGCAAAGCTGTGACCCTTCCCAGGTGGGACAGATGGTGGTCGTTGAGTTAAATGTGATCCCAAGAACATGCTCTCCTAGATTTTACATTTAGCACATCTGTATGGAAAGCCCAGTGGCAATTTTAAAAAATCATAAGACTTAAGCTACAAAAGAAAAACTGTTACAAATAGTTTGTTAATTTTAAGTAAGAAAGATGTCCATGTAGTCTTCTTCCCACTAACTAAAAGCAGGCAGTAAAGAGAGGGACAAGCCCTTGAACTCCTGAAGTCTTTACACAGATCTCCGACTGCTCTCGAGGCATTGGGGCATCACAAGCTCTGAAGAATCGTGTTGTTCTTTAGGAACCTAAGTGAGTGCTTAGGAGCCAAGGACAAACTCTACCTGGGAAACTGTGAGACATGTACACATGTAACTATTTACAGATCAATTAACATAAACTGCCCTTTCCTGTCCCCTTGCTTTTGTTCCTGCTCTTCTCTGCCTGCAGAGCTCTGCTTTTCACAATTTATAGTTTTCAAGTTTCAGTGCCAATGACATCGGTTTTATGAAGATTTTCTTTTATTTAAGACCACAGTCCCAGTGATCATTTTCCACTTCTGACATCTCCTACCTCATCATTTACACTTTTCTCTTGATATGTATTTTACTTTATGTCATACAGTGTTTTGCTTCTCTTTTCTTCATCAAGTGGTAAACTTCTCTAGGATAAAGAATTTGGTTTACTATTCTTTGATCATCACCATCACCAAGTGCATATTTTCCCATGTTGTTCTTACACACTAACTTGAGTAAATGGAATATTACAACTTATCAACAGTGCACTAGAGTTTTAGATGCTGAAGAATGTGACAAAAAAAATCTATGAGCAAGGTGCATTCTTCCTGTCTCACTCCGAAACAGCCCCAGAGGCCAGCAGCCACGCCAACCCCACAGAAGCTACTAGGCCAGATTCTGAGTCTTCAGTGTAGTTTCAAAAGCTTTTTTCTGACCTCATGAGCCTATTCTCCTCCTAGTACATGTACTCAGCACTTCCCATAAGACTGAGGATCA
This sequence comes from Artibeus jamaicensis, assembly GCF_021234435.1. Taxonomy (NCBI): domain Eukaryota; kingdom Metazoa; phylum Chordata; class Mammalia; order Chiroptera; family Phyllostomidae; genus Artibeus; species Artibeus jamaicensis. Next base: position 20,007,222 of record NW_026521818.1, on the reverse strand, counting down.
AAGATTAATAAACAGAAAACCCTCCCTCCCTGAGCTCCTGATGTAGCGGGAGAAACAACGCTCCATGAGGCCAGAGACCATGTCTACGTTGCTCCCTGCTGTGTCCTCGAGGCCTCACACTGGAGCTGGCACATCTAGGGCACTCAGTCAGTATTTGTTGAATTGAAAAATTAATTAAAAGTGAAGCATTATACAGACACACGGGTAAAGCTGGTGAAACCAGGTGAGAGGCAGGAATGTGTTCTGCCTAATGGAGGAGTGAAAAGAGTGGCTTCAGAAAAGAGAGGATGTCACTACTAAATCTTGAATGATAAACAGAAATACACTACGTTGAGACAGGGCTGAGAGCTGCCGAGGCTGAGTGAACAACACGGGGACGATGCAAGTGTGCCGCAGGCCCTCTGGTATGACGTATCAGTCCCACCGTTCTTTGAGTTGAACACAATCTTGAGAATTTGATGACCAGTTTGACCAAACTGCTCCAGAAAAAAATTAAATTTATGTAAAAGGGTGCTTTTCTGCACAGTTTTGGCAAAGGAATGAGGGTAGGTGTCACAAAGCTCCATATTTCAAATTAAGGTCCTATACCACCTGCACAAGATTTGCAAAAGCTGGTTTTGACATCCTTTGCTTGTTGTGTGGCTTGAGGATTTGAGGGAGGATTCTCTTAGTATCTCAAGCTGAGAGAATCGTGTGGGGCCAGGGTATTTTCCTTACTGCTTCCTGTGGGGAAGGGCAGAGCGCGGAGAGCAGTGGAGCCAACTGAGAGGGTTACACGCTGTCCAGAGTACTTGGGAGGCACAGTGAGCTAGGCTCTACCTCCTGACTGAGAAATGTGAAGACACTGAGCTCCTGAGAGACACTGGGGTGCACTGGGAGTGAGCTGCTTTGCTCCAAAGAAACAACAGTACAGGAGGGAACCAGTCTGGGCTCCTTTTAATAGGGACGTGATTCGGACGTACTGTCAGGAGGAGGTTGGTAAGTAAAACGACCCAGCAGAAAGGTCAACTTCTGAGGCCTGGAGGCTGAGCTAGCCAACCGGAGGAGGGAAAATGGCATTGGATATTCCCAGTGGTGGAACTTTCCAAGAAACCAACAAATATGTTCTAAGAAGGAAAAGCCCAGAGATCATCAATACCAGATCTCAATGACAGCAGCCAAAGTCCCTTTCACAAATCCTGTCACCCCACTGCCAGCTGTGAGAGGCCACAACTTTAGCAAGCAAATGGTGAAGAACTGACAAAGAAAAGAGAAAAGAAGCCAGGGGCCTCCTGCATCTAAAACTGCCCCGTGCTGGGGCAGAAGGACACTCTAAATTAGAGAAGAGCTTCCGATTTTTACTGTTACTCTTGGAGGAAGAAGAGAAACTTACCGAGTTCAGTCAACAAAGGATTTTGTTCCTACTTATTAGTGGGGAAAAGAGGTTCAGCTGTTCATTTATGAGGCAAAGAATGAAAATTTACAGGGTCTGTGCCTGGCCCACTTATAGGTAAATGAGGGGGCATGCATTTGTCTTATCTAAATCACATGGAGAATGGTGGTTATTTACCGTCAGCTATTCCCCAGAACACAAAGAGGAAGATTTCTTAACCATCAGTGTTTTCTAGTAACATGGGGTTCAGGTAAAATTTAGCACTGTCAGGACATTCCAGTTTCTGCAATGAGATTGTAGCTATGATAGGGAAGGGGCAGAAAATCTATGAAAGCTGACAAATATTATCCAAGAGCCAGAAAAACTAGCCCATTGGACATTCTTGAAAGGATGGAAGCTTATTAAATCCCTTTGAGTCCGTCTCATTTAATAGAACAGTTACACATGTAAACACACAATTGTATAGTGAATTTCAGGGCTGTCTCAGGTCTCAGGCTAAGTGAGGATCCATGAATTTGAAGATCTCAGGGTGTACAGCAAGGAAAGATGGAAAGCAGAAGAGGCAGCATACTTATACAAGCAGGCTTGATGTTTCTCTGAATTAGATAAATAAAACATAAAGTTTTCTTTCCAGAAGCTTTTACTCCAAGAGACAGAAAAGTATAAACAAATTAATATAAAAACAGAAATATACAAACACCATGAAAGATACCAAAATTCAGACGAGGGGAAACCACATGGCCCAAAGAGCTATGAGAATTCGGAGTAACAGAGCATAATAATACTTCTTTTTTTTCTCTCCTTAGAGTATCAGGAAAGGCTTTTAAAAGGATAGCATAGAGCTGGTTCTGGTTCTGTGTGGGATTAAGAAATATGAAGAAAGACTGGGACATTCCGGCTGGAGGTGACAATCAGCACAGGTAAAAAGGCAGGATGTGAGAGGACCTACGTGAGGACTTATAAGCAGCTGGAACAGGGGACACAGGACAAGAAAGATGGGGAGCTAATGTTCTTAAGGAGATGGCAAGCCGTGACTGCCAGACACTAAGAGAGCTTAATGTGATTTTATTCTATACAAAAGAATAAACCCCCAAAAATATTTGACAAGTAAATGGCATGATCAGATCTGTGCTTTAAGGAATATAACTGCTTTAATGTATAAAAAGAACTGATGAGAGAAGGCCTGGAGTTAAGATGAGTCAATGCCACGTTTGACATGCAAAAAGGATCACTTTTTAACACCATCTCCTCTTTATGACAGAATTATTTTTAGTAAGAATTGTGAAATAAAATAAATGGTAATGGACAGCAAAGAAGAACAACTATTAAGATGATCTTCTATAATTTTGTGATATTATTATGCCACTAAAAATTTAAAACAAAATTAATTTTATTGAGCAAACACATACATACATATACAATGGATAAACTTTTTAATGTGCCCTGACCTGTGTGGCTCAGTTAGCTGAGTGTCATCCTGCCAGGTGAAAGGTTGCTGGTTCGGTTCCTGTCAGGTCAGAGCACATGCCTGGGCTAAGGGCCTGGTCCCTGGCTGGGGACGTGCGAGGTTAACACCTATAAATTCTCTCCCCCTCTTTTTTCCTCCTCTCCTCTCTCTCTCTCTAAAAATAAATAAACAAAACCTTTAAAAAAACTTTTAAATGTTTTTACATCATATACCATACTTTTGAAAAAAGAGAAAATCTTATGTATACATATTGGTCCTCCACAATAACAAATATTAACATTAAAATTCCTGTTAAAAGCCTTAATTTGTGCAACTTTATCAAAACTGAGATTTCTGCATATTCCTGGTCAATAGAAAATATAGGCAGATTTGTCAACCTCTCATTATTCAGAGTTGCTTGGAAAATATGTTTTATTAATTTTAAGTTTGAAAATTTTCTTTCACATGAGGCAACCAATATTCCATGGGCAGTTACAGCCTTAATTATAGGATGAGTTTGGCAGAGATTCATAAGCATTCTATTTCACAAGAATTAAAAAAAAATTAAATACAAACACTCCAAATGCTCACATAAACTGACAGAATGGAACTAACTCACATTCTACCTCTTTATCTTTATAGACCCTGGGCTATCACTGTTTATTTTAGATCTACTGTTTAAACGTAAGAACATGCAATATCACAGCATTGAGAGATCCAAACCGTATCTGAAGCATGCTTAAATGAACATACTAAGGGAACAAAACACGTAGCTTGTCTGTGTGTGCCTGGGGAGGACTACCTAACGGGCATTCTCTGGAATAATGGCTATGTATACAAACATGCTAATTTGAAGCTCTTGTAATTTAAAGTTACTGTTGAAATTCAATAGTAACAGCAGCAATTCTTTAGAACTTACAGCAACAAAATATTTTAGAGAAACATTTTATCATTTTTAGAGTCATAAATGCACAATACAATAAGCAAATGATCTTTTAGTCATTTACACTGTTACTTTTAAATTCCCTACATCTTAAAGTGCACTCCTTTATTACTGGTAACCAAGACAACAGTTTCCACTGCCCTACCCTTAAATCCTCCGCAGAGAAGAAAAGGAAAAATGGAAACTGGCATTTTGATATCAACACTGCGCCCAACAGTATATTGGAGTCTTATATAAAAATAACCATTTGAAGTGAAGTTATTTTGTCATTTCAAGATGAAGACTATTAGGATCAATTACCAGAGATTACACAGCAAAGTAAGTGGTGCAGCTGGAATCCAAACCAAGGTTTTTCTGACTCCAAAGCATATACTGTCTCTTCCCTTCCACACTGTTTCTTGATGGGGTGTGTAGGGAAATGAGTTTTAGCTGTGGCAAAATGTAGATATAATTGGGGCTTGACCTTGGCAGCATCAGGAGAATGGAGAGAAAAGCATGGTGGGGAGGTGGTGCTGGTGCTGGTGCTGATGCTGAAGGGTCAAAATGGACCAAGTGTGACAACGTATTGGATCTGGGAACAAGGGAGATGTTGAAATTCAAGTTTAAAAGCCTGGAAAGAGCAGAACCAGACAATATTTGACACACTGATACCAAGCAGTTGCCAATACCCAGTTGAAGTTACAATGAGATGAAGAAAAAAACCTACCAACCAGAGCTCCTGTTAGAGAGAGACCTGTATGTGGGGAGTGAATACTTTGCTAAGCTGTTTGGATGGATAAGAGATATTCTCTGGAAACAATGATCGATCACAGATTGCCTTCTAAGAATGAGTAACCTTAATGAATCATACTTTTGCTTGCTACACAGGAAATGCAAGTTTGGAGGCAGAGCTGAATTGCTTAGAAAGGCATAGAGGAGGTTAAGGATATTGCAATTTTTCATGCCATGCATTTGCCCCGTAAGCTCAGCCTCCCTTTTAAATAAAGGATATTTTTTCCCCAATATGGTGGCTTGAAGTGTCACCAAATTATTAGTTTTCTAAGTACACCTACATTGGGTACTACCACAAATGTGGTATTTCTTGAAAAATAAAGTAGATAGATTAGATAGATTAGATTAGATAGATAGATGGAAAGAACAAAGGAGCAGATTTGCAATGGCCAATCTGCATAGCCATACATATAGACTCACAAGCAACTGAGGGACATTCTGTAGATGCCATTTGGATTAATGGCATCTTCCCAGGCCTGATACTTCCTAGGGTGGCTCTTCCTGACACTTCTGGGGTTTTTTTTCCTTATGTGGTCAGGATCCTGTTTTTTTTCCCCCTATCATTTATTTTCCCCAATGGTCTTTACTGATAAGACTAGAGAAGGTTGTGTTTACCTTTGTAGCATTCTCTTGATTAGATTTACATGAGGTCCCTCCCACTGGCCACCTGCAGGGAAGAGACTGCAATGATATGAACTGCCACTATGGGGCAGCAGGACCTATGTCCCTGCATGTTTCAGAGTATCATTGGATTTCATAGTCTTAGGACTGAACACATTTGTTCGGTATCTATTTATAATTTTAATTTTAATTTATTATAAATTATAATTTAAAAACTATTTTCATATGCTAATTCTTTTGCGGTAAATCCATGCTACCTAGTTCTTAAATATTTGTAATGACAAATCTAATCCTACCATATACACAGACTTAAATACTTTGTATCTTAGCCTTTCATTACATATTTCAATATGGCTAGTTTAAATCAATCATTTACAGGATTCTGAGAATCAATTTTGAGAAGTTTATTCTTTCTCACATCTTAAAAGTGACCTTCCACTTTCAGTCACTAAGAGCTAACATTTATTGAGCTCCTCTGTGTCAAGTGCAATTTTAGGTGCTGTATATATTGACTCATTTAATCTCCACAATTCTCTGAGACAGCTTTCACTCTCAAACCTTTTTCAGATGACAAAACTAATCAGACAGGTCAGAACATCCCTGAAGCCATGGAGCCGGTAAGGGATCCTCGGATCTACACACAAATAGTGTTGTTGGGTCCCGAACCCCATACTCTGAACCAACACTCTTTTTGTTCACAAACTCTAAGGCAAGCCTTCATAACAATAAAAAATACAGCTTAACAATTAAACTTTAGTAAACTCCATGTTTGCACCATAGAATTCTATGAATGTTATGGTTATGTAACAGGTCTACAAAAAATCCCAAAGTTCTGAGGTGCTTCAGCAAGACCCATCACTGATGTATGGAACAAACTAAGAAAGAGAGGAAAGAAAAAGCTACTTTGAAAGGGTTAAGGATTCCAGGAGGCTGTAATAGCAGGTTTGTAATCAAGGGCCACCATAAAGAAACAGCGGGGGGGGGGGGGAGGTAGTCTTGGTCATGCTGCGAGTGCACAAGTCTTTACTTTAGAGCTGTGTCAAACCACCCAGGAGCAGAAGAGAAAGCTGTGTTTAAACTCTGTTCCATTTCAGAATGGACATGGTATTTTTTTTTCTGAAGCCAGAAAACTGAAGATTAATTTAGAGCACTTGATTCAATAGTATCCATTTGAAAAGTTGGACTGAATTTTTGTGAACAGGGTTACTCAGGATAAGTCTATTTTTCCATCATAAAATAAAATAAAAATCATCCATACTATTTAGCAGCAAAAAGCTTTTGAACCCACCTCCCAAGTAAAACCACAACATTCTTCTATTCTGCTCTCTGGTAGGTCAATCAATCTGGACTTTAAAAAAAAGGATGAAGAAGAAATGCTTGTTTAAATATCAATACGTTGCTTCAATGTTCCACTGCCTAATTCCCTTTACCTGTCTGGAAGAAAGCTCCATATAGTCCATCTGTGCTCTTTTATTCACACACAGCTATGGGTGTAACTTGTTTTGGTTTTTTTGAGGTGCAGAACAAAGTCTCCCAGGAGTATGGTTGTGCTATTATATTTTTGCCAAGCAGGAAAAGTCAAATCTTGAGGTTTGGAAGAGCTAAATGAAAATGATATTGGCGATACTTTCTATGGCAAGTTGATCCAGTCTGAAAATGGGCACTTTATTTTTGCACATATTACATCTCTTAACCACCCTTTCTGAATCCCAACTGATTCATGCAAATCGATGAAAGATCAGATTTTTCAAGATGAAGATTCAAAAATACTACTCAGGTGTTTCACGTGATTGATAGGACACTGATATCCAGCAATTCTGCTCCTATTAGGCATCATTTCTATTAAATGAGAAGAACCAGAGAACAGGAAAATGTAGAGGTTTCTTTGCTTCTCCAGGACACTCAGCCTTCACCCTGAAAGCTATAACACTCTGCACCCAGTGGTTTTCACTGAGAGCCAGTTGACAGCAAAGTTAGACTTACCTCATTCAGGGTTGCTGGGGGAGGAGATGGTAAACACCTGTCAATAGAATCAACATTTCTGTTTTTTAATGTGTTAATTTAGATA